>NC_092755.1:44144839-45344839 GCF_047496795.1 Chiloscyllium punctatum
TGGATGGGTATATGAATAGGAAGGGTTTGGAGGGATATGGGCCGGGTATGGCAGGTGGGACTAGATTGGGTTTGGATATCTGGTCGGCATGGACGGGTCTGTTTCCATGCTGTACATCTCTATGATGCTACGACTCTAGTGTGGGCAGGAATACGAGGATAGAACAGATGAATGCATGGCTGAGGAGCTGATGTATGGGAGAAGGATTCACATGTTTGGATCATTGGAATCTCTTTTTGGGGTAGAAGTGACCTGTACAAGAAGGACAGTTTGCACCTAAATTGGAAGGGGACTAATATACTGGCAGGGAGATTTGCTTGAGCTGCTCAGGAGGATTTAAACTAGTAAGGTGGGGTGGGTGGGACCCAGGGAGATAGTGAGGAAAGAGGTCAATCTGAGACTGGTACAGTTGAGAACAGAAGCGATTCAAACAGTCAGGACAGCCAGGGACAAGGTAGGACTAATAAATTAAACTGCATTTATTTCAATGCAAGGGGCCGAACAGGGAAGGCAGATGAACCCAGGGCATGGTTAGGAACATGGGACTGGGATATCATAGCAATTACAGAAACATGGCTCAAGGATGGGCAGGACTGGTAGTTTAATATTCCAGGATACAAATGCTACAGGAAGGATAGAAAGGGAGGCAAGAGAGGAGGGGGAGTGGCGTTTTTGATAAAGGGATAGCATTACAGCTGTACTTAGGGAGGACATTCCCGGAAATACATCCAGGGAAGTTATTTGGGTGGAACTGAGAAATAAGGAAGGGATGATCACCTTATTGGGATTGTATTATAGACCCCTAATAGTCGGAGGGAAATTGAGAAACAAACTTGTAAGGAGATCTCAGCTATCTGTAGGAATAATAGGGTGGTTATGGTAGGGGATTTTAACTTTCCAAACATAGACTGGGACTGCCTTAGTGTTAAGGGTTTAGATGGAGATGAATTTATTAAGTGTGGAGAAGAAAATTTTCTGATTCAGTATGTGGATGTACCTACAAGAGAAGATGCAAAACTTGGACCTACTCTTGGGAAATAAGGCAGGGCAGGTGACTGAGGTGTCACTGGGGAGCACTTTGGGGCCAGCGACTGTAATTCTGTTAGATGTAAAATAGTGATGGAAAAGGATAAACCAGATCTAAAAGTTGGAGTTCTAAATTGGAGGAAGGCCAATTTGACAGTATTAGGCAAGAACTTTCAAAAGCTGATTGGGGGCAGATGTTCGCAGGTAAAAGGACGGTTGGAAAATGGGAGTTTTTCAGAAATGAGATAACGAGGATCCAGAGAAAGTGTATTCTGTTAGGTGAAAGGAAAGGCCGGTAGGTATAGAGAACGCTGGATGACTAAAGAAATTGAGGGTTTGGTTAAGAAAAGGAAGGAAGCATATGTAAGATGTAGACAGGATTGATCGAGTGAGTCCTTAGAAGAGTATAAAGGCAGTAGGAGTATACTTAAAGGGAAATCAGGAGGTCAAATAGGGGACATGAGATACCTTTGGTAAATAGAGTTAAGGAGAATCCAAAGGGTTTTTACAAATACATTTAAGGACAAAAGGGTAACTAGGGAGAGAATAGGGCCCCTCAAAAATCAGCAAGGCGGCCTTTGTGTGGAGCCGCAGAAAATGGGGGAGATACTAAATGAATATTTTGCATCAGTATTTACTGTGGAAAAGGATATGGAAGATATGGACTGTAGGGAAATAGATGGTGACATCTTGCAAAATGTCCAGATTACAGAGGAGGAAGTGCTGGATATCTTGAAACGTACAAAGGTGGATAAATCCCCAGGACCTGATCAGGTGTACCCGAGAACTCTGTGGGAAGCTAGAGAAGTGATTGCTGGGCCTCGTGCTGAGATATTTGTATCATTGATAGTCATGGTGAGGTACCAGAAGACTGAAGGTTGGCAAACGTGGTGCCACAGTTTAAGAAGGGCTGTAAGGACAAGCCAAGGAACTATAGACCAGTGAGCCTGACATCGGTAGTGGGTAAGTTGTTGGAGGAAATCCTGAGGGACAGAATGTACATGCATTTGGAAAGGCAAGGACTGATTCGGGATAGTCAACATGGCTTTGTGGGTGGGAAATCATGTCTCACAAACTTGATTGAGTTTTTTGAAGAAGTAACAAAGAGGATTGATGAGGGCAGAGTGGTAGATGTGATATATATTGACTTCAGTAAGGCGTTCGACAAGGTTACCCATGGGAGACTGGTTAGCAAGGTTAGATCTCATGGAATACAGGGAGAACTAGCCATTTGGATACAGAACCGGCTCAAAGGTCGAAGACAGGGGGTGGTGGTGGAGGGTTGTTTTTCAGACTGGAGGCCTGTGACCAGTGGAGTGCCACAAGGATCAGTGCTGGGTCCTCTGCTTTTTGTCATTTACATAAATGATTTGGCAGCGAGCATAAGAGGTATAGTTAGTAAGTTTGCAGATGACACCAAAATTGGAGGTGTCCTGGACAGCGAAGAAGGTTACCTCAGATTACAACAGGATCTGGACCAGATGGACCAATGGGCCGAGAAGTGGCAGATGGAGTTTAATTCAGATAAATGCGAGGTGCTGCATTTTGGGAAAGCAAATCTTAGCAGGACTTATACACTTAATGGTAAGGTCCTAGGGAGTTTTGCTGAACAAAGAGACCTTGGAGTGCACTCCTTGAAAGTGGAGTCGCAGGTCGATAGGATAGTGAAGGCGGCGCTTGTTATGCTTTTTTTAATTGGTCAGAGTATTGAGTGCAGGAGTTGGGAGGTCATGTTGCGGCTGTACAGGACATTGGTTAGGCCACTGTTGGAAAATTACTTGCAATTCTGGTCTCCTTCCTATCGGAAAGATGTGGTGAAACTTGAAAGGGTTCAGAAAAGATTTACAAGGATGTTGCCAGGGTTGGAGGATTTGAGCTATAGGGAGAGGCTGAACAGGCTGGGAATGCTTTCCCGGGAACATTGGAGGCTGAGGGGTGACCTTATAGAGGTTTACAAAATTATGAGGGTCATGGATAAGATAAATAGACAGTCGTTTCCCTGGGGTCGTGGAGTCCAGAACTAGAGGGCATAGGTTTCGGGTAAAAGGGACCTAAGGGGCAACTTTTTCACGCAGGGGGTGGTACATTCATGGAATGAGCTGCCAGAGGAAGTGGTGGAGGCCAGTACAATTGCAACATTTTGGAGGGATATGGGCCAGGTGTTGGCAGGTGGGACTAGATCGGGTTGGGATACCTGGTCGGTATGGATGGGTTGGACCAAAGGGTCTGTTTCCATGCTGTTCATCTCTATGACTCTATAACTCTTTGATAACTGGCTGCTTTATGTCACAAAGGACGTGCGATTTCTCTGCAGAAGAATTTAAGGAACTGAAGGAAATCTGTGTCTTCAAACAGACAGTTAAGATAAGGAAGAAAGACCTTACTTCTGATAAGGAAGCAAGTTGCAATCTCTAGAACTCCAGGAGAGTAATCAATATTTTGAATGAAAGGACTATAAACAATCACACATAGACCTGAACAGATAACACCTAGGTTGGTGGAGTTGTGGATAGTAAGAAGGATGTTGTAGGTTACAGAGAGACATAGATAAGCTGCAGAGCTGGGCTGAGAGGTGGCAAATGGAGTTTATTGCGGACAAGTGTGAGGTGATTCACTTTGGTCAGAGTAACTGGAATGCAAAGTACTGGTCTAATGGTAGGATTCTTTGTAGTGTAGATGAGCAGAGAGATCTTGGTGTCCAGGTACACAGATCCTTGAAAGTTGCCACCCAGGTTGACAGGGTTGTTAAGAAGGCATACAGTGCTTTATCTTTTATTAATAGAGGGATGATTGAGTTCTGGAACCATGAGGTTATGCTACAGCTGTACAAAACTCTGGTGCGGCCGCACTTGGAGTATTGTGTACAGTTCTGGTCACCACATTATAAGAAGGATGTGGAAGCTTTGGAAAGGGTGCAGAGGAGATTTACTAGGATGCTGCCTGGTACGGAGGGAAGGTCTTATGAGGAAAAGCTGAGGGACTTGAGGCTGTTTTCATTAGAGAGAAGAAGGTTGAGAGGTGACTTAATAGAGACATATAAGATAATCAGAGGGTTAGATAGGGTGGACAGGGAGAGCCTTTTTCCAAGTATGGCGATGGCGAGCACAAGGGGGCATAGCTTTAAATTGAGGGGTGATAGATATAGGACAGATGTCAGAGGTAGTTTCTTTACTCAGAGAGTAGTAAGGGTATGGAATGCTTTGCCTGCAACGGTAGTAGATTCGCCAACTTTAAGTGCATTTAAGTTGTCATTGGACAAGCATATGGACGTACATGGAATAGTGTAGGTTAGATGGGCTTCAGATTGGTATGACTGATCGGTGCAACATTGAGGGCCGAAGGGCCTGTACTGCGCTGTAATGTTCTATGTTCTATGAACGATTAGATTCAAACATCAGAACTCCCTCTTCAGCAGAATTCCAGAGAACAACTTTGGATAAGGATCAAACCCTGGACTCATTCAGAGGCAGACACTAATTGGTGGGATCATGGCTAGGTCCCACCATTAATTGGGTAATAGCTACGTTGAGCTGTGAGGCTTAACTCGGTTACTTGAGTGGTCTTGTTTTGGGTGTTACATGGGAACACAATTTAAATCATTGTTTCAGTACTTGATTGCTCATAAGACCTTTTCTTAGAAGTAGCCAAATTAAAGGTAACTTGTGGTGATTTACTTACAACATGCGTCTATGACATAATCAACTCCCAATCCATTATGAGCTGCAGCTGTACAATCATTGCCAACTAAGATTTCATTTTTATTTAAAAATAGGTTTAAATTAATTTGTTTTGTGGCACTACTATGGGTCAGTGTTCTAATTAATTATGTATTTAATTTAAAATGTGTTTGGTTTACTCACAGATACACAGTGCTATCATGATTTGTTAATGCAGTTTCTGTGAAGTTTGATGATCACACGTTTGTTTAATTTGCAGGTTGCTGGTTTACAAGAGACCTGTTTAAGCTGATTATGCCACACGTTACATTCTTTGCATGTGTAGCCATGAGCATCTTCCCTACTGAGACACTCATACATAAATGTAATTCAAGTTCTAATACATACCTTCTCACATAAAATACACACCAATGAATAGGATGGCACAGTGACTCAGTGACTAGCACTGTTGACTCAGAGTGCCAGGGACCTGGGTTCGATTCCAGCCTTGGGTGACACTCTGTGTGGAGTTTGCATATTCTCCCTGTGTCTGCATGGTCTTCCTCTGGTTTCTTCCCACAGTCCACAGGCGTTAGCTAAAACCGAAACAGTACACGTGTAGTATCTCCCACCCGTCGTCCTTCTCCTCTAATCAAAAAAAGAGACTCTCTGTGGTGGGTTGGTAAGGGAAGGCTTTTTTTTAACCTCTTTTGGCAATTTGTACAGAGGGGATGGAAGCTAAGGTAGTTGCATGCTCCTCTTGCAGGATGTGGGAGGTAAGGGTAACCATTAGTGTCCCTGCTGACTTCACCTGCGAGAAGTGCACCCAACTCCAGCTCCTTAAAGACCATGTTAGGGAACTGGACCTGGAGCTGGATGAACTTCGGATCATTCGGAAGGTTGGGGGGGCTGATAGAGAGGTAGTCACACCTACGTTAAGGATAAAGGTAGCTGGGTGACTGTCAGGAGAAGGAATGGGAATAGCAGACAATGCAGGGATTGCTGTGGCCATCCCCCTCAGTAGTAAGTATACGGCTTTGGGTACTGTTAGTGGGGGGAGGAGTGGGGAAGCTACATCGGCCAACTCTCTGGCACTGGGCCTGGCTCTGGCTTAGGAGGGAAGGGGAAGAATAGGAGAGCAATAATGATAGGAGATTCAATGGTTAGAGGGACAGACAGGAGATCCTGTTGTCGAGAGTGAGACTTCGGAATGGTATGTTGCCTCCTGGGTGCCAGGGTCAGGGATGTCTCGAATCGAGTCTACAGGATTCTTAAGGGGGAGGGTGAGCAGAAGTCGTGGTACATATTTGTACCAATGACATAGCTAGGAAAAGGGATGAGGACCTAAAAAGTAAATATAGTGAGTTAGGTTGCAAGCTAAAAGGCAGGACAAGCAGAGTAGTAATCTCAGGATTGCTACTGGTGCCACAAGCTAGTGAGGCTAGGAACAGAGAGCGAATGCAGCTGAACATGTGGCTGCATAGCTGGTGTAGGAGGTAGGGCTTCAGATATGTGGATACCTTCTGGGATACCTTCTGGTTAAGGTAGGACCTGTAAAAGGAGGATGGGTTGCACCTCAACTGGAGGGTAACCAATATCCTGGGTGGGAGGTTTGCTAGACCTCTTCGGGAGGGTTTTAAACTAGTTTGGCAGGGGAATGGGAACTGGAGCTACAGATCACAGGATGGGGTAGCTTGTGAACAGGCAGATACAGTGTGCAGAGTCTGTGAGGAATGATAGACAATTGATAGGGCAAGGTTGCAGTCAGTGTGATGGGTTGAAGTGTGTCTATTTTAATGCAAGAGCTGTCAGGAATAAGGGTTATAAACTTAGAGCATGGATCAGAATTTGGAGCTATGATGTTGTGGCCATTGGATATCACAGGGGCAGGAATGTTTCTTGGATGTATCAGGGTTTAGATATTTCAAACGGAATAGGGAGGGAGATAAAAGAGATGGGGGAGTGGCATTGCTCATCAGGGATAGTATCACAGCTGCAGAAAGGGAGGCCATCGAGGAGGATTTGTCTACTGAGTCATTATGGATGTAAGTCAGAAACAGGAAAGGAGCAGTTATTTTATTGGGAGTTTTCTATAGATGCTCCAAAGCAACAGAGACACGGAGGAGCAGATTGGGAGGTAGATTTTGGAAAGGTGCAGAAGTAACAAGGTTGTTATCATGGTGACTTTAACTTCCCTAATATTGATGGAACCTCCTTAGTCCACATAGTTTCAATGGAGCAGATTTTGTCAGGTGTGTCCTGGAAGGATTCCTGGCTCAATATGTAGGTAGGCTGACTAGAGGGGAGGCCATGTTGGATTTGGTGCTTGGCAACAAATCAGGATAGATGTCAGATCTCTCAGTCGGAGAGCATTTTGGTGATAGTGATCACAACTCCCTGACCTTTTACTATAGTCATGGAGAGGGATAGAAGCAGATGGTATGGCAAAGTATTTAAATGGGGGAGAGGGAATTACAATGCTTTTAGGCAGGAACTGTGGAGCATAAATTGGGAACAGATGTTCTCAGGGAAATGCATGACGGAAATGTGAAGGTTGTTTAGGGAGCACTTGCTGTGAGTGCTGAATAGGTTTGTCCTACTGAGGCAAGAAAGGATGGTAGGGTGAAGGAACCTTGGGTGACAAGAGATGTGGAACATCTAGTCAAGAGGAAGAAGGAAGCTTATTTAAGGTTGAGGAGGGAAGGATCAGACAGGACTCTAGGGGGTTACAAGGTAGCCAGGAAGGAACTGAAGAATGAACTTACAAGAGATAGAGGGGGCATGACAAGGCCTTGGCAGGTAGGATCAAGGAAAACCCCAAGGCATTCTACACTTAGGTGAGGAACAAAAGGATGGCCTGAGTGAGGATAGGGCTGATCAGGGATAGTGGAGGGAACTTGTGCCTGGAGTCGGAGGAGATGGGAAGGGTTTTTAATGAATACTTTGTTTCAGTATTCTCTCATGACAGGCACCGAATTGTTGGTGAGAACAGTGTGAAACAGGCTGATATGCTCGAACAGGTTGATGTTAAGAAGGAGGATGTGATGTAAATTTAAGCATGAGGATAGATAAGTCCCCAGGGCCAGATGGGATTATAGGGAGGTTATTATATGGGAAGCAAGGGAAGAAATTGCTGGGCCTTTGCTGATGATCTTTGTGTCCTCACTGTCCACTGGAGTAGGGCCAAAAAATTGGAGGGTCTCAAATGTTATTGCCTTGTTCAAGGGAGACCCCAAGGCAATAGGGAAAACCCTGGGAATTACAGACCAGTCAGTCTTACGTCGATGGTAGGCAAGTTATTGAAAAGAATTCTAAAAGATAGGACTTATGATTATTTGCAAAAGCATAATTTGATTAGAGATAGTCAGCATGGTTTTGTGAGGGCAGGTCATGCCTCACAAGCCTTATTGAACTCTTTGAGGATGTGACAAAACACATTGATGAAGGTAGAGCAGTGGATGTAGTGTATATGAATTTTAGCAAGGCGTTTGATAAGGTTCTCATGGTAGGCTCATTCAGAAAGTAAGGAGGCATGGGATATGGGGAAATTTGGCTGTATGAATACAGAATTGGCTACCCACAGAAGACAGAGAGAATGGTAATAGATGTAAAGTATTCAGCGTGAAGCTCGGTAACTAGTGGTGTTTCACAGGGATGTGTTCTGGGACCTCTGCTCCTTGTGATTTTTATAAATGACTTGGATGAGGAAGTGGAAGGGTAGGTTAGTAAGTTTGCCAATGCCATGAAGATTGGTGGTGTGTGGATAGTGGGGAGGCCTGTTGTAGGTTGCAACTGTACATTGACAAGATGCAGAGCTGGGCTGAGAAACGGCAAATGGAGTCCAACTAGGAAAAATGTGAAGTGATTCATTTTGGAAGGTTGATTTGAATGCAGATTATAGTGTTAAAGGCAGGACTCTTGGCAGTGTGCAGGAACAGAGGGATCTTGGGGTCCACGTCCATAAATCCCTCAAAGTTGCCACCCAAGTTAATAGGGTTATTAAGAAGTTTAATGGTGTTGGCTTTCATTAGCAGGGTGATTGCATTTAAGAGCTGCAAGATTATGCTGCAGCTTTATAAAGCCCTGGTTAGACCACACTTGGAACATTGTGTTCAGTTCTGGTTGCCTCATTATAGGAAGGATATGGAAGCTTTAGAGAGGGTGCAGAGGAGATTTACCAGGATGCTGCCTGGGCTGGAGAGCATGTCTGATGAAGAAAGGTTGTGAGAGCTAAGGGTTTTCTCATTTGAGTGAAGAAGGATGAGAGGTGACTTGATAGAGGTGTACAAGATGATGAGAGGCCTAGATAGAGTAGATAGTCAGATACTCTTTCCCAGGGTAGAAATGGCTATCATGAGAGGCATGATTTTGAGGTGATTGGAGGAAGGTTTAGGGGAGATGTCAGAGATAGATTCTTTATGCAGAGAGTGGTGGGTGAGTGGTAGTACAATCAGATACATTAGGGACATTTAAGCGACTCTTGGATAAGCACATGGATGATAGTAAAGTGAAGGGTACGTAGGTTAGTTTGATCTTAGAGTAGGATAAAAGGTTGGCGCAACATCGAGGGTCAAAAGGCCTGGTCTATGCTGAACTATTGTATGTTCTATGTTTGTGGATGTGGTGCCAATCATGCAGGCTGCTTTGTCCTGGATGTTGTCAAGCTTCTTGAGCGTTGTTGGAGCTACACCCATCCAGGCAAGTGGGGAATGTTCTTTCACACTCCTGACATGTATCTTGAAAATGGTGCACAAGCTTTTGAAAGTCAGGAACTGGGTTATTCATTGCAGGACTCCAAGCTTCTGACCTGCTGTTGTACTGCAGTATTTACATGGCCAAGTCTAGGTGAGTTTCTGGTCAATGGTAACCCCCAGAATGTTGATAGTGGGGGATTCAGTAATGCCATTGAGTGTTCCACTCTCCTCCATTTGCCACATTGTCACTTTTCACAGAATCACATTAGTGTTACAGCATCAGGCAGAAGGAGGTCATTCAGCCCATTGAATCTATATTGGCTCATTAAGTAAGCATCATTACCTAGTGCCAATCTCTGTTTTTCCCCCATACTCTTGCACATTATTTTTATCTAAATAATTATCCAATGCTCTATTGAATTCCCTTTAATCTGCATCCACTACACTTTCAGGAATTGCATTCCATACACTAACTACTTGCTGAGTGAACAGGTTTTTTTCTGACTTCAACCTTGTTTCATTTGCAGATCACTTGAAACAGACTCTCTTGTTCTTGTTCCATTGTTTCCCATTTTCCAAGTATTTCGCCAGTTCTCTCTGAATGCTATTTTTAATCCCTTTCCATTGCCTTCTCAGGCAGTGCATTCTCAATCATAATCCCTTGCTTTGTAAGAATATGTTGTCCCTGATTCTCTCCACAGTCACATTAAGCCTGTGTGCTTCAGTTGAGTGAGTGGGTAAATCCAGGACAGATGAAGTACAACATGGCAAAATGTGAAGTTATACACTTTGGCGTGAGAACACTATTTAATGGAGATCTATTGGGATGTACAAAATGATCCAGGTGTCCTTGCCTGCCAGTCAATGCGAATAGACAGACTGATGCAGCAAGCATTTAGGAAGGCACATTGTAAATTGGCCTTTGTTGCAAGAAGATTTGACTTCAGAGACCAGAATGCCTTACTGTAGTTATACAGGGCCTTAGTGAGACCACACCTGGAGGTTTGAATGAAGGTTTAGTCTCCTGACCTAAAAAATGGATATTCTTACCATAGAGGGAATGGAGCAGAGTTTCACTAGGCTGATACTGGGGATGACTTGGAGGAGCTGGTGTTGGGCTGGGGTGGACAAAGTTAAAAATCACACAACACCAGGTTATAGTCCAACAGGTTTATTTGGAAGCACTAGCTGTCAGAGCACTGCTCCTTCATCAGGTGGTTATGGAGATGGTACTGGGGATGGTAAGGCTGTCCTGTGAGGAGGGATTGATTTGACTGGGCCCGTATTCACTAGAGTTTCATGTGACTCAGCCAATGTTGTCTATCTTATACGTTGCAGGCAAGGATGCCCTGAGGCATGGTACATTGGTGAGACTGAGCAGAGGCTACGGCAACGGATGAATGGATACCGCACAACAATCAACAGACAGGAATGTTCCCTCCCAGTCGGAGAACACTTCAGCGGTCTGGGACATTTCACCTCGGACATTCAGGGGACCGTCCTCCGTGGCGGACTTTGGGACAGGCAAAAATGAAAAGTGGCCGAGCAGAGGCTGATAGCCAAGTTCGGTACCCGTGGGGATGACCTCAACCGGGCCCTTGGGTTCACATCACACTACAGGTGACCCCACTGCACTATACACACACAGACACACACTCCTACAGACACACACACTCGCACAGACCCTCTCTCATAAGCTCACACATACACTCCCACACACACCCTCTCACAGACCTATACCCCTTTATACTCACACTCACACACATACACACAATTCTCTTAATCACCCCCCACCACATATATACACATAAGTTTGTGGGGTGAATTTGTACTTGCAGAATTACATTTTATTTTGCTCAAAAACTGCATGAATCCATATAAGATTCTGTAAATCCGTTCTTTAAGATTAGAATCAATCTGACCATTGTGGCAAACACAGTCTCACAGAGGGCACCTCACACCTTCAATGCATTATCTGGGCCGCCATGACACCAATTGTTAAAATTCACTTCAGAATGTAACTTTTAAAAAAGGTTTTGTGATTTACATATGAAAGAATTGAAACCAACATGGTCATTCTAAAAGATGAGAGACTTAACAAACAATCCAGATCCTTTTCATTATATAACTTCAGTTACATCACACTGTGAACTTTTGCTATAAATTTTGTGTCTTACAATCTTATACCCCACAACCACCTGATGAAGGGGCAGCGTTCAAAAAGCTAGTGCATCCAAATAAACCTGTTGGATATAACCTGGTGTTGCGTGATTTTTAATTTAGTACACCTCAATCCAACACCAGCACCTTCAAATCATTGTTCCGAGTTGTTGGACTTCACCTCAGACCAGGTTGGCAAACAGTGCCAGGAATGAACCTAAGCCTCCAGACCAGCCAGCCATTGAGAGGTCCCTGATGAGCAGAAGAGACAGAGTCAGCGTCATACAGCACAGAAACATACCCTTCAGTCCAATTAGTCCATGCTGAACGTAATCCCAAACTAAACTAGCCCCACCTGCCTGCTCCTGGCCCATATCCCTCCAAACCTTTCCTATTCATGTACTTGTCCAAATGTCTTTTAAATGTTGTTACTGTACCCACATCCACCACTTTCAGTCCCAACGTGAACCACCCTCTGTGTAAAAAGTTTGTCTCGTGTGTGTTTTCTAAATCTCTCTCTTCTCACCTTTAAAAATGTGCCCTTAGTCTTGAAATCCCCCATCCTAGGGAAAAGACAAGTACCATTAATTCTATTTATACCCCTCATTATTTTTTAAACTTCTATCAGGTCGCCTCTCAACCACCTACATCCCAGTAAAAAACTGTCCCAGCCTATCCAGACTTTTTTTATAACTCAAATCTTCCATATCCGGCAACATTCTGGTAAATCTCTTCTGAACCTTCTCCAGCTTAATAACATTCATCCTATAACTGGGCAACCAGAATTGGACACAGTATTCGAGAAGATGCCTCACCAATGGCCTGTATAATGTCAACATGACTTCCCAACTCCTATACTCAAAGGACTCAGTAATGAAGGCAGGTGTGCCAAACGCCTTCTTAGCCACCCTCTCCTATATGTGAAGCAAACTTCAAACAGTTATGTACCTGCTCCCTAGGTCCCTCAGTTCTACAACACTACCCAAAGCCCTACCCTTGTTTGTTGTACTAGAATGCAATACCTCACATTTTTCCAGACTGAACTCCATCTACCATTTTCAGCCCATTGACCCTTTGATCAATATCCCTTTGTAATCTTGGTAGACAGTGAAGAAGCTTTTCTATGTCACCAATTTTGGTGTCACCCGCAAACGTACAAACCATGTCTTCTACATTCTCACCCATTTATATAAACGGCAAACAAAACAGGACTCAGAAATGATCCTTGTGGAACACCCCTGTTTCTTTTTCATTATTTTTATTTACTTAGTAAATGTTCATATTTAAGTAAATTTGCGTTGTTGAGTCTTTTCTTAACTACACTTAGCCGAATCTGAAGAACAGCTTGGACACACTTTGTGATCCAAGATAGCTGTACGCACTGGATGCAAGAAGGATGTTTCCCCTAGCTAGGGGATGTAGAACCAGGAACACAGTCTCAAGATGCAGGACTGAGCTGAGGAACAGTTTCTTCACTCAAACGGTAGAATTCTCTACCACAGTACGCTGCGGAGGCCATTACTGAATATTTTAAAGAAAGATAAATATACATTTTTAGATTTCAAAGGAAATAGAACCCACTCACTTCAATAATTTCAGTCTGAGACAAGAGCTGAAGCAGCAGTATCGTTTATTATATGCTTGCAAGCGTGGTGTCTATAAGATAGGCACACCGAGTTTAACAAGTACACAACTTTTTATACAATTCATTCCTCTTTCCCTCCTCCCATTGTTCCTCCCCTGTTTATATCTCCCACTACTCTAAACCCGGCTGTTTGTCTCTTGCCTCATCCAGCCTTGTGCATAACAAAGCAAAAGTTTTGCTTGGCCATTTCACCACATCCCACTGTGGTCCATTGTTACATATCCTCCTTCCCTGCCAGCTGTTTCTATGCCTGCTAAAGCAACATTTCCTTCCATTCTTTACTCATACTGAGCCTTATGACCTCTTGATTATGGTCTTTTTTGTTTTTACAGAAGCGGGAAACAGATGCTTGTAACTGTTTGTACAAGCACACCTAGCTTAACCTACACCCCCTCCCCTCACAGCACCTTATCTATTTGTCTGTAACATCTACCATTGTTTACAGGTAGATTCTTGTATGCACATTTTAGCTCATGCAAAAGCAATTATATATTTCCTTCACATAGTTTTAATTCTTGTTAACTCAGTTCTTGGCTGAAACAACTATACACTGGTGTGAGTTCATTTACCTTACATAAGCAATTATGATTGCAGAAGTAACACTGCTTTACCTGTATCCCACAAAAGGTATCAAGGAATATGGGGAGAAAGTGGGAATATGGCATTGAATAGAGAATCAACCATGATCAGATTGAATTGCAGAACAGATTTGAAGGGCCAAAAAGCCTGATCTTAGTTTCTTTGTCCTCTGGTTTTGAACCCTGGTGGAAACAGTTTCTCCTTATTTATTCTTTCAATATTATTCAATGTTGTGAAGACTATAAAATCTCCTTTTTAATCTAAACTGACCATCCCTAATCTCTGACCAAGATCCCTCCAAACTGGCAATACTCCAGCAAGCCTTCTCTGCACCCTCTCCATCCTTTCTGGAAAATGATGTCTAGTTTTGTACTCGGTGCTCAACTGAGATTAAACCAGTGACCTCTTTGCTTTACTTCTTTGCCTCTATTCTTTATCAGGTGTGTTGATGTATGTTGTCTCTGGTGTATATTATTTCTGGCATGCCTTATGTCTCATCCAGCAAAGCAAGAATATGCAGCACTGGTCACCATTTGTAGTCAGATTGATGAAAAGTATTGGGTAATGTTATAACATGGTGACAGACAGCTGAACCAATTCAATATTTTATTTTTATTTTTCTGTCACTTTAGGCACTGTCTTCATCTATTCTACTCACTTCCTTTCACCCTCTCCAACCCCACATCCCATTATTCTGTTAAAATTTGAATACTGAGTCATTTTGACATTTTTTGTATGGCCATACTAATCTGAAAACATCTTATCTCAAAACATTCAGGACTTGTTAGAACATGAATGGGAGGCCACCTGGGAATATGGGATGTAGTAGGCTTGAACTCTTATGGTGCAGTCGTGGTGTCCCTATCTCTGAGCCAGGAAGCTTGCATTTAAGTTCCACAGACAGCTGATTTGAAAATATTTTCCCAGCTGTCTTTAGTACTGGTGAAGGTTTCAAACATTAACACCATTTCCCTCTCCACAGATGTTGCCAAACCTTCAATGCCAATGAGAATGTGGGGGAGGGGGCATGGGAATAATAAATACATTTACAGATGACACAAAAATTCCCTCCACAATCGTTTCCTACTCTTCCCTTTCGCCCATCTCCACACTCTAAGATCCACCCCAACCCCCAATGACACACTCTTCTGATCCACTCCCAACCCCACTCCCTCTGATGCACCCTTTATGATCCATACCCTCTGGTTCACCCCTCATGAGGGACATAGTTAAAGTGAATAGCAAAAGTCTTTTCCCTAGGGTTGGGAAGTTCAAAACTACCACATTCTTGAGGTAACAGGCAAAAGGTTTAAAAGGGAGCTGAGAGGCAACTTTTTCACACAGAAGGTGGTTCATTGTGGAATGAACTGCTGGATGAAACAACAGATGCAGGCACAGTTACAACATTTAAAAGACATTTGGACAGGTGTATGATTTGGAAAGGTTTACGGGAATGTAGGGCAAACGCTGGCAAGTGGGACTAAAAAACAAAAAAAAAATCCATGAGATCACATCGGGATTGAGTTTGCAAAACTTGGTCAGTATGACCAGGTTGGACCGAAGGGTCTTTGTCCGTGCTGTATTAGTGACCCATCTCGCTCCCCTCCCACTTTCACACCCACCTCCCACCCCCCATTGTCTTCACTCTGTTCCGGTTCCTCACGTGCGTTTTCCCTATTGGCTGCACCTTTGTTTTCGGATGAACCGATTGGGTGCCTATGGGGGATTGTTGCGGGCCGTTATTGGCCGGTGAAAGCAGACGTGGCGCTGTCCCCACCCCCTACGCTTTGATTGGCTTTGGTGTGGTCCCGCCTTTTCCCTGCGGTGTGACTGGGCCGTGGTCAGGCTGTGGCTCTGCCATTGGCGGCTGTCGCCGTCAGTCAGCGGTGGACGCATCATGGCGGCGGCAAGTTTGCTGGAGGAGTACAGGAGGATGCCGAGCATCACTCGGGCCTATACTAGCGCCTGTGTGCTCACTACTGCGGCCGTGGTGGGTGGAGGTGGCGGTGGAGTATTTGGGGGGGGAGGGGGAGAGAGAGAGAGAGAGAGAGAGAGAGGGTGAGGGTGAGGGTGAGGGTGGGGAGAGAGAGAGAGAGAGAGAGAGAGAGAGAGAGAGAGGATGAGGATGAGGATGAGGATGAGGGTGTGGGGGTGTGGGGGTGTGGGGATGAGGATGAGGATGAGGATGTGGGGGTGAGGATGAGGATGAGGGTGTGGGGGTGAGGATGAGGGTGAGGGTGGGGGTGAGGGTGAGGGTGAGGGTGGGGATGGGGGTGAGGATGAGGGTGGGGGTGAGGGTGGGGATGGGGGTGAGGATGAGGGTGGGGGTGAGGATGAGGGTGGGGGTGAGGATGAGGGTGGGGGTGAGGATGAGGGTGAGGATGAAGATGAGGGTGTGGGGGTGAGGATGAGGGTGGGGGTGAGGATGAAGATGAGGGTGTGGGGGTGAGGATGAGGGTGGGGGTGAGGATGAAGATGAGGGTGTGGGGGTGAGGATGAGGGTGGGGGTGAGGATGAAGATGAGGGTGTGGGGGTGAGGATGAGGGTGGGGGTGAGGATGAAGATGAGGGTGTGGGGGTGAGGATGAGGGTGTGGGGGTGAGGATGAAGATGAGGGTGTGGGGGTGAGGATGAGGGTGGGGGTGAGGGTGGGGATGGGGGTGAGGATGAGGGTGGGGATGGGGGTGAGGATGAGGGTGGGGGTGAGGGTGGGGATGGGGGTGGGGGTGAGGATGAGGGTGAGGATGAAGATGAGGGTGTGGGGGTGAGGATGAGGGTGGGGGTGAGGATGAGGATGAAGATGAGGGGGTGGGGGTGAGGATGAGGGTGAGGATGAAGATGAGGGTGAGGATGAAGATGAGGGTGTGGGGGTGAGGATGAGGGTGGGGGTGAGGATGAAGATGAGGGTGTGGGGGTGAGGATGAGGGTGGGGGTGAGGATGAGGGTGGGGGTGAGGATGAGGGTGGGAGGGTGAGGATGAGGGTGGGAGGGTGAGGATGAAGATGAGGGTGTGAGGGTGAGGATGAAGATGAGGGTGTGAGGGTGAGGATGAAGATGAGGGTGTGAGGGTGAGGATGAAGATGAGGGTGTGAGGGTGAGGATGAAGATGAGGGTGTGAGGGTGAGGATGAAGATGAGGGTGTGAGGGTGAGGATGAAGATGAGGGTGTGAGGGTGAGGATGAAGATGAGGGTGTGAGGGTGAGGATGAAGATGAGGGTGTGAGGGTGAGGATGAAGATGAGGGTGTGAGGGTGAGGATGAAGATGAGGGTGTGAGGGTGAGGATGAAGATGAGGGTGTGAGGGTGAGGATGAAGATGAGGGTGTGAGGGTGAGGATGAAGGTGAGGGTGTGAGGGTGAGGATGAAGGTGAGGGTGTGAGGGTGAGGATGAAGGTGAGGGTGTGAGGGTGAGGATGAAGGTGAGGGTGTGAGGGTGAGGATGAAGGTGAGGGTGTGAGGGTGAGGATGAAGGTGAGGGTGTGAGGGTGAGGATGAAGGTGAGGGTGTGAGGGTGAGGATGAAGGTGAGGGTGTGAGGGTGAGGATGAAGGTGAGGGTGTGAGGGTGAGGATGAAGGTGAGGGTGTGAGGGTGAGGATGAAGGTGAGGGTGAGGATGAAGATGAGGGTGTGGGGGTGAGGATGAGGGTGGGGGTGAGGATGAGGGTGGGGGTGAGGGTGGGTGGGTGGGTGAGTGAGTGAAGGAAGGGAATGTGGGTCTGATGTGTGTAGTCAATACCGTCAGAATTTCTCATGGTACATTTGGCAGCTCTGTGTGTGGTTGAGGGGGAAATGGGTTAAGAAACACCACACACTGGAAAGCTTTAACGGTTACTTTGGAGAGAGAAGCAGTGTTATGTTTGGGATTGCTAGACAGGTTGTACTGTACGAGGATTTCTGGATGCAGTAGGCACTGCTTCAAGGACGCTAAGTGTTTGGGAGGTAGCAATTCTGGGCGCATGTTAAACAGTAGCAGTTCCTGCAGCCGTAGGTTTGAAAGCAAGTGCTGATAGAGAATGTTGTGAGGAAGAGATTGTGGTAACAGTTTGTCATGATGGATTTGCACTCCTGATCTCTGGGTGCAGAGCCATTAGGTTATTATATCCATATTGTATAACATGCCAGTGGTTCTCCTGTAACATTGCAAATACGGAGTCAATGCAAGTAGATTCAGAGGCTGGGGAATAGCTCAGAAACTTCACGCGTTGAGGGTTACTTTTTGGACTGGAGGCCTGTGACCAGCAGTATTCCACAAGGATTGGTGCTGGTCCACTGCTTTTTGTCATTTTATATAAATGATTTTGATGCAAATATTGGAGGTATGGTTAGTAAGTTTGCAGATGACACCAAGATAGTGTAATGTCATGGACAGTGAAGATTATCTCAGAGTACAATAGGACCTTGATTAGATGGGTCAAGGAGTGGCAGATAGTTTCATTTAGGTAAATATGAGATGTTGTTTTTTGGTAAGGTAAACCAGGGCAAGAATTATCCAATTAGTGGTAGGGCCTGGGAGTGTTGCTGAACAGAGAGACCTAGAAGTGCAGGTGCATAGTTCCTTTGAAAGTTAAGGGGCAGGTAGACAGGTTGGTGAAGGAGGTGTTTGGCATGCATGCTGTCATTGATCAGATCATTTGAGTATAGGACTTAGGATGTCGTGTTGCAGCTGTACAAGACTTTGGTAAGGCCACTTCTAGAATACCACATTACTTCTGTTAACCTTTCTAATAGGAAAGATGTTGTTAAACTTGAGAGAATGTAGAAAAGTTTTGAGGCTGTCGCTGGGACTACAGGGATCGAGATATTGGGAGAGGCCAAATAGGCTGGGGTTTTTTTTTCCTGGAGCATCAGAGACTGAGGGGTGACTTCTGTAGAGGTTTATAACAACATGAGGGGCATGGATAGGGTGAATAACCTTTGTCTTTTACTATAGTGGGGGGAGTCCAGAACTAGAGGGCATGGGTTTTAGGCGAGAGGGGAAAGATTTTTAAAAAGACCTGAGGGGTAAATGTTTCACGCAGAGGGTGGTGTGTATGGAACAAACTGCCAGAGGAAGTGGTGGAGGTGGGTACACTTATGACGTATAAAAGGATTGGTTTATGAATAAAAGCATTTTCGAGGGATTTGGGCCAAACGCTTACAAATGGGACTGTGGCAGATTGGGATATCAGTTGGGCATAGATGAGTTGGACCTTGTTCTGTGCTGAATGACTCCATGTAATTCATTTGTTTTGTATTTTATTGAATTCTTGAACTACAATGTTGCAATATGAATTCTCACTGTCTCGGTTATTATAATAGGTCTCCCATGTAGTAACATTGTCAATCTGCTAGTGGACCTGAATGATACTTTTATAAATCATTCTTAAGGTGTGGGCATCACTGAATGGGCCAGCTTTCATTGTCCATCTGTAATTAGCCTGGAGCAGATGTTGATTAGCTGGCTGTTTGAATCATTACAATCCTTGTGGTGCAGGGAAATCCACAATACTGCTACTGAGGGAGATCAGATTTGAACCCACTGGAAGAAAGGTGATATATTTCCAAGTCAGGATGCTGTGTGGTCTGGAGGGGATCTTCCGGGTGGTGATATTCCCATGTATCTGCTGCCCTTGTCCTTCTAGTCAGAAGTTATTGTGGGTTTGGAAGGTGCTATCTAAAGATCTTTGGTGAATTTTTGCAGTGTATGTTGTATATAGTATATACTGCTGCTCCTGAGTGTCGATGGTGGAGAGGGGTGGATGTTTATGGATGTGGTGCCAGTCAAGCAGGCTACTCTGTCCTGGATGGTGTCGAGCTTCTTGAATGTTGTTGGAGTTGCACCCATCCAGGCAATTGAGGAAAGTTCGTCATACTCCTGTCTTGTGCCTTGTAGATTGAGGACAAGTTTTGGGGAGTTAGGAGATGAGTTACAAGATGCAATATTCCTAGCTTCTGACCTGCTGTTGTAGCCATTGTGTTTATAAAGTGAGTCCATTTGAATTTTTGGTCATTGTTAATCCCCAGAGTGTTGGTAGTAGGACATTTGAGTGATGGCGAAACCATTGAATTTTGATTTGATTTATTGTCTCGTGCATTTTGTTACAAATTACAGTGAAAAGTATTGTATAGTGTTGCCACTGTCTGGCACCATCTTCAAAGCACAAAAAACACCCAAAAGATGGAATGTAAAGGCAGAAGAATAAAGAAAGTGTCCATCCTTACATTTATTCTTGTTAAGTGCTCTGCCGTGGGCCTGAGTGCCCTTTGCTGTGCTGCTGCCACTGGAATGAAAGTTGCCACTCTTGGATGCCAACTCGCCTCCACCCGTGATCTTGCTGAATTCTGCCAATGCAGATACTGTTGATGCCGCTGAGTGGTGCACCAGTCCAAATTCAACTCTGCCACCACTGGGAGTCTGCTTCAGGCCTCCCTGAATCTGCACTGGCCACAGATGCTGCCAGGAAGCCAGACCTGCCTCTGCCGCTGCAGCCAATGGGCAGCTGTCATGTTGCCTCTTATTGGAGATGATCATTGCCTTCATTTGTCGTGTGAATGTTACTTGCCACTTGTCAGCCCAAGCTTTGGTGGTGGACGTTGCAGGTTTCAAAGGTTTTATTGAAGGAATCTTTGTGAATTACTACAGTGGATCTTGGAAATACAGACTGGTCTCTTGAGTGTTGGTGCTAAGGAGAGTGAATATTGAAGGTAGTGCTTGAGGTGCCAGTCAAGCGTGCTCCTTTGTCTTGAATGCATCACACCAGCAAAAGAGTGTGGTTCATTTATGAGAAAACTTGGATTTCTTCTGGTACCTTTGATGATCCTAGGGCTTCCTAAATGCTTTTGAGCCACTAGAGTATAATCAGTGTTGTAGTGCAGTTAATGTGGCAACAATCTTGTGCACAGCCTGAGCCCACAGTTAATAAAGTGATATCAAGCAGGCAGTCTATGATTAGTGGCATTGATTTGAGGATGATATTTTAGTTGGGACATTTGTCCTGCCAAATAATGTCCTAGTAGTTTTTGTGATGTTTAATATGTTTTTGATTATTGCTTTAGTTTGTGGCCTTGGTGCATCTTGCAGTTGACTGACTCCTCTGTCTAATTGTATACTCTACAGCAAAGAACCTTTGCTGATTTTTGTCTCTTCCTTTCTTCAATCCCTGGTCCAGGGCAGTGGCTCAGATTGGCTACTGCATCAAAAGCAAGGATTAAGTTTAGGAATTTCCAGTCTGCATTGCACTTTTCTGTGTACTAACCAAATAAAACCAACCTTAACCTGTTAACCGCAGTGATCATTATCTTTCTGAGAGAGGTAAAGGTAATCTCTAACTACCTGAGTACAGCAGCATGAACTTGACTGTCTCCAGTATCCTTCCTGTTCTTTTGCATGTTGTTTAATAGGATGTTTGTGTGCTGCTTGTTTATTCAGGCTGCTATTGAGTTTGTATCCTCTAGTTTATGCTTCCAGTAAACTCTCTCTTCTCTTTTCACAGCAACTGGAGTTCATCACTCCATTCCAACTTTATTTCAATCCTGACTTGATAGTCAAGAAATATCAGGTACATTTAAACAAAATATATTAACTCACATTTTATAATGCATTGCCCTGTGATATCTTTGATTTATTTCCACACTGTACTGCATTGAATCCAGCAGTTGTGTAGTTCACCCCTTGTTTGGTAATCTTAATTCAATAACTTCCAGTACAATACGCTGAGAGTTTATAAAGTTTATTAAATCATATAGTATGCATGTGTGTACTTAATTCATTCATGTTTCTCTTTTTTTTTGCAGGTGTGGAGACTACTAACCAACTTTCTATTCTTTGGGCCTTTGGGATTTAGTTTTCTGTTCAATATGATCTTCTTGTATCCTTTTGTGTGATAGAATGGGATGGCAGATGGGTTTGAGTTGAAGAAGTTTTACAGACCCAGCCGTGAGTTCTGACCTGATTCTGATTCTGATGGTGTTGGGAAGACAACACATACCCCCGAACCCAAATAGGAGCTGACTGTCAGCAGCACTGTGGTTTGTTGTTTGTTCTGATTATTTTAATGCCAGGAAGTGAAACTGAAAATAAAGTTAGAGCTTAAAAACTCTAATCCTGTTTGGCTGCTTAGTGGAGTTATTGTTGAACTTGTTTCATTGCGAGTTCACTTGCTGCTGATGAGTCAAGCTTAAGGAGTGAGCTTTCCAGCACAGCAACAGGCCATTTAGCCCACCAGATTTGTGCATGTTGTAAATTCAACCTTTTTCAACCCTCTCTCGTCGTCCAGAGGCTTTGCAGTCTCTCTCTCTCCTGCAAATGGTTAAAGGTTTGAAATATTGGTCCTTTGCTGGTCCAGGATGAAACATGTTCACTTTATAAAACACTTCAGTGAGTGGGCAGCACCTTATTACAAACTTTGACCCACATGTGAAGCAGCTGGAGACTGAAAGCTGTACAAGGTCTGCAACCCTTCCCTCTTGGCTAAGAATGTGTTGAGATCAGTTGGAGGTACTGTAGTTTCTTCTTTGCAGCCTGTAAAGGTCATGGGCCTTTGATGCTACACAGCTTTCTGGGGTCCTGAACACTTTGAACCTTTTCAAAGTTCTTTTCAATATAGTTTTGGAAATCTGCTTGTGGCCTTCTTGATGTGTATCATTTTACAGCTGGGAGTAAATTGTCAATGGTTTCTCATTTGGAAAATCTTAATGCAAATGTTTTGTTAAAGAAATGAGTCATTGACAACTACACACAGTTAGAAGTGCTTATAATTAGCTGTGGTTGCACAGAGGTGGCCATTCAACCTGAGTCTCCACCAGCTCTCTAAGGCAATGTTGTCAGTACCATACCCCCACTCTGTCCCATGAAGAGTAGTGCCTATTTTTGGGCATCACAGATTATACTTTCCCCAGACTCAGACTGACCACCTTTCCACTGTAACCCAAAGGCATTAACTCTTGGTGGGATTCATGAGTGCCTACCAGAGCCTGTGTAACGTAGGCATATTTCATGTTTGAAATCAGCTAGCAAGAGTAGCCAAGATAACCAGTGATGGGGGACAGAAAATCAAATCCAATCTCGTTCTTTTCCAGTGCACCTTCTCACTATCTCTTTCCAGCTGAGGTCTGCTGGAGCTATGTATTTTATTCTAAGAGTTTGGGAATTGCTGACCAGTCCAGGCCTTGAGAAGTTTGAAGAACTGCTGCTGCTGTTAGGATTGGTGGGTGGTGGTGGTGGTGGCGGGGGGTGGGTGTTGTGGGGAGATTCTCAGATTTTGATCCAGTGAGGTAGTAAAGGGATGGTAATGTATTTTCAAGTCACAAGAGTGCGTGGTTTGGAGGAAAATCAGGTAGTGGTGTTCCCGTATTTCTGCTGCCATTGTCCTTCAAGGTGTAGACGTCATTGATTTGAAAGCTGCTGTCGAAGGAGTGAGCATTTCAGCACAGCAATAGGCCATTTAGCCCACCAGATTTGTGCGTTTGTAATTATTAATCTATCTTCCCCCTAACTACATCTATCCAATTGGTCTGCTTGGTTCCCCATGCCAACGAGTGTGGGTAAATAAGTTTTTCATTGCTCTCTAGATTTATTACGGAGATCTTGTATTTATGATCTTGAGTTTTGGACTTTCCCCACAAGTAGATCCATCTTCTACTTTGTTGAATCCCATCATAATTTTTTAAAAAAGCTTCCCTTAGGTCACCCTTTTTTTTTAAGAGAAAAGAATTCAAGCCTGTTCAGATTGATCAAACGTGCTTATGTTTCACCTTTCTGAACCTGATCCTAGCATCCTAATAGCTGGTGTGGCTGTATTCTGCTCACTTTACGCGGGTAGGATTTGTAAATTGAGACACGGCTGTTAGACTGCACCTTTACCCATCAGATCCCAGATGGGACCACTGACAAGTGAGTTATTCAGCAAACTCTAGGCATTAACATTAGTATACTTGTCTTTCTAGAGAAGAAAACTGAAAAAACCTCTGTTACCAAACCTTTCACAAGCACTAGATGTCTCAAGTCACTTTACAATCAATGAAGTACTTTTGGAGTATTGCCTATGTTACAAATTACAACATGGCAGCCAACTTGCAAACAGCAAGGGCTCTTGTGTACTGGTAGTGTTCCTACTTCAGGACCTGGAGGCCCAAGTTCAAGCCCACATGCTCCAGAGGTGTATAATAACATCTCTGAACAGAGTGATTAGAAAATAGACATATAAAAAGAAATTGCAGACAACATCCCACAACAGCAATCAGATAATGACACAATAATCTGTTTTGTGATGTTAAAAGAGGATAGTTATTAATCACAGCTCTGGAGGTAACTCTCCTTGATCATCAAAGTAGTGCTTTGGAATATTTTACATCCACCCAAGCAGGTAGTTGAGTCACTGTTTTCTCCTCTCAATAATTGTGCCAAAGTCTGTGTGATTTGAACCCAGAACCTCTTGAATCAGAAGTAAGTATACTATTGATTGAGCCACAGACAGTAAGAACAAACCAATTGTGCGTGAGTTACCTGCTCTCTGATGATTGTGTGCTGTCTGTTAGGCTCATAAACACGGAAGTCTGTCTGTCGAAACCTGAATAAACTTCAGGTTTTCTTGAGCTGACATTATTAGAAACTTGTACATAAACTAATTCCGTTCTTGAGCTATAATTAGTTTTTATTTGCATAGGAGGATGTGTGTGTTAAGATTTGAGATTGTGACCCTTGCACATTTTTAAACTATTTAGCCGTCTGTAGTGCAGTGCGTGGGTAGTGCAGATAGAATGTAAACTTCATGTAGAGCAGGATTGAGAGTTGGAATGTAATTGGAGGACAGTGGAATTCAGACTCCCTTAAAGTCAGAAATCTGTCTTTATTTCTGAAAAAGTATAAACTACTTTGTTCATATTTATAACAGAACCTGTCCATGTGAACATACCATCAATAATTACACTTTTTCTAATTGTTACAAGAAAATATGAAAATAGAGGAAGTTGATTAGAGTATACTGTATTAAATAGATTAAAAACCATTTGACTCATCAGGCTGTTTTGACTTGCTTGTTAGAGCAATCCAAAACTAATTCCACTGCCCTGCTATCTCTCCATGACCCTATATCCATTCCCAAACTTATCCCATTTTCCCCAGGTCTAATCTAATTCCACCACCTTGCAATAATAAAAGAACTCCATAAACTAGACATCTGAAACAAAAGCAGAAGTTGCTTGAGAAACTCAGGTGGTCTGGCAGCATCTGTGGAGAGAGAAACGTAATTAATGTTCCGCGTACAGTGACCCTTCAAAATTGATAGCATCTGGGGAAAAAGTGATATTTGTCAGAGATTTTGGGTTGTCCCTGCGGAATACAGGGTTAACGGTAGGGTTCTTAGTAAGGTGGAGGAGCAGAGGGATCTTGGGGTCTATGTTCATAGATCTTTGAAAGTTGCCACTCAGGTGGATAGAGCTTGTAAGAAGGCCTATGGTGTATTAGCGTTCATTAGCAGAGGGATTGAATTCAAGAGTCGTGAGGTGATGTTGCAGCTGTACAGGACATTGGTAAGGCCCCATTTGGAGTACTGTATGCAGTTCTGGTCGCCTCACTTTAGGAAAGATGTGGAAGCTTTGGAGAGGGTGCAGAGAAGATTTACCAGGATGTTGCCTGGAATGGAGAATAGGTCGTATGAGAATAGGTTGAGAGTGCTAGGCCTTATCTCATTGGAACGGTGAAGGATGAGGGGTGACTTGATAGAGGTTTATAAGATGATCAGGGGAATAGATAGAGTAGACAGTCAGAAACTTTTTCCCCGGGTACAACAGAGTGTTGCAAGGGGACATAAATTTAAGGTGAAGGGTGGAAGGTATAGGGGAGATGTCAGGGGTAGGTTCTTTACCCAGAGAGTGGTGGGGGCATGGAATGCGCTGCCTGTGGGAGTGGCAGAGTCAGAATCATTGGTGACCTTTAAGTGGCAATTGGATAGGTACATGGATGGGTGCTTAAGCTAGGACAAATGTTCAGCACAACATCGTGGGCCAAAGGGCCTGTTCTGTGATGTATTGTTCTATGTTCTATTGTTGGAGGAGATTTCCGAGAAGTGTCAGAACCACCAATTTGAAAACACTTGAGATTTTTAAAAGTGGGCCACCTCTGTCATCAGAAAGTAATGGATGATAAAATGGTTGTATCAGATGTCGATTTGATCAAGGACAGTTTTTTTTTCCAAACTCTGTGCACTGAATGATTATAAGACTGTCATTGTCCTGAACGTTTGAATCGCTGTTTCTTGTGTTTCGTAATAAAATGATGTCTCATCTTTGCGCTTTCAAAAAAAATTACCCTGTAAGGATGTCTGACCATGTGGAAAGTGTCAGTTTTGTACTTTTCCTTGAATCCCACAAGTGATGTTAACTTGTCCCTGCTTTGTTAACTGGAATAAGCAGTACAGGAATAGTTCAGTCATTTTGGGGAAGCTGAACATACACATGAGAAAGGAGGGAATAGAAAGAATGCTCAGATGGAGCTTAAAAACTGGCAGACACTGATGGGGTGAATGGCCTTTCTCTGTGCTGCAAATTCTGTGCAATTCTTTAATCATGTAACAAAGCCTACAGCAATTGTCAAAGTGAAGAAGCGAGCAGTCAGCTCATTTAAAAGCTAATACAAAAGGATATGTTTAAACATTGGCTGAATCAAAGTTTAACCTTGAACCAATGCAGTCCGTGTGTTTGATCCCCAAAAGTGAATTTTGTTCTGTGTCAATTCAGCTCATCTATATTAAGTTGGCTTCAGCTCACCAAGGTCAGCCATCAGATTTGCTCATGACCCCTGTCCAGCAATTCTTGCTGTACAGAGTCAGGCTCACTTCTGATCTCTGAATACTTGACTGATTGTGTGGAGATCGCGGCAGGTTCCAAATGTGGCAAATTCTAAGGATTTGTGGGAAGTTCTAAGGATGAGGTTAATGAGTCCCATCCCAGCATGGTTGAAGTGCAGGAAATTTCAGTAGTCAGGCAGTAAGACCGAGGTTGCATCCTTACCTCCTACCTTTCAGAACCCCAGCAGGCACAGAACTGAATGGAATCTGGAATTTCGCACCAGCTGCTGTCCATAATCCATCTGGAATGTCTGAATCCCCAAATCTGTAAACTGGCTGGTTTTGTGTGTGTCACTGGGCGGAGTTTGGGTTGAATACCCCCAGCTCCGAGGGACTAGATCTGACAGTAAATTGCAGGTTGTCTTCTTTTACTCTGTCCCAGATACAGATACTGTCGAATGTTGGAAGAAGGATCATTCAGGGGAAGAACGGCTGACTTTCTGCTCATGTTTATTTTTGGTGGGTTTTTAATGACAGTATCCTTTTTGCAGTGTACCTGATAGCGACAGTGGTCATTATTGTGGTCTCTCATATAGTGCTTCTTTATAAATTGAATATTTTTCAGATTGCTGAGTGCTTCTTTCTAAGCCATTGAAGATCATTCTGAACTTATTGTGGACTGTGCAGTGACAATTCCAAAACTCTTCTCTAACTGTCCACTATCCTGAATATCCAGGCAGAGCTGTTTGTGATAGAAAGAAAGGTTCATATTTATATATTTCAAAGCCTCTGTATATCCCAGGAAATTAAGTACTTACTCCATATTGCAATTTTGGGAAATGGTTTATAGTAAAACATGACGATTAAGTTAGCCTGAAGCAGCCTTCTGTAGAGGAATAGAACACTGCTATTTTCTGGGTCTGTAGATTGAAAGAAGCAAAAATGGCCTTTAGTAGAGTGTTATGGTCGTCTTGTCGGATGTGGGAGTTTAGGGAGAGTTTGAGTTACTGAGGATTATATCTGCAATAAATGCCATTGGTTGCGAATCCTATCAGATCAAATGGATCGGTTGGAGAGACAGTTACAGGTAATGAGGAATTTACAACAGCAAGAGGATGTGATGGATGGCAGTTATAAAGGGGGGGGGGGGAGTTGCAGATACAGTCACATAGATGGTTTAACTCCAGGGAAGGTAAGAGAGGTAGGCAGGTAGTGCAGGAGTCTTCTGTGACTATCCCCATTTCAAACAGGTATGCTTTTTTGGAAAATGTAGGGGGTGATGGATTCTCAGGGGAATGTAGCACAAACAGTCAAGTTTCTGGTATCGAGACCGGCTGTAACACAAGAGAACAATTGTGTTAGGGGGGTTTCTAGTCCGAGACTCAGACAGACGTTTCTGTGGCCAGCAGCGAAAGATCGGAATGGTGTGTTGCCTCTCTCTGTTGCCAGGATCAAGGATGTCTCCCAGGGGGTACATTAAGGTGGAGAGGGGCCAGCAAGAGGTCATTGTCCACATTGGAACCAACGACATAGGAAGGGAAAAGGTTGAGATTCTGAAGGGAGAATTTCAAGAGTTCGGCCAGAAATTAAAAAGGGGGTCTTCAAGAGTAGTCATATCTGAATTACTCCCAGTGCTGCAAGCTAGTGAGGGTACGAATAGGAAGTTAGAGCAGATGAATGCGTGGCTGAGGAGCTGATGTAAGGGAGAAGGATTCACATTTTTGGATCATTGGAAGCTGTTTTGTACAGTGACCTGTACAAGAAGGACAGATTGCACCTGAATTGGAAGGGGACTAATATACTGGCAGGGAGATTTGCTAGAGCTGCTCAGGAGGATTTAAACTAGTAAGTTGGGGTGGTGGGACCCAGGGAGATAGTGAGGAAAGAGATCAATCTGAGATTGGTACAGTTGAGAACAGAAGTGAGTCAAACAGTCAGGGCAGGCAGGGACAAAGCAGAGAACAAGGTAGGACTGATAAATTAAACGGTGTTTATTTCAATTCAAGAGGCCTAACAGGGAAGGCAGATGAACTCAGGGCATGGTTAGGAACATAAGACTGGGATATCATAGCAATTACAGAAACATGGCTCAGGGATGGACAGGACTGGCAGCTTAATGTTCCAGGATACAAATGCTACAGGAGGAACAGAAAGGGAGGCAAGAGAGGAGGGGGAGTGGTGTTTTTGATGAGGGATAGCATTACAGCTGTGCTGAGGGAGGATATTCCCGGAAATACAAGGGATGATCACCTTATTGGGATTGTATTGTAGACCCCTTAATAGTCAGAGGGAAATTGAGAAACAAATTTGTAAGGAGATTCTCTTATCTATAAGAATAACAGGGTGGTTATGGTGGGGGATTTTAATTTTCCATACATAGACTGGGACTGCCATAGTGTTAAGGGTTTAGATGGAGAGGAATTTGTTAAATGTGTACAAGACAATTTTCTGATTCAGTATTTGGATGTACCTACTAGAGAAGGTGCAAAACTTGACGTACTCTTGGGAAATAAGGTAGGGCAGGTGAGGGGAGCACTTTGGGGCCAGCGACCATAATTCTATTAGTTTTAAAATAGTGATGGAAAAGGATAGACCAGACCTAAAAGTTGAAGTTCTAAATTGGAGGAAGGCTAATATTGGTGGTATTGGGCAAAACCTTTCAAAAGCTGTTTGGGGGCAGATGTTTGCAGATAAGGGATGGCTTAAAAATGGGAAGCATTCAGAAATGAGATAACAAGAGTCCAGAACCAGTATATTCCTGTTAGGGTGAAAGGAAAGGCTGGTAGGTATAGGGAATGCTGGATGACTAACGAAATTGAGGGTTTTGTTTTTAAAAAAAAGGAGGGAGTTTATGTTAGGCATAGACAAGATAGATTGAATGAATCCTTAAGAGTAGGCAGTAGGAGTATACTTAAGATGGAAATCAGAAGGGCAAATAGGGGACATGAGATACCTTTGGTAAATAGAGTTAAGGAGAATCCAAAGGGTTTTTACAAATACATTTAAGGACAAAAGGGTAACTAAGGAGAGAATAGGGCCCCTCAAAGATCAGCAAGGTGGCCTTTGTGTGGAGCCGCAAAAAATGAGGGAGATACTAAACGAATATTTTGCATCCGTATTTACTGTGGAAAAAGATATGGAAGATATAGAATTTAAGGAAATAGATGGTGACATCTTGCAAAATGTCCAGATTACAGAGGAGGAAGTGCTGGATGTCTTGAAATGCGTAAAAATGGATACTTCCCAGGACCTGATCAGGTGTACCCGAGAACTCTGTGGGAAGCTAGACAAATGATTGCTGGGCCCCTTGCTGAGATATTGGTATCATCGATAGTCACGGTGAGGTGCCAGAAGACTGGAGGTTGGCAAACGTGGTGCCACTGTTTAAGAAGGGCGGTAAAGACAAACCAGGGAACTATAGACCAGTGAGCCTGACGTCGGTGGTGGGCAAGTTGTTGGAGGGAACCCTGAGGGACAGGATGTACATGCATTTGGAAAGGGAAGGACTGATTAGGGATAGTCAACATGGCTTTGTGCGTGGGAAATCATGTCTCTCAAACTTGATTGGGTTTTTTTTTTGAAGAAGTAACAAAGAGGATTGAGGACAGAGCGGTAGATGTGATCTTCCGTATGGACTTCAGTAAGGCGTTCGACAAGGTTCCCCATGGGAGACTGGTTAGCAAGGTTAGATCTCATGGAATACAGGGAGAACTAGCCATTTGGATACAGAACGGGCTCAAATGTAGAAGACAGAGGGTGGTGGTGGAGGGTTATTTTTCAGACTGGAGGCCTGTGACCAGTGGAGTGCCACAAGGATCGGTGCTGGGTCCAACACTTATATAGATGATTTGGATGGGAGCGTAAGAGGTATAATTTGCAGATGACACAAACGTTGGAGATGCAGTGGACAGCGAAGAAGGTTACCTCCAATTACAAATGGATCTTGATCTGATGGGCCAGTGGGCTGAGAAGTGGCAGATGGAGTTTAATTCAGATAAATGCGAGGTGCTGCATTTTGGGAAAGCAAATCTTAGCAGGACTTATACACTTAATGGTAAGGTCCTAGGGAGTGTTGCTGAACAAAGAGACCTTGGAGTGCAGGTTCATAGCTCCGTGAAAGTGGAGTCGCAGGTAGATAGGATAGTGAAGAAGGCGTTTGGTATGCTTTCCTTTATTGGTCAGAGTATTGAGTACAGGAATTGGGAGGTCATGTTGCGGCTGTACAGGACATTGGTTAGGCCACTTTTAGAATATTGCGTCTGGTCTCCTTCCTATTGGAAAGATGTGAAACTTGAAAGGATTCAGAAAAGATTTACAAGGATGTTGCCAGGGTTGGAGGGTTTGAGCTACAGGGAGAGGCTGAACAGGCTGGGGCTGTTTTCCCTGGATCATCTGAGGCTGAGGGTGACCTTTATAGAGATTTATAAAATCATGAGGGGCTTGGATAGGGAAATAGACAAAGTCTTTTCCCTGGGGTGGGGGAATCCAGAACTAGAGGGCATAGGTTTTGGATGAGAGGGGCAACATTTTCATGCAGAGGGTGGTACGTGTATGGAATGAGCTGCCAGAGGAAGTGGTGAAGGCTGGTTCAATTGCAGCATTTAAAAGGCTTCTGGATGGGTATATGAATAGGAAGAGTTGGGAGGGATATGGGGTGGGTGCTGGCAGGTGGGACTAGATTGGGTTGGGATATCTGGTCAGCATGTACAAGTTGGACTGAAGGGTCTGTTTCTGTGCTGTATATCTCTGTGACTGTGACTCTATGACCAGTGTTGTCACGCTGTGGTCTCACTCAACATGTTCAGCAATATCTGTCACTGGGCTGTGACTGATCAGCCAAGCAGCAGCAGGAATCATTGGACTCTGACTGAAAGGCCAATTAACAATGAGAATGACAGGTCTCTGACTGGGCCAATCGGCAGTGAGAATCATTGGGGTGGAGAAAGCTGCTGTTAATCACTAAAATACCAGGAGTGTTTTCAAAGGCTGGTATACCACTGTAACCTGGATGTGGCTATTCACTTTCGATTGGCTTCCATCTCAGCTCTGACCCAGAGTAAATGACCTTGGTCAGAAATGAGCTGGTGTCTCTGGTTTGGAGGAGTTAAATTCAGAAAGAGAATGAAGGGGAGCATGGCATTGTAATGTCTGGAAATTGCTAGCAAAGTTGTTCAGGTCAGGAGTAGTTTATAAATCACTAATGGGCAAACAGAGAATTGCTGACCTTTTCGCTCAGTATGGGGGGACATGCTGCTAATGTTACCTTTTGACATCTTACTCTGTTCCATGTTCATCAACAGCAAAAACAGAAATTGCTGGAGAAACTCAGCAGGTCTGGCAGCATCAATGGAGTTAATGTTTTGAGTCCAGTCACCCTTCAGAGCAAACTAGATTGAGTTGTTTCATCTTCTGATTAAAAAGTAAAACATCATTCTCGTTTGAGATAGCTGAACTAACCAGTGAGTGAACCAACCAAATGGCAGCCAAGTTCCATGAAATGCACATGAGTATGAGGCCACTATGGCCCACTGAATGAGAACCTTGCCTAATCTGCTCTTCCTGTCCAGGATCCTTGACTCTTGTACTCAGCTGTTTGGAATCTTTGCGAGCTTGTTCTTCCTGGGTCAGGCCTTCACCATCATGCTCGTGTATGTGTGGAGCAGGAGGAACCCGTTTGTACGAATGAATTTCTTTGGCCTGCTAAATTTCCAGGCTCCATTCCTGCCTTGGGTATTGATGGGATTCTCACTGCTTTTGGGAAACTCTGTCATCGTTGACTTGTTGGGTAAGATTTGGAATTTACCAAGTTTATATCATCTCATCCCAGCCTAATTTAATGAATTACAGTTAAGAACCGGGTTCATGAACAAATGCTTCAAATTTTCCACATGAAAGAAGTCTTGGATAACTATGCACATATTCCTCTTCTTATTTTTAATATTATTCTTCAGCTGTAGCTTGAGAGGAGATATTTAATTCGGCTATCTTCTCGTCAAACACAAAATTCTACCCAGTTACCTTGGTTTCCCTTAGTAATGCAAACTTCTGTGGATGTTGGAAATCTGAAGTTAGAAACAGAGAATTATGCAAATGTTTAACGGGACTGGCAGCCCATGTGAAGAGGAAAATTCAGGTCATAACAGCTGAGGAGAAATCAAATTCTGCAATGTTCACTTGGTTTCTTGATTCACAGGAGATGCCTGACCTGAGCAATTCTAACATTTTCAGTTTCTGTTACTTGTCTATGCAGAGCTGGGGTCAGGTGACACCTGCTTGGGAATTTGGGGTGTATGGGGCTGGGCGGGGGGGGGGGGAAAGGCTGGTGGTTAGAGGGAGGGGAAGTGAGGGAGGAGTAGCTGGCACTGAGTTTGTGGGGAGGAGGGGCTTGGTGCAGGTAAAAAAAATAGTACAGCACAAGAATGAGCCTTTCGGCCACTGTCTGTGCTAACCATTGCGCTGTTCTAAACTAATCCCATCTACCTGAATGTGGTCTGTATTCCCCTATTCATTGCCTATTCTTGGATCCATCCAAATGCCTCTTAAACATAGCTATCATATCTGCTTCTATTACCTCCTCTGGCCTCACATTTATAGGCACCTCCCACCCGCTCTGTTTAAAAAAAAAAGTCCTTTACACATCTCCTTTTAAGCTTTTCCCTTCTGACCTTAAATCAATGCACATAGTATTTGACATTTCCACCCTGGGAAAAGACTTCTATCCACTCCATTCATGCCCCTCAAAATTTTATATACTTCTTTCAAATCACTCTCTTGATTATCTAGCACCCAGAGGAAACCCACGCAGACACTGGGAGAATGTGCAAACTCCACACAGACAGTCGCTCGAGGGTGGAATCGAGCCAGGGTCTCTGCTAATCACTGAGCCACCATGCTGCCCTGAGCCTTAGCCATGAGGACTGTTTTGGCCTGAGTGGATTGGGCAGGAAGGCTACATGGTAAGACAGCAGATGAGTAGCGGTATATGCTTAAGGAGCTACTCCATTCATCACAACAAAAATATATCCCAGTGAGGAAAAAAAGAATGGTAAGGGGGCTCAAAAAAAACACCCATGGTTAAACAAGGGCGTCAAGGATATAATAAAGTCAAAAAGTAAGTTCTCCCATATTGCAAAGGCCAGTGACAGGATAGAAGATTGGGAAACTTTCAAACATTAGACAAAGGGATACTAAAAAATTAATGAAAAGAGCGAAGGTAAATTACAAAAAAACTAGCACAAAATATCAAAAAGGATAGCAAAAGCTTCTATAGGTATATAAAAGGAAAGAGTCGCTAATGATGTGACAGTTGCTTCCTTGGAAGATGAAACTGGAGACTTAATAGTGGGGGTCAGTGAGAGCGTAAAGGTGCTGAATCAATACTTTGCCTTAGTTTTCAGGGTGGAGGACAATAGTATCATTCCTGTTGGAATAGGCAGGTCAGAGGCAATAGATAAGATAGGATATAGAACAATCAACATCGTTAGGGCAAAGGTATTAAGCAAATGATTAGGATTGAGGACAGACAAGTCTCCTGGGCCTGATGGCTTACAGCCTCGGTTATTAAAGGAAGTGCAGCGGAGATAGTAAATCCATTGGTTACAATATTCCAAAATTCCCTGGACACAGGAAAGGTTCCAGTGAATTGGAAATTGGCTAATATAATGCCCTTAATTCAAAATGGAAGGGAGGTAAAATGTGGAAATTTACAGACCAGTTAGTTTAATATCTGTTTTTGGGGAAAGTGTTGGAATCAATATCAAAGAAGCATTATCAGGACACTTGGAAAGCCAAAACACTATCCATCTGAGTCAGCATGGTTTTATGAAGGTAAAGTCATGTTTGACTGATTTGTGAGAGTGCTTCGAAGAAGTAACAAGGAAAGTGGATAATGGGGATGCTGTAGATGTAATTTATCTGCACTTCTGGAAGGCATTTGATAAGATGCTGCACAAAAGGTTGGATCATATGGGATTAGGAGTCATTTATTAGCCTGGATAGATGGTTGGCTTTTGGACAGAAGAGTGTGTTGTGGTAAATACGTCCTTGGACCCCTGCTATTTATAATCTACATTATACTTGGGTACAGGGATAGAAGGCTCTATAACCAAACTTACAGATGATACAAAAATGGGTGGGATGGTAAATTGCAATGAGGAAAAAGAACCTTACAATGGATTTCAATAGGTTAGAGTGGGTCAAAACATGGTAGATAGAGTTTAACGCAGATAAGTGTGAAGTCATGCATTTGGGTCGAAAAAGTGGGAAGTTGATTTAATCTTGATGGGGAGAGACTTTGGGGGTGCTCCAGTGCAGAAGGCATCTAGGAATACTCGTTCTTGAGTCCCAGAAAACTAGCATGCGAGTACAGCAAATAATAAAGTGAATGGAATATTGGCTTTTATAGCTAAAGGAATAGAATATAAAGGTAAGAAACTATTGTAGCAACTGTACAAGATATTAGTAAGACTGCACCTGGAGTATTGTGCACAGTTTTGGTCCCCTTATTTGAGGAAAGATGTCGTGGCATTGGAGGCAGTTTAGAGGTTGATCCCAGAGATGAGGGCTTTGTCATATGAGGAGAGATTGAATATTTTGGGCCTGTACTCTTTGGAATTTAGAAGAATGAGGAGAGATCAAATAGACATGAAGCAGATGCTTTCTGTTGCGGGACATTGTAGACCGAGAGGTCATAGTCTTCGGATAAGGGGCAGCAAATTTCAAACCGTTGAGGAGAAACTATTTCTCCCAAAGGTATGTGAATCTGTGGAATTCACTCCCCCAAAGTGCGGTGGATGTTGGGTCAGTCAGTAAATTTGTGAAGTTACAGATTTTTAATTGGTAATGGTTTGAAGGGATATATAGAGAAGGCAGGAAAATGGGAGTGAGGAACATATCAGCCATGATCGAATGGCAGAGCAGACTAGCTGGGCCAAATGGCCTAAATCTGCTCCTATATCTTGTGAACCTTAGTAAAGTCTATGTAGATAACAACCATTGCACAATCCTCATCAATCACCTCATCACATCCTCAAAAAGCTCAATCAAATTTGAGACATGACCCCTCTGTACAGTCATGCTGAGTTTCTCTAATAAGATGCTTCTTATCAAAATGTGAGCAAATCCTATTCCTCAGAATCTTCTCCAATAATTTCCTGACAACTGTATAATTTCCTGGGTCATCTCTGTTGCCTTCTTTTAAACAAACGAACAACATTTGCTATTTTCCAGTCTTGTGGCACCTCACCCATGGTGAAAGTGGATACAAAGATGTCTGTCAAAGTCCCAGCAATTGCCCCCCTTGCCTCCCCCCAGTATTCTGGGAAAGATCCCAGCAGGCCATATTATCTACCTTAATGTTTTTCAAGACACCCAACATTCTGCTCCTTATTATCAATATATCCTGGAATATCAACATACTCCTCCCTAATCTTACCATCATTCGCTTCCTTCTCCCCGGTGAATACTGATGCAAAGTCATTAAGGACTACTTCCCCTGGTTCCATGCATAAATTCCCTCTTTGTTCTTCAGTAGATCTACTCTTTCCCGAGCTACCCTCTTGCTCATAATATATATATATATTAAATGCCTTCGGATTCTCAATAATTCTACTTGCCAACCACATTTCATGTTCCCTTTTAACTCTCATAAAGGAAACATGAAAGAGTTGAAATAAGGAGTTATGTATTTCCTTAAGGGCCTTATCTGACTTTGGTTCCCTAAACCTTATGTTAGCTTGCTTACTGTTTTTTGACTAAACCTTCAATGTCTCTCGTCATCCAAGGGTTCCCAGATCTTTTAACCTGAAAGTCTCCCACATATCAAATGTTGATTTACCCTCAAACAGCCACCTCTAGTTTCTCCAGTTCCTGCCTAATACAGTTGTAATTAGCTACCTCAAATGTAACATTTTCACCTGCAGACCGGTGTTATTAATAACTGTTTTAAAACAATGGACTTATGATCACTTCCCAAAATAATCGCTAAATGAAATGTTGATCCCTTGGCCAGGCTTATTCCCCAGTACAATGTCCAGTATGGCTCCTTCCCTAGTTGGACAACCTGTATATTATTCTGAAGAAATCCTATCGGACAACTACCAAATTCTGACCCGTCTAAGCTCCTAGCACTAAGGGAGGGGATGTTAAAATCACCCACTGCAACACCACTGTTGTCTTTACATTTCTCCATGATCTGCTTATGCTGTTGGGAGGCCTGTAGTAAAGCACCATCATTGTGATTATACCTTTCTCACTTCTGAGTTCTAAGAATATGTCTGTGCTGGATGAGCCATCCAAGATATCCACATACTGCAGCTGTGCCATTCCCCTTAATCCCCCACCCCTTTTTCATTCTCCCTCTATCATGTCTGAAGCATTGAAATCCTGGACTATTGAGCTACAAGTCCTGTCCTTCCCTCAACCAAGTTTCTGTAATGGCTACAGCATAGTTTCATGTAATAATTCGGACTCTTCGCTCAACTGTCTGACCTGTTATACTCAATAGATAAAAATAAAATACTTCAGGCCTAGCTGCATTTGTTAACCTGACCCTGCCTGCGTTTCCAGTTAGACTTAGTTGATTAAACCTTTTTTTTGTTCTCAATCATTCCACATGCTGACCTAATGCACTGAATTCCACCCCACACTAGTTTAAATCCTCCTGAATGGCACTAGCAAACCTCCCTGCAAAGATATTAATGTCCCTCTGTCGTCCTCCTACAGGTCACCAGCCCTGGAAAAGATCCCAATAATTCAGATATCTGAATCTGACCCTCCTTCAGCAGCTTTTTAGCCATGCATTCAACTGTTATCATTCTGACGTCACTGTCATGTTGCAGAGGGTTAGGGGGAGGAAGGAGAGACTGGCGTTGGATGGAGCGAGGGCAGAGAGTACAGATCGGTGTTGACAACAGGAAGGGTGGGTGAGTGTAGAGGTCAGTGTTGGAGGGACAGGGAGGAGAGAGTTGAGGAATTGACAGTTTTGTGGTGGGGCTGATTTGGGAGTGAGCGCGAGAGTGAGAGATTAGAGGAGATAAGTGTTAGATTCAGAGGCAGAGGAATGCACAGGAGGTCACTGACTGTGTACAAATGAAAGAATCTCAAGTGACCAGAGAAGGACACCAGGTTTTGAGTTGTGTAGCAATTACTCCTGTTTGTAACTATGAATCTTTTGTGAGAGCCTGAAAGGCACTATCAGATCTCTCGTCCCTAGAGCCAGTGGATGCCAATTTTGGTGGCCTTGAACAGGTGTTTTCACGTCCCTTTTGCTACAGGAATTGCTGTCGGCCATATTTATTACTTTCTGGAAGATGTATTCCCAAACCAACCAGGAGGAGTGAGGTTGCTGGTTACTCCAGGATTTCTGTAAGTGTTGTTTGTCCTTTATACTGACTAATGTTTGTTCATGCAAAAGACAATATGATGGTTGAGGGAATCTGACTACCTTTGGCTAAGCGTTGGGGAGTACCCATCACCCCAGTAATATAACCATTCTTCTACCTTTTCTGAAAGCTGTTTATTGATACTGGGCTAGCATGTTATGCCATTGGTTAACTCTCCAGTACGTGTGCTGATGAGTTAGTGGGTATTGTCACAGTAAACCCAAGCTGACTCATGGAGTGTGGCACGTTCTTAGGCAAGTGCCAATCAGATTTCCTTCAGGTTCCTATCAGGTTTTTCAGGCAGTGCTTGCCTGATGCAAATTGTTACGTTCAGTTGCAATCCTGTAAATGAGCTGCTAGGTTCAGGTCCCTGTCTCTCAGACACTACTGTAGCTTTTGAGAATTCTTATAGTAATGTTCATAAACAATGTAATTGTGTTTCCTCCTCTTACAGGAAGGCAATATTTGATGTTGCAGAGGAAGATCCCAATTACGACGTGTTGCCTGAGGACCAGCCTGGAGAGTTTGATTGGGGTCAGGGGCAAAGACTTGGGGAACAGAATGAACAGAACCCTAATGGACAGCAGTGATATTTCACATTCCATCGAGAAACTGGACACTTCTGAAATGAAGTTTTTTAATAATGTTATTTTATGTAGAATTTGTGCTGCTTTCATGGTCTTTGATTTCCAACTTTGGCAATTAAAATGCTAATTGATCACGGTTACTATCATGAGCAAATTGCAGGATATTCTCTGTATGGAGTATCTATTTAATTCTGTTTTGAACATTTTTATTGCAAGGTCATTGTATCCTAGGTGCTTATGAGAGATTCTTCGTGCAACTGAATATTTAAGACAGCTGGCCTGCTGGCTTTTTCCAGGCTGCTGTATGAATGTATAGTGTCAAGGAATCTTTGTTCCTACCAAGGAAACTGTGGGGCTACTGTGATGTTCCTGTGTCCAAATACTTTATTGACTTTAGTGTTGAAACTCACAAGGCAGCATTGAGAGTTAGCACCTTCAGGAAAGTGGGGCAGGGAATCTTTGGGTGTGATTTTGACTGGGGTTTCTGCACTTGGTTTATAAATATTTAAGTTCCTGTCCTTGTTTCAAATGCATTCTGGAGCTGAGATTCAGCAAAAGGATGAGCTGTTTGGGACAGAAATGGAAAAGCTTTTGTCCACTTGGATTAAGCCTTGTTATTTATACCTGGAGAAATGATACTTTCTGATAATGATAATCTCTTTAAAACCAGCTCCTAATTTTAAAAAAAAGTCACAAGCTGATTGTTGCAAAGTCTTTGAGAGGTACTAGGATCATCTTTTGTTTTTGTTTCATACTTGGATTAAATCGGTGAGGACTGGAGGTTTTGATTTTGTGAAGAGACTCTCACTCAAGGATGTATGTGTATGTGATTGGATATTCTCTCTATTTTCTTATCATACAATGAATTTAGTTCTGATTCTTGTGCGGTTTGTTGATATTTCAGATTATACAATTTATTGATATCAATCAACAGAGGCCATGAGGCTGGATTTGGAAAGCCTGTCGCTTACAATTATGATCCCTGTAGAGACCAATAACTTGAAGTTAATTTTATAGTACCTGATAAAAATAAAAAAAGTAAATGTATTAAGAGTGTTACTGTAATAAAGAAACCAGAATTAACATTGGCCAAATGTTCACAGACAATCAACTAAAGCTGTCTTTGTATTTGAGCATTGTCTTATTACTCCTGCTGTGTATAATACTTTAAGATGTATGTTATTGGAGAACCCAGTCTCCCAGTATTCTCAGCTTTCCAGAACACCCGCTCCTTCCTTGGCCCTTTTTAAAGGTTGTTCCATTCTGCCTGAGCATTCCAGAACCAACTTACACCATTAGGTTCACACATTAGCTATTTCTTGTCCCTTAAATCTCATCCTTGAACAGAGAGCCCATCCTGTTATGTCTTTCCCTGCCCTTTACAGGAACTGCTGGTATTGCTCATTTAGTGTTTATGTATTTGAAAACAAGCAGCAACCCCTTTTCCATGACTAGGTGGGAAAACTTTTGATTTTTCAACAGATTTCCATATGGGCTTCTTTTCCAGGGTGACCAGATCACCTCAACTGGTCTCTAAGAAGACTACTTGTTTAACCACCAGAACAATTCACCTTAAGTTTAATGAGACATTTTAAAGTCTTGCACTTCTAACACAATTTTCCCTGTTGTTTTGACAGATGTTTCCTACTGATGTGAAAGAGACTAATCTATCCTGTACAGACAATTGTGGGTTGTTGGCATTGATATTTTCTCCCAAACACAAATTCTTGTGAATTTTATCATATTGGCACATTTAATAAACATTGCAATAGTGGCCTCAGTATTAATAAAACTAGAAGTTTTGTTCCCAAACACAAACGTGAGCTTCAGATGAAGCTGGGAAAGATGGTTATCCTGATGTGAGTTGTCATCATGCCCACGTATGTGATCGACAGCATGAACTACCATGCCCTAGAAAGGGTTTCAACTGCTCAGTGTTCAAATCAGGCAGCAGGGCTTACTAGACCTTTCAGATGGAGGTATCTTACTTTGGTCAAAGCAGCCCACTTGACTTGAACACCATCAACGTTCTCTCTTCAAACCTAGTGCCCAGTAACAGCAGGGTGTTCCATCAAGATTCACACTAATTCACCAATCCTCCTTTGACAGCACCTCCCAAACATGCAACCTCAACCACCACTACCGAGGACAAGGATAGTAGATATGTGCAAACAACCCTCAAAGCCACTGACATTGCTCTTCCTTTATTGTCACTGGCTTAAAATCCTGGAATTCTCATCCTAACAGCACTGGTGACATTACAACAGCATAAAGATTGTATTGGTTGACCACTTTAAATGTCAATTAGGAATGGTAATAAATGTTAGTCTTGCTGCTAATGCCCCTATTCCAGTTACATGTATTAAAAAGAATGGTCAGTGGAATGCAATCTTCAGTCAACTGTGTGACAATGCTGGGGTTGTAAAGGCAGAGGTGCTGATTTGTCTGGAATAGTTACTTTGAACAATAGCAGGGGAGTGGCCAGTTCTCCCAGTTCACTTTTTTCTCTGGTTTGTTTTAGCAAAGAATCAAAAACCTAGTGACCTAGAGAAGCAGCCACAGTGAAAAGGTTCTATGCTTCAACACATGAACTTTCTCTCCGAACTCTCACCTGCCTGGTGTTAAAATTTACCTTTTGACAAATTTTTGTTTGTGTTTCATCTATACTGTTTAAATAAATGCTATTTTGTTTAAAGCGGAGTGATTTGACCAGCTGCATTTCTCCTGGATTTTCCACTGTACATCTGATTTTCCAAAAATAAAAGTTGTGCCTGGGACACCTTAAAATATTTTCAGGGAGTCTGGCCTGGTCCATAACAGATCCTAACATTATGGATGAAACAGTAACAAAAGAAAAATTTAGAATATCTGATTGGATAACCCAACTGACAATATCGCAAGTCCCTACAACATCCCATGTTGGCAAAAGATAAATTCAAACACAGGTACTCACAGGCAGGTGAGACTTGAGACAGGAAGTCCAGGCAGGACCTCTGTTAAAGCATGGAATCTCTTCACTGTAGCTGCTCCTCTAGGTTTCCAGCAGCTTTTTGACTGCTTGCTAAAACACACCAAACCAGAGGCAGAGGCAAAAAAATGAACTGGGAGAACTGGCCATTCCCCTGCCATTGTTCAAAGTAACCATTTCCAGGCAAATCAGCACCTCTGCCTTGACTACCCCGCTTGAAAAAAAACCCAAGGACAACATAACCTTGTTAAACGAACAGCATTATCCTAAATTGCATCATTCAAAAATAATCTCCCTTTCTTTCCAACAATTGCATACAACTGCCATTAAGCTTTTGAATGTCTGTATGTTACAGAACAGTAAGAAACCATTGCCCTGAATGGTACAGCACTCAATCCAAGTTCTATGTGTTCCAAAGTGTGGCTATAGATTGGAGAAGCAGCCTTGTGTGTCAGTATCCTCAAACCGAGAGAGACAGACGTAAAGATGCCTCTAACAGACCGATACCTCTACAGCCAGCATTTAAAGAGACTGGCTGAAGCTCATCAAACCTATTCTGAATAACGCAAGAGCTTAGAGATTCAGCTTATCACAAACAACAAATTCCACTTCAACAACTCTGGTTCTTTGTGCATTCTGTAAATATAAATATGACTCATCATCACTTAGAGACACAAAACCATTCACAAGTTCTCAGCTCTCACAGCTGCAGGCAGTGATTCACTTATCAAGATTCTGAAGCAAACAGTCAGTGGGCTATGCAAATGTAGCGAAGTAAATTAAAATAACTAATACCTAGAATGTATGACCAATTTATAAGTAAGACAATGGTGGAGTAAGACACTTCAGCTTCAGAAGGACCTTGTGCACTCTGTTCATTCCCATTTTTTTCCTTTTTTATTTCTTCTCTCCTCTTTTTCTCCTGGCCTCAGACCTGGTGTGGCCTCAGCGTGAACTTCTGGTCTCAAGGCCATTCCTCAAAGTGCGGTCCCAGCATAGCTAAGCACTTAAGACAAACTGTAATGGTTGAATTTTCAGCTTATTTCTTTATTTTCTACTTGAAACAAAGGAGGTCTGCATTGTATAACTCTTAAGCTTATTTCATATGGTTTATGTTATAGTATAATTGCTGCAATGTTTAATATTTAACTTTGTTCTTTTTTCCGTATTATTCTTAAGATTCTTACCTCAGTGCCTCATTGGCAACATTAAACATTTTTCATCATACTGCTGTACTTTTTTTTTACAAGTAAACGTGATAATAACATCAAAACCAAATCACTCTTGGAGCATCAGCCAAGAAAATTCTCACAAAGTATGAAAAATGAACATGATCACAATATTATTAAAATTAAGAACTTTATTTAAAAAACTTCTCCAGAAATGCAATTTGCACCTATACAAAAAACAGATTAAGGCAAGACTCCTGTGCACTGACTGCAGGGATTGGAACTGGATAAGACCAAGTTATCTTAAGGAGCACTGACACTACGGCACCAGTCCTTATACACAGTGTGGGGTCTGCGACAAGGCCGCTGTGGGGAATGTCTATTCTCTCAGAACTAGCCCTTGATTGCAAGGAACTTCATTACTTGATCCAGACTGGTGATCAATGTTCAGTTACCAAGCTGGAGCTGTGTTTGCAAGACGTCTCATGCGCCTGTAAAGCAAAAATAATACTCCTGTAATGACAGTATTCACAGCACAATCACCAACATATTCTCTTTCTCTCTCTCTCTCTCTCTCTCTCTCTCTCTCACACACACATCCTTCATGTTTATCTGAATTGCCCATATACTATTTTATAACTATTTGGAAATATATTGCTGTTTCCTCAGTGTTGTTGGGTCAAAATCCTGAAACTCTCTTCCTAACAGCACTACGGGTGTCCCGACACCACAAGGTCTGCAGTGGGTCAAGACACCTCACCACCAAATGCTATTTGCCTTTACTATCCCCTGTGGTAGAGTGTTCCATATTCTAACATGATATTTGGCTCATCCCTTGACTATGATATGACCTTGTCTACAAACCATTTAGCCATGGTGGAGTTGGAGTCACTAAATAAAAAACTGATACTCTTACTTGTAATACTGAGGGAGTGCAGCATCATTAGAGGTGCAGTCTTTCTAGATGTGACCTCTGAAGCCTCATCTGATTCAGCACACAGCTGCAAAAACATCCTATACACTTTTAGAAAAGCAGGAGTTCTCTCACTCATGCCTGGGTATCCTCAAACAAACATTCTAACATAGATTACTGGGCGTATGCTGGATGCCCTGTTCTTTTCAACACAGGAGTAACAGCATTTCAAAAGTGCACAAACAACTGTGAAGATTTTAGGGTGGGGGAGTGGGAGTGTGTTTTCTGAATTAATTCATGGGTTACGGACATCACAGTCTGGGCCAGCCCATCTCGAGTTGCCCATCAGAAAGTGAACTTCAATTCCATTAGAGCGAGCTCCAGGATTTTGACAAAGTGAAACTGAAGGAATGGCAGTATGTTTCTAAAGTTAAAAATCACACAACACCAGATTACCTGATGAAGGAGCAGCACTCTGAAAGCTAGTACTTCCAAATAAACCTGGTGCTGTGTGATTTTTGAAATGTGTCCACTCCAGTCCAACAGGGTACCTCCACATCATGAACATATTTCTAGGTCATCATGGTAAGTGGCTTAGAGGGGATCTTGCTGGTAATGGTGCTCTGATGTATTTGTTGCCCTCATCCTTCTTGATGGTAGCAGTAATGGGTTTGGAAGATGCTGCCCAGGAAGCTTCAAGTTATTGCACAGCATCTTGTAGATGGTACACACCGCTGCCACTATGCATCAGTGGAGCAGGGACTGGCTACAGTACCAGTCAAGCAGGGTCCTTTGGCATGAATGGTGCTGAGCCTCTCGAGTGCTGTGCTCATTCAGGCAAATGGAGAGTATTCTGTACTCACCCCCTGACTGTGTCTTGTAGATGGTGGACAGGCTTTCGGGAGTCAGAAGGTCAGTTACTTGCTGCAGAATCCCCAGGTTATGACCTTTTACAGTCTCAGCACATACATGATTGGACCAGTTGAGCCTCTGGCCAACGGACCTCTTCTCCTTTTCTCCACCTCCCAACCCCAGGATGCTGATAATGTGCGACATGTTTGTGTCAATCGGTCAAGGCAAGATGGGATGTGCACACACATGCATGAGTCGTGTGTCGAGGGTGGGATGTGCACTCTAAATGACAGTTTGGGGATTCTAGCCCTGATGACATTGACGCACCTTGTGTTTCTATCCTGATCTCGAATCTTCTTCTCCATTTCAGCATCAGTCAGTGTTTCTAGTAGGGGGCACCACTGGTCAGCATCGCCCGTATTCCTGATTGCAATCTCAACTGTGGGTAGAGGGTTCTCACTGCCACATGACGAGAATGAGTAACAGACATTAGTTACTGGCTACAGAACTCTCAAACAGCCAGCATTGCTGGTAATTATACTGCAGATAACCAGCCAAAGCCCCAAAGGACTTCACACAATGAACTTATGTCTGACTGTAGCAGCCACTTTATATACAGTCTGATTCCATGAACAATCATGAAATGAATAACTAAGTGATGCCTAAGACACCAACAATGATCTTCAGATTTCATCTCTGGCCTGTATTGATTTGGTTCTAAGCCCCACACTGAGAGGGGGGGGGGGGGCGCTCAGGCTCCATCATTGACCTGGTGCTAGGTTTCACAGGGATTCTAACACTAGGTACAGTAGTTCCTGCTGGCAGTACAGTGTATGATTTAGACTGTGCATAGTATATACATTTAAAATAAATGTATTATAAACTTAGGGTTTCATGGTTTTTGAGTAAGTAACATGGAGTTTCTGTGAGTCTGCAGTTATTTCTGTAAGTATTGCAAGTATTTCTGTAACCACGGCAATTTCTTTTAAATCAGTGTTTGACGCCTATCATAGAGTTCTACAGCACAGAGACATGCCCTTTGTCTCAAACTGGTCTATGCCGACCAAAATGTCTGTCCACACGAACCCCATTTCCCTGCACTTGGCCCATATCCTTCTAATCCTTTCCTAACCATGTATTTGTCCAAATGCCCTTTAAATGTTGTTAATGTACCAGCCTCAACCACTTCCACTGACTGTTCATTCCATGTGTATAAAAATTGTCCCTCAGGTTCCCTTTTATTCTTTCCCCTTTAACCTTAAACAAGTCCCCCGGCCTGACGGGATATATCCTAGGATTATGTGGGAAGCAAGAGAGGAAATTGCAGTGATCTTTTCGTCTTCACTGTCAATGGGGGTGGTGCCAGGGGACTGGAGTGTGGCGAATGTTGTGCCCCTGTTCAAAAAAGGGAATAGGGATAACCCCGGGAATTACAGGCCAGTTAGTCTTACTTCTGTGGTAGGCAAAGTAATGGAAAGGGTACTGAGGGATAGGATTTATGAGTATCTGGAAAGACACTGCTTGATTAGGGACAGCCAGCACAGATTTGTCTTATTGAATTCTTTGAGGAGGTGACCAAGCATGTGGATGAGGGTAGAGCAGTGGATGTAGTGTACATGGATTTTAGTAAGCATTTGATGAGGTTCCCCATGGTAGGCTTATGCGGAAAGTCAGGAGGCATGGGATAGAGGGAAATTTGGCCAGTTGGATAGAAAACTGGCTAACCGGTCGAAGTCAGAGAGTGGTGGTAGATGGTAAATATTCAGCCTGGAGCCCAGTTACAAGTGGAGTTCTGCAGGGATCAGTTCTGGGTCCTCTGCTGTTTGTAATTTTTATTAATGACTTGGAAGAGGGAGTCGAAGGGTGGGTCAGTAAATTTGCCGACGATACGAAGATTGGTGGAGTTGTGGATAGTGAGGAGTGCTGTTGTCGGCTGCAAAGGGACTTGGATATGATGCAGAGCTGGGCTGAGGAGTGGCAGATGGAGTTCAACCCTGTCAAGTGTGAGGTTGTCCATTTTGGAAGGACAAATAAGAATGCGGAATACAGGGTTAACGGTAGGGTTCTTAGTAAACTGGAGGAGCAGAGGGATCTTGGGGTCTATGTTCATAGATCTTTGAAAGTTGCCACTCAGGTGGATAGAGCTTGTAAGGAGGCCTATGGTGTATTAGCGTTCATTAGCAGAGGGATTGAATTCAAGAGTCGTGAAGTGATGTTGCAGCTGTACAGGACCTTGGTTAGGCCACATTTGGAGTACTGTGTGCAGTTCTGGTCACCTCACTTTAGGAAAGATGTGGAAGCTTTGGAGAGGGTGCAGAGAAGATTTACCAGGATGTTGCCTGGAATGGAGAATAGGTCGTACGAGGATAGGTTGAGTGTGCTAGGCCTTTTCTCATTGGAACGGCGAAGGATGAGGGGTGACTTGATAGAGGTTTATAAGATGATCAGAGGAACAGATAGAGTAGACAGTCAGAAACTTTTTCCCCGGGTACAACAGAGTGTTACAAGGAGAAATAAATTTAAGGTGGTGAAGGGTGGAAGGTTTAGGGTGGATGTCAGGGTTAGGTTCTTCACCCAGAGAGTGGTGGGGGCATGGAATGCGCTGTCTGTGGGAGTGGCAGAGTCAGAGTCAGAATCATTGGCGACCTTTAAGCGGCAACTGGATAGGTACATGGATGGGTGCTTAAGCTGGGACAAATGTTCGGCACAACATCGTGGGCCGAAGGGCCTGTTCTGTGCTGTATTGTTCTATGTTCTATGATGCCCTCTATTCCTTGCAAAATCATGTGTTTGTGTGGACGCTGACAGATTTTACACCTGAAAATGTGTTGCTGGAAAAGCGCAGCAGGTCAGGCAGCATCCAAGGAGCAGGAGAATCGACGATTCCTGAAGAAGGGCTGATGCCCGAAACGTCGATTCTCCTGCTCCTTGGATGCTGCCTGACCTGCTGCGCTTTCAACACATTTTCAGCTCTGATCTCCAGCATCTGCAGTCCTCACTTTCTCCTCAAAGATTTTACCCCTGAACAAGATAGTCAAGCTTGTCCAAGGAAGTTTTTTTTTAAATAAACTAAAGGAAACATCCATTGCTTAGACAGGATTTTAAAAATTGCTTTCTATATTTTGACTTTTGAGAAGACTTTTGAAGTCCATGCATGAAGATGGCTGCATAGACTGATGGTCTTGAGGGGAGAAGGCTCTCGTGAAGCTAGATTATTTTGTAGTAAAGAGTTAGTCCAAGACCAGAAACATTGGGATAAAGCTCCAAAGAGTTTACAGAAAGTTGAGTATGATCAAGCATCAATGTATTATAACTCCAGGAAGATGCTGTCTGCAGTCCCAGTCTATAACTTAAAGTAACAAGCAATCTCAACCTGCCAAGGTATTAAGAAACAAGGACCCTGGTGTGAGTACTGCAAGAGATTTTCGATACTATCCCAAGGTTTTGGATACTATACAAGACCTGTTGATTCTCTTTTGAAATTAATGAGGTTATACTGTTATCATGTGCTTAAAAATCTTTGAAATTGAGTTAGAAGTAGATACTTTGGTTTATTATGTCTTCATTTATTTGGCAAATAAACTTTTGTTTTACTTGAAGCAACATCTATAACACTTCATGCTTTGGTCTCTTGCTGAAACATTTTTGTTAAAACAATAACATGATTTATCGAGCCAGGTTCCTGTCGGGATCTGACTTGTCTGGCAATAACATAGGCTGGGATCCAACACTTCATGGGAATGCTTTTGGAAAAAAGTCTAACTTAAAGGTCTTATACAGCATGGCTCCAAAGAATGATCTTATAGAATTTCCAAATGTTAAGAGCAGTCCCAATGGATTGGCAGGAATTAAATTCAACCTAGTTATTCAAGAAAAAGAGGGAGAAAAATCATATTCTGCAGAGTTAGGAAGGATGGATGAATGGAACAGCATTTTTTTTTTTTTACAAACCTACTGAAGTTTTCTGTGATTGTAACCAGCGGGGGAGATAATGAGAGGACCAATGGATCTCATACGGATTTTCAAACAGCATTTGACAAGATGTTTCACAAATGTCAGGTTCATGGAACTGCAGGGAACACTGGATTCAGATTGGTTAACAGACAGAAACCAACCAAGAAATAGGAGCAGGATAATCCATTCAGCCCCTCAAACCCAGTCAGAGCACAGTGCAAACAGGAAAGAGACAGTGACTCCCTAAGCATGGGAACAGTGAGGGAGGCAATCTACTGACATGGGCAGGGAATTAAGTTAAAAGGAACGAATTGGCATGAGCAGGACATCACTAGTCATGTCCATCAGGATTCTGTACTAGGGTCTGTATATTAATTTACTAAATGAAGGAATGAAAAGCTGTATATCCAAGCTTATCGATGAAGTAGGATAAATGGGAATAGAAAGATGCAAAGGGTTATTAGTAAATTAAATGAGTGGCCAAAACTGTGACCGATGGATTTCAATACTTTCAAGTGTGACATCATCCACTTTGGATGTAAGAAAGAGATTGAAGTAATTTTTGAGACAGTGACAAGAACTGTGAAGGCAGAGGGATCATGTTCACAAGTCATTAAAAACTAGTCAGTAAGTTTTAAAGATAATTAAAACATGCCATCTTCTGACCTTTGCCAAACGACAGAAGGCCTACCTGAAGGCGTATGTGCGCTGATGCCAGCTAAGCTGACCCCGGATACTGTAAGCGATGGTGGTAACAAACTCCCCTCCAAGACCCAACTCGGAACACAGCTTCAGAGCAAATTTCTCAGGAGAGTTCTCCCTCTCAGACATGTCCCACTCAAACTGATCGACCAGCGAGATGTTTCCCACATGGATGTTCAGCTGCACAAACAATTTTCCATTAGTGCCAAGGTTCACACAGCCCGATTATATAAATAACCAACAGAGAGAGAGACAGAGACAGGCTGAGTGCAGGAAGGAGCCAGAGCACTTCCACTGAGAGTGCAGCCAGCTTTCCAAACTCAGCCAGGCTCCCTGCTCTGGGTCAGACATGTGACTCTCATGATATCTACAAGGGATGGTCATCATTCTAGTAACCAGACTCCAGTGGCAGTAAGGCCAACCCAGACTTATCCTGCCCAGGATCAGCAAGTTCAGCAGAGACCTGGAGACAAAACCTGGGATCTTCTTGTTCTCAGTATTGCAACTGGTTTATGTGCTCATTATGGGAGGTCTCAGTGGGGTGTTATATCGTTTTGACAGATTCAGTGAAAACAGGAGAAGTCAATTTCTTATCTATTGCAGACCATGCCTTAAGAGTTTCAGCAATATTATTTGCACTGAAGTTCCTCTTGTGTGAGATGGTCATTTTCGGCAGATTTTCCATATCAGTGTGCTGACTCAAACTCAACTGGAGCTAACTATCATGCCAACAATTGGCACAGAGCCAGTTGAGCACCACTGATCACCAGCGCTTCCAGCTAGGCTAGGGTAATTGAGTCATCGGTCATGAGCATTTGGGGCTGTGTTGGAGGGGAAGATCACCTGACATAAAATCCATTAGGTCCATGATTGAAACAAGAGTTGCAACAAAAACAGAAATGGCTGAGAAAACTCAGCAGGTCTGGCCGCATCTATGGAGAAAGAAATTGAGTTAGCATTTCAGGTCCATGACTCTTCTGCAAAACCGGTCCAGGTGGTATTTTCTGCTTTCTTGCCACAGATGTTACCAATCCTGCTCAGTTTTCCTAGCAATTTCTGTTTTTATTTCTGTTTTCCAGCATCTACGTTTCTTTGTTTTTTTTTAAACAAAGCTGAGTTGGCCCTTTCACCAGACGTCAGCCAAAATGAAAATAAATATCACAGTTTCACAACAGCATCAATTGCTGCTCCTTGTGATACCTCATTCCAAACCATGACTGTCAGTGGCAGCAGATTGTTTGGACGTAAGGGAGTTCTATCACATTTGAGCCTAATCTCAAGTTCTACCTCATTTTACAGCAGGTGGTGAGAAAATGAGGGCATAAATTTACATTGATAAAAGAGTGGAATAAATCTAACAGCATTGGGCCTGAGTAGAACATCTCACACTGTGCAGAACTCACCTTAATGATGACTCTCTGATCAGACTGATCCTCTAGAATACTGTCTGTTGGGTAGGAGTCAATCTGTTGGCGTATCGCTGATGCAATGGCAGGGACAAAGGTCAAAGGATTCAAATCGAGGTCATCACACAAAATCTCTGCAAACATCTCTGGTGTCATCAACTTTTCTGCAAAGATTAGTGAGAAACTAATTGTGAACAGGAAAAGCAATGCTCAATTACAGCAGACACAACACTAATCTGAAGACTTGAATAATAACTCACTTAGCTCCACTGATGCTCCAGCACATGTACTCGGAGACAGTTGGAGTTATTAAGATGCCCGATGTAGTCCAGTGGGTAACTCTTGTCAGAAGGTCCTGGTTTAAGTCTCATTCCACACATAAAAGCAAATAGTAATGCTATTGATAACACCATTTTGATTGCACAATCTCCCCATGTCTGTGTGGGTTTCCTCCCACAGTCCAAAGATGGTTAGGTTAGGTGGATCAGCTAGTCTGAATTGCCCACAATGTCCTGGGATGTGTAGGTTAGGTGGATTAGCCATGGTAAGTGCAGGATTACAGGGATAAGGTAGGGGGTTGGGTCTAGGTAGGATGCTCTTCAGATGGTGGGGCTGTCTTGAAGGGCTAAATAGCCTGCTTCCACACTGTAAAGATTCTATAATTTAATGAGACACGAGAGTGACTTCAAAGCTGCCAAGGCTTAGAGGTCACATTTTGAGGATAGGTTGCATTAATGTAGTTTGCGATTGGGAGATTGAAGTTGTTTAAAACGATCCGTGGATTCAACAATTATTTGGTTCTCAACTTCCTAGCCCCCTGCTATGCTATGGCGTTTCAAATGATCACCTAATTGAGACTTAAAATGTGAGAGGGTTTCTGGCTCCACCATCCTTTCAGACAGTGAGTTCTAGATACCCATTACTCTCTGGGTGAAAATAATTTTCCTCAAAATACCCTTAACTTCCTGATCCTCAAAACGGTGTTCCCTCTACTAACGGGAAAAGTTTCTCTCACACTAGCTATTTATGCCTCTCATAACGTCGTACACCTCAAAACAGGGTTTGCATCTCAGTCTTCTCTGCTCTAAGGAAATCAAACCCAGCCTATCTATTCTATCCTCATAGTTCAATCACTCCAATGCAAGTAGAGTCATAGTGAATGTCTTTTGCACCCTCTCCAGTGCAATCGCATCCTGCCTATAATGTTATGATCAGAACAGCACACAGCACATCAGCTGTGGCCTAACTAATGTTATATACAGCTTCATCATAATTTCCTTGCTCTTATCTTTAATGCCTTGACTAATAATGACAAATGTCCCGTATGCCTTCTTAACCACCTATCTACCTGTCCTGCAACCTTCAAGGATCTATGGATATGCACCCAAAAGGTCCCTCTAAACCTCTGTACTTCTTAAAGTCCTATCATTCAATGTGTACTCCCTTTTCTTGTTGGTTCTCCCAAAATGTATCACTTCATACTTTTCAGGATTAAATTCCATTTGCCACCATTCAGCCCATCTGACCGCTCCACGAACTTGCTGATCATTTCTCCTACAATCATGTCAAGATCTTTAATGTACACTTATAAATAGTAAGGGAGCCAGCACCAAACCTTGAGGTATATCACTGGACAAAGGCTTCCAGTCCCAAAAAATCCTTTGATTATCACCCTCTGCTTCTAGCCATTAATCAACAAATTGCCTTGGCTGCCATGGGGTCTTAGTTTCTTAATTAGTCTGCCATGCGAGACTTTATTAAAAGCCTCACTAAATTCCATTTCAACTATATCAACAGCGTTGCACTCATCTCCACACCTTGTCACCTTCTTGGAAAATTCAATCAAATTTGTTAAGCATGGTCTTCACCTGACAAAGCACTGTTGACTCTCCTTGATTAATCCTGTCTCATAATTGCTTCCAATAGTTTCCACTGATGTTAGAACAAAAAAACAAAAAGTTACAGCACAAGAATAGGTTCTTCAGCCCTCCAAGCCTGCACCAATCCAGATCCTTTATCTAAACTTGGAGTTTAATTCAGATAAATGCGAGGTGCTGCATTTTGGGAAAGCAAATCTTAGCAGGACTTATACACTTAATGGTAAGGTCCTAGGGAGTGTTACTGAACAAAGAGGCCTTGGAGTCCAGGTTCATAGCTCCTTGAAAGTGGAGTCGCAGGTAGATAGAATAGTGAAGGAGGTGTTTGGTATGCTTTCCTTTATTGGTCAGAGTAATGAGTACAGGAGTTGGGAGGTCATGTTGCAGCTGTACAGGAAATTGGTTAGGACACTGTTGGAATATTGCGTGCAATTCTGGTCTCCTTCCTATCAGAAAGATGTTGTGAAATTTGAAAGGGTTCAGAAAAGATTTACAAGGATGTTGCCAGGGTTGGAGGATTTCAGCTATAAGGAGAGGCTGAAGCAGACTGGGGCTGTTTTCCCTGGAGCGTCGGAGGCTGAGGGGTGACCTTATAGAGGTTTACAAAATTATGAGGGGCATGGATAGGATAAATAGACAAAGTCTTTTCCCTGGGGTTAGGGAGTCCAGAACTATAGGGCATAGATTTAGGGTGAGAGGGGATAGATATAAAAAAGACCTAAGGGGCAGCTTTTTCACACAGAGAATGAGCTGCCAGAGGAAGTGGTGGAGGCTGGTATAATTGTAACATTTAAGAGGCATTTGGATGGGTATATGAATAGGAAGGGTTTGGAGGGATATGGGCCGGGTACTGGCAGGTGGGACTAGATTGGGTTGGGATATCTGGTCGGCATGGACAAGTTGGACCGAAGGGTCTGTTTCCACGCTGTACATCTCTATGACTACTCTATAAGGGTCTGTATTCCTCTGCTCCCATTACTTCTACTCACCATTCATGTTCCACGTGAAAGCATCCCTCAGCTTCTGTCCGTCTATCTCCATGTCGAGGCGAATAGGAACCAGCACCTCTGCCTGAGATGCATTTTCATGGATTACTGCTGGATCATGGTCATCAAAGCTGAAGGAGAAAGATGTAGAGAGTGGTCTCATTAATACACACCAACATCTATCTTCTGTTGCAGATCTGTGAACCTCTCAATGTTCAATTATTATCTAAAACTTTAAGAACACAGGCCACTGCTAAAGAAAGTGAAACTAACTCAAAGTTAAAAATCACACAACACCAGGCTATAGTCCAACAGGTTTAATTGGAAGCACTAGCTTTCGGAGCCCCGCTCCTTCATCAGGTGATTGTGGAGGACACAATTCATAGCAAAAATTTACAGTGTGATGTAACTGAAATTATACATTGAAATCTGTTGAGTCTTTCATCTGTTCGAATACCATGATAGTTTCACTTCTTTCAGGTGTAAATCACAAAACTTTTTTTTTTAGAAAGTTGCATTCTCAGGTTAGTTGTAACAATTGATGTTAGCTAGACAATATGTTGAAGGTGTTAGCCCCCTGTGTTCTCTGTCTATGCCATGATGTTTAGATTGATTCTAATCTAAAAAGGGAGATAAGTGGAGTGAATTTGTACTTGCAGAGTTACATTGTACTTTGCTCAAAAACTGCATGAATTCATGTAAAATTCTGTTATCTCACTTTTTAGATTAGAATCAATCTAAACATCATGGCATAGACAGAGAACACAGGGGGCTAACACCTTCAACATATTGTCTAGCTAACATCAATTGTTACCGCTAACCTGAGAATGCAACTTTCTAAAAAAAGGTTTTGTACACCTGAAAGAAGTGAAACTATCATGGTATTTGAACAGATGAAAGACTCAACAGACAATCAAGGTACTTTTCAATGTATAATTTCAGTTCCATCACACTGTAAATTTTTGCTATAAATTCTGTGCCTTAGAATTGTGTCCTCCACAATCACCTGATGAAGGAACATCGCTCCGAAAGCTCGTGCTTCCAATTAAACCTGTTGGACTATAACCTGGTGATGTGTGATTTTTAACTTTGTACACCCCAGTCCAACGTCGACATCTCCAAATCAAAACTAATTCAATGCATTCTTACAGGAAACATTCAGCTAGTCTAGCAGCATCTAAAGAGAGAAAAATAATTAACATTTCAAATCATTATGACCCTGATTCAGAACTGGACAGCTAGGGTTAATTCAAACTTCGAAATGGTGTAAAGAAGAAGAGATGACCCACGACAGAATGGAAACCAGGGAAAGGTTGAATGATACCAAAATGGTGAGATAAGGCAAAAATAATCGTTCACCAAGACAGAAAAGGTCAGTCCAGAAACAGATACAAATGGCCAAAGCAAAATCATAATTCACAAGTGAGTGAAAAAATGGGGGTGAGATGATTATCTGAATTTCAGTTCAAGGTTGAGGCTGAAAGGTTGGAAAACGCCTAATAACTGATTCCACAATCAAAAGAGGAATTGATGTTCCCCAAACTTACATCATGCTTTACTGAGCACTCTGACAAGGCTTCAGCAGAGGGGTCAGAGTGGGACTGGAGCAGAGAATTCAAAACATCCACTTAGACTGAACAGAAACATTCCACATAACCAATCAGTCAAAGAACAACACAATGACGTGAATACAGTATATCAAACTAGAAATATAAAAACAATAATTTCACCTGGAAGGTGAAGTGAGAGGAGTTAATGGGATAGGTGAAACTGGGAAATGGTAAAGGCAATGACCTTTTGAGAGTGCTAGGAGGGGAAGATGTGTTGGACATCACTCTGGAGAGGGTTGAAGTTGAAGACAGTGATCTAGGCCAAAGGGGTGAAAGGTGATAAACAGGGGGACCTTATTTTGTTCACTTCTCAACCTTTTCCTGCTTTCCCAGAACTGAGAGTTGGACACAGTTATGAACCCTGTCAATCACTGTGAAGAGGAGTCCTCAACTGAGGAAAAAGGATGACCCACTGAAGTGCTAACATGGAAATGTAATTGAGAATACAGGTGCAACAGAGATAGAGAAACTGAGAGAATGGAACACAGTACAATACTTATGGAGAAAGGGATGGGTGGGAGTACAATCAACATTAGCATGGATCTTGGTGAAACAGCCGTACCTTTGACAACAAAGGTAGAAAAAGCAAAAACGAAGGAAAGGAGTTCAGGGCACAACTGTGTGGAGTTTGCACATTCTCCCTGTGCCAGCATGGGTTTCCTCTGGGTACTCTGGTTTTCTCCAGATGTGTAGCTCAGGTGAATTGGCCATGCTAAATTGCCCATAGTGGTAGGTGCATTAGTCAGAGGGAAATGGGTCTGGGTGGGTTACTTTTCGGAGGGTCGGTGTGGACTTGTGGACCAAGGGCCTGTTTCCACACTGTAGGGAATCTAATCTAAAAGAAATTAACTATATTTATGATCTCAATCTCAGATTTAAACTGACAGCCTTCTCCACAATAGAAGCACTCATCAGCTTTTTCTATTAGATAAACTATATATTTCCAGGAGATCAAAAGCTAAAGATTCCACAGTCATTTGTAAGAAATTCATTATCTTTGTGATTCCAAGATTTCCTTCATTATCAGGTTCAATCTATTCCTTTTCCTTCAGTTCTCTCCTTCCTGCCTCCTATATTGTGACGTCCACATTGCAACCACCGCTGCCTCCCCTCAGCCTCTGCATTACCACCTCAAAGTCTCTTCATTCTCTTCTTCCCCCCCCTTGCCTCTCAACGTTCTGTCGTCAACACCCATCACTCCATTCTCTTGCCCTTTACCCTCTGCCACCACGCTCTCACAGCCTCTCTACCTTTTCCTCCCTCCCCCATAGTCTTCCCCTTTCTCCACATCAATGCAACCTTCCACCCTTCCCCCTCCTCCTCACCTGTAGCCACTGCCCCTCCCTGCAAACATATAATTCTCTTCCGCAACAAACCCTTTCTTGCAGCCTCAGCACCATAGCCTCCACAGCATCTCAGTTCCCAGCCTATTCCCACCATATTCATTCTACCCCATCCCCATGGCATCCTTCTCCCTCCCCCCACCATATTCTCTTTCTAATCCTCCACCCCCACCATCAGAAAAGCTTGTTGCCTCTCAATGCGCAGTCTCCAGTCTCCTTCCCTGACCCCAACAATTCTCTTTCTTTCATACCTTCATGGTGTAGCTCCTCAGCAATTCTGTCCATCCTATACACGGAGGTGACTCTACCCCAATTTTCCACCCGGTTTTGAATTTTCCTGGTGGTTTTCAAGTTGGAATTAATCTGCCATTCCCGTGTGTTTTTCATGTTGGATCACTTGAAGGCAAGGAAGAGGTGCAAATTGGACACACAACATGATAGAATTCCCTAGTTTGGAGATAGTTATTGGGAACCTAACCTCAAAGAAGCCCATGGTGACAATTCCCCTCAGTTCTGTCTGCTAATTTAATTAGTGTGGAGAATGAAGATACTGAGGAAAGGATCTTTTTCACTTTTATCACTATTGTCTATACTGAACTTAGTGAAGACAATGTTGTTATTTAATGGTTTCTGCTCCCCCCCCCCCCCCCCACCCCCACCCCTGAGAACAGTTATAACAGAGCATCTCTATAATCTAACATTACAACTTTCCCATTACTGTCCTCAGCTCTGGCATATAGTCAGTTTCACATCACTTTCAATTGCCACAGGAGAGACTGCTCAGCCCCTGCTACTTAGAGTTCCTGAAAACCCGGAGCCACATGAATTGAGCGCCCGAGAATTGTCTGTATTTTGTTTTAATGCTCGTCAGTGTAGAACTTAAACATTTCTGAAAAGAAACAAAATTGAAGCTTCGTCTTGCCCTCATCAGAACACAGGCGTAAGAAAACCAACCCAAAACAGTAGAGCTAGTCCTGCTGGGAGTGAAATTACAGAGTAACCAGCTCTTCTTGCGGTTTGGAACACTCTGCTGCAAATGGTAAATGATTAATTGATCAAACATCAATTAAATCTGAGCTTAATTTAAAAGAGGCAAAAGGTGGACATATGGAACTGGCTCATGCTTCAACCAGGATCTCACTAAATGACAAAATAAATTGCAGGGCTAGATGGTCTATTTCGGTTTCTTTCAATACATGAAGAATGGTGACAAATTTCTGAGGACAGCCCAAATTTGAGAAGGATATCCCATGAGTCTCTAGAATGAGCTCTTTAGCCACGAGGAGGAAGTGACTGATGATCCTCACAGTGACCTTCACTGCAACAGACATCAGGGAGACTCCTCTGCAATTACAAACAGTTTTGGTTGAGGAGTTTTTGACAATATTCTCCAGCAAGTACTGACTGCCTTGCTGTCCTTCACAATTTTCACTCTGAGCTCACATTCAGCCAAGTCTTTGAGTGGTTAGGCAATAGATAATCTTAACAGCACTGAAGAAACCACACAAGCTGTGATCTATACCAAAGCAGCCTGAATTAAATGAGGCTGTCATCATTTCAACCCTTCAGCCCTTAAGACCTTAAGGCATAGGAGCAGATATAGGCCATTAAACCCACTACGGCTGCTCCACCATTCAATGAGAACACAATCAATATGATAATCCTCAACTCCACTTTTCTGCCTTTTCCTTGTAACTCTCGATTCCCAGTCTTCCTCAGCACTGAATATATTTCATGACCCAGCTCGAGAGCTCTCTGTGGTAAACAGTTCACTACTCTCGGAGAATAAATTCCTCATCTGTCTTAAACATGCAACTCTTTTTAGATTAGATTAGATTACATTACATTACATTACATTACATTACAGTGTGGAAACAGGCCCTTCGGCCCAACAAGTCCACACCGACCCGCCGTAGTGCAACCCACCCATACCCCTACATTTACCCCTTACCTAACACTACGGGCAATTAGGCATGGCCAATTCACCTGACCTGCACATCTTTGGACTGTGGGAGGAAACCGGAGCACCCGGAGGAAACCCACGCAGACACGGGGAGAACGTGCAAACTCCACACAGTCAGTCACCTGAGGCGGGAATTGAACCCAGGCCTCAGGCGCTGTGAGGCAGCAGTGCTAACCACTGTGCCACCATGCCTTCTGGTCGTAGACTCACCCACTGAGGGAAAACCACATTTTTGCATCTATTCTGTCCATAATCCTAAGAAGCTTGTGTGTTTCAACAAGGTAGTCTCCCATTCTTCTATATTCCAATGAGTAAATCTTTCCTCATTACACAGTCCCTCCTCTTTTCAGCTAAGTGAATCTTCCCTGGACTTCTTCCACTGCTAGTAAATGTTTGCCTTAACTAAGGGGCCCAAACTGTTCACAGTATTCCAGCTGTGGCCTGACTAGAAGCTTGTACGTTTTAGCAAAGCTTTACTTCTTTTATACTCCAATTCCTGTGAAATAAAGGCTTACATTCCATTTGTCCTACTACTTTAACTTGCATGCTAGCTTGTGATTCTTGGATGAGGATTCCCAAATCCATAGCTTTCTGCAGTCTTTCTCTTCTTAAATAATCTTCAGCTCCTCTATTCCTCCTGCCAAAGTGCAAACCCTCACATATTCCCACATTATGTTCCATAATCTTTCATATTTTCTCCCTGCAACACTGCAGTTCACTGTCACACTACCCACAAGCATGGAGAAACATTTAAATGTAAAACTGATCGATCTAAACTACCTTCGATCTGAAAACCAAAGTCACTCCAGCTTCAATCAATGATCTTCAGTATACGGAAGTCAATATAATCATAAAATGCTTATAGCACAGTAAAAAGTCATTAGGTCCATGAATCATCTCTATGCTAAGTAATTCATCCAGGGCCACTCCTTCACCTTTTCCTCGTTGTCCTGCAAACCTTTCTTCAGATAAGGATTTAATTCTCTTTCAAATGTGTATTGGCCCTGTATCTACCACAGTCTCAGGCAATGTGCTCCAGATTTTAACCATTCACGGTGTTAAAAGATTTTCCTCATCATCTTCTTGCTTCTATTGTCAATAACCTTAAATTGCTGTCCTCTGGTCCTCAGCTGCTCAATGTTCTGCCTGCTAAATACCCCTGTCCAATCCTGTGCATTCACTCACTCAGAAACTAAGCTCCAGGTCCTTAAGTTGTTCTCCAAAACCCATGAGGCAAGATTTCTACAAAACACTCAGAAAACCAAGGTACTCTTCCAATCAACTCCCACAGCATAACTCCTTCATTATCAATTAAGATCAGCAGAGAGATCCTGGAAAATATGCATCATGTTCTAGATCTATAGATCAGTTCCCACGATTACCTGGACTATATATCCTCACACACTGCTTCCTGTAAAGACTCTCCGTTTTCACAGTTCCTCCAACTCTGTCGCATTTGTTCCGATGATGTCAACTTCGACAAGGGAGCCAGGATGTCCACCTTCTTTCTCAATCAAGGGTTCCCCAGCACTGCTGTTGACAGGGCTCTCAGCCAGGCCCGACATCTCCCACACTTCAGCCCTCGTGCCCACTCTTCCCCTTTGTCTTTTCCTACCATCTCATCAGCATCTACATCCAGAGGATCATTAACCACCTCTAGACACAAATTCCCCTCTCCTCCCTTGCCAGCCTCCAGGATACCCTGGGTCCACTCTTCTTTCAATCTCAGTACCTCCCCCAACACCACCTTCGGCTGCAACTGCAGAAGGTGTAACACCTGCCCATTTACTTCCTCCCTCCTCAGTATCCAAGGGCCCTAACACGCCTTCCAGGTGAAGCAGCGCTTTATCTGCACTTCACACAATCGGGTCTACTGCATTTGCTGCTCACAATGTGACCTCCTCTACATTGGGGAAACAAACCATAGTCTGGGTGATTACTGTGCAGAACACATGTATTCTATTTGCAAAAAGACCCTGAACAACTAGTAGCCTGCTACTTCAACACACCACCCTGTTCCCTGGCCAACATCTGTGTCTCAGGATTGTTGCAGTGCTCCTGCAAAATTTAGCACAAGCTGGAAGAACAGCACTTCATTTTCTGCCTGGGGACCCTGCAGCCTCTGGATTCAATATCAAGTTCAATAACTCACCCATGCCCTTACCCCAACCCCCACAACTAGACATTGTAATCACAGCCTCTTAGACACCACCCAATGTTAGCCACTAACAATCCCCACTAACAGATACTCATCCTCCTAGCCAGACTGTTACCTACTCCTTTGTCTGCTCTTCTCTCTTTGGGCTCTATCCTTACCTATCATTTATGCCTTCTCCCCCCTCTCCTCATCCTATCCTCTGCATGTAAACCTATATTTTTCCAGCTACCATCAGTTGAGGGTCACACAACCCAAAACATTGACTGCGATTTCTCCCCACAGATGCTGTCAGCCCTGCTGAGCTTTTCCAGCAATTTCAATTTTTGTTTCTGATCTCTAGCATCTGCAGTTCTTTCAGTTGTCGTGACAAAAATCATCACTATCTTTACTAGCCTTCAGCTGATTGAGGAAGACAGTACTCGAGTATTAGGATCACACACCTGAGACTCAGCTGGTGATTTATTGGCAGCAGTGATCCTGCTCCTGTTTCAGGAACTTCAACAACTGCTTGCAGGCATTGCCAAGCTGCACTGCAGTACCACTGGCAATGCATTTGCAAAATGCTTCAAATCTGGTACCAAAGTGGTCAAACAGCAGGGTCTTCCCGGAAGTCAACATGCCCAGCATCAAGGTGACACCAGCTCTGTTGGACAGTAGAGTTGTGGAGATGCCTGACACTGGACTCACAAAGCAAATATACTAACTGGGATTCAGTCAAGGCAGGAAACTCCCAGGTGGGCAGCAGAAACCCTTTAGGAGTGACCATAAAACTTCTTCAGAGGGGTCAAACATCCCTGAAGTCTCATGGAAAATCCTGGCTTGTGACCGCCCAAAACGGAAGATAAATATTCAGGAAGGCATCGAACACCAAGAGCCTTTATCAGGCAGAGGTGAAGCTGAAGCACTCAAGGAACACACAAACCTCCAAATATCCCATCTACCCAATCCTTCAAACACCACATGACTTGAGCGTGACAGAGTCAGCATATTGCACATTGGATTTGTCGGCTGCCCCAGAATCCACTGAGGAGTGGAAATGAGCCACCTTCAATCCCACAGGAGCTAGCCGAGTATGTGTGAAAGAACAAATTTCCACGACAGTCGCACTAGTATGCCCTTGTTACCAATGGCACCACAGTTAACAACCAGGCACCAATACAGATAGATAACAATACACACTACAGATGATCCCCACCACCCCCCCTTCCAATAAGCAGGGACTCTCAAGAAGCTAGTGGGTCCAGAGCAAAAATTCCCCAGGGATTCCTGTGAATATTATTTTCCCCCCCACAAGGCAGATTTAACAATAGGATCATTATAAAACAATTTTTTTTTAAATCACTATTTTTTGGTGCTATTATCGGTTAGACAGGGCAAAGTAAGCAGGCTTCCTTCTCTGAATTATTATGGTTGAATTTAATCAATTCAAATGTCATTCTCATTTTCCCAATGTCAGCAATTGACCAGATTAAGGAATTTGGTTTTATTGTTCGCTATGATGGGATGTAAATGGGGGACCTTTGGGTGCCTAGTCCAGGACCAGCAACATAGAGAGAAAAAGGCTCTCAGCCCTCGACAAACTTGGCAGTAAACCTCAATAACACTTACCAGAGTGGGAATGTCCTTTTCTTGTCCCGGCTCATACGGTTGCGGTTTATGGTTGTAGAACAGGGCACAGCATCCAGGTGGTGGGAGCTGTTGGGCAGGGTAGGCACCCACTGACTATTGCGCTTCGCTTTGGGCTCTCTGTATGGGAACACAGGAATACAGACACACATGAGATTGCATTGGAAGGGCTCCATGGACACACCTCCAAATTTATATCAAACTGCCTGTTTCATACACAGTGCCTCATTATAACATAGGGCTGCTGGGTAAATCAAGGCAGCACGCAGAGGGCAGGGGTGAGCATGGGTGCACGGAGGGCAGGGGTGAGCGCGGGGAGAGAGAGGGAAGGCATTTGCAAGATGAGGAGGGCACACGCGAGAGCAGGGAAGAGTGCGCAAAGTGGGTGCAAGGACGAGCAGGGGGCAAGGGCGCACGCAAGGCGTGGGAAAGGGCATGCGGGGGAGGCGGTGGGAGAAGGGTGTACGCAAGGTGGGGGGGGAAGGTTGCGCACATAGGTGGTGGAAGTGTGTGTGTGTGGGGGAAAAGTAAGCGCATGAGGGAGAGGAATGGGTGCGCGCGAGAGGGGGAAAGGGTGCGCAAAAAGAGGGGTGAAGGGAGTGAGTGAGGGGGTGGGAGGGCACATGCGATTGGGGAGGTGTGGGTGGCGTGCAGATGGGCAGGGAATGGAGACCACCAGGGGTGTGAGGGGCGCCAGCGTGCAAGCGAGTCGGCAGCACCCGTGCAAGCAAGATAGATCGCGAGTGACGGGGAGTTCACCAGAGGGGGCGGTGGCGCGCGTGCGAAAGATGGGGGAGGCAGTGCGCGCAAGCGAGACACATTGTAAGCAAGAGACAGAACTAGCAGTGGTTATAACTGAGGCTCACCACACCTCAAACAAGGGAAGCAGTTGAGAAGGAAAATCTTTCATGGTAACTTCAGCCAGTGCAGGAATTAAACCCATTCTGATGGGGTCACTCTACATCTTACATAACCGCAACACTAATTTGACGAACCATTACAGTCCCAGCATTCAGCCTAAAAACCAGCAAGGTCCATCACTCAGCCTACAACTGAGTCTGACCAAGCACTTATCCTATGAACTCGCACTAAAGTCGCCAGCGGGTTACCAGACAACAGATCTGCTCACTCAATTGAGAGGTAGATAGATGACTTTTGATGTTATAGTTGAATCTCACTGGCCTCAGACAAAAGGAAGATATTGAGAAGGTGAGTCCTTCATGGCAATCTCAGCCAATACAGGAATTAAACCCACCCTATCGAAATCATCAACCCCAGCCATCCAATTATCTGAGCTTGCTCCAGTATTTATTACCCCAAAATCGGCAGCACTGAGCACTAGCCCTCACTGATCCTGAAAGCAACCACTGACCCAGCAAAAATATTAGAAACCAGCACTGACCTACTATCATCCTGCAAACAGGCACTGCATGAGTACTAATTCTACAAACCATGACTAATGGTAAAGGTAAAGACACCATAGTCTTACCAGACTACAGGACTGCTTGCTCATTCAAGAGAGTGAGCGAGAGCAATGGAGACATGACTGGCTTAACCTGAGGGTCACCAAGCCAGCCCTCATCCTCACCACCCTGCTCTCATTCCACAAAACCAGCGCTACACCTGCACTAATCCAAGAAACAGGATTACAAACAGGCACTAACTGTAAAGGTAAAGTCACCAACGTCTTACCAGCTGATAGGTCTGCTCATTCAACTGAGAGAGAGAGAGACACAAGTGGTGATGGTTATAACTGAGACTCACTACGCCTAGGCAAGGAAAGAGGTGGAGAAGGAACCTCAGCCAGTGCAGGAATTCAACCCAAGGTCTCGGCATCACTCTATAATTGCAAATCAGCCATCCAGCCTTTCAGCTAACTGCAGCATTCAGATCACAACCAGTACCACAATACCACTCAGCCCACAGGATAGCACGAATTCTAGAAACCGACAGATCAAACCCCAATCCTTCAAATTGACACTAAAGGTCGCCAGTGTTTTACCAGACCATAGGGCCACTTGTCATTAGAAAGAGATGTACTTTTGTTGTGGCGAGATCTGAGTGTCACCACGTCTCAGATGAGGGGAAGAGGTTGAGGAGGAGACATTTTACGGTAACCTCAGCCAGTGTAGTATTTGAACCCATCCTGCTGACATCATACTATGCTGCAAACCAGATGTCCAGCCAACTGAGCTAACCGTGGCACTCATGCCACAAAGCCACTGCCACTGACTAAGCACTAAACCAACAAAACTGGCACTGACTGAGCACTAATCCTATCAACAAGCACTCACGATAAAGGTAAAGATGACAGACTTACCAGACCTGAGGGTCAGCGCCACTCAGTTGAGGGAGAGAGGTTGAGGAGGACAGACCTTCATAATGACTTCAGCCAACACAGGAATTGAACCCACAATGTTCACATTACCCTCCATCACAAATCAGCTGCCCAGCCATCTGCGCTAACCATGGCACTCAACCTCCAAGCCAGCATTCATCTTACAAACCAACACTACCTAATCCTATAAATCAGCACTAATGGTAAAGGTAAAGTTGCCATGGACTTATGGGACCATAGGGCTGCTTACTTACTAGAATGAGAGAGACACATACAACTGGATTGTGGTTATACCTGAGGATCATCATGCCTCAGGTGAGTAGAAGAGATCAAGGAGGACATGGTAACCTCAGCCAGTGCAGAAATCAAACCTACGTTGTTGGCAACAATTTGCATTGCAATCTAGCTATGTAGCCATCTGTGCTAACTGTTGCACTGATTGTGCTAGCCAGCACTACCCCAATACTAATCCTACAAACCAGCACAGACCGAGGGCTGTGTCTCCAAACCCATAATCCCCCAATACTAATAATACAAAGCAACATAGAAAAAACACTATTCCTACAAACCAGCAGAGACTCAGCATTAACTCTCCAAATTAATGAGAGTTTAGTGTCAATGTGTACTGCCCTGGGTCAGTGTTAGATACAGACAACACTGTGATTGGTGATGACTGTGAACATGCACTGTGCTACAACAGAGTTAGATACAGACAGCAGAGAGTGGTAATGGTTTAGTTTGAGTGTACTTGACCACATCAGTCTTAGATACAGATAGTACACAGGTGATGGTTCTTTGTGAGTGTTAGATACAGGCAGGACAGAGATAGGTGATGATTCAGTTTGTGTGTACTACACCATGTCACTTAGATACAGATAGCACATAGATGATGGCTCAGTGTGAAAGTGTACAGTACTATGCTTGTCAGAATCAGGTAGAAGTGAAACAGGTGATGACTCAGTGAGTGTGTGTGTTGTACTGGGTCAGTACAAGATATAGACACATCAGACAGATGATGGTTCAGTGTCAGAGTACTGTACTACATCTGTGATAGTATACTACATCTGTTAGATACATACTACAGTGAAGCAGGTAATACCTGTGTGTATGTGTACTGTACTGGGTCAGTGTTAGATACAGTTAGTACCTGAGATAGGCAGGTGGTTCAGTGCTGATCGAGATGGCTTTGTACTTCTCATCATTTCCCTCTAGGATTTCCTCCACCTCCGCAGCTTTAAGAAGCGTCACGCTGGTAGCTAAAGTGGTATAACCATGATCTGATCAATTAAAAAAACACAATATAAATACTTCAAATGTACTGTTTTAATCTAAAACCTGAGAAAAGAGCAAACTTCTGGAGTTCTGTACTTTCAGTCTCCCAGTTACGCTTTGCAAGTCCTCTCATTATCATCTCCAAATCCCCAATCCCTTCCTCAATTCCTGACTACCTGACCCAGGAAAGATCTCCTGATTGAAACTCCACACGAGTGCACCTCCACTGCCACTCCATGGCTTACCCTCATACCCAGTACTAACTGGCTCCCACAAAGCACCAGCCTGCTGTGCTGTACTAATCACACATCGGAGCCTATTCCTCCCTCTGTGAAACACGAGCTCTCCCCAACACCCACACTCATTTGTGGGCCCTGCCATTTTCCCATCCTCCATGGGGCCTGCTTTCCCTATGTATTAATGGTCACATGACTGCCAGAAACCTCAGAAGAGCTTAAGGGAATCCATAGACCTATCTCCCATTAAACTGGAATCATTTCGTTACGGATGTGGCAATTCTGTCATTTATAGAAATAATGTGACTTTCAGTGTGTGGACGTGCACCAGTCCAGAACTAGAGGACAAAAGTTTAGGGTCAGATGGAAAAGACTTAAGAGGCTTAAGGTGCAACGTTTCACTCAGAGGGTGGTGTGTATATGGAATGAACTGCCAGAGGAAGTGGTGGAGGCTGGTACATTTATAACATTTGAAAGGCACCTGGATGGGTATATGAATAGGAAGGGTTTACAGGAATATGGGCCAAGTGCTGGCAAATGGGACTTGATTAATTTAGGACATCTGGTCAGCATGCACAAGTTAGCTCGAAGGGTCTGTTTCCAAGCTGTAAACCTCAATGACTCTATAATTCATCAAGTATTTAATTAACACATCACCGAGTCTCAGAATTGTTATAATACAGGAGGCAACAATTCAGCCTACTGTATCTGCACTGGCTCTCCACATGAGCACATCAATTCAAAACATTTAAACAGGTCAAACAAGGGTCACAGGCTAGTTACATAGCAGTACATCAAATGAAAGGGGGATATTAAAAACATCCTTTGCACCTTTGGATGGGAGGGATTTGAAACATAAGTATGGTTCCCACACCTGCTCAGTATTCAGAGTTAATGGAGCTCTCTGCTAACACTCGCTGTTGCAGTCATACCTAAAGAAGCACAGTATAAAAGGCCAGAAAGAAGAAACTGAAAAATCACAGAATCCCTATAGTGTGGAAAGGTCCTTCAGCCCAACAAATCCATACTGACCTTCTGAACAGTAACCCACCCAAACCCATTCCGCTACCCTATTACTCTATATTTACCCTGCCTAATGCACCTAAACTACACATCCCTGATCACTATGGGCAATTTAGCATGGCCATTTCACCTAATCCTGCTGAGGACAAATTATCCAGGACAGTAGCTGGTTATATCTCTGTCAGAACATTACAGCGAAAAAAAAAGAGATCCACTGTGCCCATGCTGGTTCTTAAAAGGAGTTTTAAAGAATGAGTCCCACCCCCACACACTTTACCCACAAACCTGCAAAATTTTCCTTTGAATAGGAATTGGCTAATTATTTGAAACGTCATTACCAAAGCTGCTTTCACTATCTTTTCAAAGTTAGAAGTCACCAGGTTATTGTCTATAAGACATAGGAGCAGAAATTAGGCCATTCTGCCCATCGAGTTTGCTCTACTATTCAGTCATGGCTGATGGGTTTCTCAACCCCATTTTCCCACTTTCTACCTGTCACCTTTGAACCCCATGGCAATCAAGAACTTATCTGTTTTAAATATACTCAATGACCTGACCTCCACAACCTTCTGTGACAATGAATTCCACAGGTTCACCACTCTCTGGCGAAAGAGGCTTCTCCTTAGCTCCGTTCTGAAAGGTCTTCCCTTTACTCTAAGGCTGTCCACTCAGGGCCTTGTCTCTCCTGCCAATGGAGACATCTTCCCAACCATTCAATATTCTGAAAGTATAAATCAGATCCCCCCTCATCCTTCTAAACTCCCATCGAGTATAGTCCCAGAGTCTTCAAAAGGTCCTCATATGTTAAGTCTTTGATTCCTGGGATCATTCTCATGAACCTCCTCTGGACCCACTCCAGGGCCAATACATCTTTGCTGAGGTATGGGGCCCAAAATTGCTCACAATACTCTAAATGTGGTCTGACCAGAGCTTTATAAAGCCTCAGAAGTACATCCCTGCTTTTATATTCTAGTCCAACAGGTTTATTCAAAATCATAAGGTTTCGGAGCACTGCTGCTTTGTCAGGTGAAGTGGAAGGAAGCACACAGGCACAGAGTTTACGTGCAGAGAGATACAAAATCATTCCAGGTAATTAAGAGTGTCAAAAGACAAGTACAAGTTATCCTAGCCTGGGAGAAAGATCAAGTACTCACAGGGAATGCCCAGTATGGAGTGAGAACAGACTAAAGGTGGACTGTGATTTGGAACTTTTATCTTTATTTCTTATTTACTATTTTATACCCGACAGTCAAGATTTGGAGGCGCCGGTGTTGGACTGGGGTGTACAAAGTTAAAAATCACACAGCACCAGGTTATAGTCCGATAGGTTTAATTGGAAGCACTAGCTTTCAGAGTGCTGCTCCTTCATCAGGTGGCTGTGGAGTATAAGATCATAGGATACAGAATTTAGAGCAAAAGGTTACAGTGTGACGTAACTGAAATTATATCAGACGTGGAACGTTTGTTAAGTCTCTCACCTTTCAGAATGGGCATGTTGGCTTCAGTTCTTTCACATGTAAATTCCAGAACTTTCTTAAAGTTACATTCGCAAGTGAACATTATCAATAGGTGCCGTGTTGGTCCAGATAATGCATTGAAGGTGTGAGGCCATCTGTGCCCCAATGTTCAGACTGATTCTAATCTAAAAAAAGGGATTTACTGAATCTTACATGGATTCATGCAGTTTTTGAGCAGAATAAAATGTAATTCTGCAAGTACATATTCACCCAACAAACATGTGTGCACGCAGGGCGGTATGAGCGTCTGTGCGAGAGTGAGAGTGTAAAGGGGTATAAATCTGAGAGAGGTGTATGTGTGAGCGTATGAGAGAGGGTCTGCATGAGTGTAAGGATCTATAGGAGTCTGTGTGAGTGTACGTGTGTAGCTGTCTGTGTGTATGTGCATGTAGTGCGTGGAGTCACCTGTACTGTGATAGGAACCCCAGGTCCCAGTTGAGGCCATCCCTATGAGTACTGAACTTGGCTATCAACCTCTGCTCGGCCACTTTGCGTTACTGCCTGTCCTGAAGTCCACTTTGGAAGATGATCACCCCAAGGTCCGAGGTCGAATGTCCCAGACCACTTAAGTGTTCTCCGACTGAGAGGGAACACTCTTGTCTGTTGATTGTTGTGCAGTGTCCATTCATTTGTTGCCATAGTCTCTGCTCGGCACTTAGACACACTTTCTCACAGACTTATACCCTTTTACACACACACTCTTACACTCATAAGCACCCCCCGCACACACACCCTCACATATAAGTTTGTGGCGTGAATTTGTACTTTACTCAAAAACTGCATGAATCCATGTAAGATTCAGTAAATCCCTTTTTTAGATTAGAATCAGTCTGAACTTTGGGGCACAGACGGCCTCACACCTTCAATGTATTATCTGGACCAACACGGCACCTATTGATAAAGTTCACTCGAGAATGTAACTTTAAGAAAGTTCTGGAATTTACATATGAAAGAACTGAAACTTCTAAAAGATGAGAAATTTAACAAACTCTTCAAGTCTTCTTCAATACATAATTTCAATTACGTCACACTGCAAACTTTTGCTATAAATTCTGTATCCTATGATCTTATACTCCACAACCACATGATGAAGGAGCAAGTGCTCCAAAAGCTAGTGCTTTCCAAATAAACCTGTCGGACTATAACCTGGTGCTATGTAATTTTTAACTTTGTATACCTGACACTAAGTGTAATGTTGAACTTTTAACTTATTTCTTCATTTTTCTACTTTTTACCTAGGTACCTGGAACCTAAGATGGCGTTGTCAATGGTGACATTGTAAGCAATTCGATATCCCTATACTTGAATACACATGACAATAAAACCTAATTCTATATCCTCTCTCCTTAAACTGTAACTTCTGGTTCTAGACTCCCCATTGGGAACATCCTTCCTCCATTTATCCTGTCACAGTTCCTATCCTGTTCCAATCCCTAATGGGGAAGCAAGCCAGTCAGCTCACGTCCACACTGACCCTCCAAAGTGCATCCCGCATAGATCCACCCTCCTACGCTATAACCCTGCATTTCCAGTGGCTAATCCAACTATCCTGCATATCCCCAGACAATGGGCAATTCAGCACTGCCAATCCACCTAATCTGCACATCTTTGGACTGTGGGAGGAAACCGGAACACCCGAAAGAAATCCATGTGGAAACGGGAGAACGTCTGCGTGGAGTTTGCACAATAGCCCGATGCTGGAATCAAACCCGGGCGTAATGGAATACTCTGACACTGAGGCAGCAGTGCTTAGCCTGAGCCACTTTGTCATCCCCTGTCCGTGCTGGAATACTCTCCACTTGCCTAGATGTGGATAACAACACTTTAGAAGCTTGACACCATCCAGAGAAAACAGTGTGCTTGACTGGCACCCCATCCACAATCTTCAATATTCACTCCCTTCACCCCTGCAGTGGCAGCAGTGTGCATCACCTGCAAAATAGATCGCAGCAACTCACTAAAGGCCCCTTCTATAGCACCTTCCAAACCAGCAACCTCTAACACCATGTTGCACAAAGCAGCACATACATGGGAACACCATTACCCACAACTTTCTCATCACCCTCAATTGGAAACATATCACTGGTTCAATATCCTGCAATCAAGTGAACTGAAGTGGGTCAAGGCAGTTCACCAATTACTTAAGAGTACAGACGGGCGATACATGCTGGCCCAGGCAGCAACACTCATATTTCTGGATGTGAGTTTGCTCACTGAGCTGGAATGTTTGTTTTCAGACGTTTCGTCACCACACTAGGTAACATCATTGATCCTCTGATGAAGCACTGGTGGTATGGCCCGCTCTTTATTTACATGTTTGGGTTTCCTTGAATTGGTGATGTCATTTCTCAGAGGGTGGTAATTGGGATCCAAGTCAATGCGTTTGTTGATAGAGTTCTGGTTGGAATGCCATGCTTCTAGGAATTCTCTTGTGCGTCTCTGTTTGGCTTGTCCTAGGATGGATATGTTGTCCCAGTCGAAGTGGTGTCCTTCCGCCATCTGTACGTTGTCATTTACAAAACACCTTGCAAGAACTGTAACAAACACTACGTTGGACAAACAGGCAGAAATAGTGTGAAATAGATACTAATGAGAGTGGGTCATATCTTTTTGTGGCTAGTTGATGTTCACGTATCCTGATGGCTAGTTTTCTGCCTGTTTGTCCAACGTAGTGTTTGTTACAGTCCTTGCAAGGCGATTTGTAAATGACAACATACAGATGCAGAAGGACACCACTTCGACTGGGAGAACATATCCATCCTAGGACAAGCAAACAAAGACACACACGAGAATTCCTAGAAGCATGGCATTCCAACCAGAACTCTATCAACAAACACATCCAGTTAGACCCCTTCTACCACCCCTAAGAAAAAGAACAGGAAATGCTATCACTGCAGGAAATGACATCACCAACCCAGGTAACCTAAATACAAATAAAAAGTGGGCCAAACTACCAGTGCTTCACCGGAGGCTCACTGATAATGTTGAAAAATGTGTTGCTGGAAAAGCGCAGCCAGTCAGGCAGCATCCAAGGAGCAAGAGAATCGATGTTTCGGGCATAAGCCCTTCTTCAGGATGCTGCCTGACCTGCTGCGCTTTTCCAGCAACACATTTTTCAGCTCTGATCTCCAGCATCTGCAGTCCTCACTTTCTCCTCACTGATGATGTTACCTAGTATGGCAACGAACGTCTGAAACCAAACCTTCCAGCTCAGTGAAGCAAACTTATATCCAGAACCTCAACCTGAGCTACAAATCTTCTCAAAACTCACTAAACCATATTTCATTACAAAAAGCTTAAAATTGAGTCACTAGAATCTCAAGCAGTCCCAGCACCATTGCAGAGAGGGAGAAATAAATTGCTCATTAAATTCAATTCCATCAAAAGCAGAATCTAGTGGTTGGTTCCCTCTCCTCTACGTGGTTGGTTCCCTCTCCTCTACAGTGAACTTAAGATTGATGACAATGCAGATTCCTCAGAGTTGCTCCTGTGGTGGGTTCTGCAATGCAGTTCAAGTATTGGAACAGATCGAGACTTAGACACTAGGGTGAGCAATTTTAAAATGGTAAAATAGCAACATTATCAGCACATCCCACCACTAGCAGGCTTATTTCCAGTTCGGTAAAATTCCTGACTTGTGCTGAGTTAGCTTTTTTCAGCCATGGGCTTGATGAAAAGGTTCAGAGTTGGGTTCTGGGAATGAATGAAGCCATAAATCACAGTGACTATCCACTGATCTCCATTTGAAAATGCAGGTGAGAGGGGTTGCAATGGTGTGACAGCCTCCACACTTGAAAAGAAGGCCAACATACTTCCCACCACACAGAATTAATGAGCTAACGTTCAGGTATGATCCTGGTAGTAATATTGCAGAGAGAATCAGCATCTTCAGGAGAGCTGGTGGAGACTAATAAATATAAAACACTTTACCTGACAGGAGCATTGCAAATTGGTGTCCTTTCAGCAATAACTGACTGACCAGTCACATCACAACAGAAATATAGACACCTACCATGTGAGGATGCCACAATCTTCTTTCTTTCTTCAACTGTAGCTAGTCGGCGACACAGAGATGGGTATCTTTTGTACAGGGAACCCCTGAACATGCGCAAGTAGTTACCAACCTGAGACAGAGAGAGTTTGTGAAAGAACTTACACCATCATCTCAACAGGTTTATAAACAAGAGTTAAAAAAAATTCTCACACAGCACTCCCACAACAATAGCCCGGAGAAGTGACAGTGTTTGCTGCAGATTGCAAAGGAAAAAGCAAACTTACTTCACTAAATGCAGCAGGAACTTCCTCTTTTCTGCAAGATCCAATGTCCGAGTGCAGCTTTGTAAGACTTTGGTTAGGCCACATCTGGTGTATTGCATTCAATTCCAGATGCCACATTATAGAAGGATGTGGAGGCTTTGGAGAGGGTGTTGAAGAGGTTTACCAGGATGCCGCCTGGATTGGAGGTTATGAGCTATAAGGAGAGGCTAGAGAAACTCAAGTTGCTTTCTCTGGAGTGGCAGAGGTTGAGGGAAGGCTTGATGGAAGTCTATAAAATTATGAGATGCATAGATTGAGGGAAAAAGATTCTGACCGTCAACTCTGAGTTGAAATGTGTAATGCATTTAAAGCAAGAGGAGGAAAATTCAAAGGAGATGTGAGGGGTAACTTTGGAGGCAGATACAATAAGGGCGTTTAAGGGACTTTTAGATAAGCACACGAACATGCAAGGAAATGATTAGATATGGACCAAGGGCAATCAGAACAGACAGGTTTAATTTGGCATCCTGTTCGGCACGACATTGTGGGCCAGTGCGCATTCCTGTGCTGTAGCGTTCTACGTTCTAAGCCAACCCGTGAGACCTTCTAACTTGACACAGCACCAGTGAATCCATGACTGACCCCCAGTCATGTCACAAACTAAAGACTTCCCACTCTCAAGTCAATGTTCAATTCAATCATAGAATCCCGACAGTGGTGAAAGAGCAATTCAGCCCAGCGAGAAACAGAGGGGCTTAAACAGAGGGGCTTAAACAGAGGGGCTGAAACAGAGGGGCTGAAACAGAGGGGCTGAAACAGAGGGGCTGAAACAGAGGGGCTGAAACAGAGGGGCTGAAACAGAGGGGCTGAAACAGAGGGGCTGAAACAGAGGGGCTGAAACAGAGGGGCTGAAACAGAGGGGCTGAAACAGAGGGGCTGAAACAGAGGGGCTGAAACAGAGGGGCTGAAACAGAGGGGGGGGGAGGGGGGGGGGAGGGGGGGGGGAGGGGGGAGGGGGGGGGAGGAGAGGGGGGGGGAGGGGGGAGGGGAGGGGGGGGAAGGGGGGGGGGAGGGGGGGGGGAGGGGGGGGGAGGGGGGGGGAGGGGAGAAGAGGGGGGGGGAGAAGAGGGGGGGGGGAGAAGGGGGGGGGGGAGAAGGGGGGGGGGAGAAGGGGGGGGGGGAGAAGAGGGGGGGGGAGAAGAGGGGGGGGGAGAAGAGGGGGGGGGGAGAAGAGGGGGGGGGGGAGAAGAGGGGGGGGGGAGAAGAGGGGGGGGGAGAAGGGGGGGGGGGAGAAGGGGGGGGGGAGAAGGGGGGGGGGGAGAAGGAGGGGGGGGAGAAGGGGGGGGGGAGAAGGGGGGGGGGGGAGAAGGGGGGGGGGGGAGAAGGGGGGGGGGAGAAGGGGGGGGGGAGAAGGGGGGGGGGAGAAGGGGGGGGGAGAAGGGGGGGGGGAGAAGGGGGGGGGGAGAAGGGGGGGGGGGAGAAGGGGGGGGGAGAAGGGGGGGGGAGAAGGGGGGGGGGGAGAAGGGGGGGGGAGAAGGGGGGGGGAGAAGGGGGGGGAGAAGGGGGGGGGAGGGAGAAGGGGGGGGGGGAGGGAGAAGGGGGGGGAGAAGAGGGGGGGGGAGAAGAGGGGGGGGAGAAGAGGGGGGGGGAGAAGAGGGGGGGGGGAAGAGGGGGGGAGAAGAGGGGGGGGGGAGAGAAGAGGGGGGGGGAGAAGAGGGGGGGGAGAAGGGGGGGGGAGAAGAGGGGGGGGGAGAAGAGGGGGGGGGAGAAGAGGGGGGGGGAGAAGAGGGGGGGGGAGAAGAGGGGGGGGGGAGAAGAGGGGGGGGGGAGAAGAGGGGGGGGGGAGAAGAGGGGGGGGGGAGAAGAGGGGGGGGGGAGAAGAGGGGGGGGGGAGAAGAGGGGGGGGGGAGAAGAGGGGGGGGGGAGAAGAGGGGGGGGGGAGAAGAGGGGGGGGGGAGAAGAGGGGGGGGGGGAGAAGAGGGGGGGGGGGAGAAGAGGGGGGGGGAGAAGAGGGGGGGGGGGAGAAGGGGGGGGGGAGAAGGGGGGGGGGAGAAGGGGGGGGGGAGAAGGGGGGGGGGAGAAGAGGGGGGGGGAGAAGAGGGGGGGGGAGAAGAGGGGGGGGGAGAAGAGGGGGGGGGGAGAAGAGGGGGGGGGAGAAGAGGGGGGGGGAGAAGAGGGGGGGGAGAAGAGGGGGGGGGAGAAGAAGGGGGGGGAGAAGAGGGGGGGGGAGAAGAGGGGGGGGGAGAAGAGGGGGGGGGAGAAGAGGGGGGGGGGAGAAGAGGGGGGGGGGAGAAGAGGGGGGGGGGGAGAAGAGGGGGGGGGGAGAAGAGGGGGGGGGGGAGAAGAGGGGGGGGTGGCCAGGGGTGGGGCGAGGGGGTGGGGCGAGGGGGAGGGGGAGGGGGCCAGGGGTGGGGCGAGGGGGAGGGGGCCAGGGGTGGGGCGAGGGGGAGGGGGCCAGGAGTGGGGCGAGGGGGAGGGGGCCAGGGGTGGGGCGAGGGGGAGGGGGCCAGGGGTGGGGCGAGGGGGGAGGGGGCCAGGGGTGGGGCGAGGGGGAGGGGGCCAGGGGTGGGGCGAGGGGGAGGGGGCCAGGGGTGTGGCGAGGGGGAGGGGGCCAGGGGTGGGGCGAGGGGGAGGGGGCCGGGGGTGGGGCGAGGGGGAGGGGGCCGGGGGAGGGGGCCAGGGGTGGGCCGAGGGGGAGGGGGCCAGGGGAGGGGGCCAGGGGAGGGGGCCAGGGGTGGGGCGAGGGGGAGGGGGCCAGGGGTGGGGCCAGGGGTGGTGCGAGGGGGAGGGGGCCAGGGGTGGGGCGAGGGGGAGGGGGCCAGGGGTGGGGCGAGGGGGGAGGGGGCCAGGGGTGGGGCGAGGGGGAGGGGGCCAGGGGAGGGGGCCAGGGGTGGGGCGAGGGGGAGGGGGCCAGGGGAGGGGGCCAGGGGTGGGGCGAGGGGGAGGGGGCCAGGGGTGGGGCCAGGGGGGGGGGGAGAAGGAGGGGGGGGAGAAGGGGGGGGGGGGGAGAAGAGGGGGGGGGAGAGAAGAGGGGGGGGGGAGAAGAGGGGGGGGGGAGAAGAGGGGGGGGGGAGAAGAGGGGGGGGGGGGAGAAGAGGGGGGGGGGAGAAGAGGGGGGGGGGAGAAGAGGGGGGGGGGGAGAAGAGGGGGGGGGGGAGAAGAGGGGGGGGGGAGAAGAGGGGGGGGGGGAGAAGAGGGGGGGGGGGAGAAGAGGGGGGGGGGAGAAGAGGGGGGGGGGGAGAAGAGGGGGGGGGGAGAAGAGGGGGGGGGGAGAAGAGGGGGGGGGGGAGAAGAGGGGGGGGGCGAGGGGGAGGGGGCCAGGGGTGGGGCGAGGGGGAGAGGGCCAGGGGTGGGGGGTGGGGCGAGGGGGTGGGGTGAGGGGGCGGGGGCCAGGGGTGGGGGGTGGGGCGAGGGGGCGGGGGCCAGGGGTGGGGCGAGGGGGAGAGGGGGAGGGGGGGAGAGGGAGAGGGGGGGGGAGGGGGGGGGAGGGGGGGGGAGGGGGCCAGGGGGAGGGGGCCGGGGGGTGGAGGGGGCCGGGGGGTGGAGGGGGCCAGGGGTGGGGAGGGGTGGGGAGGGGTGGGGAGGGGGGGGGAGGGGGCCAGGGGTGGGGAGGGGGGGGGCCAGGGGTGGGGAGGGGGCCAGGGGTGGGGAGGGGTGGGGAGGGGTGGGGAGGGGGCCAGGGGTGGGGAGGGGGCCAGGGGGGGGTGCGGGGGCCGGGGGTGGGGCGGGAGGGAGGGGGCCAGGGTGGGGGTGGGGTGGGGGAGGTGCCAGGGTGGGGGTGGGGGTGGGGGGGCGGTTGGGGGGGGGCGCAGGGGCAGGGGCAGGGTGGGGTGGGTAGGGCGGGTTGGGGGTGGGTAGGGGGTGGAGGGGGAGTGGAGGGAACGGAGTGGGGGGGTGGGTAGTGAGTGGGGGGGTGGTTAGGGAGGGTGGGGGGGTGGTTAGGGAGGGTGGGGGGGACGGTAGGGGTGGGGGGTGGGGAGAGTAGGGGTGGGGGGTGGGGGGTGGGGGAGGGGGAGGGGGTGGGGGAGGGTAGGGGGTGGGGGTGGGGGAGGGGGTGGGGGGGGTAGGGGTGGGGGAGGGGGAGGGGGAGGGTAGGGGGTGGGGGGTGGGGGGGGTAGGGGTGGGGTGGTATCGGGGGGGGTTGAGGGGGGCGGAGGGAGCTATCTGAGGCCGGAACGGGGTGAATGAAGGTGGTATCTATGGGGGTGAGCTCTCGTTCTGCGGGCCCTTGTCAGTGACAGTCATTCCCGGGCTGTATCTCACCTCTGAGCCGATCATGTACCACTCTCCCGCCTCCTCCAGCTGGAATTTCACCGGCTTCTGGCCGAACGTTTTACTCGCCGCCATCTTGCCCCCCCCGCCCGGCACTGCGCATGCGTCAGAGTCCAACAACCCAGTACATAGGCCAGAGACATCCCATAATAATCAAACATCCCATAATAATCCAAATCAGATCCTCAGTAACAAAAACATCCCAGAATAATCATCAAATGTTCCATAATAATCCAAATCAGACACTCCTCTCCCATTACAGTCCATAATAATCACCACACGTCCAAAATAATTGAAATCAGTCTCCTCCTCAAATAATAGTCCATAATACTCATTTAAAAATCCCAGGACGATCACAACACATCCCATAATAATCCCAATCATAACCCATCCTTCGCAAAAACAGTCCATAACAATCACCAACCATCCCATAATAATCCATGTCAGAATCTCTCATCACAGTTCATAATAAGCGCAAAAATATCCTATAAAAATCGCAGAAACACTCCATAATGATCAAAATCTGAAACACCACACAAAAACAATCCATACGGTGGCACAGTGGTTAGCACTGCTGCCTCACAGCGCCAGAGATACGGGTTCAATTCCCGCCTCAGGTGACTGACTGTGTGGAGTTTGTACATTTCCCCCGTATCTGTGTAGGTTTCCTCCGGGTGCTCCGGTTTCCTCCCACAGTCCAAAGATGTGCAGGCCAGGTGAATTGGCCATGCTAAATTGCCTGTAGTGTTAGGTAAGGGGTAAATGTAGGGGTATGGGTGGGTTACACTTCGGCAGGGCGGTGTGGACTTGTTCGGCCAAAGGGCCTGTTTCCAGACTGTAAGTAATCTAATCTAATAATAATCTTAAAAGTGTTGTATAATAGTCACAAAACCATCCCATAATGATCAAAATGAGAACCTCCCCAAATAACAGTTCATAATAATCTCAAAAGCAGCCCATGATAATAACAAAAGCATCCCATACTGATCCAAATCAGAACCTCCCCAAAATAACAGTCCACAATAATCACATAAACATCCTAGAAAAATTCCAAAGCAGCCCAGAATAATCCACAAACATCCCATAGTAATCCCAATCAGAAACATCCCCCAAACAATAATCCATAGTAACCCAAAAACGTCCCGTAAAAATTCCGAAAGGAGTCCATAATAATCCTCAAATGTCCTGTAATAATTTCCAAATGTACCATAATAATCACAAAAACATCCCTTGATAATGGCATGATAGCAAGTGGTTAGCATTTCTGCCTCACAGTGCCAGGGACCCAGATTCAATACCACCCTCAGGTGTCTATCTGTGTGAAGGTAGCATATTCTCCCTGTGTCTGTGTGGGTTTCTTCTAGGTGCTCTGGTTTGCTCCAACAGACCAAAGATGTGCTGGTTAGGTGGATTGGCTATGATAAATTACCCATAGTGTCCACGGATGTCCAGACTAGGTGGCTTAGTCATGGGAAATGTAAGGTTACAGGGATTGGGTCTGCAAGGGATACTCTTTGGAGGGTCAGTGTGGACTTGATAGCCTGAATGGCCTGCTTCCACACTGTAGGGATTCTATGATTCTGTAATAATCATACATCACAAAAATCCACAATATTCTCCAAACATCCCATAATAATCCAATCAGACCACCACCCCCATACAGCCAATTATAATCAAGAAAGACCATTTGAATCCCTAATCATGGTATAATAATCAGACAGAAACATCCTAGAAAGTCCTGAAGCATCCTATAATAATGCTGATCAGAAAGCCCCAAAATCCCATAATAATCCCCAAAACTGAACATAATAAGTAAGAACATTTGGCCCATTGAGACTGTTCAACCAGTCAATGAAATCTTGGCTGATCTGGTAAATGTCCGCTTTCCTGACTTTCCCCATAACTCTTGATTTCCTTACTGATTAAAAATCTCAGATCAGCATTGAATATATTTAACAACCTGCCCCTACAGTTTTCTGTGGTAAAGATTTCTACAGATTTACTACCATCTGTGAGTAATATTTCCTCCTCAGCTCTGTCCTAACTGGAAACCCCCTACTCTGAGATTATGCCTCCTGGTCTTACACTCTCCCACACAGGAAACAACCTACTGCATTTACCTTTTTAAGCTTCCAAAAGTTCTTATATGTTTCAATAAAGAGTCCTCTCATTTTTCTAAACTCCAAAGAATACAAGTCCAACCAACTCAACCTCTTCCCAAAAGAAAATCCCTTGATAGCTTGGATAAACCTTGTGAACCTTCTCTAGAGTGTCCCAGTGCCAGTATAACTTCCTTTAGATAAGAGAACCAAAACTGCTCATAATATTTTGGCAACGGTCTGATGAGAGTTTTTTTTAATAGTTTTAACAAGGCCTTCCTATTTTTATACTGCATTCCCTTTGAAATAAAGACTAACATTCCATTTAGAGTCATAGAGTTAGAGAGATATACAGGATGAAAACAGACCCTTCAGTCCAAATCATCCATGCTGACCAGATATCCTAAATAGGTCTAGTCCCATTTGCAAGCATTTGGCCCATATCCCTCTAAACCTCTAAAACTGCTGACCAAGTAAGGCTGCTAGACCAGATAACATCCCTGGCAGAGCACTCAGACGTACTGGCAAATGTTCTCGTGGACATCTTTAAATCTCCCTGAGCTGCGCCATAGTTTCAACATGCTTCAAGGCTGCTACCATCATTCCCAAGCCAAAGAAATCGTCAGCGTCCGGTCTCAACGACTACCGCCCCATTGTGTTAACACCCATCCTCATGAAGGGTTTTGAAAGGCTTGCGATGACACATATTAAGACTCTGCTGACCCCTCAGTAGACACCCTGCAGTTCACGTATCATCCCAACCGCTCAACAGATGATGCCATTTTCACATCCTCCATCTGGCCCTCACCCACCTGGAGCAGAAGGACACCTATGTCAGACTACTGTTCACAGACTTCAGTTCTGCACTCAACACAATCATTCCTCAGCACCAGATTGGAAAGCTGAGTTTGCTGGACCTATATACCTCCTTTTGTAACTGGATCCTGGACTTCCTGACTGGGAGACGTCAGTCAATCCGGATTGGGAACACCATCTCCAACATCATCACAGTGAGCACGGGGGTCCCCCAGGGCTGTGTGCTCAGTTCATTGCTGTTAACCCTGCTGACACGACTGTGCAGCAATGCACAGGTCAAATCACATCATCAAGTTTGCTGATGATTTGACTGTAGTGGATCTCATTAGCAGGAACAACGAGTCAGCAATCAGAGAGGAGGTGCTGCGGCTAACGGACTGGTGCAGACCCAACAATCTGTCTCTGAATGTGGACAAAACGAAAGAGATTGTTGTTGACTTCAGGAGGGCACAGAGTGACCCCTGTCCACTGGACATCGATGACTCCCCATGAAGATCATGAATAGCACCAAACGTCTTGGCATCCACCTGGCAGAAAATCTCACCTAGTCCCTTAACATCAGCTCCACAGCCAAGAAAGCCCAGCAGCATCTCTACTTTCAGGGTAGGTTGAGGAAAGCACACCTTCCACCCCCCCCCCCCATCCTCACTACATTCTACAGAGGGTTCATTGAGAGTACCCTGAGCTGCGGCATCACTGCATGGTTCAGGAATTGCACTGTCTCAGATCCTAAGACCCTGCAATAGATAGTGAGGACAGCAGAGAGGTTCACTGATAGTGAGGATCCCTCTTCCCTCCATTACAGACATTTACACTACACGCTGCATCTGAAAGGCTAAAAGCATTGTGGAAGATCCCACACATCCCTCACCCCACACATCCCTCCTGCCATCTGGCAAAAGATACCAGAGTACTCAGTCTCTCACGGCCAGACTGTGCAACAGTTTCTTCCCCCAAGCCATCAGGCTCCTTAACACTCTATGATCAGACTCTAGTCCATCGGAATTTGTACCGTACTGTGCCTATAGTTCTTGACGTATCAGGAATCACTGTGCTGGCTTGTGTATTTTGCACTTCTTATGCACTTTATGCCACACTATGTATGATCATGTAGTTTGTGCTGTCCATCTAGCACCTTGGTCCTGGAGGAACACTGTCTCATTTTTTACTGTATCAGTTGTATATGGTAGAAATGACAAATAAAGCTACTGTTGACTTTTGACTTGACCAAACCTTTCCTATTCATATTCTTATTTGGATGCCTTTTAAATGTAATTGTATTGGCCTTGATAAAGTGGGCACTGTAAAAAGCACAGCAGGTCAGACAACATCCAAGGAGAGGGAAAGTTGATGTTTTGGGCATAACCCTTCTTCAGTCTCCATTTGTACCAACCTCCATCACTTCCTCTGGCAGCTCATTTCACACTCTGTGTGAAAAGGTTGCCCCTTAGATCCCTTCTAAATGTTTCCCCCTCACCTATGCCCTCTAGTTTTGGACCCACCTACCCCAGGGAAAATATCCATGCCTCTCATGATCTTATAAACCTCTACAATGTCAGCTCTCAGCCTCCAATGCTGCAGTGAAAATAGCCCTAGGCTAGTCAGTCTCCCTCCCTATAGTTCAAACCCTCCAACCTAGGCACCATCCTTGTAAGTCTTTCTGGAACCCTCTCAAGTTTCACAACATCCTTCCTGTAGCAGGGACACCAGAATTGCACACATTATTCCAAAAAAGGCCTTAACCAATGTCCTGTGCATCTGTAACATGACCTCCTAACTCTTATACTCAATGCATTGACCAATAAAGGCAAGCATATCAAATGCCTTCTTCACTATCCTATCTACCTGTCACTCTACTTTTAAGGCACTATAAATTCACTCCTAAAGATGTCTTTGTTCAGTAACATTCCCTAAGATCTTACCATTAAGTGATAAGTACTGCTCTGATTTGCCTTTCCAAAATTTTATCTAAATTAAACTCCATCTGCCACCCCTCAGCCCATTGGCCCATCTGATCTGGAAAAGCGCAGCAGGTCAGGCAGCATCCAAGGAGCAGGAGAATCGACGTTTCAGGCAGAAGCCCTTCTTCAGGCTTCCTTTTTAAGTACATGAATAGGAAAGGTTTGACTGCCCTATTGCAGTCTGAGGTAGCCTTCTTCACTGTCCACAACACCTCCAATTTTTGTGTCATCTGCAAACTTACTAACTATACCTCCTACGTTTACATCCAAATCATTTATATAAGTAATGAAAAGCAGTGGACCCAGCATCGACCCTCATGGCACAACACTGGTCACAGGCCTCCAGTCTGAAAAGCAACCCTCCATCAAAGGCTCTACCTTTGAGCCAGTTCTGTATCCAAATAGCTAGTTCTCCCTCTATTCCAGGTGATCTAACCTTGCTAACCAGATTACTATGAAGAACCTTGTCTAACACCTTACTGAATTTCATATAGATAACGTTCACTGCTCTCTGCCCTTATCCATCCTCTTCAATGGTTCTACAAAAAAATCAATTGTGACACACAATTTTCCACACACAATACCATGCTGACTGTGCCTAATCAGTCCTTGTCTTTCCAAATACATGTAAGTCCTGTCTCTTGGGATTCCCTCCAACAGCTTGCTCACTACTGATGTCAGGCTCACCAGTCTATAGTTCCCTGGCTTTTCTTTACACCTTTCTTATATAGTGTCACCAATTTAGTCAACCTCCAGACTTCTAGCACATCCCCTTTGGCTACCAATGATACAAATGTCTCAGCAAAGGACCCAGCAATCACTTCCTGAGCTTCCCACAGACTTCTGGGGTACATCTGATCAGAGCCTGGGGATTTATCCATCTTTAAGCATTTTAAGACATTCAGCACCTCCTCCTCTGTAACATGAACATTTTCTAAGATGTCGCTATTTATTTCCCCACATTCTCTAGCTTTCATATCCTTCTCCACAGTAAACACTGATGCAAAATACTCACCTAGTATCTCCCTTTCTTCTGCGGTTCTACACATAGGTGGCCTTGCAGATCTTTAAGGGGCCCTTTTCTCTCCCTAGTTACACTTTTGTCCTTAATGTATATGTAATATCACTTTGGATTCTCCTATTTGCCAAAGCTATCTCATGTCCACTTTTTATCCTCCTGATTTTCCAGCTCTTCACATACTGCGTTAGGGAGCTGGTGCTGGAGCTGGAGCTGGATGAAGTTTGGATCATTCGGGAGGCTGAGGGGGTGATAGAGAGGACTGATAGGGAGGTAGTCAGACTTAAGTTACAGGACAAAGGTAGCTGAGTGACTGTCAGGAGAGGGCCCTGTGGCCATTGTTGTCAATAATAAGTGTACTGTTTTGGATACTGTTGGAGGGGGTGGGGAAGGGGAGGAGCGGGGGGAGGGGGATGGTGACATACCAGGGAAAGCCACAGCTTTCTATGTTCTATGGTCTACTGCCTTTATACCCTTCTGGGGATTCACTTGATCTCTGCTGTCTATACCTGACATATGCTTCCTTCTTTTTCTTAACCAAGATCTCAATTTCTCTTTCACCCTAATAGGAACATATTGTTTGTAGACTTTCGGTATCTCATTTTTGAAGGCTTCCTGTTTTTCAGCAATCCCTTTATCTGCAAATACCTGTCTCCAATCAACTTTTGAAAGTTCTTGCCTAATACCTTCAAAATTGGCCTTCTTCCAATTTAGAACTTCAACTTTTAGGTATGGTCTGTCCTTTTCAATCACTATTCTAAAACTAATAGAATAATGGTCACTGGCCCCAAAGTGCTCCCTCATTGTGTTCACCTCCCCCCCGACACCTTGGTCACCTGCCCTGCCTTATTTCCCAAGAGTAGGTCATTTGCCTTGCCTGTTACCTTTACCTGCTGAGCTTGCATGCAGTCATACAGTCATAGTCAAAGAGTCATAGGGTCATACAACATGGAAGTAGACCTGCTGAGCTTTTCAAGCAATTTCTGGTTCTGGTTCTGATTTACAGCATCGAGTTTATTTTGTTTTTTTTAATGGAAGCAGACCCTTCAGTCCAACTTGTTCAGGCCCACATGACTCATGTTCCCAAACTAAACTAGCCCCACCTGCCTGTGTTGGATCTATAGCCCTTTCAAACCTTTCCTATTCATGTACTTAAAAAGGAAGCCTGAAGAAGGGCTTCTGCCTGAAACGTCGATTCTCCTGCTCCTTGGATGCTGCCTGACCTGCTGCGCTTTTCCAGCAACACATTTTCAGCTCTGATCTCCAGCATCTGCAGTCCTCACTTTCTCCTAAAAAAGGAACATTTAAGCGAGTATTGGATAGGCACATGGATGATAGTAAAATGAAGGGTATGCAGGTTAGTTTGATCCTAGAGTAGGATAAAAGGTCAGCCTAACATCAAAGGCCGAAGTGCCTGTGCTGTACTGTACTGTTCTATGTTCAATGTTCTATGGTGAGGCCTCACATGAAATATTGCGTGCAGTTCTGGTCACCACATTATAGGAAGGATGGGGAAGCTTTGGAAGAGGTTCAGAGGAGATTTACTAGGATGTTGCCTTGTATGGAAGGAAGGTCTTATGAGGAAAGGCTGAGGTAACTGAGGCTGTTTTCGTTGGAGAGAAGAAGGTTGAGAGGTAACTTAATCGAGACGTATAAGATAATCATTGGGTTAGATTGGGTGAAAGCCTTTTTCCTTGGATGGCGAAGGCTAACACAAGGGGACATAGCTTTAAGTTGAGAGGTGATAGATTTAGGACAGATATCAGGGTAGTTTCTTTACTCAGTGTGGTAAGGGTGTGGAATGGCCTGCCTGAAACAGTAGTAGAACTCACCAACATTAAAGTTATTTAAACGGGCAGTGGACATACATATAGATAATAATGGAAAGGTATAGGTTAGATGGGCATCAGATTAATTTCACAGGTTGTGCAACATCGAGGGCCGAAAGCCTTATACTGCATGATTATGTTCTATGTTCTTTCCAGCCAATTTTTGTAACTCAAGACCTACATTCCCAGCAACATCCTGGTAAATTTTTTCTGAACAATCTCCAAATTAATAAAATCCTTGCTCTAGCATGGTGAACAGAACTGTAAACAGTTCTCCAGAAGAGGCCTCACCAATGATCTCAACATGACGTCCCTACTCCTATATTTGAAGGTCTAAACAATGAAGGAAAGTGTGCTAAACACCATTTTAACCACCCTGTCTACTTGTTGAGATTTAAAAGGTTTTGAATGGGTTTTCATGGATTGTACTTCTTTTAAAATATATGAAAGAGTGTACAATGTTAATTGACCTTAATTTTATTTTGTCTAATCTTGACTCCTGAGGGAAGGTTGAAGAGTGTTAGGTGGATTCAGTGTGTAGGTATCCCCAGTCGACATGTGTGCACATATCTCAAGTCAACGTGTGTGTAGGTGTCCCCAGTCGACATATGTATAAGTATATCAAATCAGCATGTGTATAGGTGTCACCAGTCAAGTAGGAATTTCCAGTCAATATATGTGTGGGTCTCTGCAATAACATGTGTGTGGTATATCCAGTTGATAGGTCTGTAGGTATACCTAGAAAAGTATGTGTAGGTATCCCAGTTGACATGTGTGTAGGTGTCTCCAGTCAACATATGTATAGTATCTTCAGTTAACATGCATGTGGCTATCTGCAGTAAACATGGGTACAGGGATCTCTAGTCAATATATGTGTAGGTGTCTCCAGGTGACTTGCATGTAGGCATCTCCAAGTGACATATGTCTAGGTGTCTCCTTGTTGTCATGTGTGTCTCCAGTCAACATATGTGTGGGTGTCTCCATTTGACATGTGTGTAGGTATCTCCCGTTGATGTAGCTGTGTCTCCAATTGACATGTGTGACATATTCCTGATGTTGAGGAAGTCCAGAACTAGGGGTCACAGTCTAAGAATAAAGGGTAAGCCAGTCAGGACTGAGATGAGAAAGAACTTCTTCACACATAGAGATTTGTGAACCATTAGAACTCTCTACCATAGAGAGCTATTGGGGCTAGTTCATCAAATACATTCAAGAGAGAGCTGGACATGGCACTTGCGGTTAAAGGATCAAGAGATCTGGAGAAAAAAACGGGAGTGGGATACTGATATTGAATGATCAACCATGTTCATACTGAATGGAGGTGTAGGCTTGTAGGGCCGAATGGCCTACTCCTGCATCTGTTTTCTATTTTTCTGTGTGAGTAGATATCTCCAGTTGACATGTATGTATTTCCAGTTGACGTATGTGAAACTGTCTCCAGTCAACATGTGTATTTGCATCTCCTGTTGATATGTATGTATCTCCAGTCAACATTTGTGTAGATGTCTCCAGTCAACACGTGTGTCGATATCTCCTGTTGGCGTGTGTCTCCAGTCAATGTGTGTTTAGATGTTTCCTATTGGCTTGTGTGTGTCTCCAGTTAACATGGTATGTGGCTATCCTGGATTGAACAAGAAATGGGTCATAGGAGGCCATATTTCATTCTTGTCATAAAAGGGTAAGTGTTTCAAAGACAGTCATTGCAATTAAAGGCAATTCTCAGGAAGGTCAAAAAGGAACAGGCTAGTTTATTGCTCTGATAAATAGAGACAAACTTTTCATAATTGTAAAACCTAGCAAGACCTCTCGAACAAAGGGTGACACAGTAGCTCAGAGGTTAGCACTGCTGCCTCACAGCATCAGGGACCTGGGTTTGTTTCCAACCTCAGGTGACTGTGTGGAGTTTGCATGTTCTCTTTGTGTCTGTGTGGATATCCTCCGGGTGCTCTGGTTTCCTCCCACAGTCCAACGATGTGCAAGTTGGGTGGATGAGCTGTGCTAAATTACCCCGTACTGTCCAGGATGTGCAGGTTGGGTGGATTAGCCACGGTAAATGAGGCTTTACAGGCACAGGATCAGAAGTAGGTCTGGATGGAATGCTTTTTGCAGTGTTGGTGCAAACCCAATGGACCAAACAGTCTCTTTCTGAACAGTAGAGATGCTATGATTCTAAGATTTCCATCTCCCAATGGAGGTGTGAATTTGGTTTTAAAATGCTGAACTTTTTCTTGTTGGGGAAAAAAACCCATACAATTCTCTCTGACCTTTTGGTCAGTTCAGAAATTCTTAAATGCAGAATGTACACATACCTCTTCCAAGGTCAGGTTTGCTGTTGAAAGGACCAAATGAAAATTGTGTGAATTTTGTAAGCCCTAAAAAAAAACATACTTCCTTGGAGAGCCTGAGATCACTGGGAGAATCCTGCTGAGGTATTGGGAACATTTTGAAAGGTCAGTATAAAACATTGTGACACTTTCAGATGCCAAAGTTAGATGCTGTGATTTAATGGAGAGGTGTTTTAATGCAGTGATTCATTCATTGGCTCTTATATTTTCCAGCATCATGTAATTTTTTGGCATGATTCACAATGCTTTTCCAATTGTCAAATGTGACATAATACATTGAAAATATAAAAGAAAATACCATACTCTGTTTTCATGTTTAGTGTTGTGACTTACATTGACGAACAGCTTTTGAACATTTTAGAAATCTTTGCGCTTGCTGAGGTTGTGTACAGCCTGGTCACCCTACAGTACTTTGGCAGCCATTAGGCCTTTTATTGACTTGTGACAGGCCTTCTATCTAATCCAAGAGGATATGTGGTCTCAGATAGCAGTCAGCCAATTAAATAGCTGACAATGCTCTTTATTCAGTACTGCCCCATCCGCGCGCACCCTCCCCCCCCACCTCCCCCCCTGGCAGTCTCCTGCTGGCAGAGGAGCCAGATCCCAAAACAAGGTCAGACTGGGGTCTCAGTGGGCCAGCCTGGGAGACATCAGCAAAGGGAATTGGGAACCCAGGGTGAGCAATGTGGATGGAGGGAGAGAATGAAGGTATTTTGTTGCAGCTGTATAAAACACCGCACTTGGAGTATTGCATACAGTTCTGGTCACTGCATTATAGGAAGGATGTGGAAGCATTTGGAAGAGTGCAGAGGAGATTTACCAGGATGTTGCCTGATTATGGAGGGAAGGTCTTAGGAGGAAAGGCTGAGGGACTTGAGGCTGTTTTCGTTAGAGAGAAGGTTAAGAGCTGACTTAATAGTGGCATACTAGATAATCAGAGGATTAGATAGGTGGATAGTGAGAGCTTTTTTCCTCAGATGGTGATGGCTAGCACGAGGGGACGTAGCTTTAAATTGAGGAGTGAAAGCTATAGGACTGATGTCAGAGATAGGTTCTCTACTCAGAGAGTAGTAAGAGCTTGGAATGCCTGTCTGCAACAGTAGTGGACTCACTAACGTTAAGGGCATTTAAAGGGTCACTGGATAAACATATGGAAGATAATGGAATAGGGAAGGTTAAAGAGGCTTCAGATTGGTTTCACAGGTCAGTGCAACATCAAGTGCCAAAGGGCCTGTACTCCGCTGTAAGGTTCTATGTTCTATTCCTGGGGAGTGGTTTTTGATGGGCACAGGTCCCAAGACAGGAGACACCTAATCCCTCTCTGCCATCAGGACACCAATATTTATTGGGTAAGCTGGACACGTGGCACCAGCTGTCCCACGCATCAAAACTGTCCTCTCGCCATAGAGTCATCGATGCATACAATATGGAAACTAGCCCTTTGGCCTAACCCATCCATGCTGAATAAAGTTCCTAAACTGAACTAGTTTTATTCGCCTGCATTTGGCCCTTATCCCTTGAAACCTCTCCTATCCATGTACCTGTCCAAATGCCTTTTAAATGTTGTAATTGTACCCACCTCTACCACTTCCTCTGGCTCTTTGTTTCATATATGCACCATCCCCTGTGAAAAGTTGTCCCTCAGGTCCCTTTTAAATCATTTCCCTCTCACCTTAAACCTTCGCCACCTTGTTTTGGGTTGCACTAAGCTGTGGAAAAGATCTTGGCTATTTGCTTTATCAATGCCCGTCACCATTTTATAAATGTTTATAAGGTCACCTCTCAATCTCCTCCACTCAAGGGAAAAACGTTCCAGCCTATCCAGCCTATCCTTATAACTCAAACCTTCCAGTCTTGGTAACATTCTTGTAAATCTTTTTTGCACCCTTTTCAGTATAATAATATTCTACCGAGAACAGGGTAACCAGAATCGTATGCAGTACTCCGAATTGGCCTTACCAATATCTTGTACAGCTGTAAAATGATGTCCCAACTCTTCTGCTCAATGCTCTGACCAATGAAGCAAGTACACCAAATGCCTATCTGTGACGCCACTTTCAAGGAACTATGTACCTGCATCCCTAAGTCTTCTGTTCGAGAAGACTCTCCACAAAGAATGAAAAGCACTAATTCAGACCAATCCGTCCATCACATATATGCTATCTACCTGGTAAAGACAGCTAATTAATTCCACACAACTCAAAAAATGTTTTTCTTTCAATTGCTTATCCAACTTTCTTCTGGTTTTTTTAGACAGCCTGCCTTTACCACTCTTTCAGACAGTGGATTCAAATCACAGTGTATTTCTTTTACCTCATGTCACCTCCCAGACCATCTGAATGCTCATTTATATTGTCTCTCCAGATTTAGTCTTTTGATGATTTCATGCTCCTTTATAAAGAATCATTTCTTTAATTAGATGTACTCAGCAAGATTGATGAACTCCTGATAAAAGATTTCTCTCTCTTTCTCTCTCTCTCTTTCCACATATCCTGCTGACCATTGTTTTGTTTTCTTGCAGATTTCCAGCATCTGCAGTATTTTGTTTGTGTATCATTCTAATAAGTTCTTGATTTCACCTTCTTCAAGATCTTTTCAACATTCTCAACGGTGCTGCACTACACTTTAGCTGAATCTTACTTATTGTCTCTATGCCTTTTGAACATAAAAAAGAAATCCTTGCATTATTAAGCATCTTTCAGAATCTCACGATGCTCCAAAACACTTTATGGCCAATTAAGTACTTCTACCATGTAATAACTGGTGTATTGTAGGAAACACAGCAGCAAATTGCATGCAGCAAGCTCTCACAAACATCATTGTGATAATGATTAGATAATCTCTTGTGATGTTGATTGAGGGATAAATATTGGCCAGGACATTGTGATAACACTCTGTTCTTCTTCAAAATAGTCAAATGGGATCTTCCATGTCTCATCTGGCATCCCCTCCATACTATACTAGAGTCAGTCTAGATTTTTGTACTCAAATCCTGCTCAACCCACGAACTTCGGGCATAGTTTCCTTGATTTTATAATCTATTTATAAAACCAAATATTCAATTAACAGCCAAATTACTGGCAATTTGTCTTGATATCCAGCTCCAGTTCCACAAGCATTTTGCAGGAAATAAACCTGTTGAACGACAGAAATCAAATGTTCGGCACCATTCGTGACTCCTCAGATACTGAAACAGTCCATGCTCAAATGCAACAAAATCTGGATAATATCCAGGCTTGAGCTGACAAGTGGTAAGTAACATTCACATAACCTTCTGTGTCACACTGACTCTACATCTCCCCTTAATTCTCTAAGAAAGTCAGCCATATCCCATTAATAAGGGTTAAAAAGTTGTCATGTCAGAAATCCTCTTTAGTGACTCTCCAAGCCCATATAATTGCAGTAGAAACCTTTGGTTCCCAACACAAGATTCCTTCATTCACATTAACTAATGTTTTATCAAGTTGTTTCTAGTATTGTCAAGTGGGTTTATGGAACTTCCTTTACACAAACTGAAACAATGAGTATGATCTGGGCATTGAACCAGAGAGAGTTACCCTGTCATGCTCTGAACCAGTCCACATACCACATACTTCAGCAGGGTGAACAAGGCAATGAGGAGCAGGAAACTGGGCAGATAACTGCCAAGCAGTGGTGATGAGGCTGAGATTACTGTCTCACATGTTACTCCAGTTGGTATCAGCTCACTTTATTTTCTGATGCTGGAAGACAGAGCACAGTATCAGTTCCAAGAGATTGTATCCTGGGAGTGCAGTGAGTAAGGGACAGACTTGCAACTAAAAAAAATACAACTGTGTAGAAAACATGATTTATTGTCAAAAATACAAAATAAGTGTTGTTCCAGAGACAAATTGGGAGGGTGAGAATGCTGTTGAGTGACAGGTTTAAGACTCAGCACAATCCATCAGAAAGCCAGTCAGAGTAGGCTTCACATTTTAGAACTCCATTCTCCCAGCAGCCACTTTCCCCATTGTTTCCAAACAGTTTGTACCTTGGCAGGAGACAATAATTTATTGGCTTTTGTCAACAAGCTTTTTCCAGCAGAGCAAAACCCATACCTTGCCCCCTCTTCTATCTCAGCATCCTCCCAGTCCAATCAGGCCACACTTTCCAAATGTTGTGATGATAGGGTTCAGGGTTGAGCTGGAAAGTTGGAGCTGTTGTCAGGATGGCTCTTCAATGCAGTCCTGTCATCTGGGAACTTTCCTGAGGATGAACCAGGAATGCCCTCCTCAGGGGCACACAGTCAACTGCATGTTCATTTCAGGGCAAGTTAGCAACCTAATTGCCCCTTTGCTGTTGGAGGGGCAGCCCATCTCAAAGAAGGCCCCCCCTACACCCCTCCACTCACACTTCTCCTGGCAGGCTTGGGTGAGACTGCGGGCAGTGGGTGTGCTGGGGTAGGGATTGGGAATCACTAGAACCTGAGGATACATTCCTTCTTTATGAAGCTTTAATTCCAGGCAACCCTGATTCAGTGGAAGGGCTCCTATCCATTCTAATGGAGCTGCTGGCCCAAATTTTGTCCATTATGTCAAACTGTGCAGTACCCTGCAAAGAGCCTTCGTATTGCCTGCAAGCTGCCTCTGCACTGTATTAATCACTGACCACATTCCAAAGCTGTTGACATCAACAAATAATTGGATGGCAAGTTTGGAGGTGACCAATTAGGAGGACACAAATTCTCCAAAATGACTGCTGAGCTTCTCTCACTATGGGCAAATGCAGGATTTATGAGCCCCATTCATTCCCACTTTGAAGACCTGATACCCATGTGAAAACCTAGGCTATTGTGTCACATGTGATAAGAACTTATTCTTTACCCAGGTCCCTGCCTGGGTCCCATTGATTTCACAAATGTCTAAACATGTTGCTACATATTTAACTGAAGCTCCTTTTGTGTGAATTGGAAACTGAATCCGGGTTTAATCTGAACAGGGTATAATACAGGTATATCAGGAATAAAAGAATGATCTATAGATATACCAGGAATTAAAGAATGATTTGAGTAAGATTAGGGCCAATCAAGGGCAGTGGTGAGAAGTCGTGCGTAGAATTCAGGCAAATAGGAGAAGCACTAAATGAATATTTTTGTCCATATTCACACTGAAAAAAAGACAATGTTGTTGAGAATACTGAGATATAGGCTACTAGACTAGATGGGATTGACGTTCACAAGAAGAAGGTGTTAGCAGTTCTGAAAAGTGTGAAAATTGATAAGGCCCCTGGGCCGAATGGGATTTATCCTCGGATTCTCTGGGAAGCCAGGTAGGAGATTGCAGAGCCTTTGGGTTTGACCTTTGTGTCGTCATTGTCTACAGGAACAGTGCCAGACACTGGAGGATAGCAAATATTGTTCCCTTGTTCAAGAAGGGGAGTAGAGACGACCCTGGTAATTACAGACCAGTGAGCCTCACTTTGGTTGTGGGCAAAATGTTGGAAAAGGTTATAAGAGATAGGATTTATAATCATCTCAAAAGGAATAAGTTGATTAGGGATAGTCAATACTGTTTTGTGAAGGGTAGGTCATGCCTCATAAACCTTACTGAGTTCTTTGAGATGGTGACCAAACAGGTGGATGAGGGTAAAGTGATTGATGTGATATATGGATTTCAGTAAGGTGTTTGATAAGGTTCCTCACGGTAGACTATTACAAAAAATACGAAGGCATGGAATTGAGGGTGATTTAGTGGTTTGCATCAGAAATTGGCTAGCTGAAAGAAGACGGTGGTGGGGGTGGAGGGTGGTTGATGGGAAATGTACCACAAAGATCTTGTTTTGGGTCCACTGCTGTTTGTCATTTTTATAAGTGACCTGGATGAGAGCGTAGAAGGATGGGTTAGTAAATTTGCGAATGACACGAAGGTTGGTGGAGTTGTGGACAGTGCCTAAGGATGTTTCAGGTTACAGAGAGACTTGGGAAGTTACAGAGCTGGGCTGAGAGGTGGCAAATGGAGTTTAATGTGGAAAAGTGTGAGGTGATTCACTTTGGAAGGAGCAACACTAATACAGAGTACTGGGCTAATGGTAAGATTCTTGGAAGTGTGGAAAGCAGAGAGATCTCAGTACCCATGTACATAGATCTAAGAAAGTTGCCACCAAGTTGACAGGTTGTTAAGGCGGCATACTGGGTGTTAGATTTTATTAGTAGAGGGATTGAGTTTCGGAGCCATGAGGTCATGCTGCAGCTGTACAAAACTCTGGTGAAGCCGCACTTGGAGTATTGTGTACAGTTCTGGTCACCACATTATTGGAAACTTTGGAAAGGGTTTTACAGGAGGCTGGTATGGAGGGAAGATCTTACAGGGAAATGTTGAGGTAATTGAAACTGTTTTCGCTAGAGAGAAAAGGTTGAGAGGTGTCTTTATTGAGACACATAAGATAATCAGACGGTTAGATAGGGTGGATAGTGAGAGCCTTTTCCCTTGAATGGGGATGGCTAGCACAAGGGGACATTGCTTTAAATTAAGGGGTGATAGACATTGGACAGAGGTCAGAGATACTTTCTTTACTCAGAGTGTGGTAGGATAATGGAACACCCTGCCTGCAATAGTAGTAGACTTGACAAATTTCAGGGCATTTAAATGGTCATTGGATAAACATATGGATGAAAATGGAATAGTGCAGGTGAGATTACCTTCAGATTGTTTCCACAGGTGAGTGCAACATTGAGGGCCGAAGGGCCTGTACTGTGTTGTAATGTTCCATGTTCTACGATTCACCAGACAAGTGGCCTTTTGTGTTTTTTTGACATTCAGTGTTTTTTAGGATGAAACGTGGAGAATTATGTAATTACTGTAGTGTTCCCAGGTCTGGGAGAGAATTACATCCTAGTCACTGCTCAAGAAGCCACGTATGATGGTGAACGTGCGAGTGCTGAGACCTATGGCAGGATTGGACAATGAGTGAAGCCAGGGACTGAGCACGGAGTGAGGGCAGGGGACTGAGCACAGGGAGCGTGGGCAGGGGACTGAGCACAGGGAGCGTGGGCAGGGGACTGAGCACAGGGAGCGTGGGCAGGGGACTGAGCACAGGGAGCGAGGGCAGGGGACTGAGCACAGGGAGCGTGGGCAGGGGACTGAGCACAGGGAGCGTGGGCAGGGGACTGAGCACAGGGAGCGTGGGCAGGGGACTGAGCACAGGGAGCTAGGGCAGGGGACTGAGCACAGGGAGTGTGGGCAGGGGACTGAGCACAGGGATTGAGGGCAGGGACTGAGCACAGGGAGTGTGGGCAGGGGACTGAGCACAGGGATTGAGGGCAGGGACTGAGCACAGGGAGCGTGGGCAGGGGACTGAGCACAGGGAGCGTGGGCAGGGGACTGAGCACAGGGAGCTAGGGCAGGGGACTGAGCACAGGGAGTGAAGGCAGGGGACTGAGCACAGGGAGTGAGGGCAGGGGACTGAGCACAGGGAGTGTGGGCATCGACTGAGCACAGGGAGTGTGGGCATCGACTGAGCACAGGGAGTGAGGGCAGGGACTGAGCACAGGGAGTGAGGGCAGGGGACTGAGCACAGGGAGTGAGGGCAGGGGACTGAGCACAGGGAGTGTGGGCAGGGGACTGAGCACAGGGAGTGTGGGCAGGGGACTGAGCACAGGGAGCTAGGGCAGGGGACTGAGCACAGGGAGTGTGGGCATCGACTGAGCACAGGGAGTGAGGGCAGGGACTGAGCACAGGGAGTGAGGGCAGGGGACTGAGCACAGGGAGTGTGGGCAGGGGACTGAGCACAGGGAGCTAGGGCAGGGGACTGAGCACAGGGAGTGTGGGCATCGACTGAGCACAGGGAGTGAGGGCAGGGACTGAGCACAGGGAGTGTGGGCAGGGGACTGAGCACAGGGTGTGAGGGCAGGGACTGAGCACAGGGAGTGTGGGTAGGGGACTGAACACAGGGAGTGAGGGCAGGGGACTGAGCACAGGGAGTGAGGGCAGGGGACTGAGCACAGGGACTTAGGACTGTAGTGTGATTATGGAATGCTTTGTCTGAAAATGTGGAAGCAGGTTCAATTGACATATTCAACAGGGAATCGCATGTGTTTTTGGATAGTAACCGTGTGCACGGATAATTGAAAAGGCAGGAGGATGGCAGTTGTTAATAGTGCCGAGATAGATAATGGAGCTGGTGCACACATGATGGGCCAAATGGTCTCCAGCTGCACTGTAATAATTTTGAATCAGGATCATCTCCAAGCCCCTGCTCAGTTGCGTTGGAACTGTGAAATGGGAATGCGTGTAGTGGGTCACAGTTAATTGATTATTCACTAATGGCATCAACCTGAGCTGAAGCTACATCCAACTGCCAATGTCTGTACATACCAAGAACCAAACCTGCAACCTAGTGATTGCTGCAAATTGCACTATAAAGGGGCAGAATCATCTACCGAGCTACCAGTTTCCAATTCACTTTCTTTATGACGTGATGTGGTTTTAGGAACCTGAGCTGAAAATGTGTTGCTGGAAAAGCGCAGCAGGTCAGGCAGCATCCAAGGAACAGGAGAATCGACGTTTCGTGAATGAACCCTTCTTCAGGCTCATGCTCAAAACGTCGATTCTCCTGCTCCTTGGATGCTGCCTGACCTGCTGCGCTTTTCCAGCAACACATTTTCAGCTCTGATCTCCAGCATCTGCAGTCCTCACTTTCTCCTCGAAGGTTTTAGGAACCTGTCAATACTGGAGACATGGTGACAAGCAGAACAAGTGGAAAATCTAGTATCTCTCACCACTTTTTCTATTCTGCTGCTATTTTCTATTCAGATAGAACAATAAGTTTGATGGACTGACAGATGCTTGTTCAGTGAGAGTGTGTACTTGACAATCGTACACATACAGACAAATACACCAAATGTGGCTGTCCAGCAGCAGGGTCCGAGTCCCTGGTCACCCCACCTAATGTTTCCAGAATTGCCAAATTGTTCCTCACACTGAGGCTTCAAACCTGATGACAGGACTTTACATGAAAGACAAAGGCATTTCCCTCCTCAAAATAAGTTCCCGCCTAGAAACTATCAACTAATGCGAATAATGTAATAGGTTCCGCCAAGCTGAAAAAGTAATCAGATATCTGTTCAATATTAGATTCTTCTGAATTGTACTCAAGGCTTTCCAGATGTTGGTATTGTACAGTTTTAGGTGTAGAAGGGCAGCTATCCCTAAATGGAGCCCTCGGTCATTCCAAATCTGGAGGAGCAAACTGAGGCACACTTGTACCAAATCTTTCTCCAGCTTGTCACAAATCAAGAGTCAAATCAACTATGGATCATTGTTCAGAAGAAAGCCCCAGGAAAGGAAGTGGGAAATGAGAAAGCCACTGAATGGTAGATGGGAACATCACATTAGATGGGAATCTCCACCAGCAGTTCCCGTCGCCTTAAGCATCTGTCAGAGTCATGTGTACAACTGACGGGAAGCAGCACATCCGAAGAAATCATGGCCTATCAGCCGTGGATATCCTTCCTGTACCTTCACCTGCACAGGGTCAAACTTCCAGTAATACCTTCCACTGAGAAAGTAAGCGTAACCTGTCAACACAGAGGGTCAGAGTTAGAGTTTGAAGAAGAAAGCTTCAGTGATTTAACAAGTGAACCATGTGAAAAGCTCAGGTGGCCAGCAACACATGGGGAATGAATTTAACTCAGGAAAATAGGATATAGAAACAGTCTGGGTGGAGATGAGGAATAATAAAAGGTTAGTGGTCACTTGTAGGAGTTGATTTCAACACCCCCTAAAAGTAACCACATGGTAGGACAGGGTAACAAGGGAGAAATAATGGGAGTTTGTCAAATGCGTATAACAATCTAGGGCAGTATGTTGGCTCAGTGGTTAGCACTGCTGTCGCACAGTGTCAGGGACCCAGGTTCAAGTTGACCATTGGGTGACTGTATGGTATTTGCATATTCTCCCACGTCTGTGTGATTTTCCTCTGGGCGCTCTAGTCTCCTCTGGCAGTCCAAAGACGTGCGTGTTATATGGACTGGCCATGCTAAATGGCCCATAGTGTCCAGGGATGTGCAGTCTAGGTGGATTGGCCATGGGAAATGCAGGTTTACAAGGATAGGGCAGGGGTGGAATGCTCTTTGGAGGGTTGATGGGCTTTCATCGAGTGTTGGTTTTCAGGACAGTTTCTTAGACCAGCGTGTTATGGCACGAGCCAGACAGTGGGCTACACTTAGAACTGGCTTTGACCAACAACATTGGTTTAATTACTGACCTCAGAGAAAAATGCCCTTGAAGAGCCCCCATTGTGTGATTGAATTTTACATGCACTTTAAGGGAGAGAAGTGTGGGTGCAAACCTACCATTTTGAATTTAAACAGGGGCAATGATGAGCACATGAAAGCAGAGCTAGTGAAAATGAACTAGGAGTTTAATTTAAGGGATGGTCAATAAAGATGCAGTGGCAAACATTTAAGGGGATATTCCAGAAAGTGTGGACAAGGTACATTTTAACAAATAAGAACAGTTCTAAGGGATGGACCCCCCCATCTGTGGTTAACTAAAAGGTCGATGGTGGTATTAAATTCAAAGAAGACATAGAATTGTGTAAAGATATAAACAATGGATAGGAAAAGAAAAAAAAAGTGTTGATCACACAAGAAGTGAGCCTAGGAATTAATAATGGTGAATAAAGAGATGGCGAAGAATGAAACAGACATTTTGCATTAATCTTCATGAGAGAGGACATAAACAGCATCCTGGAAACAATTCCAAATCAGGAACTGAAAGGGAGGGAGGAACTCAAGAAAATAACAATTGGCAGGTAAGTGGTACTGAGCAAATTGTTTTGATAATGTGCTTCACCAAAGGCTATTGCAAAATATAAAAGCTCATGCTGTAGGGTTAAAGTAATAGCATGGTTCGAAGACTGGCTGGCTAACAGGAGGCAGAGAGAAGGAATAAATGTATAGGCTGACAGGATGTTATGAGCGGTGGGCCACAGGATCAGTGCTGGATCCACTACTCTTTACAATTTACAGAGTTCCTGTGAAATGCTATTCTTTATAAGATCATCAGTAGCCTCAGCTAAGCATACAGACATTGGCCTGTGGGTGGGGTCCAGTCTGTACAGTCCCAGTCTCTGGGATCCCAGGCAACACACAGGCTACTTTAATGTTTGTGGAGTTACTTGAGGATCTACAAGCTGTCATTGTCATGAGTCAAAGAGTATCTTGTGATTCTTTTACCATCTGTTAATATTAAAGTTGGCTTGGACCGCCGAAGCAGTGACATCTATTTAAACAGCAGGTAGCTGGAAAAAACATCCAGGAAAAATCTTCTTCATGTTTTGGGGACCAGACTGAACACTATTAACTGAGATCAGGTCACAGCTTGCGTATTGAATCCATTTTTGATACCTGGTTTGTGGACTCAGTGATGAAAAAATGGTGGAGGGACTGGCAATTTTCAAAATGACTAAACAGGCAGATTGGAGAGATCCAAAACATACTAAAACCACAAAGTAGGGGTGACTGCAACTAAAATATTGACGATGAGATAATCATAGAATTCCTACAGTGTGGAAACAGGCCTTTGGCCCAATAAGTTCACACTGACCCTCCGAAGAGTAACCCACCCAGACCCATTCCCTTACCCTATTACTCTACATTTCCCCTGACTAACTGACACATCCCGGAACACTATGGGCACTTTAACATGGCCAATTCACCTAACGTGCACATCTTTGGATGGTGGGAAGAAACCACAGCATCCAGAGGAAACCTACGCAGACATGGGAGAATGTGCGAACTCCACACAGACAGTCTTCTGAGGTTAGAATCGAACCCAGGTCCCTGGTGCTGTGCGGCTGCAGTGAATGCTCAGTCCTCAAAAAAAAAGACAAGCTGGAGCTTGTTTCACACAAGGTCTGCTCATCATGGAGTGTATTCCTTGGAAGCAGTAGAGGCAGAAACCCAGGAATAATTTAATAAACAACAATGTTTTTACAATGAGACTGCGATTTCCCAAATTCATGACCTAGATGGGTCAAATGCCTTCTCAACCAGTGCAAGTGTCCCCAATGCAAGGGTACGTGCTGGCATAGCCACACCCAAAGCAACTTTCACAGAGGGGGTGAAAGGGGAGGGAGGGGGTCCGAATTGACACCCCAACTACAGAGTGAGTTGAACCCAGCTAATGCTGCTCACCATGCTCATCCTGGAATGCCCCATCGATGTTGGCAGGAATACCTCGCCAATCATTAGTATTCCGTGGGTAGAAACTGTCCAAAGCATTTTGGTTCATGTTGAATCGCCAGTAATTACTTCCTTTAAAGAAATAGATCTTCCTCTTTTCCTCCAAGCCCCACATCAGAGCAGCCTGGATATCCACCGCAGAAAGACCCAACTCAGAGATTAACCTGGGCCCCAAGACTTGATTCTCTCCATCGTAGATCCAGTAATTGGAGCCTGGAAGAAAATAGAGTCATACAGCACAGAAATAGAAACATTGGCCCAACTCATCCATGCCGACAAGATTTCCCAACCTAAACTAGTCTCACTTGCCTGCACTTGGCCCATATCCCTCTCAACCTTTTCCACCCACTTTTAAATATTGTAACTGTATCTGCATCTACCACCTCTTCTGGCAGGTCATTTCACATACAAACAATTCACTCTGTGTTAAAGTTGCTCCTCATATCCCTTTTAAATCTTGCTCGTCTCCTTTCTTCTTAAAAATATACCCCTAGTTTTGAACCCCCTGACCCTAGGGTAAATACCTTTGCTATTCACCTTGTCTATGCCCCTCATGATTTTATAAACCTCTGTAAGATCACTTCTCAATTTCCTATGCACCAGTGAAAAAAGTCCCAGCCTACCCAGCCTCTCCCTATAACTCAAACCCTCTGTTCCCGGCAACATCCTGCTAAATCTTTTTGAATCCTCTCTAATTTAATAATATCCTTTCTACAGTCGGGCGACCAATCATGGTGCTGCCAATGAACATAATAAGGATCAGGTCATCCGGATAAACATGGCCTTTTCATTATAGTCATGGAGGTACAACACACCTGAGATTGACAGAGTTAGCAAGTCTCCACAATGCAGACCATTTGACCCATCGAGTCAAATCCAACTCTCCACAAAGCAATCCAGCTAATCTCATTCACCTGCTTTAGTCATAGAACCATGCAAATTTATTACCTTCGAGTGTTCACCAAATTTTCTTTCATCATGATTGACTCCACTTCCACCACCCTGGTAGGAGGTAAGTTCCACATTGTACCACTCACTGCATAAACTGTTCTTCCTAACATTCTTCCTGGGTGGCAGTGGTTAGCACTGCTGCCTCACAGCGCCAGACACCCGGGTTCAATTCCTGACTCAGGCGACTGACTGTGAGGAGTTTGCACATTCTCCCCGTGTCTGTGTGGGTTTCCTCCAGGTGCTCCGGTTTCCTCCCACAGTCCAAAGATGTGCAGGTCAGGTGAATTGGCCATGCTAAATTGCCCGTAGTGTTAGGTAAAGGAGTAAATGTAGGGGTATGGGTGGGTTGCGCTTAGGTGGGTTGGTGTGGACTTGTTGGGCTGAAGGGCCTGTTTCCACACTAAGTAATCCAATCATCTCTTTCCTAAATATTAAACCTGTGTTCTCCAGCCATTAAACTATAAGCCACTGTTCATTTTTCCTTCTAAAACTTACCTAAATCTGCCTCTGTGGTGATTGTAGAAGTCAGCCATGTAGACCGTAAAGAATATGAGTTCCTTGATTGAGGCTGCTAATCTGGTCCAATCAGGGAGCCCTGGCTGGTAGATATAAACAGAACTGGCATAGCTTTTGTTCACTCTTAGAGCTGGCTCTGAGGAAGCCAGAGCTGAAAATGTGTTGCTGGAAAAGCGCAGCAGGTCAGGCAGCATCCAAGGAGCAGGAGAATCGACGTTTCGGGCATAAGCCCTTTTCCTCATTCCTGAAGAAGGGCTTATGCCCGAAACGTCGATTCTCCTGATCCTTGGATGCTGCCTGACCTGCTGCGCTTTTCCAGCAACACATTTTCAGCTCTGAACTCCAGCATCTGCAGTCCTCACTTTCTCCTCTGAGGAAGCCAGGCCAGTGTCAAGTAATATGCAAATGTAAATAAAGGGTGACTTAGTGATAGGATGCCAGCGACTGCGGAGTTATTTCAGTCGTCATCCTGCATTTTGTCATCAAATCTCCCCTCACTCTTCTTTGCTCCAAGGATAATAACATTAGCTTCTCCAACCTCATGTCACAGCTAAAATTCCCATCATCCCTGGAACCATGTTGGTAAATCTCATCTGCCTCCTGCCAACGACTCTTGCATACTTCCTAAAAAGTCTCCAAGATGGTGGCAGAGAAAGACTCCTGAGCCAGAACTTGCCCACTTCAAATTCCTTTTTCCTATCTTTCTTTGCATTTTTTTTCTTTTTACCTCCTGTCCTCAGGCTGCATCAGCGATGTCCGGGGTGAAAGCCAACATGGACTCCCCACCTCAACATGGACTCGAACTCCCAGCTTCGGCATGGCCTTGAACTCCCAGCATCAGGGTGGACTTGATCTTGCACTTCTGGCCTCAAGGTAAAGTGTGCTGCAGTCTGGGTTGGAAGGACTTTTATTCTGAACTTTTGTTTCTTTTTTCCTAATTTTTGCTGGGCTTTTTATCTGTTTATTTTTCCATATTTTTCCCCTGCAAATCTGCGCTTAAAAATCTGAATCTAGATACCTTGGCACATAAGTTGGCGCTGTAAAGGGTGAACTGTGAACTCTTCACTGTACTCCTGTGAGTACATGTGTCAATAAAGCTAATTTTTGTAATTCTTGGATGTAATGCTCGGACTAAGCCAACGGTACAACATTATTTCTTTGCTTTCATATTCAACACTAAGTATGAGACCAAAGATCCCAAATGTTTTGCTGATCTCTCTCCCAAGATGCCTTGCCATTTTCAAAGATTGACGTATGTGTTCCTCTCCCCCATCCCTCTGTTCCTGCACACTCTTTTGAACTTTACTGTGAAATTTATATCACCTCTTCCTATCTCCTCTGCCAAATACACCACCTCACAATTCTCTGTATCAAATTAGGAGATTAATAAATTGTCATAGAACATAGAACAGTACAGCACATGAACCGATGTTGTGCCGAACATGACACCAAATTAATCTAAACCTGCCCTTGATCCATCTCCCTCCACTCCTTGCATATTCATGTGCTTATCCAAACATCCCTTAAACACCTCAATTGTGCCTGCTTCTAACACCACTGCTGGCAGTGCGTACCAACTCCTACCACACTGCATAAAAAACTTGCCCCTTACTTCTCTTTTGAACAATCCCCCTCTCACTTTAAATGCATGCCCCCTATTTTAAACATTTCAGTTCTTGGAAAAAGATTCTGACCGTCAACCTTATCTATGCATCTCATAATTTTATAGACGTCTATGACATCTCCCCTTGGTCTCAGCCGTTGCAGAGAAAACAGCCTCTCCTTACAGCTCATACAGTCTAATCCAGGCAGCATCCTTGTAAATCTCTTCTGCACCCTCTCTAAAGCCTCCACATCCTTCCTGCATTGTGGTGACCAGAATTGAACACAATCATCCAGATGTGGCCTAACCAAAGTCCTATAAAGCTGCAGCATAACATCCTGCCTCTTGTACTTAATTCCCTGACCAATAAAGGCAAACATGCCATATGCTTTCTTTACCATCCTATCTAATTATGTGGCTACTTTCGAGAAGGAATCAAGGAAATGGGAAGGAAAGTGGATATGAGAAACTTTGGATCAGCCGTGATCCCATAGAATAGCAAAGCAGGCTCAAGTAGCTGAGTGCCCTACTCCAGTTCCAATTTCATATGGTCTTAATTCCATTAGTCACTTTTTTCATCTATCCATTTTGCTGGCCTACCTGTGTCACATTGCAGTCAATTGAGATCATCCCCATTGTTTTCACTGCTCAAGGTTTGGTATTATCAGCAATAGTTTTAGATTTTACTCTGAATTCCAAAACCCAAGTCACTGATATTTCCATCAGAAAAGCAGTGATCCTTGCACTGACTACACTGCTGACCATCCTTCTGGCTATATGGTATTTTGCCAAACACTTTCTTAAAATCATTATAGACAAACTTCCCATTTCATTTCATTTCATTTATCAATCTTCACTATTACTTTATCAATAAATTAAGTTAAAGAAGCCTAAGCTGCCTTTTCGAAACCAATGTCAGTTCACATTAGGTTACAGATCAGTCAGAATCTCATTGCATGGCAAACAGATCTGAGGCACTCTTTCCTGATGCTCTGTAATAGGCATTGATGGACAGGAGGGTCAGTATTGATCACTGATGGATCAGCAGAGACATCACACACCAGTTTAATCACTGAGTGGCTTTTTGGTTTGGATTGGTTGTGCATTTGGTTGTTCTTTTTGAATAGTCTGCAACAGACCTGACTGGACAATTGGGATCCTTGGAATGAAGTTTAGGATGAAAGCATTATTGACTAGACCAGTATTTATTGCCGATTTCCAATTACCCAGAGGGCAATTATGAGTCAACTGTTGTGGGTTTGGAGTCACGTGTAAGCCAGATCAGGTGAGGACAGCAGGACATCATGAACCAGATGGGTTTTTCCAACAATTGACAATGGTTTCGTGGCCATCACTAGACTCACAATTCCAGACTTTTTCTATTGAATTCGAACTTCATCATCTGGCAAGGTTGGATTCAAACCAGGGTCCCCAGAACATTATCTAGGCCTCTGGATTAATAGTGGTAATACCACTAGGCCAATGCCTCTCCCCTACATGTGTAAACACCACATGAAGAGCCTTAAACTACCAGAGCAAGGGACTTCAATGAGAGGATTAATGCTCTTCATTTCGATCTCGTCTGTCATCCAGGGAACTCTGGATTTGTTTATCCTACTTTTCCTTATTGAGATAATAAACCTTGACTATACTGAAACCATCTTCTCTTTGAAGCCAATTGCTCAATTGCAGTTTTTCTGCCAACTTTTTATTCCAGTCTATTTGGCCCAGCTCCATTCTTGTCCATTGAATTTGGCTCCCTGCCAATTGATTTTTCTTATTCTGGAATCCTCCACGTCATTCTCCACCATCATCCTGAACCTTATGATTACTGTCTCCTAAATGTTTCTCCATTCACAATTGATCCACTTGGCTCACTTCTCCATTCATACTGCGTAGGAAACCTTCCCTAATACAGTCCAGGAATACTTGCCCCTTACACGATCAGTATCCCAGTCTATATTTGGGTAACTTAGGTCGCCATTAATAATAAGCTTTTCTGACTTACAGTAATTTAAAGACAGTCCCTAACAGCAATTTCTTACTAATGAATGTACTGATAAAAAGAGTAGAAGATAAAAGAACAACAAAAATATAATTGGGGTCCCCACTACTCAAATATATTATTGGCATATTTTTATAATTTCTCTGCAGATTGTTCCCACCATTTGGTGGTCTATAGACAATATTAAGCAATGTAATTGCATTTCTTCTGTTCCTTAGCTCAGACCAAATTAATTCTAAGCCATAAACTTCTGGGACATGCTTACCTTAACCAATACTGCCACGTCTTCCTCCTTGCTATATTTTCTGAACACCTTTTATGATGAAGCAACGTTCAACAGCCAGAACTTTCCAATCTTAGGTATCATACTCCATGCTTTCACGTACATGCACAATAATCCTGATTTAAACTCCATTATTTTCTCCCTTACTCTGACATCAACTATTCAAAAGCAGAGGAAGCCAAAATGCAAGTAACTATAGGACAATTAACCTAACATCTACTGTTGGATAAGTAATAGAAACAATTATTAAGTAACTAATAGCAGAACATTTAGAACATCATAATCTATTCATGCAGAGTCAGCATGGCTTTATGAAAGGGAAACTGTGTCTGTCTAATTTATTACAGTTTTTCAGGAAGCCTCAACCAGTAGATGCGTTGGATTTGGACTTCCAAAAGGCATTCAACAAGACATATCACAATATGGTAAGTCATTGGATAAGCGTCCAGGGTGTTGGAGATAGTATATTGGCACAAATAGAGAACTGACTAACGGGCAGGAAAGAACGAGTGGGAATAAGGGGCTGAGTCACAGAGTCAATAAGGGTTCTTTTTCAGGTTGGCGACCTGTGACAGGGGTTCTGCAGGGATCCGTGCTGGGACCACAACTGTTTACAGAGTCTTACAGCATAGAAATAGACCCATGGGTTCTACTCATCCGTGCCAACCAGACATCCCAATCTGACCTAGTCCCATATCCCTCTAAATTCTTCTTGTTTATACATCCATCTAGATGCCTTTTAAGTATTGTAATTGACTTGCAGGAAGGAAGTGGGTGTATTGGAGCCAAATTTGCAGACAGCACAAAAATAGGTGCTATGTTTTAGCTTTACTTCAGTCATACTAACTTTTATCTGTTTTGGATTACTTATTTTATTAGACTTTCCCTCATTCCTGGTGTTTTTTAGTTAAATCAAAGTATAGCCACTTCTGTAAAAATAATATGCTTTTCTAACTTAGTCCCTAACAGCTGTTTCTTATCAATGAATGTACTGGGGAAAAAGAGAGTAGAGGAGAAAAGCATCTCCTCCCTACATTTTACTTCTTACAGTAAACATTACTCTAAGCAATACTTTCTCCTTTTGCATCAAATTCTCACTTTAAACAAAATTCCTGGATATAATCACTGGACCTCTGTCTTACTCAGACAAAGGCTCTCTCACACTGATGTGCAACTTTACTCACAGCTATACTCACTGAAATCTTTTTGTCCTATTATTTAGTCTGTTACTCTTTCTTTGAGATTGTAAACAGTCTAGATGGGGACAATGACACCTACCTTTGTGTCATTGGCATAATTGGAAATATGCTTTTTTAACGCATCATTTAAGTAATTAACAGATGTAGTAAATCATTGAAGATGTCAAGAGTCATATCTTGCCCAATGCAGTACCTTTTAAAAAAAATGTTCTTGGGAGTTCTGTGTTGCTAGCTTATTGCTCATCCCAAACTGAGCATTATCCTGGCTGCTCAGCCGATTTCTGAACTAGATCATTCAATTGTCTTCAATTCCATGAACTTCAACTTGAACTCCCAGTTTCTTATGAGAGAGTTTGTCAAATGCTGTCTGGAAGTTCAGATAAATAGCATCCAGAAGTATTATACTAGAACTTCAAGAGAGCTGTGGGTGGCAGAAGTGTAGTGTAGTAGCCATCATTAAGAAGAAGGTGCTGGGGTAGCTGAAAGGTCTGAAGGTGGATAAATAATGCAGATTGGATAGACCCAGGGCTCTAAAGTATTTAGCTGGGGAGATTGTGGAGGCATTGGTGGTGATCTCTCAGGAATCACTAGAGTCAGGGTCAGTCCCAGAGGAAAATGGCTAATGCAACACCCTTGTTTAAGAAGGGAGGTAGGCCTAACTTCAGTCAATGGTAAGATTTTAGAGTCCATTACTAAGGATAAGATTGCAGAGTACTTGGAAGTGTATGGCAAAATAAGGCTGAATCAGAACAGGTTTGTCAAGTAGAGGTCGTGCCTGACAAATCTGTTAAAATTCTTTGAGGAGGTAATGAGAAAGCGAGACAAAGGAGAGCCAGTCATGATATATTTGGATTTTCAAAAGGCCTTGGACAAGATGCTGCACAAAAGGGTGCTAAATGGGAAGGTACTGCCATGGATAGAGGATTGGCTGATAGGTAGAAAGCAGATAGTGGGGATAAAAAGAATCTTTTTCAGGATGGCAGCTGGTGAGTAGTAGAGTTCTGCAGAGGTCAGTACTGGGAACCACAACTATTCACACTATAGACTGACAAACTGGATGAAGGAACTGAAGGCATTGTTGCGAAGTTTGCAGGTAGAGAGGCAGGTTGTTTTGAGGAGGTGGGGATGCTGAGGAAAGACTTGGACAGTCTAGGTGTGTGGGCAAGGAAGTGGCAGTTGGCAAATGTGGGAAAGTATGAGGTTATGTAGTTTGGGAGCGGGAATAGAGGCACAGGCCATTTTCTAAATGGGGAAAGGCTTCAGAAATGTGAAGTACAAGGGGACTGAGGAATCCTGGTTCAGGGTTCTCTTCAGGCTTGATGACAAAGCTCTCAGACACTTCCTCCTAGCTCTCCCCGACCATTATCCTACTATCAAGTATCAGGCCATTATGTCCACGACTGACACCAACTTCATCACATGTGAGATCTCCCCTCAACAGCCTCCAAGTTCATAATCTCCCAAGTCCATACAACCCACTTCTACCTTCTCCTCAAAATCCACAACAGGACTGCCCAGGCTCCTGCCCCACAGAACTTACTTCTTCATATCTCGAGACAATTCTTTTTGTCCCCTTGTCCAGTCCCTTCCCACTTGCATCAACAATTCTTCTGAAACAGTACATCAGTTTCAGAATATCCAGTTAGCAGGCTCCAGCCACATCCTCTTCACCGTGGACATGCAATTCCTATATGTCCATCCCCTCCTCTGCAGGCCGATGTCTTCCTCAGTTTCAGTAACTTCTCCTTTAACTCTTCTTACTTTATTCAGGTTAAAGGTGTGGCCATGAGTAACCACCTGGATCCCAGTCATGTTTGGTTCTTTGTGGGCATCTTGAAACAGTCTTTATTCAGATCCTATTACAGCCCCCATACACAACTCTTTCTTTAGTACATCGATGACATCATTAGTGTCGCTTCCCTCTGCAAAAGTTTATCAATTTTGGTTCTAATTTCCACCCCCTCACCTTCACCCGGTCCAACTCTGACTCCTAGGAGAAAGTGAGGACTGCAGGTGCTGGAAATCAGACTCAAGAGTGTGGTGCTGGAAAAGCACAGCAGGGCAGGCAGCATCTGAGGAGCAGGAGAATCGACATTTCGGGCATAAGCCTTTATCAGGAAACGTCGATTCTCCTGCTCCTTGGATGCTGTCTGACCAGCTGTGCTTTTCCAGCACCACACTCTCGACCCCCATCTCTGACTCCTTCCTTCCACGATATCTCCGTTTCCATTTCCATAAAAAACCCACCTCAGACCGTGCTTCCTGTAAAGATTCTACTGCATTTTTCCAGTTTCTCCATCTCCATCGCAGCTGTTCTGATGATGTCAAATTTGACAAGGGGGCTTCTGAAAATGTCCATCTTTTCCTCAACCAAGGATTCACCACCACCATGGTCAACAGGACCATACTGTGTCCAGTCCATTCCCCCAACTTTTGCACTCACCCGTTTCCTTCCCTCCCACAACAATAGGGTCTCTCTGGTTCTCACTTATCACCCCACCAGCCTCCACATCCAAAGGATTGTAAGCAGCCATTTCCATCAGCTCCAATAGGATGCCATGAGCAGACACATGCTCTCCTTCCCTCCTTTCTCAGACTTTTGCAGGAACTCTTGTCTTTGGGAAATCCTTGTTTACTCCTCCTCCATTCCCAACATCGCCCCACACTCCCATGGCACCTTTTTACACAACCACAGAAGATGTTACACCCGTCCATTTATCTCCTCCCTCCTCACAATCCAAAGGCCCAAACACACTTTCAGGTGAAGCACCGATTTACCTGCACTTTGCTCCATCTAGGCTACTGTGTTCACTGCTCATAATGTGGTCTCCTATACTAGGGGGAAAACAAAGCACATAGTAGGTGATCACTTTGCACAACACTTAAGTTCTATCCACAAAAAGTGGCTCCGAGCTGCCAGTTGCCTGACACTTCAACACACCACCCTCTTCCCACATCAATATTTCTGATGAAGGCTCGCAGCAGAGTTCCAACAAGCATTAGCGCAAGCTGGACAAACAATATCTTATTTTTCACTTGGGAATGCTGCAGTCTCTAGGACTCAACATTGAGTTCAATAACTTTAGAGTCTAAAAGTGTGGTGCTAGAAAAGCACAGCAGGTCAGGCAGCATCCAAGGAGCAGGAGAATCGACATTTCAGGCATCAGCGCTTCATCAGGAATGGGGAAGAGGTAGAGGGGACTGGGCAGGTGATAGGTAGATGCAGGTGGGGAGGGTGATGGTGATAGGTCAGAGCGGATAGGTGGGAAGGACAACATTTACAGTCCTCTCTTCTTAATTTTCTTTTATTTTTATCGTATTTTCATTAACTTTGGAACCTGATTCCATGCTTCCACGTCTTTTACCCACACCACATCTGGTCCTGTTATGAAATGGGTTGCTTTTAGCACAGCTTACCTTTTCCCACATACCCTATCACATAATATGGGTTGCATTCATCACTTTTCACTCATAGCTCTTATTATCTCTTATTAAGCTTTTCTTCTTCCATGGCCTGCTACCCATTATCTCTTTACTTATCTACCCCTTTCATATGTCTCTCTCTCTCTCTCTAGGCTCCATCTTGATCTCTGCTCAACTCTCTCCTTTCCCCACAGGTGCCCCTCCCCCACTTCAGCTTCAGCTAATACCAATTTTCCGAGCTGCTAACAGTTTTGAAGAGTCACCAGAGTCAAAACATTAACTCTGCTTTCTTCCCACAAGATTTTGCCACACCTCCTGACATTCTCCAGCAATTTCTGATTCTGACCAATACAGCAGAGCAGACCTGAGGGGCCGAATAGCCTTCTGCTGTTCCTTACTGGTCTTTATTTCCACGGTTTCCCTCCATCATTTTTCTGAAGTATCAAGTGACTTGCATAATTCTCCAATTTAGATATATATGATCAGAATGGTTCCTAAATTGAGAGAAATGTATTTAACTCCTGTTAATTGTGGTCTGTCCCTGAACTTGATTCAGTTATTTGTTTCCTTGGGATTACAGACAAGTTGGCATCTTCCCTCCATAATAAATGTGCAAAGTCAATTCAGCGTTTCTGCCAATTCTTCACTTTTGTTGCAAGGCACCCTGATGCCTGTGATAATTCCTTTTTTCCAAGTAAAATTTATAAAATGTTTTTGACATTCCTTGCCTATTATTTATTAGTTGGGGTACAAAGTACAAGAGCAAGGAGGTTATGTTGAACATGTATAAGACAGTGGTTCAGTTTCAACTGGGCTGAGAGGTAAATACGAGGGTAGGGTGGGAGTTGGGGGAAAGTAGCTGGGAAGCTGATAGGTAGATGGAAGTGGGGAGTGATAGTGATTAGGTAGGAGGAGCCATAAGATGGGAAGGAAGTTGGACAGGTAGGACAGTTCAAGGAGGTGTCGAGTTGGAGGGTTGGATCTGGTGCGAGGTGCAGGGAGGATAGATAAGGAAACTGGTGAAGTCGATGTTGATGCCACACAGTTGAAGGTCCCAAGGCGGAAGATGAGGCGTTCTTCAGTAAGGTGTTTGAGAAGGTTCCCCATGCTAGGGTGATTGAGAAAGTGAAGTCACAAGGAGTCCAGGGTGCATAAGCTAGATGGATAGAGCAACAGGAGACTGAGAGTAGTAGTGGAAGGGAGTTTCTCAAACTGGAGAACTGTGAACAGTTGTGTTCCACAGGGATCCATGCTGGAATCACTGTTGTTTGTGATATACATAAATGAGGAAGGTATAGATGGTCTGATTAGCAAATTTGTAGATGACACTAAGATCGGTGGAATAGCAAATAGTGAAGGGGACTGCAGCAGAATATGGATAGATTGGAGAGTTGGGCGGAAGAATGGCAGACAGATTCAATCCAGGCAAATACGAGGTGATGCATTTTGGAAGATCCAGTTGAAAAGCCAACTATATGGTAAATGAAAAGGCCCTAGGGAAATTTGACATCTGGGTGTTCAGGTCCATTGTACCCTGAAGGTGGTAAAGCAGGTCGATAGAGTGGTCAAGAAGGCTTTCCTTCATTGAGTGGGGTATTGAGTACAATAGTTGGCGGATCATGTTACAGTTGTATAGAACTTTGGTTCGGCCACATTTGGAATACTGTGTACAGTTCTGGTCGCCACATTACCAAAAGGATGTGGATGCATTAGAGAGGGTGCAGAGCAGGTTCACCAGGATGTTGCTGGGGAAAGTGGGTGCTAGCTATGAAGCGAGGTTGAGTAGCATCTAACTCATCCATGCCGACCAGATATCCCAACCTAATCTAGTCCCAACTGCCAGCACCCAGCCCATCCAAACCCTTCCTATTCATATACCCATCCAGATGCCTTTTAAATGTTGCAATTGTATCAGCCGCCACCACATCCTCTGGCAGCTCATTCCATACACACACCACCCTCTGCATAAAAAAGTTGCCTCTTAGGTCTCTTTTATATCTTTTCCCTCTCACCCTAAACCTATGCCCTCTAGTTCTAGTTCTGGACTCCCCCACCCCAGGGAAAAGACTTTGTCTATTTATCCTATCCATGCCCCTCATGATTTTATAAGCCTCTACAAGGTCATCCTCAGCCTCCGGCACTCCAGGGAAAACAGCCCCAGCTGATTCAAACTCTCCCCTAGCTCAAATCCTCCAACCCTGGCAACATCCTTGTAAATCTTTTCTGAATCCTTTCAAGTTTCGTAACATCTTTCCGATAGGAAGGAGTCCAGAATTGCATGCAATATTCCAACAGTGGCCTACCCAATGTCCTGTACGGCCGCAACATGACCCCCCAACTCCTGTACTCAATACTCTGACCAACAAAGGAAAGCATACCAAACACCTTCACATTTTCATTTAAAAGATGATGGTTGAGGGGGGCGGGGGGGACACCTGATTGAGGTCTACAAAATCATGAGAGGTTTGACAGGGTGGATAGCAAGAAGCTTTTTCTCAGAGTGGGGGACTCAATTACTAGGGGTCAAGATGAGACGGGAAAGGTTTAAGGGAGATATGCGTGGAAAGTTCTTTATGCAGAAGGGTGCCTGGAACACGTTGCCAATGGAGGTGGTAGAGGCAGACACGATAGTGTCATTTAAGATTTTAAGATGTATCTAGACAGATACATGAATGGGTAGGGATACAGATTCTTGGAAAATAGGTGACAGTTTTCGATAAAGAACCTGGATCAGTGCAGGCTTGGAGGCCCTGTTCCTGTGCTGTAATTTTCTTTGTTCTTTGTTCCTCCATGTCGTCAGGTGGCTTGGATTCAGTGGTGGAGGAGGCCCAGGACCTGCACGTCCTTGGCAGAGTGGGAAGGGGAGTTGAAGTGATCAGCCACAAGGTGGTGAGGTTGTTTGGTGCGTGTATGCCAGAGATGTTCAGGAATGATGAAAGGCTTATGCCTGAAATGTTGACTCTCCTGCTTGTTGGATGCTGTCTGACCTGCGGTGCTTTTCCAGTGCCACACTTTTAACTGGATAAATAGCTCAATTTGAGAGCTGGTCCATGAAGGGCTGATTGGCCTCTTGCTGCATTGTAACAATGTGGGTTTCTCTTTTGAAACACCCACTTCTTTATAACAATTTGCTGTTCTTTATGAAATCTCCCATTACATCTAGAACTTTGGGGTGGTTTTTGTATACTCTATTTTGTAGTTTTGTGTTGTCACTTAGCCTCTTTCATCAAGCCTGGATTGTGTTTTAAACAAGTCAAGCTTTTCCATTTGGAGAAGTAAACTGATTCTGAAAGTCCTCTCATAGATCTTCTGTCTTTTAAAAGCTTATTAAAAGATTCACTTGGTGGGGGTGGCTGGTTGTTGTGAATATGGATTAGTTATTGCATTGATGGTGTTGGGACTTCCTGCAGGATTTTACCAGCAGTTTGGCAATAGGAGACCTGTAGGTTGGCAGAGCATCCTGGTATCGACAATGGGGTCACACAACGTCAAGTAAAGGAACATGTATAGAGGTCAGGCAGATTGAAGATAGAAGCCATAATGGTAGGCTCTACAGCAATACAGCAAAGAATGAAGAAGGGTTTCTTATGGTTAAGTGATGTCTCTCTGGTGACACAGTCAGTGAATGGGCAGATGCTCTGCTTGCAGGAACTAGCAGAAAACCTATGAACCTGACAGCAAAGGCCTGGCTGCAAGCAGCAGACATTGTGATTTGTCGAGGGATCTCTGCCAGAATGTGGTTCCAGCAGAGGAAGATACTTCATGGTCAGACACAGATTGGAAAGGTGTTTCAAAGTGGCAAGGTGAATTGCAAACTGGAAACACTAAAAGGAGTCCATTAAATGTGAGGCTCATTGTGGATCCACACAGGGGCAGCACCAGAAACCAAGATCCATATTGAGGGTGCCTTGGCCAATGGGATTGAGATGTCTGCCTCAGCATTGCTGACATACTGCTGTAGTTTACTGTGTCTCACAGAGTGATCAGTACTGATGAACTGAGAGACAGAAGAGACACGTAGTCTGTGTTTATAGACATTTACTCAAAATACCAAATAGCAGCAATAAACTGGAGGTTCGGTGCCTTTCATTGCCATGGTAACAGTGATTTGGAGTAGACCATGGAGATAGGCAGGTCAGGGCAGAGCAGCCTGTGGAAATGTAGGAGAGTAAGACAAGCCATGATGATGTCCAACAGTCCCTTGATCTTGTGGGACCTGTGACCCCTGGGAACTCTTGGCGAAGGGAAGGCCCAGGCTCCAGGCCTTGCTTAAAAGGAGACACTGAAATCATGTCTCCCCAAGAAGTAACAAAAGCCCAATGCTTCTCCTCTACATCACGAGACACTGCCTTGTGTTTTTCCAACACAGCTTCCACCAGCAAAGTACATTCATCATGAGAAGCTGATGCGGACGCTGCAAGCACAGGAGGCGGGTAACAGTCAGGGAGAGTTGCCTCATTGGCCCTGAGAAGAGAGGACAGGCCAAGTGATGCTCCACCTAGCAGAGCAGCTGATGTTTCAGCTGCAGGGTCATGTATGTGGATGTGTATCGGAGATCCAGAGGCAGAGAGGGCCATGTGGAAATGACAGAGGAGTCCATCTGAATCCCAGTGGCTTTTTATCTCTGGCACAGGAACTCATGGCCTTCTCCATTGAAGCAATGTTAACCTCTACAGAGAGAAAAATGGAGAATTGAGTGGACAGAGGGTGCTCAGAGATGGGGTGCACAGAGCACATAGCCAGGGAGGGCACAGAGCAAAGTCTCAGAATCAAACTTACACAGTAAGCAGATGGCTTTGGCCAGTAAAATTGATCCCACAGCACCTGGAGCATTAGGAATCTCAATGTGTACACCGACCAGTGAATGCAGATTTTTAGTAGATTAAAGGAGAGATTTGGCAGGTTTTTCAGCCAATATGATCCCAGGACAGCAGCTCATTTGATTGCTTCATTTCAAATGGTCCATGAGGGCATGATGGTGTTTATTAAGTTAAATAGTTTCTTTGGTGCAGTTGAGGATTCAAAACATCAAACGTATCTTCTACATATCAGAAACATCCTTGGAGTAGGAGGTTAGAGGTCCCTCCATTGAAGATACGCTTCTGGTCGTAACCGGCAAAGATGCACCAAGAGTTGAACCTAGTGCCGATCCACAGCAACACCATTTATTTGGGTGCAAATGATGGCATAGCAACATGACCCAATGAGTTGCTATGCTCATATGATGGATGAACACAGATTGATTGATCACTGATGGCACACGCACATTGCCATTGCAGTCATAGGGTAAATGTCAATGGCACCCTTGAGTGGTTTATTGGTAATCAACATTGGTAAATAAGCTGGCAGTGTGGAAAGAGAACTCGTGGCCTCCTCCATTGAAGCAGTGTTAATCCCTACAGAGAGAGACAAATGGAGAATCCAAATGGACACGCTATTGCTCTAAATAAGTAGGTCTTATATGGTCTTCGCAAAATTGAAGGAATCCTTCACAATGTTTGTGGAAAAACTAATCTAAAACTGGTTGCGACAATTCATATTATTTGGCTGAACCATGATATGCAGAGCCATCCTGAGGTACAAGGGGGCATAGCTTTAAATTAAGGGGGGGTAGATATAGGACTGATGTTAGGGGTAGGTTCTTCACTCAGCGAGTCGTGAGTTCATGGAATGCCCTGCCAGTAGCAGTAGTGGACTCTCCCTCTTTATGGGTATTTAAGCGGGCATTGGATAGGTATATGGAGGATAGTGGGTTAGTGTAGGTTAGGTGGGCTTTGATCGGCGCAACATCGAGGGCCGAAGGGCCTGTACTGCGCTGTATTCTTCTATGTTCTATGTTCTATGTTCTAAAAAGGGTGTAAAGGGGCATCACTGTTGTATATCTTGGGGAGCCCAAAAATGCAGCCACGCAGTGAGTCTGGAGAACAAGCACCTTTGTATCTTGTCCTTAATTTGGCTGTCCTGTCAGGTATAGAGTTAAAGATTTAAAGCTAGAAGCATCATTGAGAACAACAGGCATTTTGTTGACATAGTCAAATTTGTTACGTATGACTACTCCAGTCTGCTTGTCACGTTTACATACATCAGGGTTTGTCCTGAAATTAGACAATGCTAACAGCCATTCTCTTTGAACTTGCAAATCTGTGTGAAATCTCAGCCAAAACCTCTTCCTGTTTAATGTGGGATAACGGCACATCAAAGTTGAAACTTTGAGCGGAACAAACCCATTTTCAAAGAGAACATGCTTGGAGAGATTTTTCAAAAAATTCACCCCAGGATGTGGGCATTGTTAGCTCAGTCAGCTTTCATTGCTCAGCCCTAATTGGCCAGAGGGCAGTGGGTTGCAATGTTCATGTTAGCTTCTTCAAGCACTGGGAAGAGCAGTGCTTCTAGTGACTGAGGTTGCCACATAACAGCAAATATCTGTTACCCACTAAAAAAAAAATGACCTGTTCCCTGCAGAACCTGATGGCTACATATTGGCAGGTACTTCCACCTCTGGTGTCAATCTTTCTCTTTTCATGGGACTACTAATAACAGAGAGCCCACCAGTCTGCTGTGCACCAGGGCACACATTATATCAGCTTTCCTGGTGATGACAGTAGGAAGCAAACCAGCTGCATCCTCATGTAATGTTGCAAGTGTTGGTTTTCTACAGACACAGAATATTACTGACTGCACACAGCAAGCAATCCAAGCTCAACCAGAGAAAGCAAGGAGTATCTGTAAACAGTTGGAGGACCATTCTTTCTATGTACAGCTGGAAGAGGGGGGGGGGGGGGGTTGTTTATAAGAAAAACAGCTTAAAAGGAGGAAAGCACAAGATTCCCGAGAGCTGCTTTTCTCCTGAAGGATCATGAGATTACGGACCTCTTCTGTTTGGATCAGTTTGGAGGAGACAATTGAGAGGCTGTATTAAAAGAATTTACCAATGACATCTCAAAGTATTCCACCAATAAAGCTCAGTTGCAGACAGGAGCAGGTCAGCAGTGGACCCAGAGGGGTGTGAGAGGAGAACCCTGAAAACTGGCAGTCAGCAGCGTCTTGAGGGGTCAGCCAGAGGAAGACCCCAGGATAGGGCAGTCAACAGCACCGAGAAGAGTGGGCGAGAGGAGGACCCTGAAAATAGGAGGACCTTCCACAACCACCTGATGAAGGAGCAGCGCTCAGAAAGCTAGTGCTTCCAATTAAACCTGTTGGACTATAACCTGGTGTTTGTGTGATTTTTAACTTTGTACACCTCAGTCCAACACTGGCATCTCCAAATCATGACCCTGAAAATAGACAGTTAGCAGCATTTAGAGCAGTGGGCAAGAGAAAAATCCCAGGATAGGGCAGTCAGTAGTACCAAGTGGAACGGGCAAGAGAAGAACCCTAAAAAACAGGCAGTCAGCAGCATCAAGAGGAGTGGGTGAGAGGAGGACCCTGAAAACAGGCAGTCAGCAGCACCTAGCAAAGTGGGCAAGATAATGATGTTGAAAACATAAAGACAGCAGCACCTGTAAACCTCATATCGGAGGTAGGAAATAATTTGAAAAGGTTCTCAGGGACAAGATCTGTATGCATTTAGAAGCAAATGGACTTCAGTGAAGTCTTTGACAAAGGTCCCTCATGGCAGACTGGTACAAAAGGTGAAGTCACATGAGATCAGGGTAAGCAGGCAAGATGGATACAGAACTGGGTTAGTCATAGGAGATAGAGTGTAGCAGGGGAAGGATGCTTTTTGGAATGGAAGGTTGTGATTAGTGATGTTCCACAGGGATCAGTGTGGGGACCTCTGCTGTTCATGGTCTACATAAATAATTTGGTGGAATGTGTAGCTGGTCTAATTAGCAAGTTTGCAGATGATACAGAGATTAGTGGTGTTGTGGATAGAACATAGAACATAGAACATAGAACAATACAGCACAGAACAGGCCCTTCGGCCCACGATGTTGTGCTGAACATTTGTCCTAGCTTAAGCACCCATCCATGTATCTATTCAATTGCCGCTTAAAAGTCGCCAATGATTCTGACTCTGCCACTCCCACAGGCAGCGCATTCCATGCCCCCACCACTCTCTGGGTAAAGAACCTACCCCTGACATCCCCCCTATACCTTCCACCCTTCACCTTAAATTTATGTCCCCTTGTAACACTCTGTTGTACCCGGGGAAAAAGTTTCTGACTGTCTACTCTATCTATTCCTCTGATCATTTTATAAACCTCTATCAAGTCACCCCTCATCCTTCGCCGTTCCAATGAGAAAAGGTCTAGCACTCTCAACTATTCTCCATTCCAGGCAACATCCTGGTAAATCTCCTCTGCACCCACTCCAAAGCTTCCACATCTTTCCTAAAGTGAGGCGACCAGAACTGCACACAGTACTCCAAATGTGGCCTAACTAAGGTCCTGTACAGCTGCAACATCACTTCACGACTCTTGAATTCAATCCCTCTGCTAATGAACACTAAAACTGAACGCTAATGAATGCTAATGAACGGATAGTGAGGAGGATTGTCAGAGGATACAGCAGGAGGTAGATCAGTTTGACGCATAGGCAGAAAAATGGCAGATGGAATTTAATCTGCACAATTCTGAGGTGTTGCATTTTGGAAGGTCAATTACAGGTGGAAATTATACAGTGAATGGCAGAACCCTTAGGAGTATTGATATGCAGAGGGTGTGCAGCTCCACAGATAACTGAAGGTGGCCAGTCAGGTAGATAAGGTCATGAATAAGGCCTTTGGCATGCTTGCCTTCACTGGAAGAGGCACTGAGTAGAAGGATAGACAGGTTAGGCTGCATCTTTATAGAAATTTAGTTAGGCCATATTTGGAATATTGCATACACTACCAAAAGGATGGTCCAGAAGAGATTTACTGGGATGCTGCCTGGTATGGGGATTTTAGCTATGAAGAAAGGTTAGATAGACTGGTTTGTTTTCATTGGAACACAGGAGGTTGAGGAGTTATCTGTCAGAAGTTTATAAGATTGTGAATGGCATGGATAGAATAGAAAGTATGAGGCTTTTTCTCACGGTGGAGAGTTCAATTACTAGGGGACACATGTTCAAGGTGCGGAGGTGGGGAGTGGGGAGAGTGGAGGCGAGAGAGGGGAGGTAGGGAGGATTAAAAGAGACGTGCGAGGCAAGTTTTTCACATACAGGGTGGAATGCACAGCCTATAAGTGAAGGCAGATTTAGTATGGAAGGGAAAAATGTGTCAGTGCAGGCTTGGAGGGCCAAAGGGCCTGTTCTCTTCCGGTGCTGCATTGTTCTTTGTCTAGAGGAGTGGGTGAGAGAAGGATTCCAGGATAGGGCAGTCAGCAGCACCTAGAAAAGTGGATAAGAGGAGGACTCTGAAAACAGGCAGTCAGCAGCATGCCAAGGAGTGGGCACAGAAGGACAGCCAGCAACACCTAGGGAGTGGGCGAGAGGAAGACTCCACGATAGAGCAATCATTAGGACCTAGAGGAGTTTGGAGAGGGCGGGGTTGTGGTAGGCAGGGTCTTCTGATTTAGTCACAGATCAGCAAAAGGAGGCTCTCACAAACAGTGAAGCAGATCAGGAGTCTCCAAGGAGAGAGCTGCAGGACCCTCAGCCTCTGCAATTGTCCATCAGTAAGAGTTTCTTTTATGAATGTTATAGTAGGAGACACTCTAGTCAGAAGGATTGCCACTGTTCTTTGCAGCAAAATGTGAAAGTCCAAAAGTTCGACGGCTTCAGCTCAGAGCTGGATATGAACTTACGAGAGAAGGGGGATCCAATTCTCATGGTCCATTCTATAGAGAATCTAATCTAATCTAATCTAATCTCATACCAATACCATGGCAGGAGGTGGAAAGGGTTCTTCATAATCAGCAAGAAGAGTTAGACTAGATTAGATTCCCTACAGATTCCCTACAGGCCCTTCGGCCCACCAAGTCCACACCGACCCTCCAAAGACTAACCCACCCACCCTCTGCTAATGCCACCGTGCCACCCCTAATTACCATGACCAATCCACCCTAACCCTCATATTTGTTTTCCCTAGCTAGGAGCCTAGTTAAGATGCAAAACCATTAGAAAAAAAGTTTGGAGTATTATTAAGTGAGCCACATGTAAGTTGGCATACAGCAAACCAGAATAGAAAGCTAACAGACAACACAAAGACTGGTCTGCAGGCAGTGGTTCCAGAACATGGGTCTCCGGCACCACTACTGGGGAAAGTAGGGCACTATTGCTGGGACAATCTATGCCTGAACCCTACTGGAAACTAGTGTTCTAGCAAGCCTCATAACCAGGGAAGTTACAAGAGTTTTAAACTGAATAGTGATGGTAAGGTATCATATTTCAGTTTTACAGAGCACTGATGTGACCACATATGGAGTATTGTGTAAAGTGTTGATCTCCTTATTTAAGGATGGAAATGCGTTAGAAGCAGTTCAAAGAAGGAACACATCTAACAGCAATAAGGCTAGAGATTATAAAAGTAAGGAAAAAAATTAATACCTCTGTACCTGAATGATTTGGAGATGCCGGTGTTGGACTGGGGTGTACAAAGTTAAAAGTCACACAACACCAGGTTATAGTCCAGGTTATACAATCAGCTGATGAAGGAGCATCGCTCCAAAAGCTAGTGTGCTTCCAATTAAACCTGTTGGACTATAACCTGGTGTTGTGTGATTTTTAACTCTGTACCTGAATGCATGTAGCCTTCAAGACAAAATAAATGAGCAAACAGAAATACATCAGTACGATCTAATAGAAAATACAAAAGGGATGGCTGCAAGATGACCAAGAATGGGATCTGAATTTTGAAGGAACAGGACATTTAGGAAGGACAGAAGTGCAAAGATATGGAGGAATAGTTCCATTAACTAATGAGGGTATTTAGTCATCCTTCTCTATTGTGCTAATTTCAGGAAACCAGAGTGGTTTGGGCAGTGATAAAGAATGTTCAAGGTAAGAAGCCATTTGTGGGAATAGCACAATAACCATTCGGAATTTTAGGATATAAAGGAAGAAATAATGGGAGCTTGTCAGATAGTTACAGCAATAATCATGAAGGATTTTAATCTACATAGAGACTGGGGAAAAAAAATCAAAAGAAATGACTCTATGACTCTAAAAGATAGAGTGTCTATTTGCGTGCTGAATGACTCTCTGAAGAACAGCCTGTTTTCAGGATAGCATCTTAAAAAAAAGCGCATCTTGGAGTCAGACAGCCTAAGAACAGGCAGTCAGCAGCACACCAAGGAGTGGGCACAGAAGGACAGCCAGCAACACCTAGGGAGTGGGTACGAGGAAGACTCCAAGATAGAGCAATCGTTAGCACCTTGAGGAGTTTGGAGAGGGTGGGGGGGTGGTGGGAGGCAGGGTCTTCTGATTTAGTCACAGATGAGATCTGATATTGTGCAGAGATAGGATTAATTAACAACCTCATAGTGAAGGCATGAACGGCATTATGAATGGGGAGGGTGAACTGCCAGAGGTTATGGGTAAAAACAATGACTGCAGATGCTGGAAACCAGATTCTGGATTAGTGGTGCTGGAAGAGCACAGCAGTTCAGGCAGCATCCAAGGAGCTTCGAAATCGACGTTTCGGGCAAAAGCCTTTCGAAGGGCTGTGCTCTTCCAGCACCACTAATCCAGAATGCCAGAGGTTGTGGCCTATCTCGGGACCAATGACATAGGGACAAAGAGAAATGACATACCACAAACTTCAGGGAGTTAAGTGGAATATTGAAATGAAGGATTTCAAAGGCTGTAATTTCTAGAGTACTTCAGGTGCCACACAATACTGAGTATTGGAACAGAAGGATAGAGCAGATGAATTTGGGGCTGCAGGGTTAGTGCAGGAGGGAGCCATGTAGATTCCTGAGGCATTGCAACGATTTCTAGGTGGGATGGGAACTGTATAAGCTGGACGAGTTACATCTGACTGTGAACGGGACCAACAGCCTCACAGGAAGGTTTGCTAATGCTCTTGTGACAGATATAAGCTGGATTCTGGCAAGTAGGTCAAAGTGGAGAGAAGCTGAGATGGAATTAAATGTTAAAAAGTGAGCAAGTGAGTCTGAAAGGAGGAAACATAGGCTAGATAAGTAAAGATGTATTTAGTAGGGCTAATTGGAATCTATTTTAATGCAAGGGGCCTCGAGAGTAAGATGAGCTGAATGCACAGGGAGTAAGCTACGGCTGAAAGCATAGCTGTAAACTCTCTTGGTTATAAGATATTGAAACAAGGTAGAGAGGGGGATAGAAGCGTGTGGGGGATTGCAAGGAATCAATTACAGCATGGGAAGTGAGGATTTCTTAGAAGGATCATCAAATTAAGCATATGGGTAGAAGTGAAAAACAGAAAGAAGGGAAAACAAGCTGTTGGGCGTATACTATAAGCCCCTACACAAACAATCAGGGAAAGAGAGGGGATCAAATCTGTAATCACATTTCAGAGAAGGCAGTTATAGTAAGGGATTTTGAACACCCACATATTACCTGGGATTGTTTTACTATGCAAGGTAGGGAGGGAACAAAATTTGTAAAATGCAACCAGGAGAGTATTTTCAGTCAGTATGTAAAAGGCTCTGGGCAGATCTGGACCTAGTTTCCAGAAATGTGTCCGGGCAGGTAAAAGGAGTAACAGTAAGGGAGCATTTTGTGACCACAATTCAGTTAGGTTTAGGATAGCTATGGAGAACAAGAATAAAAGTTCTGAACTGGGGAAAGAATTTTACTATGAGACCCCTTCGCCCAAGTGGACTGGGAGCTGCAGATAAAATTGTATCTGTGCGGTGAGAGATATTCAGAGAGGAAATAGCTGGAATAAAACAGCAAAGGGTGGGACCAAGACCGGACAGCATTGGATATCAAGGGACCTAAAGGTTAGGCTTAAGAGCAAAAGAGATACTTAGTGCAAATACCAAGGATTCAATACAGCAGAGACCCTAGAGGAGTTTAAAATGTGCAGGGGTGAACATAAAAAGAAAATTAGGAAAGTAAAGATGGTGCATGAGAAAGTATTGACGGGTAGCATAAAGGAATATCTAAAAGTTTCTTTATAAATATATAAAGAGCAAGAGGAATCTATGAAAGAGCTTGGCTTATTAGGGATCTTAGATATAATTTATGTGTGGACCCTGAAGATGTGGGCACAGTCCTCAATGAAGTCTTTATGCCAGTCTTCACAATGGAAAAAGGATGACACAGGTATAGCCATCAGAATAGAGGACTGTAAAATATTAGAGAAATTAACAGTCAGAGAAAGGAGGGATCAAAGGGTTCAGTAGCCATACAGGTAGATAAATCTGCATGTCCGAATGAGATTATCTCAAGTTGTTGAAGGAGGCAAAGGAGGAGAGATCAGAGGCCATAACAGTGAGGAAATTCTTCACAGGTGAAATGCTTGAAGAATGAAGGGCTGGTAATATTGTCCTACTTTTAGAAATAAGTGAAGGGATGGACCAGGAAGTTACAGGCCAACCAGTCTACTGTTGGAGGTTGGCAAGTTCTTAGAAAGAATTCTGAGGAACAGAATATATCTGCACTTGGAAAGAGCTGAATTAATCAGGGATAGTCTGCATGACTTTGTTAAAGGAAGATCATGTTTGACAAATTTGAGGATGTAAACAGGATTGTTGGTAAGGGTAATACATTTGGTGTGGTCTATATCCGGGTTCAATCCCCGCCTCAGGTGACTAACTGTGTGGAGTTTGCACGTTCTCCCCGTGTCTGCGTGGGTTTCCTCCGGGTGCTCCGGTTTCCTCCCACAGTCCAAAGATGTGCAGGTCAGGTGAATTGGCCATGCTAAATTGCCCGTAGTGTTAGGTAAGGGGTAAATGTAGGGGTATGGGTGGGTTGCGCTTCGGCGGGGCGGTGTGGACTTGTTGGGCCGAAGGGCCTGTTTCCACACTAAGTAATCTAATCTAATCTAATATGAAGATTAGAAAGGGTTTTGATGAGGCATTATGTCTAATATATATAATGGAGTCCATGGAATCCAATGCAAACAGGCAGGACACAGAGGGTGATGGTAGAGGGATATTTCTGTGACTGGCAGTTTGTTCCCTGTGGAGTTCTACAGGGCTTGGGACTAGGGGCCCTACTGTTTCATAGGATAGAATCCCTACACTGTGTAAACAGGCCATTAGGCCCAACACATCCACATCGACCCTCCAAAGAGTATCCCACCCAGACCAATTCCCCTTCCTTATTACCTTACACTTCTGCTGACTAATATACCAAACCTACACATCCCTGAACAGTATGGGCAATTTAGCATGAGCAATTCACCTGACCTGCACTTCTTTGGACTATGTGAAGAAACTGGAGCACCCAGAGGAAACCCATGCAGACACCAGGAAAATGTGCAAAGTCCACACAGTCACCCAAGGCTGCAATTGAACCCTGGTCCCTGGGGCTTTGAGGCCGCCGTGCTTGTAGGAGAGTCTAGAACTAGAGATTATTGTTTGAAAATAAAGGTATCATCCATTTAAGACACAAAGATAATTCTTTTCTCAGAACGTCATGGGTCCTTGTAACTTTCCTCCTGAAAAGATGGTGGAAGTAAAGTGTTTGAATATTTTTAAGACAATTGACACATTATTATTATATTAGGTGGAAATGTTCAGTAATTAAGTTTGAGGGCTGAGTGTCCCAGTCCTGCTCATCATTTATATGTTTAGTAGCAATATGACAACTGCAGGGTTATCAGATTTGTCCTTAGCAAGTTGATGAGTTGCAGACGCCTACAAACATTATTCAAGTCTCCAGAATGGCTTGTTATATATTAGAAGATGGAGGGAACTATCCTCCGCTACTACTGTTACACATTAGAAGAGAAATGTTTATCAACAGAGTCCAACTGCAAAAGCTTTATTTCAGTTAACCGCACATCAAAAAACTCACAGATTAATAGCTTCTTGCACTTATATAGCCAAATTGAAAGGGAGAGAGAGAGAGTGAGAGAGAGAGAGAGGAGACAGAGACAGAGAGGTCAACAAGCTCAAAGCAAAGGTTCAACTGACCACTCACAGGAGAAAAGATGAACTATGAGGCCCCCACCCAAAAAGACTGACATACTCCCTTCACACACACACACAAAGAACTATTCAGCCATTCCCAATACATCTCCTCACTGACCCTACCACATTGTGTACACATCCTGGGGATGGGGTGGTTGCAATTACTTTCTTTCAGGTTACCTCGAACCACCCGTCATGCAGCAGCCAGAGGACAGCTTGAGCTTAGCTGATCACATCCCTGCTTTGACTGCAGTCAGGCTCTTGGTTGATAATGTAAGTCTGGCAGCAAGTGAGAGCCCCACTGATCACTACTGACCCCTCCAGCCCCAGCACTGACCAATACTGACACTGACCTCTCCACTCCCCAACACTGGCACGTTGACCCCATCACTCCCTAGTACTGACCCCATCATTTCCCAACACTGACCAACACTGACCCCTCCATTCCCCAATACTAACCAATACTGACCCTGCCAGTCCTAACACTGACCAAGATTGACATATTTACCTATCCACTCCCCAGACTGACACCCTGACCCCTCCATTCCATAACACTAATATACTGACCTGTCCACTCTCCAGTACTGACACCCTGACCCCTCCACTCACAACACTGAAACAGTGACCCATCTGCTCCCCAACACTACCACCCTAAGCTCTCCAGTCTCCAAACTGATCACTCCACTCTCCAACACTGACCTCTCCAGCTCCACCAATGACCTGTATTGCTGGCTAGATCACCATACAACACATATACAGGACAGCCATTTAAAAATATTATAATATTCCTATAATCTATCTTCAAAGGTTTAGAAAAGTGGAAATGACTAAAATAATCAGAAAGGAAATCTGACCTTGGAAGAACCAAAAGTTCCCAGATGAATCCTCAAATCCTGCATCAATGTGGTCAGGGATTGCCCGCCAGTGGCGGGAGGCCAATGCTGGGTAACCAGGCTGCAGATGACCATCGCGCAATCTCCAAACGTACTCCGACTTAAAGAAAAAGAGTTCTCCACGGATCATCGACACTGCATCAAAGTCAGTCTCACAAGCATCTGGCTGCAAAAGATGAATTGCTGATAATTACATAGCTCCTGGTAAACAGCTATTCCAAAGGCATTTAGTCTCCACAGGGATGCCAGCTGTATCCTGACACACTCACTGCAGGAAACCTACAAAATGTACAGCAACACAGCATGGATTCATTTCTCAATCATGACCAGAGAGAAATTACCCTGCTCTTCAAATGTACAGTTATTGTTCAATCTTGCAGCCCCCAAACAAAATCTTGGGGACTTATTATTGACCACAAATGAACTTGGACTCACCATATAAACACATGGTTCTGAGAGCAAGTCAGAAGCTAGGACTACTGTGGTGAGTAACCCACCTCCTCACACCCAAAGGCCTATCACCCATCTACAAGGCACATGTCAGGATTGTGATGGAATACTTGCCATTTGACTGGATAGGTGCAGCTCCAACAACTTTTGAGAAGCTTCACACCTTCCAGGTCACTTGATTAGCACCATATTCCCAACCTTCAATATTCTGTCCCTCCACAACCAATACACAGTGCATACCATCTACAGGATCCACTGCAGAAATTCAAGGCTTCTCCAATCGCACCTTCCGAACAGAAACTTCTATCACCAAGGGCAGCAGATACATGGAAACATCAGTACCTGCAAATTCCCTTCTAAGCCACACACCATCCTGACTTGAAACCTTATTGCTGTTCCTTCAGTGTCAGTGGAAAGAATCCTGAAACACCCTCCCTAACAGCACCCAGGGTGTGCCTATGTGACATGGATTGTAGTGGCCTGTGATGAATCCTTCTTCTTGTAGCAATCTTTGTGCTGCAGCAGCCATACTTTTTGAAAAATCCCTCATTTTGCATGGAATTGGGTGAAGAAATTGCTGAGAAATCCATAGAAATTATATTTGCCAGTTCTGTGGGTGTTCAATCATTTTTAACACATTAATTCTGTGTTACAAGATACACAGAGTCATAGAGTCCTACAGCACAGACACAGGCTGTTTGGTCAAAACTGGTCCATGCTGACAAAATATTTAATATAACCTTCATATTCTAACTTTAAGTGTAAAAATTCTTGCTGTTCAAAATTGTGGAATCTTGTGCTGCTATTCTAAGTCCCTTGAAACTCACATTTGGCTAATAAAACAAATCTTTATGATATCCAGCCATTGAGATTATAATATTAACTTTTCAGTCTGATCTAGGATTATAAACAGGTTCAGAAAGGCAGCTCATTACCATCCTAAAGGGCAGAGTGTACTGGCCTCCTCAGGACTGCTCTATTTTGAGAACGTTTTGTTTGTCTCCTGAAGGTGCAAATCTGCAGTGGGATGACAGTGTCATTGTTTGACAAATGAAACTCAGCAGTAACAGTTCTTGGGCTATCCCATCAATGGGCTCCCGCAGTCGTACTAAAGACAGTCATCAATCCTTTCCAAGTATGGATAGTGAATAGAAGCAGGAATTCTGGATGATTTTCTCTTCCAAGTTCTTTATCCAACGGCATGGAGGCAAACACAACACCCCAGTTTGTTCAGAGAAGATTGGATCACACTGGAGTTAAGGCTGGAGTTGGGATGTGCACAGATTATAAATTTTTGTGCTAATATGGACTGATGTTAGAATCATGCTATTTCTTTGAACAGTGTTGATCGCTGGTGTACCAGTGCCTGTGAAGAGTAGGATGAGCACAAATGATGCCTTAGCTACAATCATAGCTAGAAACTGACCACAAATTTCCAGATCAACAGCTCAACTCCGAACATATCAGTCACAAGCTGATCCCTTAGTTCCCAATGTCTTTCCTCACAAGGGTCACTGGACTTGAAATGATAACTCTATTTTCTCTCCACAGATACTGCTTGACGTGCTGAGTTTCTTTAGCAAACTCTGTCTTTGTGTCTTTTCTGTTTAAATATCTTATCCAGTCCTTCTTGGAGCTGCATCTGCCAGAAGGTCTGTTATCACGGTGCCACACTTATCCATCCTGTACCATCCTCACACATCCACTCCGTTTAACTTGGACCAATCAGTTTAACATCAGTGGTGGGGAAGATTGGAGAAACAATTATTCAGGATAGAATTAGTAACCACATGGGAAAAGTTGGGTTGATTAAGAACAATCAGCATTAAATTCTAAAAAGAGAAATATTATGTTAAATTAACTCGCTGGAGCTTTTTTGAAGAGGTAACAGAAAGGCTCAATGTTCATGTGTTACACATGGTATCCAGAAGAGGATTGTTACAGTGCCATATAACAGACCTGTGAGGAAAGTTATAGGTCATGGTATAAAAATGGGCAGTAGCAATGTGGATACAAAATAGGCTGAGTGATACCAAACAGAGTAATTATCAGTGGATATTTTCTGGGCTGAAGGAAGGTTTATAGCATGGACTTCACCAGGGCACCCTTGTTTCTCCTGATATATATTAGTAACCTGGATCTTGATGTTCAGGGGACAATTTCAAAGTTTACAGATGACACTAAATGTGGACAAATCGTAAACCGTGAGGAGGGTAGTGCGGAATTCCAAGAGGACATTGACAATTTGGGTAGAGTGAGTTGACAGGTGACAGACGGGTTGAATGTAGAGAAGTGTAAGGTGATGTACTTAGGTGTAAAGAACATTGAAAGACAATGTAAAATAGGGGTGCAGGAACAGAGGAACCTGGGTATGTACAGATCATTCAAAGTGTCAGGGGAGATGGAAAGAGCAGTAAATGAAGCATATAGTGTCCTTGGCTTTTTTTAAATTAGGACAAAAAGTAGGTGATGTTGAACTTATATAAGACCCTTGTCAGATTTCAGCTGGAGTATTAAGCACAGTTGTGGGCACCACATTAGAGGAAAGGTGTGAATGCTTTGAAGAGAGTGCAGTGCGATTTACGAGAATGGTTTTAAGAATGAGAAATTTCAATTGTAAGAACAGATTGAAGAAATTGGGACCATCCTCCTTGGAGAAGATTTGATCAAGGTTTTCAAATCACAAGCTGGCCGGCTAGCTATATTCATAAAAAGGAAACAACAATGAGAAAGCATAGATTTAAAAGTGGTGAGCAAAATGTGATAAGTAAAGCTCTCACACATTGAGTAATTAGGATATGGAATGCACTGTCGAGAGTGTAGTGCTGGAAAAGCACAGCAAGTCAGGCAGCATCCGAGGAGCAGGAGTATCGACGTTTCAGACATAAGCCCTTCATCAGGATTCCCTGATTCTCCTGCTCCTCGGAAGCCGCCTGACCTGCTATGCTTTTCCAGCACTACACTCTCGACTCTGACCTCCAGCATCTGCAATCCTCACTTTCTCCATATGGAACGCATTGCCTGGAATTGTGGTCAAAGCAGCTTCCATTGAGGCACTTGGATTGATTGTTTAGATAGGGACAGTGTCCAGGAAAATGGGGATACAGCAGAAGCTTGACATTAGCTAATGATGCTTGTTTGAAGATCTGGTGCAGGCACAATGGGTCAAATGGCCTCTTTCTGTTCTGTAATAATTCTGAGATTCTGGGGAACCAGTCTGTGACATTCTTCATCCAACTGAGCCTCAGCATTCACACTTCTGTGGAAGAGATCCCTGTAGTTGCTCAGCTTGGATCAAATCTCTCTGTCACATGTACAACCCAATTGAGCATTATTACTTTCATATTTGGATTGAGATGTCAATAAAAGTGTTGGCTCTTATGGTTGGCGTATCAAGTGGTGGATGTATTGGAATTGAATGCCTGATGTGTTTTCCAGTTGATTAATGTGGCACCTCTATTGGCACAGCCAACGCTTTCAGGGAAAGGCTGATCAGTATCATAACCCACAGCCGGACATTTTACATTCGGCTGCCTGGAGGGTGGGGAATGATGATGGGCTCTGTATTTGTAGCTTGGAATTTTCCCCAGTTTGTCCCTGGAAGCTCAGCACAAAACCCTCCCTGCATGGAAAACAAGCCTCCAGTGAAGTTCAAACAGGAAAGCAGTGGAAATCACGCTGACCACTGAGGCAGAGTTAAAAATTTGAATCCCCTTTTATTTATTTCAAAGTCTCAAGTCTTGGTATGTTTAAGAGGATAATACAAGTGGAACAAAATTCCTGCTTGTGGTGGAAGAGTCCAGGAAAAATTAGAGTTGAGGAGTGAAATTAGCAAGTGCAAAGGTCTAATCAAACCTGGAACTCACTCCCTTAAGAGTTGTGGCTGTTGGGAGACAATTGGAGCTTCCTGCATGGACATAGATAAGATTTTGTTGGTAAGGATTTCAATGAGATATAGAACAATTGGAGTTGAGGTACAGATCATCCATGTAATGAAATGGTGGAACATGCTGAAATAGTTGAATGACCTCCTGCTGTTCCTACAGTCTATCTCTTGTAAGCTTTCCGGTCACCGTACCTCCTTTCCATGATAGTCAACCCTGGGTAATTCATTGGTTTCTGTGTTCCTGTCTGGGTGTTCAACTCCATAGCCATGAGAGCTGCCATATAAATACTGGATCCCTTGTCTGTCATCCTCGGCCAGACTCAGTGGATAGCGGAAAGTATAATAAGGCGACATCAAGGATTTTGGGACTTTAGAGTGTTGCAGTCCAAGTGCATGGCCAAATTCATGTGCTGCTACTTGAAGGAGATCTGTACCTGTTCACAAAACAGAGACAATATTGTCACCATGGGCTGGTGCACAATAATATAGCACGGACATTTTACCACTGCCTCTCCTAAAGGCCAAACTTGCCTGATATCCAGTTTATCTGCATAATTTCCGATCCAAAACAGAAAGCTTATCCAAATAATCAGACTGGATGTTGCAGGCTGCTGTTTCCTGTTCCCATGGTTGAAACTATGTGTGTTGACAGGAATATATGATAGGTATGGGAAACCCACCCTGAGCTGGTCATTGGTGTAGAAGAGCACCCAGGCCAAAGAGTACAAGAGCTGCACTGGAACCAGCCCAGCAGGGTCAGAGTCCCCTACAGTGCAAAGCTGTAGGCCCTGTAGGATCAGGACGTTGGGAGGGTTTTGGGGGCAGGGGGTAGGTGAAGGTTGTAGGCATTTATTGCTACCAGTCCAATCTCACCAGTATCAAGAATGGGGCCCTTCAATGAGAATGGATTTTTAAAAATCTGACAGCCTCAACTGTTCCACTGGTTCCCAATGCCACTCCTACCATGAGTACAATTGTGGTGGTGGGCATGGCAGCAGACAGGTCACCTTTGAGTTGTTGGTATACCCCTAGCCTTTGAGCCCACAGTAACAGAATGTAAACTCTATTTTGTAGACCCTGCTGTAAGGAGTAGGCCTTGAGCTGCCAGCAACCAATGGGTTGGTTTCTGGTTTAGAGCAGGCATGGTCTTCCCCTTCCAGGGGAAAGCACCTCTCAGGGTTCTGACTCTCTCTTGTTCCCTGCTGAACTCATGCTGCACATCTTCATTCCTTATACTGGTTTGAATTTCCTGGCAATATTACTTGAGGTGGATAGCAGGATATAAGAAAAGGACACAGAAGAAGTGGGTGGTTGGACCCCCCAACTCTTTTGATGATCCAAAAGTGATTTATGGCATCACTGGCATTTATACCCAGGAAATTGCCTGCCTCTCATCTCAAGGGTGACTTACATGATGTCTGCTGCCACTTACCCTTGTTGCTGTCAGTGGTCCACAGTTCATCATAGTCAAAGTGAATATTCCCAGCCCGAGGGGTTTGAGGGTAGAAAGCATGGGCTAGTACCCCTCCAGGACCATCAAATGGCAAGTTATCTCCATGCCAATACCTGAAATGGGACCAAAAAAATCACTTAAATTCAGAAGCTGACAAGTTGCTTTTCAACAGAAAATGATATCCTTAGAAACTGGCTGAATCACTGAGAAAACTATTCCTTGGCGTGAAAACATTACAATCTGTTTACGGTTCAGCATTGACAGTGGGAACCATACATTGAGTACATTTAAGATGGAGATAGATAGGTTTTAGATTGTCAAGGGGGTCTAGGGTTATGGGGTGAAAGTGGGAGAATGGGGTTGGGAAACTTATCAGCCATGATTGAATGGCAGAGCAAACTCAATGGGCTGGATGGTCTATTCTGCTCCTATGTCTTATGGTGCTATTTAAGGTAAGGGCAGGAAGTTTAGAGGGGATGTGAGGAAGGCTTTTAATCTGGAGAGTGATGGTAATCTTGAACTGTAAGGGTTGGAAAGGTCAGAATCCTCGTATATTTAAACAGTATTTAGATGTGCACTTGTGCTGCCAAGACATAAGGCTGGGGGCCAAGTGCTGGAAAATGGGATTAGAACAGTTTGGTGGTTGTTTTTAACTGGCAGTGGTCCTGTGGACCGTGGAACGAGGACTCAAAGGGTCCTTTTCTCTGTTGCAGATCTTTTTGTCTCAAAACTCAACACCGCAACAAACATACCCTTCTGAAAAGGCCAACAGGGCAGAATCGTGTGGACGTGACTGGGGTTTTGACTGGAGATTCTGCACTGACCTTTTTTGAGGAGGTCTGCTGCATTTTGGGTATTAACAGGCTTACAGTGGAACATCTGCTAGTCTCAAGAGAATGCCCCCCAGAACTCTGAGGTCATCTCCACAGGAGTTAAACAGTCAGCTCTTCTGTACTCAGCAGCACCCTTAGGTGTTGCCTGCTGCTGGTATAACACCCATCTGAGAGCTGAGATTGAAGAGACAGTCAGCACAGGGGATAGATGGTGGGAAAGGATTCTTAGGGGGTGAGAAGAGGAAATAGTCAACAGGGCTTTCAGTGGGCAACTCCTTTCTCACATTAGAGGTCCCTTGATTGGGCACTGAATGCTTTGAACAGTAACCATCCTTGGGAACCCATAAGATCAGAAGAAATAGGAACTTTTTCTTTTTTTGTTCACCCTTCTAGAATGAACAACTTCATACTTTCCCATATTATACTCCATTTGCCAACTTTTTGCCCAATCACTTAACATATCAATCTCCCTGTAAACTGTTTTTATCTCTCTCACCTTTCCACATCGTGTTATTGACAAATTTGGCCCCTGTACATTCACTTCCTCCAAGACTTTCATATATATTGTAAACAGTTGTGGTCCCATCCCTGATCCCAGTGGAACCCAGGTCACCCAACCTGAAAAAGAACCCCTTATACCCACTTGCTGATTCCTCTCCATGAGCCAATTCTTTACCAATGCCAAATACTACTTTCAACACTATGGGCTCTTATGACTTAACCTTTTGAGAGGTACCTTGTGAAATGCATTCTTGAAGTCCAAATACTGGTCCCCCTTCTATCCACTCTACTTGAGACTTCAATGAAAAACTCTCAAATTCATCAGACACAATTTCCCTTTAATGCAGTCATGCTGACTCTGCTAAGTTAGATTACGTTTTTTCTAAATATTCTGCTTTTACTTTCTTAATAATTGATTCAGACATTTTTTCAACAATAGATGTTAGGCTAGCCAACCTATTGTTACCTGCATTTTGCCTCCGTCCCTTTATGAATAGAGGTGTCACATTGGCTGTTTTCCAACCCTCTGGTACTTCTCCAGAATTCAAGAAATTTTGAAAATTACAACCAAGGCATCCACCATCTCTGTAGCTACTTCTTTCAGGATCCTAGAATGTAAGTTATCAGGGCCAGAGGACTTATCTGCCTTTACACCGATTAACTTATCTAATACTGTTTCTTTAGTGATGGTGATGGTACTTAATTTCTTATCCGCATTCTTCAGTATTCTGAAGATGTTATCTAGTAGGTTGATGAAATGTCTGGAAATGAATCTTCCAGCTCAGCGAGCAAAACCTACATCCAAAACCTCAACCAGAGCTACAAATCTTCTCAAAACTTGCTAATTCTTCAGTATTAATGGGATCCTCAAAGTATCTTCCCCCATTAAGACTGATGCAAACTATCTGTTTAACTGCTGTGCCATTTCCTCATTCCCCACAGTGGCCCAGTGGTTAGTACTGCTTCCTCACAGCACCAGGGATCTAGGTTCAATTCCTGTCTTGGACGACTGTCTGTGTGGAGTTTGCACATTCTCCTTGTGTCAGTGTGGATTTCCTCCCACAATCCAAAGATATGCAGGCCACATAAATTGGCCATGCTAAATTACCCATAGTGTTAGGTGCATTAGTTGGGGTAAATATAGGGGAATGGGGTTGGGTGGGTTACTTTTCAGAGGTATGGACTTGTTGGGCCAAATGGCCTGTGTCCACACTGTAGGGAATCTAACCTAATCATAACCAATTCCCCAGATTCATTTTCCAAGGGGCCTATGATCACCTCAACCTCTCTCTTCCTTTTTATATATTTAAAGAAGCTCTTATATGTTTTTGTATATCTTGCTAATTTGTGTCATAATTTCTCTTTTTTTTTTAAGTTATCCTTTCCTGGATTCTGAATTTATCCCAGTCTTCAGGGCTATCATGACTTGGGCCTCCTTGAAGGCTTTTCTTTCAACTTAATACTCTCCTCAACTTCCTTGGTTAGCCATAGTTGGTTCGTCCCTCTCAGAATCTTTCCTTCTGATTTTTGCTGCGAGTCATAAATTACCTCCCTAAAATGTCTGCCATTGCTTGCTTACGTCATTCCTGCTACTCTACCCCCCCCCCCCACCCCGAGAACATAGAACAGTACAGTGCAGTCCCTTTGGCCCTCAACGTTGTGCTGAACTTTTATCCTATTCTAAGATCAAACTAACCCACAAACCTTTCATTTTACTATCATCCATGTGCCTATCCAAGAGTTGGTCCAATGTCCCTGCTGGCAGTGCATTCCATGCACCCACCACCCTCAGTCTACAAAACCTACCTCTGACATCTCCCCTCAAAACTTCCTCCAAACACCTTAAAATAATGCCCCCATGTGATAGACATTTCCGCCCTGGGAAAAAGTCTCTGGCTATTCACTCTATCTAGGCCTCTCAACATCTTGTACACCTCTATCAAGTCACCTCTCATCCTTCTTCGCTCCAATGAGAAAAGCCCCAGCTCCCTCAACCTTTCTTCATAAGACATGCCCTCCAGTCCGGGCAGCATGCTGGTAAATCTCCTCTGCACACTCTCCAAAGCTTCCACATACTTTTTATAATGAGGAGACCAAAACTGAACACAATATTCCAAGTGTGGCCTAACCAGGAGTTTGTAGAGCTGCAGCATAACTTCACGGCTCTTAAATTCAATCCCCCTGCTAATCTAAGCCAACACACTATATGCCTTCTTAACAACCTTATCAAATTGGATGGCAACTTTGAGGTATCTATGGATGTGGACCCCAAGATCCCTCTATTTCTCGATACTGTCAAGAATCCTGCCTTTAACACTGTAATCTACATTCAAATTCGACCTTCCAAAATGAATCTCTTCACACTTTGCCAGGTTGAACTCCATCTGCCACTTATCAGCCCAGCTCTGCATCCTGTCAAGTGTCCCGTTGCAATCTACAACAGTTCTCCACACTATCCACAACTCCATCAATCTGCGTTCATCGGCACTTACTAACCTACCCTTCCACTTCATCATCCCTTTGTTAAAAATCACAAAGAGCAGAGGTCTCAGAACGGATCCCTGCAGAACACCACTGATCACCGAACTCCAGGTTGAATACCTTCCATCTACTATCATCCTCTGTCTTCTATGGGCCAACCAATTCTGTGTCTAGACAGCCAATTTTTCCTTCATCCTATGCCTCCTTATGTTCTGAATAAGCCTTGCTAAAATTCATATACACCAAATCCAGTGCTTTACCTTCATCAATGTGTTTGGTCACATCCTCAAAGAATTCAATAACACTTGTGAGGCAAGATCTGCCCCTCACTAGGCCATGCTATCTGTAATCAAACTATACTTTTCCAAAAATCTTAAATATTGTATCTCAGAATCCTCTCCAATACTTTGCCCACCACAGACATAAGACTGACTCACCTGTAATTCCCAGGGTTATCCTTATTCCCTTTCTTGAACAAGATAATAGCACTTGCCACCCTCCATCATCTGGTATTTCTCTAGTGGACAGTGAGGACGCAAAGATCATCGCCAAAGGAGCGGCAATCTCTTCCCTCACTTCCTGTCGTAACCTAGGGTATATCCTGTCTGGCCCACGGGCATATCAGCCTGTTTCATGCTCTCCTCACAAATGACAAGGTTCCTCTCACTAGTGAATATTGAAGCAAAGTATTCATTAAGGATCGTCCCTACCTCCTCTTACTCCAGGCACAAGTCCCCTCCACTAACCCTTATCATCCCTACCTTCATTCTGGCCATCCTCTTGTTTCTCACACAAGAGTAGAACCCCTTGGGATTTTCCTTAATCCTACCCACCATGGCTTTTTCATGCCCCTTTCTATCTCTCCTAAGTCCCTTCTTCAGTACATTCCCAGTTACCTTATAACACTCTAGACCCCTCTCTGATCCTTGCTTGCTCAACTTTAAGCAAGCTTCTTTCTTCCTCTTGACATTGCACAACTCTTGTCATGCAAGGTTCCTTCACCCTACTATCCCTTCCTTGAATCAGTGGGACAAACCTACCCAACATTCGCAGCAAGTGCTCCCTAAACAACCTCCACATTTCTGTTGTGCATTTCCCTGAGAACACCTCCCAATTAAATATTTTCCCATACCACCTGCTCTGATCCCTCTCTGTGACTGTAGTAAAGGTCAGGGAGTTGTGATCACAATCACTGAAATGGTCTCCCACTGAGCAAATTGAAACCAGACCTGGTTCGTTGCCAAGCACCAAACCAATATGGCCACCCCTCCAGTCAGCCTATTTACATATTGAGTCAGGAATTCTTCCTGAACACCTAACAAAATCTGTTCTTTCCAAACAATTTTCACTAAGCAAGATCAAGTCACCCATGACAACAACCCTGCTCCTTCTGCACATTTCCAAACTCTGCCTCCCAATCTGCTCCTCCACATCTCTGTTGTTGTTGGGGGAGTGGGGAGGGGGGGGGGGGGGGGGTTCTATAGAAAACTCCCAATAAAGTGACTGATCCTTTCCTATTTCTGACTTCCACCCATACTGACTCTGTAGACAAACCCTTTTCGATGGCCTCCCTTGATGCAGCTATGATACCATCCCTGATTAGCAATACCAATCCCCCACTTATTTTGCCTCCCTCCCTATTCTATTTGAAATATCTAAACCCTGGAACATCCAACAACCATTCCTGCCCATGTGATATCCAAGTCTTCGTAATGGGCACAACATTGTAGCTCCAAGTACTGATCCATTCTCTAAGTTCATCACCCTTATTCTCAACACTTTTTGTGTTAAAATAGACACACTGACTGCAACTGTCTATCCTTCCTCACAGATTCTCTGCACACTGTATCTGCCTGTTCACCAGCTACCCCATTTACTGATCTGTGGTTCTAGTTCCCATCCCCCTGCCAAACTAATTTAAACCCTCCCAAAGAGCAGTAGCAAACCTCCCACCCAAGATATTGGTATCTCTCCAGTTCAGGTGCAAACTGTCCTCGTTGTACAGGTCCCACCTTCCCCAGAAGGTGTCCCAATGATCAACATATCTGAAGCCCTCCCTCCTACACCACCTCTGCAGCCACATGTTCAGCTGCACTCGCTTTCTGTTCCTCGCCTCACTAGCCCGTGCACCAGTAATACCCTGAGATTATGCTCTGCTTGGCCTGCCTTTTAGCTTCCAAGCTAACTCTCTATATTCACTTTTCAGGTCCTCATCCCTTTTCCTAGCTATGTCATTGGTACCGATGTGGAGCATGACTTCTGTACCTTGCCCTTAAGAACAATGCAGACTTAATCTGAGACATCACTGACCTTGACACCCAGAGGCAACATACCATCCAGGAGTCTTGTTCGCAACTACAGAATCTCCTGTCTGTTCCTCTAACCATTGAATCTCCTATCACTATCACTCTCCTATTCTCCCCCCTTCCCTTCTGAGGCACAGAGCCAGGCTCAGTGCCCCAAACCTGACCACTATGGCTTTTCCCTGGTAGATTGTCCCCCCTAACAATATCCAAAGCAGTATACTTATTATTGAGGGGAACGGCCACAGGTGGTGTAGGACCATTCGGCGCAGCCACTTTGGAGTGAGCGATTCGGCGTGGCCGATTTGGCGCGACCCATTTCGGCACAGACCCTGTAACTTCTCTCAATCAGCCCCTCAGTCTCTCAAATGATCTGAAGTTCATTCGGTTCCAGTTCCTTAACACGGTCTGTGAGGAGCTGGAGTTGGGTGCACTTCTCGCAGGTGATGTCAGTAGGGACACTAATGGTAAACCTTACCTTCAACATCCTGCAAGAAGACCATGCATTGGCCATCCCCTGTGCTCTAAATGGGATTTTTAAAAAGCCTTACTTTACCAACCCTCCATACAGAGTCTTTGTTTTTTTGGTTAGAAGAGGAGGACGGGTGGGAGACACTACATATGTACTCTTTCAGTTTTAGCCACTGCCCGAAAATATTAGTTCACTTAGCCAGCGGTCCCCAGTGCCCGCTTCCACCCATATCCAGCCTTCGCTCTGCCAATTCACGAGGTAAGTATTTTATATTCACTTTTGTCGGAAAGAAAATCTCAAATTCCAAGTAACGATGGCAAAGGCACATTGTCAGTGCGAATCTGCACAGCAATTTCCCACTTTGCTGGGCCCAGTTAGAAAGCTGCCTCCCAGCACTTGGTCATTTGCTGTATTCACTCATGGGATGTGGCCATCTCTGGCTAGGCCAGTATTTATTACCCATCCCTATTGGCCAGAGGGCAGTTCAGAGTCAGCACATGTAAGCCAGACCAGGTAAAGATGACAGATTTCCTTCCCTAAAGGATATTAGGAAACCAGATGAGTTTTTCCCAACAATTGACCATACAGGTAATGGAGATCATGGAGATAGTGAGGACTGCAGATGCTGGAAAGTCAGAATGAATTGAGCTGGAAAAAGCACAGCAGGTCAAGCAGCATCAGAGGAGAAGGGGACTCAACATTTCAGGTCAGAATCTTTCATCAGAACTGGGGGAGGGGAAGGGGGCTGAGAAATAGAGGTAGGGGTGGGGCTAGGGAAAGGTGGATGGGATTGTGATCAGTGGATGCAGGTAGGAGGTGGCTGTGAGTGATCAGTAGGAAGGGTCCAGCAGATAAGTGGGAAGGAAGATGGACAATAGGGTTAGGTTAAGGTAGGGGTGGGGAGAGAGGGCTGGAATGAGGTGGGGGGTGGGAAGGTTAGGATGCTGGTGAATTCTGTGGGAAGGCTGTATGGTTGTAAGCTCTCTAGGCGGAACATGAGGTGTTCTTCCTCCAGTTTGTGTGTGGCCTTGTGTTGACCGGGGTGTGGGGGAGAAGGGGGCAGGATGGACATGTCATTGCGGCAGCGGGAGGGGGAGTTGAAATGGATGGCAACCAGAAGGTGGAGTTGACTTGGAGCTTATGGACCATAAGTGTTCCCTGAACCAGTTCCTGAGTTTGCGCTCGGTCTCTGGATGGTTGGCTCATGCAAACTGGAGAAAGAACACCTTATCTTCTGCCTCGGGAGCTTACAACCATACAGCCTTAACATAGAATTCACCAGCTTCCAAATCTCCCCACACACCGGCCCCCCCCCCCCCCCCCCAACCTCATACTAGGCCCAGCTTCCCCCTCTCCACTCTGCCCTCTTAACTTGACTCTACCTGTCCATCTTCTTCCCCACCCATCCACTCCACCCTTCCCACTGACCAATCACAGCTACCTGCATCAATCTATCACCATCCTACCCATCTTTCCCACAGACCCTTCTCCCTCCCTCTATTTATTTGGAACCCCCTTCCCCTCCCCCAGTCCTGATGAAAGGTTCTGACCTGAAACATTGAGTCACCTTCTGGTCTGACGCTGCTTGACCTGCTGTGCTATTTCCAGCTCCACTCTTTATCCATAATAGCTTCATGGTCATCATTAGATGCTTAATTCCAGATTCTTTGCTGAATTCGAATTCCACCATCTGCCACAATGGCATCTGAACCAGGTCCCCACAATATATGCTGAGTTTCTGGATTAATAGTCTGGTGATAATACCATGAAACCAATGCCTTCTCAAACAGCCTACATGATAGCCTCTCATCTCACACTGGTACCGAGTCCGGGTTAGAACTGTTCTGGGCTGAAAATGTGTTGCTGGAAAAGCGCAGCAGGTCAGGCAGCATCCAAGAAACAGGAGAATCGACGTTTCGGGCATAAGCCCTTCTTCGAGGAAGAAGGGCTTATGCCCAAAACGTCGATTCTCCTGTTCCTTGGATGCTGCCTGACCTGCTGCGCTTTTCCAGCAACACATTTTCAGCTCTGATCTCCAGCATCTGCAGTCGTCACTTTCTCCTAGAACTGTTCTGGACCTGCTATCAACTAAATATCTTCATCGACTGCATTTCAGTTGCGGATGTGGAACAGAGGGTTCTCTCTCCATCCTCAGTGACTCTTACCGTGTAAACTCAATGATAATATCAGCACTGGTGTCTTGTACCTCGGTAAATGTCAAGGGAGTCACATCACTCCACACTCTCACTGCTTCAGCAATAGCTTGTCTTACTTTTACTTGGTTGAGTTGCCAAGGAAATCGCACTATTCTAGAAAAAAATAGAAACCTGTGATAGTTTATTCTGAGAGAGTGAGGGGTTCAGTCAGATGTGCAGCAACCTTGCTGCTTTGTATAGTTCAACACTTCAGGAGCTGTCAACATTGACAAACCCCCTAGGCGCGTTCGATGAAATTTTAACCAGGGATAACAGTCTTTCTGTAAGTGGTGGTGGTGGGAGATTAAGTTCACCAAAGTAGTTGGCAGGTCTGGGCCTGTGCTGAACCTGCCCTCATTTAGCAGCTATACGTCAACTCCAGGGGAGGTTGGTTAGTAATTTAAACATTGTTTATTCATTAATCAGTTTCAACAATATTTTAAAGCTTGTTCAAATCTAACAATGAATATGCAGCAACTTTCTCTCTGATTGGGAAATCCCCATGTGGAGAACAAACAGCCACACAGCACACAAGCAATGTGCTCTTCACAATGTGTGCAAAGATGTGGTAGTTGTAAAGACACTGCACAGTACAACAAGCTGGTCAGACACAAATAGAAACTCCAGAGAACATGGATCCACAGGTTTCCTGAGCTTTCTGAAATTTATCATTGAACCAACAGCATGAATAGAATTGTAGTTAATGGAACTCTTTGGAAGTCAAGTAGAGAGTGATGAATACAGCAATTATTATTCTATTAGAGCCATGAATGACAGGGCTGCTTTCTTACCTCTAAGAGGTTCTCTGTGCAACTCTGGTCACCACACTATTGGACTGAAAGGAAAGATCCTTGGAGCAGAGGAAGCTCGGGGTTGAGGGATTCTGCTTGAGGTATATAAAAATATGAGAAGGGCAGAAAGGGTGGCTCAAGAGGATCTTTTCCCCATGGCAGATATGTCTGAGACCAGAGGGCATAAGTTTAAAGTGAGGAGTAAGGGTTAGGGAGAACAAGAAATTCACCCAGAGGATGGCAGAAATATGGAATTTGCTACCTGACAAATTGGTGGAGGCGAGGACTCTCGCAACATTTAAGGAGCACTTGGATGAGCACTTAAAATGCAAGGGCATAGTAGGCTATGGACCAAGTGCAGGTAAATGAAATTAATGTAGTTTGGTGTTTAATGGTGGGCTGAAGGGCTGTTCCTATTGTATATAACTATGACTCCCTCCAGTGGAAAAGGCTTTGCCTTGGCAAGAGATTCATTTCTGCATTATGAAGATATTGAGACTAGGATCAGGATGGAACTTGCTTTTGGGCCGAGGGGGATCAGGGAGCAGGAGCTAGGTGATCATTTGCAACAATACAGTCACCGTGCTGGGGCCTAGAATTGGTAATCAGAGAGGGTACAACAAAAAGGATAACTCAGAGACAATACCCAGCTGGAAGTACAAGCCAACATTCCATTTCTTGGATTGCTGACAGCCATGTTTCTGGATGCTGCTAATAAGATGGCAGTTACATCCTGTCACCTATAGGAAAACTGGTTGCCTGATGGCACTGTATATTGAATAGCTTTGAAAGCGACCACAGCCCTCAGTACTGAATATTTCCAGGATGCTATTAGAGATATATTCAGGATCTCCCAATCAACTCAACTAAAACATAAAGGCAGATCATCAATTTGTAGCTTTGTTAGGGCCAATAACTATCTCAATTTTAAAAGCCAAAGTACCACAGCTAAATAGAACTTCCTGCTGGTGTTACTGGGGTGAATTTAAAGTTTGTAGGGTATGGGGAAGAAAGTAACATCAGAACAGAATAGCAAGGTGCAACAATACCAGAAGAGATAAATAACACTACAGTAGGAAGTAGTAAGGGAGAAAGGAATAAAGTCTAATCAGGATTACAGTGTGTTTATGTGAATTTAGGGAATGTGATACTGTACTTAGAATTGGGGAGTTATGGGCAGAGATTACTCTGCGGAAATATCATGTTGTCGAAATAACAGACCTGGCTTGAGGAAGGGTAATACTGGGTGCTAAATATTCCTGAATACGGGATGCTCAGGAAATGCAAGATAGGAACAAAAATTGAAAGACGTGATGTTATCTGAAAGTAAAAATAGGTGAAAAACAAACAAGTAAAGAAAAGAAAATAATGGAAAAGAGCAGTTGGCCTAAAGTTTTTGAACTCGACATTGACTCTAGAAGACCCATAAAATATTCTTCTCAGGGCGTGGGCATTGCTGGCTGGTCCATCATTAATTGTCCATCCTGAGTTACCCTTGAAAACGGCAGTAGTTGTGGTGTTTTAAAAGGTGCTACTGCAGGAGGTTTGGTGAGTTACTGCAGTGCATCTGTGCTATTGTGCCAAGTGGTGAAGGGAGTGAATGTTGAAGATGTGAAATATGATCCCCATCAAGATGGTCCCTTTGTCCTGGATAATCTTGAATTTTGTGTTATTGGAATTGCACACATCCAGGCAAATGGGGAGTATCCCAACATATTCCTGACTTGTACCTTGTAGATGATGGATAGGCTATGGGGAATCAGTAATCACCATCCCCATAAAAGGTTTAGGCAGACTATGGAACAGATTAAAGAACATTCTAGAGTAAGAATAGTTAACAGGGGAAAGCCAACTTCAATGGACCAAGAATGGATCTGACCCAGATAGACTGAATCAAAGGATGGCAGGAAAAGCTATAGCTGCCTTTTAGCTTTGGACAATCAAGATAGATTTTCCATAAAGGGCAAAGATAAAGCAAAGCACTCCAGAGTCCTGTGGATGACAAAAGAGATACAGATTAAGGTGAAGGAAAAATAGAAGCATCAAGTGTCAGATAAGATAATACAACCGAGAATCAGGTCAAATACAGTAAGTTCAGTTACGAAGTAAAATAGCAAATTAATGAAGCAAAAAGGGAGGAAGAACAGAAAGAGAGTGACAGCCAATAAAAAATAATCTAAATGTCTCTTTTAAGCAAACACAAAGCAAAAAAGGGAGTAAGTGGAGGAGTGTGGCCGATTTAGGCCAAAGTAGGGAATTACACAGGCATAACTGGGATGTTAAATGAATACAGGTACTGTCTTTACAAAAGGAAGAAAGCACTGGTGAATGAGGAAGCAGTTAAGACTCCTGAAGGTTTAACAATCGATAAGGAGGTATTACATAGGCTATCCATATTTAGAAGTGACAAAGCACTGGGATTGGATGAGATGCATCTAAAGCTACTGAAGGAAGAAAGGCTGGAAATTGTGGAGGCAACGGCAAGACCTTTTCTGGTCATCCTTCGACTCAAAGCATTGGAGAATTGCAAAGATTACACCCAGCTCAAAAGTGTATAACAATAAGTGGCACAGAAGCTCAATGATTAGCACTGCTGCCTCACAGCCCCAGGGAGTTGGATTCAATTCCCGCCTCAGGTGACTGAATTTGCACATTCTCCCTGTGTTTGCGTGGGTTTCCTCCGGGTGCTCCAGTTTCCTCCCACAATCCAAAGATGTGCAGGTGATGTGAATTGGTCATGATAAAATTGCCCAAAGTATTCAGGGATATGTAGGTTAGATGCATTAGTCAGGAGTAAATGTAGATTAATAGAGTAGAGGAATGGGTTTTGGTGGGTGGGTTACTCTTCAGAGTGTCAGTGTGCACTTGTTGGGCCAAATGGCCTGTTTCCACACTGTAGGGTTTCTATGAATAGGCCATGCAACTACAGACCTTAGATAAACCTTGGTGGTGGAGATGTTTCTACAAATTATGATCAAGAACAGAATTAAATAGCGACATGGACAACTGCAAGTAATACGGCCAGCATTGATTTCTTAAGGAAAGTCATATTAAATTAACCTGATGGAGTTATTTGATGGGGTAGCGGAGAAGGATGAGGTGCACAATGTTGTTAATCTGATGGACATGGACTTCCAGAAGACATCCGATACAAAGCTATGATGTAGGGGAGCTGGTGTTGGACTGGGGTGGACAAAGTTAAAAATCACACAACACCAAGTTATAGTCCAATAGGCTTATTTGGAGGCACTAGCTTTCACAGCGCTGCTCCTTCACCTGATGAAGGTGCAGCGCTCTGAAAGCTAGTGCTTCCAAATAAACCTGCTAGACTTTTACCTGGTGATGTGTGATTTCTAACTTTGATACAAAGCTACACAGACTTGAGAGCAAAATGTTATAGCTCATGGAATAAAAAGGGAACAGTTGCAAAATGGACAGGAAATTGGCAAAGTGATAGGAAACTGGATGGACAAGGTTCAGTATAATCCCTGGTAGAGTCCCCTTGGGATGGTCAGTATGTTGTATTATGGCATAGGTTCCTGACCACACAAGCACTGTACCTTTAAGAAAGTTACATGATATCACAACATTCAACATTCTAATATAAAAAGGTTACTGAATGGTCTTCACTCAATGTGTTGGTGTTTGGGCAGCTATATGTATGCAATGTAATCTCAGGGAGCACAGAACCCAGATTGCTACAATATCACATACTTACACAGACACAATGTAAATACGATTGTCAGTATGTAAACTACAAAATATCGGACTAAACATCCACTGTTCATGGCATACATTACAAGGGTTAACATAGAGCAAACCTATCTGCATCACTGGGTACAGTATGATCCTGGGTAATTCTATAAAGAGTAATCTCCTACTTATATGTTAGGTCAGTTTTGTTCCACCGTCCTCCTGCCAGCACAAAGCGTCGTTTCCTTTTTGAGGAGCCATGTTGGATATTTTTCCCAGATGGCAGATCAGGAACACCACAGCGGCGAGGATTAAGGAATGCTGAGGTAGCCCCAGCACTGTTCTGAAAAGCATGTTCAGTTGGTTGCAATAGATCCTTGTGATGGGACTGGAATTGCCATCTCCCAGGCCTCTGCTTCTGACTGGGGAGACTCAGTTCATGACTCCAGCCCTGGAATGTTCAGGAACGGAGAATTAGTTGGATTTCATGAAAAAGAACAACATTTATGGAAAGCAACAGATTTTAATTAAATGGAGAAACAGGGATCATTCTTGTAGTGATTGAAATGAGGTCAGCTAGCCTTCAAAGTTTGGATTGCGTTATCTGGATGATGGGTGGTATGGAGCTGTCCTTACTTTGAAGGCTGGCTGACCTTGTTGCAATCACTAGAACATAAGACATAGAACAGTACAGCACACGACCGGGCCCATTGGCCCACAGTGTTGTGCTGAACATGATGTCAAATAAATTAGTCCCTTCTGCCTACCCTTGGTAGGCAGAATTATTAATCTCCTTCCATTCCTTGCTTATCTAAAAGTCCCTTAAATGCCCTTATTACATCTGCCTCAACCACCAGCACTGGCAGTGCATCCCAGACGCCTACTACTGACTATATAAATCTTGCCCCTCATTTCAACTCCAGGAAAAAGATTCTGACCATCAGCCCTATCTACACATTTCATTTATAGACTTCTATCAAGTCTCCCCTCAGCCTCTGCCACTCCAGAGAAAACAATATGAGTTTTTCTAGCCTTTCCTTATACCTCATTCCCTCTAACATAGACAGCATCCTGGTAAGCCTCTGTTGCACCCTCAGGTTGTTTTCTCTGGAGCAGCAGAGGCTGTGGGGAGACTTGATAGACATCTATAAAATTATGAGATGCATAGATAGAGTTGACGGTCAGAATCTTCTTCCCAGGTGGCGGCGGTGGTGTGGGGGGGGGGGGGGGGGGGGGGGGGAAAGAGTTCAAAGGAGATATGAGGGGCAAGTTTTACACAGAGAGTGGTAGGAGCATGGAATGCGCTGCCAGGGGTAGTGGTGGAGTCAGATATAATAGGGCCTTTTAAGGGACTTTTAGATAAGCATATGCAAGGAATGGAGAGATATCGACTAAGGGCAGGCAGAAAGGATTTGTTTAATTTGGCGTCATGTTTGGCATAACGTCGTGGGCCGAAGGGCTCATTTCTGTGCTGTTCAGTTCTATGTTCTATGGTCTCTCCTTATAGCTCACACCCTCTAATTCAGGCAGCATCCTGGTAAACCTCTTCTGCACCCTCTCCCAAGCCTCTATATCCTTCCTGTAATGTGGTGACCAGAATTGAACGCAATACTCTTAATTAATTGTGGCCTAAGCAAAGTCTTATAGATTGCAACATGACATTCTGACTCCTGTACTCAATTCCCCGACCAATAAAGGCCGGCATGCCATATCCCGTCTATTCCACCCCATCTACTTGCATGGCCACTTTCAGGGAGCTGTGGTCTTGAACCCCAAGATCCTTCTGTAATCAATTGACCAAGGTTGGATTTGGGATTTTGATCAACCACTTGAACTGAGGGGCACTGCTAAGAATCGAGTGTGAAGTGTTCCAGTTCCCGTTCCTTTTCAAAAGCATTCAATTAACAACAGGCATTTCAGATTGAAATCAAGTAGCAATGTCAATCTGCATTTCCTTCAGAAAAGTTGGAACTGAGAGAGAGATTTTCACATTCCCCCTAGCTGGGTTCAGTCAGTTAGCTTCTCCTGTTCCTTGGTTGTTTGGGTGCTGTGTCACATGTTAGTGTTTTCACTCAACAGACACTGAACCTCTGACTGCAGTGATTCATTGCAGATATAAACAGAAAGATGAGTCAGAGCCATTTCAGTGACCATGTGGGAAAGCAAGTACTGTGGATTAATGACTCCCAGGCAGAACATACAAAGCTTCCTCTGGGACGAACAGGTTTCATTAGGTTTGGGCAAGTTAAAAGGGATTTAATCATCTCCTTCAGACATTGTGGTTTGCATTTCATCATCATGTGCAGTAATGGATTGTAAAAATGCTGATGGCAAAATACTCCGTCCCAGAGAAGTCAGGGCAAGAGACTCCACAATCTTTACACTCAGTCTTCAAAGTGCACATTTGATGGGGTTTTCCCCCCTCATCAGTTTCAACGGTATAAGTTATTTATTGAGAATTAAAGCACGCAAGTCCCCAGGTGTTCTTAACATCCAAAAGCTTTGTTCAACGGGAGCCAGCATAAATTGGCACTGCCTCACACTGCTATCTCACTGATAAACACTAAAGTCCTTCGGGATGCCTGCTGCATTGTTCAGTGTGGTTCAGATGGTCAGGAAAGGCTACTGGTTTAATTCTGTTCTTTAGTTAGCTGAGCAAAACTAGATGGTTTCATCTCCTTAACTATGAAAAAGGTTTTATACACAATTTTTATTTCAGGCTGATTTGAGTTTCATTCCTTCATAGGACGTAGGTGTTGCGGGGCCAGAATTTAATGCCTGATCCTAATTGCCCTTGAAAGAGGTGGTACGGTGGGGTGGCACGGTGGCTCAGTGGTCAGCACTGCTGCCTCACAGTGCCAGGAACATGGGTTCAGTTCTCACCTTGGGCGACTGTCTGTGTGGAGTTTGCATATTCTCCCAGTGTCTGCGTGGGTTTCCTCCGGATGCTCTGGTTTCCTCCCACAGTCCAAAGATGTGCAAGTTAGGTGAATTGACCATGTTAAATTGCCTATAGAGGTATTTGCATTAGTCAGGGGTGAATGTAAGGGAATGGGTCTGGGTGGGTTGCTCTTCAGAGGGTCGGTGTGGACTTGTTGGGCCGAAGGGCCTGTTTCCACACTGTAGGGAATCTAATCTAATCTAATCTTCCTTTCAGAACTCTGATGTTAGTGCGATAATACAAAATGCAGTTATTTTGACCCAACAAGTGAAGGAATGGTGTTATACTTCCAAGTCTGGATGCAGTGTGACTTAGAGAGGAACTGGCAGGTGATAGGGTTCACACGTACCTACTGAACTTGTTCTTCTTGCTGGTAGAGGTCATGGGTTTGGAAGGTGCTGTCTAAGGATTCTTGATGAGTTACTGAAACACTGCAACCACTGCGTGTTGGTGAAGGGAGTAAAAGGTTTGGGAGGTAGATGAGGTGCTAACCTAGCAGACTGCTTTGTCCTGATGGTGTCAAACATCGTAACTGCTGTTGGAGCTGCACTCATCCAGGCAAATGGAGTATTCCATCACACGCCTAACTTTCAGATGGTGGACAGTCTTTTGGGAGTCAGGTGGTGAGTTACTTGCTGCAATATTCTAAGCTTCTGAACAGCTCTCAAAGCCACAGTATTTATGTGGATGGTTTAATTCAATGATAACCCCTGGAATGTTGTTTAAGACCATAAGAACATAAGACCATAAGACATAGGATTCGAAGTAAGGTCATTCGGCCCATCGAGTCCACTCCGCCATTTAATCATGGCTGATGGGCATTTCAACTTCACTTACTCCACTTCAAGAAGGGGAGTAGAGATAATCCTAGTAACTATAGGCCAGTGAGTCTCACTTCTGTTGTGGGCAAAGTCTTAGAGAGAATTGTAAGGGATAGGATTTATGCACATCTGGATAAGAATGATGTGATCAAGGATAGTCAGCATGGTTTTGTGAAGGGCAGGTCGTGCCTCACAAACCTTATTGAATTCTTTGAGAAGGTGACTAAGGAGGTAGATGAGGGGAAAGCGGTAGATGTGGTATATATGGATTTTAGTAAGGCGTTTGATAAGGTCCCCCATGGTAGGCTACTGCAGAAAATACAGAGATATGGCATTGAGGGTGAGTTGGAGGTTTGGATTAGGAATTGGCTCTCTGGAAGAAGACAGAGGGTAGTAGTTGATGGCAAAGGTTCATCTTGGAGTGCCGTCACTAGCGGTGTTCCGCAAGGATCTGTTTTGGGACCATTGCTGTTTGTCATTTTTATAAATGACCTGGAGGAAGGGTTAGAAGGTTGGGTGAGCAAGTTTGCGGATGATACGAAAGTCGGAGGAGTTGTAGACAGTGAGGAAGGATATGGCAGGTTACAGCGGGATATAGAGAAGCTGCAGAGCTGGGCAGAAAGGTGGCAAATGGAGTTCAATGTAGCTAAGTGTGAAGTGATTCACTTTGGTAAGAGTAATAAAAAGATGGATTACTGGGCTAATGGTAGACTACTTGGTAGTGTGGAAGAGCAGAGGGATCTTGGTGTCCATGTACACAGATCTCTGAAAGTTGCCACCCAGGTAAATAGTGCAGTGAAGAAGGCATATGGCATACTGGCTTTTATTGGTAGAGGAATTGAGTTCCGGAGTCCTGATGTCATGCTTCAGTTGTATAAGACTCTGGTGCGGCCGCATCTGGAATATTGTGTGCAGTTTTGGTCGCCATACTATAGGAAGGATGTGGAGGCACTGGAACGGGTGCAGAGGAAGTTTACCAGGATGTTGCCTGGTATGGTAGGAAGATCCTATGAGGAAATGCTGAGGCACTTGGGGTTGTTTTCATTGGAGAAAAGAAGGTTTAGGGGTGATTTGATAGAGGTGTACAAGATGATTAGGGGGTTAGATAGGGTTGACAGTGAGAACCTTTTTCCACGTATGGAGTCAGCTATTACAAGGGGGCATAGCTTTAAATTAAGGGGGGGTAGATATAGGACTAATGTTAGGGGTAGGTTCTTCACTCAGCGAGTCGTAAGCTCATGGAATGCCCTGCCAGTAGCAGTAGTAGACTCTCCCTCTTTATGGGTATTTAAGCGGGCATTGGATAGGTATATGGAGGATAGTGGGTTAGTGTAGGTTAGGTGGGCTTTGATCGGCGCAACATCGAGGGCCGAAGGGCCTGTACTGCGCTGTATTCTTCTATGTTCTATGTTCTATGTACCCACATTCTCCCCGTAGCCCTTAATTCCTTGTGACATCAAGAATTTATCAATCTAAATAATGTGCATGTATAATTAAATATGCATATTAGATGCCTTCATTTCAAGCATATATTGAGACTAACAGTCATCTTTCATTTCACCCCTCCTTGCAGTGACACCTGCCTGGGTTCCAGTAACACCAGGGTCTATAACCATTATTGACAAATGAAGTGTTGGGAGAGATCCTGCTCCTACCTTCAGCCCATTCCTTGCAGGAATGTAATATCCTCCCAATCTGTTGCAGATTTGTGTGGCCAGTGTTTCAGTTTTGATCAACTACCTCAGCAAAGGGACGACACAAATGTAAAGGTGCAGTGTTACAGAAAAGGGGAGTTCCTTCATATTGCAGGAGAGTGAAATGGTTAAGTGAATATTAATTGGGGGTTATTGGGAGAACCTGTGAGAGAATTACTGCAAAAGAAAAGGTTGATTGAGGTTCCAACAAAACGCCGCATGGAAAATCCATGAGGTTACATGTACTAATCTTCCTTTCTGCAATGCCCTTGAGCCAGAAAAATCATCTTGGTTTGTTGAGTGCCAACACATTTAGGAACTTTGCCTCTGAAACTACTGATACATTTGTGAGCTTAGCTTTTGAGAGCAGAATATAATGCAAACAATGAAGGAGAAAGTTGACCTTTCCTGGTAACTATAAATCATCTGTACAAAGGACATTGGCATCAAACCAACATCCCAAGTACCAGTTTGACGGTATTTCATATCCAGTTCCTGCTCATTTTTCCCAAATTATTGAAAATAACAAGTGCAAGGTTATTTGTTTCTTTGAAAGGGATACAAAGGATCCCACAACAGTATTTGAAAGAGTGGGAGTTATCCTCTCTGTCCTGGCCAATTATTATCCTTTGATCACCATCAGTTTATCTTGGCATTACCACATTGCTGTTTGTGTGATCTTGCAGTGCATTCCAACACATTAAAAACCAACCATTCTCAATGAAAGAAAGCTCAGTATTTCATACAAAAAGGAAACGATAGTGAAATAGTGGTTTTGAATGATGGCTAAAGGCTTTTCCCTGCAGCAGTTTATATCAAAGTAAGCAGACAAGTTAGAAAAAAACTTGATTAACGTTGAGCATTTGATAGACAGTTTACTCTCCTAATTCACTCAGGGGATCAGAAAAATCCCAGCTGGAGCCAATAATCCAGGTGCATGTGAAGAACAATTACTATGCAAGCATTTGTGCCCTTTCTCTCTGCCCCTCTCGAGAGATCATCATCCCTCATTGCTGACACTGCTGGTTTCAGTGATCTATGCACTAATATTCCCAAATCCGTTGCTTATGGTGTATCCTGTAGCCTAGAGCTATAAAGGTCACATTCCCACTGTTGGTTTTCCTACACAGTACTTTGCCTTTGTCTACATTAAATACAATTAGCTGCTCTTCAGCCACCTTTTATCTTCACATCTTTATATTTATTTTGCCCATTCTCAGGTGTTTCAACCCTGCCATCTTCAAACTTACACAACTTTGTTAATGGCCCCAATTCCAAATGATTTGTATATTCAGCACTGACGCCTATCCTATTCGATGTCACTTGTGCTTTAGCCAATTTTCAGTTCCCTGAGAAGTCTGTATCCTTTAACCATGCAAGGGAATTGCTTCCGTGGCATAGGATGAAATACCTTGCTTAAAATCAGAATATTGCACATTTACAGAACCTGTTGTAACGAAAGTCCTCATTCCTTCAAAGCTCACCTTTTAGCTCCAGTGTCAAGAGATTTCCTTCTTCATTGCCTCAAGATTCTTTTCTCTTCTTAACTAACAAACATCTAAGATAAAAATCACACAACACCAGGCTACAGTCCAACAGGTTGAACTGGAAACACACCAGCCCCCGGAGCAACGCTCCCCCACCAGGTGATTGAATCACCTGATCACCTGATGAAGGAGCGTTGCCCCGAAAGCCAGTGATTCCCCAACCAAACCTGCTGGACCACAACCTGGTGTTGTGTGATTTTTAACTTTGCATACCCCAGTCCAACACTGGCATCTCCGAATAACAAACACCTATGCAGTTTGTTAGTCTGTCTCTATACCCTCAATTTGAGGAGTGAGATAATATTAGCTTCTACTTTTTAATGTTTCAAAAGTTAATGCTAGAAATTTGCTGACCTTTTGTTCCACCTTGATTTAATCTTATCAGAGAAGTGTTTCTGAAATCACAATTTCTTTGAGTACTTTGTCCATTCTTTCCCTGACCACTACCCCTTCCTCATCCAAAGCAGGGATAACAATCCTGTACATTCTCAAATAAACACCCAAAAGGGACTCCATTGTCAAGAGATGGAACCAAGCAAAGGGAGTCCAGTAATCTGCGAACACGGAGTTAGTATTTGCCCTATATGCAATCACATAGTCTGAGCTCATCTACAGACTGTAACTACAGTCAATAAGTACTTTTTGTTGTGTAATGCATGTGAGAATTTTGAGGAAGGGACTCTGAATGTAGGATCCTTACATTTCATATCATATCCATTTACCATTACACACCTCCCTCTACTGGTGGATGCACAGTCAGTTCTTCTCATTGCTCCCAGCAAGAGGCAAAATATTCCAATCCAGACCAAAGGGGTAGCCATGGGAACCCGTATGGGCCCCAGCTATGCCTGTCTCTGGGTTGGCTATGTAGAACAGTACATCTTCTGTAGTTACACCGGCACCACTCCCCATCTCTTTTTCCGCTACATTGATGACTGCATTGGCGCCACCTCGTGCTCCCGCGAGGAGGTTGAGCAATTCATCAACTTCACCAACACATTCCACCCCGACCTTAAATTTACCTGGACCATCTCTGACACCTCCCTCCCCTTCCTGGACCTCTCCATCTCCATTAATGGCGACCGACTGGACACTGACATTTTTTTTACAAACCCACCGACTTCCACAGCTACCTGGATTACACCTCTTCCCACCCTACCTCCTGCAAAAATGCCAACCCATATTCCCAATTCCTCTGCCTCTGCCATATCTGCTCCAAGGAGGACCAGTTCCACCAAAGAACACACCAAATGGCTTCCTTCTTTAGAGACCGCAATTTCCCTTCCCACGTGGTTAAAGATGCCTTCCAATGCATCTCGTCCACATCCCGCACCTCCGCCCTCAAACCCCACCCCTCCAACTGTAACAAGGACAGAACCCCCCTGGTGCTCACCTTCCACCCTACCAACCTTCGCATAAACCACATCATCTGAAGACATTTCAGTCACCTCCAAACGGACCCCACCACCAGGGATATATTCCCCTCCCCACCCCTTTCCGCCTTCCATAAAGACCGTTCCCTCCGTGACTACCTAGTCAGGTCCACGCCCCCCCCAACAAACCACCCTCCCATCCTGGCACCCTCCCCTGTCATCACAGGAATTGCAAAACTTGTGCCCACACCTCCTCCCTCACTGCCATCCAAGGCCCCAAAGGAGCCTTCCACATCCATCAAAGTTTTACCTGCACATCCACCAATATCATTTATTGAATCTGTTACTCCAGATGCGGTCTCCTCTACAATGGGGAGACTGGATGCCTCCTCGCAGAGCGCTTTAGGGAACATCTCCAGGACACCTGCACCAATCAACTACACCGCCCCGTAGCCCAACATTTCAACTCCCCCTCCCACTCTGCCGAGGACATGGAGGTCCTGGGCCTCCTCCACCGCTGCTCCCTCACCACCAGACGCCTGGAGGAAGAACGCCTCATCTTCCACCTCGGAACACTTCAACCCCAGGGCATCAATGTGGATTTCACCAGCTTCCTTATTTCCCCTTCCCCCACCTCACCCCAGCTCCAACCTTTCAGCTTAGCACTGCCCTCATGACCTGTCCTACCTGCCTATCTTCCTTCCCACCTATCCACTCCACCCTCCTCTCTGACCTATCATCTTCATCCCCACCCCCATTCACCCATTGTACTCTTTGCTACCTTCCCCCACCCTCCTCTCTGACCTATCACCTCCATCCCCACCCTCACTCACCTATTGTACTCTATGCTACTTTCTCCCCACCTCCACCCCCCCCTCTCATTTATCTCTCCACTCTGCAGGCACCCTGCCTCTATTCCTGATGAAGGGCTTTTGCCCGAAACGTCGATTTTCCTGCTCCTCGGATGCTGCCTGACCTGCTGTGCTTTTCCAGCACCACTCTAATCTAGATTCCAATCCAGAGACCTAATGATGGCTTGCAATGAAGCACACCCATTGTTTTTCTCTGGTTGGATCTATGCTAGTGTAACAGAGGAACAGCGTCAACAATTGCTTCAAAACAAAATATTGTAATGGGAAAGAGGCAGTCTTATCAGAATCATTTACCACTGAAGGCCATTCATGCTATTGAGTCTGTATGTCTGTCAGGGAGACATTTTCAGAAAGAATTGAGATGGCATGTGACTGAAGGACTGGCTTCTAACTGGACCGTAGAATGTTAGATAAACAGAGATGGATTATACCATCCAAAAGTTCAGGGGGATGGAGAAGCTAATGGGGCTCAGAAAGACTAGTGGGTGGAGAGATTACAAAGATAAAAGCATTCTTTAGCAGATTCGGTTTTCAGCTCAGATTTCACCACTCATTACTTTGCCACAAGCGCCCATGCAGTTTCCTTTTGAAATCTTTAATCACTTCCAGACTGCAAGTGCCATGTCATTCCCACTTCCTCACATCCAGGCTGGACATCTTGCTCAAATATTAGTGGATACTGAATATATAATGATGCCCAATGGCTGAGCCTAGGTCAGCCTTTCGGACAGTACAGGTATCGGAGGAATGATGCATGATATAGTTACTAACAAGCTGGTGGTTGGCTCAATTCAGCTTTATTAGATTAGATTACATTACATTACAGTGTGGAAACAGGCCCTTCGGCCCAACAAGTCCACACTGCCCCGCCGAAGCGCAACCCACCCATACCCCTACATCTACCCCTTAACTAACACTACGGGCAATTTAGCATGGCCAATTCACCTGACCTGCACATCTTTGGACTGTGGGAGGAAACCGGAGCACCCAGAGGAAACCCACGCAGACACGGGGAGAACGTGCAAACTCCACACAGTCAGTCGCCTGAGGCGGGAACTGAACCCGGGTCTCTGGCGCTGTGAGGCGGCAGTGCTAATCACTGTGCCACCGTGCCGCCCATGGTGGATGGATCATTGTTCATTTTCCCAGATTACTTTCTTTAAGAGACAAAATGTAACAATGTCATGTGACCTATGATTCCAGATGATTTGGCTGCTATGAGATATGAGGAGCCCAAGTCAACAGAATTACTGAGAAGGTACAAGATGTTCACACCTGTAGACAATGGCACAAGCATCTTCTGTTATTCTCCAAGTCTCACAGTTCAGAGTATCAGAATTTGTAAACAGTTTAAATTATCTGTTTAATTCCAAACTAGAATGGAGCTGGGAGGGTCAAGAGTTCATATTAAGCTACTGGATTTCCTAAGATTTTTCAGACTCACACAGGACCAAGACAGTCTATAAGAATCAGAGAGAAAGACAGAGAAGGACACAGACACGAAGATTTGGACCTGAAGCCAAAAATGTGCAGATGTTCGCGATGCAGAAGCATGTGAACAGTTCACACCCCATTGAGGAGATACCACTTCAATTGAATTAAATTTATTGTCACGATTACCGAGGCAGTGAAAAGCTTTGCCTTGCGAGCAATACAGGCAGATCACATAATTAAATAGTATAGATGAGTAATAGGTAAACAGCGGCAAAACAAAAACACAGGTTGAGGCGAGTGCTAAGAGTTTGTGAGTCCATTCAGTATTCTAACAGTCGGGTTGAAACTGTTGCGAAACCAGCTGGTACATGTGTTCAGGCTTCTGTACCTTTTCCCCAATGGTAGAGGTTGTAGAAAAGCATTGCCAGGGTGGGATGGGTCTTTGAGAATGCTGGCGGCCTTTCCTTGACAGCGGGCCTGGTAGATGGATTCTATAGATGGGAGGTCGGCCTTTGTGATTGTCCGGCTGAGTTCCCCACTCTCTGTAACCATCTCCAATCTTGAATGGTACAGTTGCCATGCCAGGTCAGACAGAATGCTCTTGATGGCGCACCTATAAAAATTGGCAAGGGTATTTGCTGTCATGCCAAATTTCCTCAGCTGCCTGAGGAACAAAAGACGTTGTTGGGCCTTTGTAACCAGTGCATCCACATGAAGAGTCCAAGAAAGATTGTTGTTGGTGACTACTCCCAGGAGCATGACACTCTCCACTCGTTCCACCTGCTGTTAGTGTGTAGGGAGGCATGAGTAACATCCTGCTGAAAATCAATGATGCGTTACTGGATTTTGCTGGCATTGAGAACTAGGTTGTTTTCGGTGCACCATTTTTCCAGGTCTTCCACCTAACGTCTGCCATCTGTTTCATCTAAGAATCTGAGATTTGACCGACTATGGTGGTGTCATCAGCAAACTTATAAATGGCATTAGTCTTCTATTTGGCGATGCAGTCATGGATATACAGTAGGGGGTTGAGTACGCACTCCTGGGGGGGCTCCAGTATTGAGTGCTAGTGAGGATGAAATATTGTCCCCAATCTTCACGATTGTGGCCTGTGAGTCAGGAAACTGAGGATCCAGTTGCAGAGACTGGGGCTTAGTCCGAGATCACTAAGTTTAGTGATCAGTCTCAAGGGGATAATAGTGTTGAACACTGAACTGTAGTAAAATGAGTAGGATTCTGGTGTAGCTGTTCATGGTGTCAAGATGTTCTAGGGAGGAGTGAAGGGCAAGTGATATGGCATATCTGACGTGGATCTGTTGGTGTGAGGAGTTATAGGCTGGAATATTCGTCTAGATTGGGCTGGAGAAGGAACCCCCAACGTCACCTTCACAATGAAAATCAATTCAGGAAGCAGAAACGATTATATGGAAAAGGAATTTTTTTCTAAAAAATGAAGCACGCCACGGAAGCAGAGAATTTGTACTGGATTTAGGAGAATAAAAATGTCCACTTAAAGGATAGTGCGAAGTATAAATTGTGTTGGATGATTATTGATCAAATTAAAAATTACATGCAGGACATTTTCTGTTCACTAAAATAGATGTTGCCTACGGGCAACTGTCTGTGTGGAGTTTGCACATTCTCCCTGTGTCTGTGTAGGTTTCCTCCGGGTGCTCTGGTTTCTTCCCACAGTCCAAAGATGTGCAAGTTAGGTGAATTGGAGGGTCGGTGTGGACTTGTTGGGCCGAAGGGCCTGTTTCCACATTGTAAGTAATCTAATTTCAGTCGTGGTTAGGCAATATTACTTCCAGCACCACTAATCCAGAATCTGGTTTCCAGCATCTGCAGTCATTGTTTTTACCTCAATATTACTTCTAGTTTATTTGTTGCACTACTAGTCTTAAAAACTTAATTTTGTCACATGATCTTTTCAGTCAGTCACTGAAATACAAATCTCTTTTAAAAAGTTTAGATCACTTATTTAGATTAGATTATTACAGTGTGGAAACAGGCCCTTCGGCCCAACAAGTCCACGCCGAAGCGTAACCCACCCAGACCCATCCTCCTACATTTACCCCTTTTACCTAACACTACAGGCAATTTAGCATGGCCAATTCACCTAACCTGCACGTTTATGGATTGTGGGAGGAAACCAGAGCACCCGGAGGAAACCCACACAGGCACGGTAGAATGTGCAAACTCCACACAGAGTTGCCTGAGGCGGGAATTGAACCTGGGTCTCTGGCGCTGTGAGGTAGCAGTGCTAACCACTGTGCCACCGTGCCACCCACTATGGGGATTGTAATGCGGATTGGATTTGTTATCTCTTGAATTTACATTGTAACTTTTAAAATCACTGTGATCTCAAGCTAGAGTTGAGAATTCAAGTGTAACCATTCTCCACTCTTTCTCTGAATGTATTCATCATCCTTCCATTTCTTTATGCTATACTTTTTCAACGCCCATTTTGAAATTTGCTTCAGTTTTGTAGATAGAATGGAAAAGCCATTCTCCCTGCAGGAGCGTTTGAGAGGGAATTCAATAGGGGTTTTCAAAATGACAAGGAGTTTTAAAATCTCAACATCACGCAAAGGGCAGGTGGAGAAAAACTATTCACACTTCCACAATGATTGAGAGCCAGAGGGCACCGACTGAAGATAAATGGTAAATGAAGTACCTTAATAAAAGTGTTAAGGACCTACCTGTGGTGGAGGTAGATTTAACTATGACATTCAAAAAATGAATTAGATCTTTATCTGAAGAGGCCTATAGAGAATGGAACGAGATAGATTATTCTTTGAGAGATTTGGCATGGATAGGAGAGGCTGAATGGCCTCCTAATGTGGTGTACTATGCAACAGGCAATAGGCCTTGCCATCATGCACCAGGATGCAGAACATCAGAACAGGTATAAAGCACTCCTTGCTACTTAATGGGCAAATTTGGAATTGATGAGATTTGAATGAAGAACAGGGATAGGCCATTCAGCCCATTAAGATTGGCCTGCTGTTCAAAAGCGAGGATCGCAGATGCTGGAAATCAGGAGCAAAACGTGTGGTGCTGGAAAAGCACAGCCAGCCAGGCTGCAACCAAGGAGCAGGAGCATCGACATTTTGAGCATAAGCTCTTCATCGGGAATCCTGATGAAGACTTTAGTCTCAAAAGGTCAATTCTCCTGCTCCTCGGATGCTTCCTGACCAGCTGTGCTTTTCCAGCACCACACGTTTTGCCCTGCTATTCAATACAACCATGACTGATTGAACATTTCTTTGCCTTTTACCTACCTCATTCCCATCGCAAGTAATCAGAAATCAATCAATGTTTTACCTTAAACATACTCAAAGACTGAGTCTCTACAGCCCTCAGTGTTAAATAATTCCAAAGATTCACAACCCTTGAGTAAAATAATTTCTCTTCATCCATTTTTGTTAAAGAAATTGTGCCTCTTGGTTCTAGATTTGACCAACAAGGAAAATATTTTACCTACATCTTCGTGTCTATCCCTTTAAGCATTTGCAGGTTTCTGTGAGATCACCTCTTCTTCTTTAAAACTCCAGAAGATACTCCCTCAGTTTGTCCCTCCATAGGACAGTCCTACCATCCCTGCAACAAGCCTGGTGAAGCTTTGTTGCACTCCATTTATGGCAATATCTTTTTCTGAAATAGTGAGATCAAAACTGTACACAGGACTCTAGGTGTTGTCTAACTAAGCTCTTTCCTACTCCTGGACTCAAATCCTCTTGCAATAAAAGCGAACTTGCCTAATAGCTTGTTGAACCTCCAAACCAACTTTCAGTGACTTAAGGATACCTAGGTCCCTTCATATCTACACTTTCTAACTCCTTAACACTTAAAAACACTTATTTCTCCTACCAAAGTGGATAACTACTTCATATAATATTCTATATGTCAAGATATTGCCAATTCATCTAAGTATGTCTAAATCCTCCTGAGGAGAAAGTGAGGACTGCAGATGCTGGAGATCAGAGCTGAAAATGTGTTGCTGGAAAAGCGCAGCAGGTCAGGCAGCATCCAAGGAACAGGAGAATCAACGTTGAAGGGCATGAGCCTGAAGAAGGGCTCATAAGTCCTCCTGAACCTGCTTTGCATCTTCTTCATGACTCACATTCTCATTTAGCTTTGTATTATTTGAAAATATTACATTTAGTGCCTATATTCACATCTTTGATATCTTGTGAACAATCAGAGTTCCAAGTATTTATCCTTACGGTACCTTACGATACCCCATCAGGTGTGATCTGACTCATTTATTCCTACACTCTGGCTAATGGTCAGAAAAACAAATCATTAATGCTTGTCAGTACATTAATCCTATGTGATTTAATTTTTTTCTAACCAGCTATGTGTAGAACTGCAGGAGATGGGAGAGGTCCTCAATGAATATTTCTCCTGTTTATTGTGAACAAGAAAGACAAATTTGGAATTTGGGAAAGTGAGTGGTGATATCTTGGGAACAGTCCATATCACAGTGGAGGAGGTGTTGGATGTGTTAGACTGTATGAAGGTGGATAAATCTTCTGGTCCTGACCAGATATATCCAAGAACATTGCAAGAGACTAGAGAAGAAATTGTGGCAGCCCTGGCTGATATTTTTACATCATCATTAGCCATGGGTGAGATCTTGGAAGACTGGAGGGTAACGAATGTTGTGCCTTTATTCAAGAAGGGCTGCAAAGTAAAACTCAGGAACTATAGACCAGTAAGCCTAACATCCTGGGGAGGTAAGTTACTTGAGAAGGTTCTGAAAGATAAGATATACATGCATTCGGAAATACAGGAATTAACTAGGAATAGTCAGCATGACTTTGTGAGTTGGAGATCATACCTCACAAATTTGTTACAATTCTTTGATGAAGTGACCAGGGAGGTTGACGAGGGTAGGGTGGTAGACATAGTCTATATGGATTTCAGTAAGGCCTTTGTTAAGGTTCCACATAGTAGGCCGCTTTGGAAGGTTTGATCACATGGGATACAGGGAGAGCTGGCAAACTGGATACACAATTGGCTTGATGGAAGGAAGCAGAGGATAATAGTGAGTTTTGAGAATATTTGTAGCCAGGGTGAGGTTCTGGATGTAGATTTGCTCACTGAGCTGGAAGGTTCGTTTTCAGATGTTTCGTCACCATATTAGGTATGAATGTAGCAGTGGTGGTATGGCCCACTTTTTATTTATGTGTTTAGGTTTTCTTGGGTTGGTGATATCATTTCCTGTGGTGATATCATTTCCTGTTCTTTTTCTTGGGAGCGGTAAGTGGGATCCAAGTCAATGTGTTTGTTGATAGAGTTCCGGTTAGAATGCCACTCTTCTAGGAATTCTCACACATGTCTGTTTGGCTCGTCCTAGGGTGGATGTGTTGTCCCAGTCAAAGTGGTGTCCTTACTTGTGTGTATGTAAAGATAGTGAGAGTGGATCATTTGGACAAACAGAAAACTAGCCACCAGGATACACAGGAAGTGACATCACTACAGGAAATGACATCACCAACCCAAGGAAATCTAAACAAATAAAAAGCGGTCCAGACCACCAGTGCTTCATCTGGCGGCTCATTGATGATGCGACCTAGTATGGTGACGAAACATCTGAAAATGAACCTTCCAGCACAGCAAGCAAACCTACATCCAGAGGGTAAAAATGGAAGGATGTTTGTCAGACTGGAGGCCTGTGACTAGTGGAGTGTCTTGGGGTCAGTGCTGGACCCATTGCTGTTGTTATCTATATCAGTGATTTGGATGAGAATGTACAAGGCATGATTATTAAGTTTGCAGATGACACTAAAATAGGAGGCATCATGAACAGTGAGGAAGGTTATCAGAAATTGCAGCAGGACCTTGATCAGCTAGGGAAGTGGGCCGAGAAATGGCAAGTGCAGTTTAATAGAGGTAAATGTGAGGTCTTACATTTTGGAAAGTCCTATCAAGGTAGGAGTTTCATGATAAATAGGAGGGCCGTAAGGAGTGTAGTGGAACAGAAGGACCTTGGAGTTCAGGTGTATAGTTCTCTGAAAGTGAAGTCACAGGAAGACAGGGCAGTGAAGGCAGCTTTTGGCACACTGGCCTTCATCAGTCAGGGTACTGAATATAGAAATTGGGAAATTACATTGCAGTTGTAGAGGACATTGGTGAGGCTGCACTTGGGAGTATTGTGTTCAGTTTTGGTCACCTTGCTACATGAAGGATTCTGTTAGACTGGAAAGAGTGCAGAAGAAATTTACAAGGATGTTGTCAGAACTTAACAGTATGAGTTATCGGGAGAGGTCAGACAAGCTAGGACTTTGTTCTTTAGAGCGCAGGAGGCTGAGGGGGTGGATCTTATTGAAGCGTATAAGATCATGAGATGGATGGACAGGGTAAATGGCACTCAGTCTTTTTTCCAGGGTTGGGGGCAACAGTTTAAGGTTAGAGGGGAAAGAATAAAAGGGAACCTGAGGGGCAACTTATTTTTTTTTTACACAAAGGAATATAGAATGAGCTGCCAACAGAAGTGGTTGTGACAGGTGCATTAACAACATTTAAAAGGCATTTGGACAAATACATGGCTAGGAAAGGTTTAGAAGGATATGAGCCAAGTGTAGGGAAATGCGGTTAGCATCAATGGACATTTTAGTCGGCATGGACCAGTTTGGGCCAAAAAGGGCCTGTGTCCATGCTGTAGGACTCTATGACTCTATGACCTGATAGGGACTTTATCTGAAAATCCACATCCATCAGCTCTCCTTTATCGATTTTGTTAGTAACATCTTAAAAATATTCCAATAATTTTATCAAACATGATTCTCCGTTTGCAAATCTATGCTGACCACGTCCAATCAGATTATTATCTATTTATTCACTTGAGAATGTGTCTAGGGTATAAGCAGGCAGGGAAAGAGAGTTAAGTTCTGAGTTTTGTGAAACAAGAGGTTCAGCTGAGCATGACTTAGATCAGATAAGAACTTGCAGTTAACAATGGGGTGCTGGAGGTAAGGATAATGGGTTAAAAAGGTGGAAAAGCATTCATTATGTTGAGCTATTTAACAAGATGAGGTAGCATTCGGTATATAATGTCAACAAGGTGAAACGTATCCATTGTATGAATCTAGTTAACAAGGTTAAGAACATTCATTTTATAACAGTCAAGGGCTTGGTCTCTGCTATTGATACTCATTGACTTTAATGGTCACCCAAATAATATATATGTTGCCTTATCTGGATTCTCCTCCCTGTAAAATGACTACATAATTCATTGAGAAACTGCTGTTCCAGAGAAGACTGTGAACTCATGTCTCTGTGCACATGGGCGATTGTTCTCTCTCCCTCCAGGGCTCAGAATAAACATGAAGGAGGTAAAGTGTTTTGCTTCGACTAAGGTGGGGGGGGGGGGGGGGGGGGCGAGAAACGGGAATACACACCCTTTATAACAGATTCTAGCATTTTCTCTACTCCTGATGTAAGGCTAAGGCTGACACAGTTCAACGATTCTCTCTTATTCCGTTCTTAAATAGTGGGGTGACATATGTGACCTTGCAAGCTGCAGGAGTCATGCCCAAATCTATAGCATCTGGGAAAATAGTCACCAATTCATCAACTATCTATATAGCTACCTCTTTCAATACACAAGGACTTTGACCATCATGTCTTACGGATTAAATCAACTTTCCATCTCTATTAAATTTATTCAGCACAATCTTTTACAAATACAATTTCCTAAAGTCATTTCCCTAGCCACTTGGATCTCTAGTTTGAGGAGATTTCTTGTATCTTCTTCAGTGACAACAGACACTGTAACCATTTAGCTTCTCTGACATTTCTCTATTGCCCATTATCTATTCTCCTGAATCTGCATATCACATGGTGGTCACATTGGAGACCTGTGTGTATAACAGGGTTAAACTTTATCATAAAGATATTTTCTGAGCTGTACAAAATCAGCACGAAAATCATCATCACAAACATCTGCAGTGGTCAGACCGGGCAAATTAGGGAAAACGGTAACCTCAACATTCTTGTGGTAAAAATAAATTTCTACATTTCAGCTGAACACAGCAAACCATAAGCAGACCAAATGAGAGCTGGCATCTGGCCAACAGAACGGAAAATTCCATTCAAACCACAAACAGATGATAACGGGAAAACATGCAGTTGGACATTTTTCAGAATTCTATCCAAAATGGCCATGAGCATCAGAATGAGGGAGAAGAATTGGCACAAAAAACAAAAACAGTGGCTTGTTTTCCAAATTGCACTAAAGCACTGTCATCATTAGTTCAAATCAAAATTTAAATAGTTTACAAAAATTGTTATTAACTAGTCTCGCTTACCCCATATTTATACAGTAGACTTCCTGTAACTCTCACGAGTTGAAAGCCAAACAAACAATCTTAAATTAGGAAGAGTTTAGAATGTGCTTATTTGTTTCCTCACTAAACCCTGATCAAGGAGCTGCAAGTCAATGGAAAAAATGTTAGTTAACGGATGCGCTGTACACTAAATATTTTCCCAAGTGTAACCTTCTGTTTCAAAAGAATTAAACTGTTACCATAAGGGAGAGACAGAAAGAAGGAGAACTTTCCAACTTTGGGATGTTTCAAATTTTGTACAGCCAATTAAGTACTTTTGGAAATGTAATCATAGTTTGTAATGGTGGAGACATAGCAAGCTTAAAAATGACCAGATAATTATTATTCGATGGATATGTACTGATCAGGGCATAGAAGAGCAGAGCTCTCCTCTTTGAACAGTGCAGTGGGATTTTACAATTATCTGAGAGGACTGGAAGGGCCTTGGTATAAAGTCTTAATCAAAAGACGACTCCTCCAACTGGTGTAATATTGAGCACGTCTTACCATAGAAAGACTCAGGAGGCAGGCAGTACAGTGTGACAAATGGTGATCGATACATGGTAGTAGAAAAGACCAGGAGTAAACGCAACTGTGGAGGTGCAGGAGCCTAATGAGACTAATTAGGATATAGCAAGTTTGGGTTTTGGGAGTGAATGTACTGGGAAAAGGAAAATAAACTGTTCTGCCACTAATATTGTGAGGTTTTGTCTCCAGGAGGGTACTTAAACCTCTTGAGACAATATTATATTAGTTCTTGTTAACACAAGAATTTATGGGTTACATGGTAATGAAAGATTCAAGTGAATGTATATTACAGCTCCTGAAATATACACACCTATCACAGATACAGGGTCTTGATAAATCCTAAGCTTTTTTGTTATAAACACAGCCACTTGCAGTGTGCCATCCTTTAAATGGCCCCTGTTCAGATAGAGACAGCCACTTTTATAGCATAAGGGCATATGTTATATGTCTCTTAAAAGGTATACTACATTCCAATTGAGAGATCTAACAATAGAATCAAAAATCTGGGATATTTAGGCAGCAGGTCAGCGATTGGTGAGTATTTCTTCACTCTTGAGGCATTCATTCCAGCTAAGAGCAGGGAAATTTAAATTTCATTTGGGGTAAATATAGTGACACATTTTTAAATTCTTAAATGGGATATGGGCATCATTGACAAACCTAAGGGTTTGTTGCCCATCCTTAATTGTTCTTGAACAGAGTGGTTTGCCATTTCAGAGGGCAGTTAAATAGTCAACCACATTGCTGTGGATTTGGAGTCACACCTGACCAGGTAAGGACGACAGATTCCTTCCCTAAACTACAATGTAAACCAGACGGGTTTTTTGAAAAACTGATGACCCTCACTGAAACTAAGACTAACTTTATAATTCACATTTTATTAAATACAATTTCAGTTTCAGCAGCTTCCCAAAGCATTAACCTGGTTCTCTAGATTATAGCCTTAGTGACAGTCTCATTTTACACTGCTGTCTCATTCTAATCAGGAGTATTGTTACAACTGACTTGCTAAAGTGCACGGACTCTCAAACCCCACTACTCCCAGGGTCCCCACAATAACACAAATCAAAGCATGTGAAGTTCCTGATTTACTGATCTGTTGAAATCAAGATAACAGAAAACACTGGCCAGGTACCTATATTTAAGAAGAACTACTATTTATTTCAAATATGAAGATTCTAATCACAATTAAACAGCTATGAACTGTTAACACATGGCTATACACAAAGACTTTTTGTTTTTGTCTTAAAAACTGGGGAGACCAATGGAATGAAATGGCTTTTGAATGCTGAGACTTACCAGATAGCGGCACAATTTCATAGCGAGGAATTCAATACCTATTGTGAACTCCGTTTCTGTGACTGTGGGTTCCTGCAAGGTGCATATGATCAGAGCAGAGGGGATGTTTACAAATGAAGCAGATTGGTTCTCAGCTAACTGAGCAGTTGGATCTGGAAACAAGATACAGAGACACACACGCATACAAAGACAGAGAGGCATAGAAGGTGTCTGTTGTTCTACCCAGCAGATGCTGCCGATCTCTGCAGTATAAAACTCAGTTTAAACTTGAAGAAAATCGCTTCCCTTTCCTGCAACAATTGCTACGACTTTTAAATGATAAATTTAAGCTTTCCAGCATTTTGTTCTTCAAACTTTTTTCTCCAAGTTCTTTCACTCCTTCACAGGATCTATAGGATGATTGGTACACACTGCAGATAGTTCATAGTTACATTTAGAGCAATTGGTGGGAGGAAATAATGGTCTTTGTTCAGCCTTTAGATATTTTACTGCTCAGAGACAGACTTTCAGCAGTCTGAAGGTTTCCCTCAACATTGTTCACTTCTACGAGCTGTTCAGCTACCTGCAAACCAAAGAGTTACAGAACATAGAATGGAGATTGGACATACAAATGGATAATAATGGAATGACGTAGGTTAGATGGGCATCAGATACATTCCCTTTGGCCCCCAATGTTGCACCAACCTATGAAATTAATCTGATGCCCATCTAACCTACGCCATTCCATTATTATCCATTTGTATGTCCAACCTCCACTTAAATGCCCTTAATGTCAGCGAGTCTACTACTGTTGCAGGCTGGTTGTTCCACGCCCCTACGACTGAGTAAAGAAACTACCCCTGATATCTGTCCTATATTTATCACCCCTCAATTTAAAGCTACATCCCCTTGTGTTAGCCATCACCATCCGAGGAAAAAAGCTCTCACCGCCCACCCTATCCAACCCTCTGATTATCTTGTATGTCTAGATTAAGTCACCTCTCAATCTTCTTCTCTCCAAGAGAAAACAGCCTCAGTTCCCTCAGCTTTTCCTCATTAGACCTTCTTTCCATACCAGGCAACATCCTAGTGTAGCTCCTCCGAACCCTTTCCAAACCTTCCACATCTTTCCTATAATGCAGTAACCAGAACTGTACACAATACTCCAGATGTGGCCTTACCAGTGTCTTGTACAGCTGAACCATGACTTCGCGGCTCTGAAACTCAATCCCCCTACCAAGAAATGCCAACACACCATATGCCTTCTTAACAACCCAGGGTGGCAACTTTCAGGGAATTATGCACCTGGATACTGAGATCTCTGTTCATTTGCACTACCAAGAACTTTACCACTAGCCCAATATTCTGCATTCCTGTTATTTCTTCCAAAGTGAACTACCTCACACGTTTCCGCATTAAACTCCATTTGCCACTTCTCAGCCCAGTTCTGCATCTTATCTATGCCCCTCTGTAACCCACAACATCCTTCGGCACTATCCACAACTCTGCCTACCTTATTGTCATCCACAAAATTACTAACCCATCCTTCTACACTCACATCTAGATCATTTATAAAAGTGACAAATAGCAGTGGCCCCACAACAGATCCTTGTGGCACATCACTGATAACTGAGTTCCAGGATGAACATTTCCCATCAACCACCACCCTCTGTCTTTCAGCTAGCCAATTTCTGATCCAACTTGTTAAATCACCTTCAACTCCAAAACTCCATACATTATGCAATAGCCTACTGTGTGGAACCTTATCAAACACTTTACTGAAGTCCATATACACCACACCAACTGCTTTGCCATCTGTTTCATCACCTTCTTGAAGAACCTAATAAAGGTTAATTAGGCATGATCTGCACCTGTTGATTATCCCTAATCAGATTATTCCTTTCCAGATGATTACAAATCCTTTCACTTATAACCTTTCCAACACCTTACCTGGAACCGAAGTAAGGCTCACTGGCCTATAATTATCAGGGTTGTCTCGACTCCCCCTCTTAAACAAGGGAACAACATTTGCTATCCTCCAGTTTTCTGGCCCTACTCCTGTTGACAAAGACATCAAAGATCAGAGCCAAAGGCTCTGCAATCTCATCCCTGGCTTCCCAGAGAATCTGAGGACAAATCCCATCCAGCTCAGGGGTCTAATCTATTTTCATATCATCCAAAATTGTTGAAACCTCCTCATTGTCCACCGCAATCCCGTCTAATCTTGTAAACTGTACCTCTATTCTCAGTAACAGTGCCATTTTCCAATGTGAACACTGACGAAAAGTATTCATTAAGGGCTTCCCCTATTTCCTCAGATTCCACACACAACCTTCCACTACTATTTTTGATTGGCCCTAATCTTAATCAGAGCTTAAAAATGTGTTGCTGGAAAAGCTCAGCAGGTCAGGCAGCATCAGAGGAGCAGGAGAATTGACGTTTTGGGCATAAGCCCTTCTTCAGGAACGCCTGAAACATCGATTCTCCTGCTCCTTTGATGCTGCCTGACCTACTGCACTTTTTTTAGCAACACATTTTTAAGCTCTGATCTCCAGCATTTGCAGTCCTCACTTTCTCCTAATCTTACTCAGTCATTTTTTATTTCTGATATACCAATAGAAGGCCTTAGGGTTTTCCTTGATCCTATCCACCAACAACTTCTCATGTCCCCTCCTGGCTCTTCTTAGCCCTCTCTTTAGATCTTTTCTAGCTAACATATAACTCCCAAGCCCCTAACTGAGCCTTCATGCCTCATCCTTACATAAGCCTTCTTCTTCCTCTTGACAAGCACTTCAACTTCTTTAGTAAACTATGGCTCCCCCTCTCAACAACTAGCTCCCTGCCTGATAGTTATATGCTTATCAAGGACCCACCTTTGAATAAGGTCCACATTTCAAGAGTGTCCATCCCCTGCAGTTTCCTTCCCCATCTTATGCATCCTTAATCTTGCCTAATTGCATCATTATTACCTTTCCTTCAGTTATACCTCTTTCCCTGTGGTATATACCTATCCCTGCCCATTGCTCTTGTAACCGAATTGTGGTCACTTTCACCAAAGTACTCACCTACCTCCAAATCTAACACCTGGCTGGGTTCATTCCCTAGTACCAAATCCAATGTGGCATCGCCCCTTGTTGGCCTGTCTACATACTGTGTCAGAAAACCCTCCTGCACATATTGAACAAAAACTGATCTATCTAAACTACTCAAACTATAGTATTCCCAGTCAATGTTGGGGAAGTTAAAGCCCCCCATAATAACTACCCTTTTACTCTCGCTCCTATTGAGAATCATCTTTGCTATTCTTTCCTCTACATCCCTGGAACAATTGAGGCCTTTGGAAAACTCCCAACAGGGTGACCTCTCCGTTCCTGTTTCTAACCTCAGCCCAAACTACCTCAGTGGATGAGTTATGTTATCTCAGCTGCTGTACTTACTACCCTTGATTAACAATGCCACACTCCCCTTTTACCATCTTCTCTGTTCTTACTGCATCACTTATCACCAGGCTTTGGCATCCCCATAACTGGTCATAATTATGCGAGCCAATCAGCTCCTTGTTGCTGGACAAATCTCATGCTCCACACAGTCCTCCTGGTATTATCTACAAACATCTTGTGATCCCCATGCCCCATGCTTGGACAAAGCAGTAGTGTAAACAACATGCAACACAGTTTCAGTAACTTACTTTTAAGAATGCGCAGCAATCCCTTTCACGGTGCTTTTTTTCACCCAGAAGTAATTCCATAAGTAAAACAGTAACATAGTAAGAAACTGCTGGAAAAACCCAGCAAGTCTGGCAGTATGTGTGGAAAGAAAGCAGATTTAACACTTCAGATCCAGTGACTCTTCTTCAGACTGGACCTGAAACATCAACTCTGCTTTCTCCCCACAGATGCTGCCAGATCGGTTTGAAATTTTTCAGCAATTTCTGATTTCCAGCATCACAGTTAAAGTCAAAGAGATGTACAGCATTAAATTATTCTAAAATATTCTAAATTAATCTAATCCCATTTGCCAGCACTTGGCCCATATCCCCGTAAATCCTTCCTATTCATATATCCATCCAGATGTCTTTTAAATGTTGTAATTGTACCAGGTTCCTTTTAAGTCTTGCCACGCTCACCTTAAACTATGCCTTCTAGTTCTATACTGCCCCACTCCAGGGAAAAGACCATGTCTATTTACCCCACCCATGCCCCTCATGACTTTATAAACCTCTATAAGGTCACACCTCAACCTATGACAGATAGGCAACCACACTCTCCACCCCAAGGAGAACACTGTCCTCCATTCTTTGGTATTTTTGTTTAAAAAAGTAATACTTGGAGGAAGTGCACTGTTCGGAGGTATAAAAAACACAAGTCAGACTGGTATGCATCATAGGGGCTCAGTGGTTAGTATTACTGCCTCACAGTGCCAGGGACTGGGCTCAGTTCCAGCCTCGTGTGAGTGTCTGTGGGGAGTTTGCATATTTTCTGTGTCTGCTTGGGTTTCCTCCCACAATCCAAAGATGTGCAAGTTCAGTGGATTGACCATGCTAAATTGCCCATGGCATCCAGGCATGTGCAGGCTAGCTTAATTAGCAGGGTTATCTCAAGAGGGTTGGAATATAAAAGCACCGTTGTGCTACTGAGACTTCATAAAGCTCTGGTTAGGCCCCAATTGGAGTACTGTGTTCAGTTTTGGTCCCCAAACCTCAGGAAGGACATACTGGCACTGGAGCGTGTCCAGCGGAGATTCACACAGATGATCCCTGGAATGGTAGGTCTAACATATGAGGAATGGCTGAGGATCCTGGGATTGTATTCATTGGAGTTTAGAAGATTAAGGGCAGACTTAATAGAGACGTACAAGATAACACATGGCTTGGAAAGGGTGGACGCTAGGAAATTGTTTCCATTAGGCGAGGAGACTAGGACCCGTGGACACAGCCTTAGAATTAGAGGGGGTAAATTCAGAACAGAAATGCGGAGACAGTTCTTCAGCCAGAGAGTGGTGGGCCTGTGGAATTCATTGCCGCAGAGTGCAGTGGAGGCTGGGACGCTAAATGTCTTCAAGGCAGAGATTGATAAATTCTTGTTGTCTCAGGGAATTAAGGGCTACGGGGAGAATGCGGGTAAGTGGAGTTGAAATGCCCATCAGCCATGATTGAATGGCGGAGTGGACTCGATGGGCCGAATGGCCTTACTTCCACTCCTATGTCCTATGGTCTTATGGTTACAGGGATGGGGGGCATGGGGGGAGGGGTGGGTGTAAACAGGTCTGGGTGAGGTGCTCTTTGAGAGAAAGTTAGTGTGGACTTGATGGGCTTGAATGGCCTGCTTTCACACTGTGAAGATTCTATTATCATTCACAAGCTTTTCCTTCAGCCCACAATAAAGAAATCATACATTCCAGGAAGTGGTCATCTTTGAGCTCTGGACAGTTGAGGAAGTGACCGGCTACAAGATTAGGAATTAACAGGAAATGCTAGTATCTTCAAGGTGGGTGCTAATCTCAGAAGGAAACCCAGCATTGGAAACTTGGACAATGGTGGTTCCTCAGTACAGACCATGGCAGCAATGGTGAAAGTGAGGACTGCAGAGTCAAGAGTGTGGTGCCTGGAAATGCACAGCAGGTCTGGCAGCATCTGAGCAGCAGGAGAGTCGATGTTTCAGGCAAAAGCCCTTCATCAGGAATGGGTAAGGCATGGCACGGGAAAGGAACAAGAAGGAGTAGTGAGCCTGTTCTTATCGGAGAGTTCATGGTTAAGAGATCACACACACAGGTATTTCTCTAATCTTCATAGTTGGACATGCATGCTGAGATGGTTTTCCTGATGTCGGGGTAAAGCATTTCATGGGAGAAGGGGCAGAATATTCTGCAAGAGTAGGGAATTATTGTTGTACACATTGGTACAACAGCACGGAGAGCACAAGTATTTAAATTCAACAGTCAAATGTTGTAGGAGTTAGCAGCGAAGGTGGTAACCTCTAGATTTCTTCAGTTTTATGCACTGGTGAGGGAAGAACTAGGAGGATAAAGAATCATTGTATGGTTTTGAGGCAAGATGCAGATTCTTGATGCATTGGGACCAGTTCTGGGCAGAGGCACCAATTTAAAATGGGACAGCTTGCACACGGGGATCAAATTTCTCATGGGGAAGTTCAGTAATGTGGCTAGGAGAGTATAAACTAAATTGGCAGGTAGATGGGCACCAACATTCAGGGAGTAGAGAAAAGCAATAAAGCTACATAAAAGTGAAAATATTGGATAGTACTACAATTGGGAATAGTTCCATTTTAATTAGAGTATTCTTAACAGAATACTGAAGAACACAAAAGGCCAGTCTCGAGTACATGTAATTAAAGTATATTGAATAAGGTTGGTGAACTATAAGTACAAATAGCCATGTGGAAATATGAGGTATTGGTGGCAGTATGGCTTAAAACGATGAGGATTCTGTGCTTAATATTCACTGATAAAGTTCAGAAAGGACTGAGGATGAAATAAGATAGGATTGGATTTCTTAATGAGGAAGACTGTTGGAACAAGATGTCCTTGAGGGGCAAGAATAGAATTAATTATCAGTGTTGGAAAGCAAAGAAAAAGCTATGATTAGACAACTGAAAGTATTCAATAGGATTAGAAATAGAGAGAGGAAGGAGAAAATCCTCTGGGAAATCCTAGAGATCTGCAAAAACCATGGAGAGGTGAGACTTTAATATTATCCCAATTGATATTTGAGTAACCCGAGTAAAAGAGCAAGGAAGGGAAGGCATTTCTAAAATGTGTTAGGAGGCTATAATAACTGCATAGAAGAAGACACAGAAGATCTCCCACAAATGTCATGTAACCATGAACTTGTTGAACTGAGGAACTAACGGAAGTAAGTGTTCATGAAGATTTACTTGTAAAAGAAAGAAATAGTTGGATTGAGGTTTGAGAAATCTCCGGAACCAGACTAGCTTCACCTGAAGTAGATTAAATAGACTAGCTACAGTAATAGTGGATACATTTAGAGGCTATTTTTCAAACTTTTATAGATTCTGGTAAGATTCCTATTGACTAGAAGATAGCAAATATAAGGCAAGTAATTAATGATAGAGGAAAAGAGAGAGAGAATGGAGAACTACAGATCTATAACCTTGAGACCAGTAGCAAGGAAATTAGAATCTATTCTAATATCTAGAGTTAAATAGATATTTAGAAAAAGAATGGAAAATTGGACAGAGTGAACATGGATTTATGAAAGGGAAATCAAATAACAAACTTCAGGTTTTTTGAGAATGATGCTTGCAGCATAGATAAAGGAGAACCAGTAGATATACATTATGTGTTTTCAGAAGGGAAGTAAATAAAGTTAGACTGCATGGCTTTGGAGGTTGACTAGGGGAAAGTGAGGACTGCAGATGCTGGAGACCAGAGTTGAAAAATGTGGTGCTGGAAAAACACAGCAGGCCAGGCAGCATCCGAGGAGCAGGAGAATCGTCGTTTAGGGCATAAGCACTTCTTCAGGAATGAGGCTGATGTGCCAAGCGGGCTGAGATAAACGGGGGAGGGAATTTGGGGGAGGGGCGCTGGGAATACGATAGGTAGAAGGAGGCGAGGGTGAGAGTGATAGGCCGGAGAGGGGGTGGGGGCAGAGAGGTCGGGGAGAAGATTGCAGGTCAAGAGGGCAGTGCTGAATCTGGGGGTTGGAACTGAGATAAGGTGGGGGGGGGGGGGGGGGGGAGGGGAAATGAGGAAGCTGGATAAATCTACATTCATCCCACGTGGTTGGAGGTTCAAGGTTGGACGGGAAATATACTAGTTTCGATGGATAATCAGTTAACAGACAGAAAGGAGGGGAATGGCAATAATTGGATCATTCTCAGATGGCAGATTGTTAGCAGTGGGGAGCACATTGCTGGGTCCACAACTGTTCACAATTGATATATAAAAGTGATTGGAAGTAAGGACAAATTGTAAAATTTCCAAATTTGCTGATGACACCAAACTGAGTCGGAATGCAAGTTGAGTGGAGTACAAGAAAACTTAAGAACTTGGACAGGCCAAGTGAATGAGTTAGAACATGCAGATGGAAGGTAATGAAACTGTGTATGAAATTTACTTTGGTAGAAAAAAATCTCAAAAACAGAATGACAGGGCATCCAAGGGGATCAAATTATCCTTGTTTATGAGTCATTAAAAGTTATTATGAAGTTGCAGTAAGCAGTTAGAAAGGCAAGCAGTACTTGGCATTCATTTCATGGAGGCTGGAGTACAGGTGACATCTTGCTGGGGCTGTATATGACTTTTGAGAGATACTATCTGGAATAATGTGTGGAGTTACAGTCTCACTTAAAGAAGGATAGAATTGCCATAGAGGGAGGTAACTGGAAGATCATCAGATTAATCTCTATTCCCTAGAGCTTCAAAGAATGAGAGGTGATCTAATTAAAATCTATAACATTTTTAAAGGGCTCATATTGGTAGGATGCTTCCCCTCACTAGCAACCAGGTAGAACTAGGGACATTAACCCAAGATAAAAAGTAGACCATTTAAAACTGAGGAGCAGAATTTCTGCTCCAGGGAGGGTGATGAATCTTTGGAATTCTCTATCCCAGAGGGCTGTGGAAGTTCAATCATTGGATAGGTTCAAGACAGATGTCAATAGGTTACTGGAGATGAGTGATAAATGAAAAAGGTGATAGCATCACCTTGCTGCACTGAGGACACAATCAACTATAAACTTATTGAATTGCATGGTGGGTTTGATGGGCTGAATAGCCTCCTCCTGTTCTCTTCCAGCTAGAAAGAAGACATTGTTGGATCTGGTGTTGGGAATGAGGTGGGCCCTGTGAACTGAGTGACTATGGGGAAACACTTGGGTAAGAATGATCACAGTATCGTAGCTTTGCAGAAAAAGTAAGGGCAAGTAAGTCAGTTAAATTGGAAGAGGGGTGAAACAGAGACTAGCCAGGGTGAAATAGAACCAAAGACTGACAGGAAAAACTGTAATAGAACAATAGATGACCTACAGATACAGTATTCCGACATACATAGTATCCAGGAAAGATAGAAAAGAGAATGGTGGGAGGAGTGGTGGTATTAAGAAGTACTTTGCATTGCTGGAAAGACAGGATACCAAATGGGCCAAAAACACAATCAATTTGGTTACAGCTATGGTACACAAAATATCCCTTCAGCAGTTGGAGAGAGGACTAGCAAGAGTGAGAGAAAATAAACTTACTGACGTCACCTTTACCAATTCAACTATCACAGATGTATCTGGCTAAAAAAAAACTACAGTAGGAATGACCACTGCAGAGTCCTTGTGCAGTGTGATGTGTGTAGGTTCTACAACCACACTGCATGCAACAGGTTTGAAAGATGACTGCCATAAATCATATGAAATTACAACTGTGCTCCTTGCAGAATTTTTATTGACAAAATGATTTCTGGTTTTGTTAGTTCGCGAGATTACAATTAACCCCCAACCCTAGTTCAGAGCACCAAAACGTCAGAAAGACCAGATGCAAGTGTGGACTTACTCATAGGTGCTGTATTCTGAAAGCCAGGGTTACTCAGAGATCAAACTGCTCCATTCTGCCGAACGCAGCTGTAAATTTGGAGAATTTTAATTGACTTGCTGCTAGATGACTAAAATGGGCTAAAAATACAAATAGAAACAAACAGAAATGGATATAGAATCTTCCAGCATAGAACGAGGCTTGCTAAGAATACACATTTGAACGAGTTGTCCAATCCAACATTTCCTCTCACTATCCTGCAAACTAGTTCTCTTCAATCCACGGTGAGCTTTTTATTAAGTTCCTATTGAACCGGAGTCCATCGGCCTTCTGTTTAATGCAAACCAGATCATAAGACTGAAATAGTTTCTCTTCCTGCTCTTTTGTTGCCAATCGTTTTAAATCTATGTCATCTGATAAGTGACCAATTTGCCAGAGAAAATGGTTTCTCCCAACTTGCTGGATCAAAACCTCTCCATTTTGAATATAGAACATAGAATAGTACATAGAATATAGAACATAGAATAGTGGCACGGTGGCACAGTGGTTAGCACTGCTGCCTCACAGCGCCGGAGACCCGGGTTCAATTCCCGCCTCAGGCGACTGACTGTGTGGAGTTTGCACGTTCTCCCCGTGTCTGCGTGGGTTTCCTCCGGGTGCTCCGGTTTCCTCCCACAGTCCAAAGATGTGCAGGTCAGGTGAATTGGCCATGCTAAATTGCCCGTAGTGTTAGGTAAGGGGTAGATGTAGATCTCGATGTTGATGTAGGGGTATGGGTGTTACGCTTTGGCGGGGCGGTGTGGACTTGTTGGGCTGAAGGGCCTGTTTCCACACTGTAGGTAATCTAGTACAGTACAATACAGGCCCTTGACGTTAGCCAATCTTTTACCCTGCTCTAAGATCAAATTAACCTATACACCCTATATTTTACTATCATCCATTTGCCTACTATCAAAGAGTCATTTAAATATCCCTGATGTATCTGACTCTACTACCAGCGTTGGTAGTGCGTTCCACGCACCCACAACTCTGAGTAAATAACCTACCTCTGACATCTCCCCTACACCTTCCACCAATCACCTTAAAATTATGCCCCCTCATGATAGCCATTTCCACCATGGGAAAAAGTCTCTGACTATCCACTCGATCTATGTCTGTCATCATCTTATACACCTCTAACAAGTCACCTCTGCCCAAACCACTTTACCTTGCTTCTTTCCCAGTATATATGTGTTTGGATGAAATACTCTATTGTTACTTATTTTAAAAGATAGATATTTCTGGAATTTGTCTGTATTTCTACATTTTATATTCCTTTTTGTAGATGAACTCAAGCTAAATAGATTCAATCTTTAAACACTCCAGGATATTGTTCCTGTGAGAACTGTAATAGTGTACCTGATCACCACTTCAGTTTAATCTTCTCTATCCCTCCTAAATAACATTGGAGACATTGGCTCCAATGGTTTGGTTCCCATTTCTGCCTATGTTATAGTCACAACATTAAAACTCCATGTGACCTAACTAAACTCCTACCTCTGTAGCTTTGTCAAGCTTATTTATAAAACTCATTGAATTAACACATTCTAACACTGCTGATCAACTTTGTTACTTTTCTCAGTCTTATTCCTGCTCTTTCTGCATTTTGTTTTGTTTTGTCTCTCGGCTTTTCATGTATCTTATTTCGACTCTTTGCTACTGGTATTTTCTCCCCGTGTCAACTCCACAAGCACAAGTCCATGCCACTGTGAAGATAGTGTTTCTGTCTCTGTTCAGGTGGAACCTGTTAGGCTTGAGTCTCAAAACTAGCCCTAAAAGTAGGAAGGCCCCTTATGCTAGAAGTCACCTACTTGCTCTTTTTCTGAACTCTCTGCAGCTTCCTGAATGCACTGCCAGAGGGCAAGCTGGAGCAGCTGGCAACACTTCATGGACATGTGGTTTTCCAGGACACATCAATGCCCTGGCATTCTGACATGGCACCAAATGTGAATGTAACAGGCTCTAGTTGCTCAGGCATGTCAGATAACAGTTATTATATAATCAGTTATGTAAACCTAAAACTAACATTAAAACACAAATTGAAACCACTTAAAACTAAATCTATAAAAATCACAACCCATTAAATAAGCACCAAAATTACTGGTCTCTGCCACTAAACTAAATACTTAGCTCTAATAGACTTACACCACTCCATGCTGTGCTGAGTACTTTTGAGTTTGTCTGGTGTCAGCCATCATCACATGCATGGTTTAAGACTGCCTCTGTTCTCTGTCCATGCTTGCCTAAGCTCAGGGCTTGCTAGAAATGTTACCCCTCACAGTATGGAGTAAACAACTCAACCATAAGGTTTGTTAGAGGGTGGTGAAAGAAAATAAAAATCAGCCTGTTTTTAGCTTACCATCTAAGGTACATATCCAAATGCCAGGAAAGCTAGATCAAACAACTAATGTTTAAGTGGAAATGCACAGACATTACAACCTCAGCAGAGGACATTTAGTCCTAATCAATTCCACGCAAGCATGTGTTCACACACTGCAGGAGTTTATGATTGGTTATTGGCAGATTCTGTCAGGACTTGCTGTTTGTAATCTTTAAACATCAACTGGAAGATGATGAAACCTCACAAGGAAAGTCACTAGGCAAAAATAAATTCAAACATGATTAGAGTCACAGAGTCATAGAGATGTAGAGCATGGAAACAGAGCCTTCGGTCCAACTAGTCCACGCTGACCAGTTTTTAAATTTAATCTAGTCCCACTTGCCAGCATTTGGCCCATATCCTCGAAACCCTTCCAACTCATGTATCCACCTAGATGCCCTTTAAATGTTGCAATTGTACCAGCCTCCACCACTTCCTCTGGCCGCTCATTTCATACACGCACCATCCTCTGCATGAAGACATTGCTCCTTAGGTCCTTTACAAAACTTTCTCCTCTCACCTTAAAACTATGCCCTGTAGTTTTGGACTCCAATACCATGGAGCAAAACCTTTGACTATTCAGCCTATCCATGCCCTTCGTGATTTTATGATCTTCTACAAGGTCACTTCTCAACCTCCAACACTCCAGGCAAAATAGCACCAGCCTATTCAGCCTCTCCCAAACCTTCCAACCCTTGAAAACCTTTTCTGAACCCTTCCAAGTTTCAAACCAGCTTTCCTATAGCAGGGAGACCAAAATTGAATCCAGCATTCCAAAAAATGGCCTAACCAATGTCCTGTACTGCCGCAATATGACCTCCCAACTTCTATATTCAATGCACTGACCAATAAAGGCAAGTATACAAATGCTCCCTTCACAACCCTGCCTACCTGTGATTCCACTTTCAAGGAATTATGATCCTGCACCCCAAGGTCTCTGTTCAGCAACACTCCCTTACCATTAAATGTATAAGTCCTATCCTGATTTGCCCTATCAAAATGCTGCACATCACATTATCTAAATTAAACGCCATTGCCACTCCTTGGCCCATTTCCCCATCTGATCAAGGTCCCTTTGTTCTATGAGGTAACCTTCTTCGCTGTCTACTAGACCACCAATTTTGGTGTCATCTGCAAACTTACTAGCCATACCTCCTATATTCACATCTAAATCATTTATATAAATTACAAAAAAAAAGTGGACCCAGCACCAATCCTTGCTGCACACCACTGGTCACATGCCTCCAGTTCAAAAAGCAACCCTCCACCACCACACTATGTTCAAACCAATTTTATGTCTAAGTGGCTAGTTCTCCATCTGATCTAACTTTGTTAACAAGTCTACCATGTGAAACCTTTAACACTTACTGATGTCTTTATAGACAATGTCCACTGCTCTACCTTCATCAATCCTCTTAATCACTTTTCTAAAAAAAATTCAATCATAAAGTCAAAGTTGTAAGCTTGGAAACAGATCCTCGGTCCAACACATCCATGCTGACCAGATATTCTAAATTAAATCCGATCCCATTTGCCAGCATTTGCCCCATATCCTCTAAACCCTTCCCATTCGTATACCCATCCATATACCTTTTAAATATTGTAACTGTACCAACCTCTACCACCTCCTCTGCCAGCTCATTCCATACACTCAACACCCTTTGCATGTTGCCCCTTTGGTCCCGTTTAAATAATTACCCTCGCAAACCTATGCCCTCTAGCTTTGGACTCCCCTACCCTGGAGAAAAGATCTTGGCAATTCACCCTATCCATGCCACTCTTGATTTTATAAACCTCTATAAAAGGTCATCCCTCAGCCTCCAATGCTCCAGAGAAAATAGCCCCAGCCTATTCAGCCTCTCCCTACAGCTCAAACTCTGCAAGTTAGTGTGACACACCCAAAGCCATGTTGACCATTTCTAATCAGTCCTTGCCTTTCCAAAGACATCTAAATCCTGTCCCTCATGACAATTTACCCACAACTGACCTCAGGCTCACCAGTCTATAGGTCCCTGGCTTTTCCTTACCACCTTTCCTAAATAATGGCACCATGTTAGCCAACCTCCAGTCTTCCTGCACTCACCAGTGGCTATTGATGATTGCTTTCCTAGCTTCTCACAAAGTTCTAGGGTCCCAGGGATTTATCCACCTTATGTGTTTAAAACATCTGGCACCTTCTCTGTAATAGAGACAGATTTCAAGATATCACTCTTTGTTTCCCCAGGTTACAGAACTTCCATATCCATAGCTTTCATATCCTTCTCTACAGGAAACACTGATACAAAATACTTGTTTAGTATCTCACCCATCCCCTGTGGTGCCACACATTAAATTTAATTAAATTTATTGTCACGTGTACCGAGGCACAGTGAAAAGCTTTGTCTTGCGAGCAATACAGGCAGATCACAGAGTTAAGTAGTACAGATAAGTAAATAGTAGGTAAACAGCGGTAAAAACAAAAACACAGGTACAGGCGAATGTTAAGAGTTTGTGAGTCCATTCAGTATTCTAACATCAGCGGGGTAGAAACTGTTACGAAACTGGCTGGTGCAAGTGTTCAGGCTTGTGTACCTTCTCCCCGATGGTAGAAGTTGTAGAAAAGCATTGCCAGGGTGGGATGGATCTTTGAGAATGGTGGAGGCCTGTCCTTAATAGCAGGCCTGGTAGATGGATTCTATAGATAGGAGGGTGGCCTTTGTGATTGCCCAAACTGAGTTCACCACTCTCTGTAACCGTCTCCAATCCGGAATGGTACAGTTGCCATACCAGGTAGTGATACATCCAGACAGAATGTGCTGGAAGGCGGACTTGATGATCTTTAAGGGGCCCTATTCACTCCCGAGTTACTCTTTTGACTTCAAGAATTTGTAGAATCCCCTTGGATATCTGCCAAAGTTATCTCATATCCCATTTTCACTCTTATGATTTCTATCTTCCAGTATCCTCCTACTGCCCTTATACTCTTCTAGGGATTCACTCGATCTCTGTTGTCCATACTCAACATATGCTTCCTTCTTTTTCTTGAGCAGAGCCTCAATTTCTCCATGCATCCAGCATACCCCATACCTATCAGCCTTGCCGTTCACACTAATAGGAACATACATAATGTCTCTGGACTCTTGTTATCTCATTTTTGAAGGCTTCCCACTTTTCCGCCATCCCTCTACCTTCAAACATCTGCCCCAATCAACTTTTGAAAATTCTTGCCGAATACCATCAAAATTGGCCTTTGTCCAAGTTGGAACTTCAGCTTTTAGATCTGGTCTATCCTTTCCCATTACTAATTTAAAACTAATAATTATGGTCACTGGCCCCAAAGTGCTCCCCCATTGGCATCTCAGTCATTTGCCCTGCCTTATTTCCCAAGAGTAGATCAAATTTTGCTCCTTCTCTATTGGGTACATCCATATACTGAAGAAGAACATTTTCTTGTGCACACTTAATAAATTCCTCTCTATCCAAGCCCTTAACACTATGGCAGTCCCAGTCAATGTTTGGAAAGTTAAAATCCCCTACCATAACCACCCTATTATTCTTACAGACAACTGAGATCTCCTTAAAAATTGGGTGTTTATTGTATAATCCAAATAAGGTGATCATCCCTTTCTTATTTCTCAGTTCCGCCCAAATAACTTCACTGGACAGACTCCCTTGAATATCCTCCCTCAGTACAGCCGTAATGTTATCCCTAACCAGAAACCACCCTCCTCTCTTGCCCCCTTTCTATCCTTCCTTTGGCATCATACCGGGGAACATTAAGCTGCCAGTCCTGTCCATCCCTGCGTCATATCTCTGTAACTGCTATGATATCCCAATCATAAAGGCCAACCTCCCATCTATAGAATCCATCTACCAGGCCTGCTATTAAGGACAGGCCTCCAGCATTCTCAAAGACCCATCCCACCCTGGCAATGCTTTTCTACAACCTCTACATTGGACAGAAGCCTGAACACGCACCAGCTGGTTTTGTAACAGTTTCTACCCTACTGTTATTAGAATACTGAATGGACTTCCCATGCCTGCGTTCATCTGCCTTAACTGTCAGGCCTCTTGCAGTGAAATAAATAGTTAAATTTATTAGTTCTCTGCCTTGCTCCTGCCTGCCTTGACCTGTACCTTTTCCTCAACTGCACCAGCCTCAGATTGATCTTTTCTCCCCCTCACTATCTTTCTGGATACCAACACATCAGCATCCCTTATAGTTTAAAGCCTCCTCTAGCAAATCTCCCCATAGAGCTCATAGAATCCCCTCAGTGTGAAAGCAGGCCGTTCGGCCCATTGAGTCCTTACTGTACCTCCGATGGGCATCCCACCCAGAACCTGCAACCCCCCCCCTCCCCCATTCCTGTAATCCTACATTTCTCATGGTTAATCTGCCTTGCCTACACATCCCTGGACACTATGGCAATTTTGCATGGCCAATTCACCTAACCTGCACATCTTTGGACTGTGGGAGGAAACCAGAGCACCCGGAGGAAACCCACACAGACACGGGGAGAATGTGCAAACTCCACATTGACAGTTGCCCAAGACTGGAAATGAACCCGGGCCACTGGTGCTGTGAGGTAGCAGTGCTAACCACTGAGCAACCATGCCACCCTGCCAGTATATTAGTCCCTTCCAAACCAGGTGCAACACGTTCTTCTTATACAGATTACTTCTACCCCAGAAGAGATTCCAATGATCCAAAAATGTGTATCCTTCTTTCCTGCACCAGCTTCTCAGCCATGCATTCATTCGCTCGGTTCTCCTATTCCTACTCTCAATACCACGTGGCACCAGAAGTAACCCAGAATTTACTACCCTTGTGGACCTCCTTTTTAACCTCTGACTTAACTTCCTATAATTTCCCCTGAACCTTGTCCTTTTCTCTTCTTCTGACATTGGTACCAATGTGAACAATGCCCTCCCGCTGGTCACTCTCCTCTGAGGATATTCTGAACCCTCTGAGACACCTTTGACCCTGGCACCATTCTGATGTCTCACTGTTAACTGCAGAAATGTCTGTCTGTGCCTCTGACTAGACAGCCCCCTACCATAATCGATCGCTTGGAATCAGATGTATCCCTTGTTTTAGAACCAGTCTTGATACCAGAAACCTGGCTGTTAGCGCTTATTCCCCTGAGAGTCTGTTACCCCCCACATTTTCCAAACAGCAATCTTGTTTAAGATGGTAGCCATGATGTGGATTTTCAGTGTTGGACTGGGGTTGACAAAGTCAGAAATCACACAGCACCAGGTTATAGTCCAACAGGTTCGGAGTCACAGTCATAGAGATGTACTGCACAGAAACAGATCCTTTGGTCCAACCCGTCCATGCCGACCAGATATCCCAACCCAATCTAGTCCCACCTGCCAGCACCCGGCCCATATCCCTCTAAACCCTTCCTATTCATTTACCCATCCAGATGCCTTTTAAATGTTAAAATTATCCTAGCCTCTGGCAGCTCATTCCATACACATACCACCGTCTGCATGAAAAAGTTGCCCCTTAGGTCTCTAATTTCTTTCCCGCTCACCCTAAACCTATGCCCTCTAGTTCTGGACTCCCCCACCTCAGGGAAATTCTTTGTCTATTTATCCTATCCATGCCCCTCATGGTTTTATAAACCTCTTTAAGGTCATCCCTCAGCCTCCAAGGCTCCAGGGAAAACAGCCCCAGCCTGTTCAGCCTCTCCCTATAGCTCAAGTTCTCCAACCCTGGCAACATCTTTTAAATCTTTTCTGAACCCTTTCAAGTTTCACAACATCTTTCCGATAGGAAGGTGACTAGAATTGCACGCAATATTCCAACAATGTCCTAACCAATGTCTTGCACAGCCGCAACATGACCTCCCAACTCCTGTACTCAATACTCTGACCAATAAAGGAAAGCATACCAAATGCCTTCTTCACTATCCTATCTACCTGCAACTCCACTTTCAGGGAGCTATGAACCTGCACTCCAAGGTCTCTTTGTTCAGCAACACTCCCTAGGACTTTACCATTAAGTGTATAAGTCCTGCTAAGATTTATTTTCCCAAAATGCAGCACCTCGCATTTATCTGAATTAAACTCCATCTGCCACTTGTTAGCCCATTGGCCCATCTGGTCCAGATCCTGTTGTAATCGGAGGTAACCCTCTTCGCTGTCCACTACACCTCCAATTTTGGTGTCATCTGCAAACTTACTAACTGTATCTCTTATGCTCACATCCAAATCATTTATATAAAATGATGAAAATCAGTGGACCCAGCACCGATCCTTGTGGCACTCCACTGGTCACAGACCTCCAGTCTGAAAAACAACCCTCCACCACCACCCTCTGTCTCCTACCTTTGAGCCAGTTCTGTATCCAAATGGCTAGTTAGACCATAAGACCATAAGACATAGGAGTGGAAGTAAGGCCATTCGGCCCATCGAGTCCACTCTGCCATTCAATCATGACCAATGGGCATTTCAACTCCACTTACCCGCATTCTCCCCGTAGCCCTTAATTCCTTGTGACATCAAGAATTTATCAATCTCTGCCTTGAAGACATTTAGCGTCCCGGCCTCCACTGCACTCTGCGGCAATGAATTCCACAGGCCCACCACTCTCTGGCTGAAGAAATGTCTCCGCATTTCTGTTCTGAATTTACCCCCTCTAATTCTAAGGCTGTGTCCACGGGTCCTAGTCTTCTTGCCTAACGGAAACAATTTCCTAGCATCCACCCTTTCCAAGCCATGTATTATCTTGCAAGTTTTATTAGATCTCCCCTTAATCTTCTAAATTCCAATGAATACAATCCCAGGATCCTCAGCCGTTCCTCGTATATTAGACCTCCATTCCAGGGATCATCCGTGAGAATCTCCGCTGGAGATGCTCCAGTGCCAGTATGTCCTTCCTGAGGTATGGGGACCAAAACTGGACACAGTACTCCAAATGGGGCCTAACCAGAGCTTTATAAAATCTCAGTAGCACAACGGTGCTTTTATATTCCAACCCTCTTGAGATAAATGACAACATTGCGTTCGCTTTCCTGCTGTATATAGTTCTTCCTATAGTTCTCCCTGTATTCCATGAGATCTAACCTTGCTAACCAGTCTCCCATAGGGAACCTTGTCAAACACCATGTAGTCCATGTAGATCACACCTACCACTCTGCCCTCAATCCTCTTTGCTATTTCTTCAAAATCTCAATCAAGTTTGAGAGACATGATTTCCCATGCACAAAGCCTTGCCTTTCCAAACACACATACATCCTGTCCCTCAGAATTCCCTCCAAACAACTTGCCCACCACCGACCTCAGGCTCACTGGTCTATAGTTCTTGTCTAGTGGTCGAGTGGCTTGTCCTTACCACCTTTCTTAAACAGTGGCACGACGTTTGCCAACCTTCAGTCTTCTGGCACCTCACCTGTGACTATTGGTGATACAAATATTTCAGTAAAAGGACCAGCAAACACTTCCCTAACTTCCCACAGAGGTCTACCTGATCAGGTCCGGGATTTATCCACTTATGCGTTTCAAGACATCTAGCACTTCCTCCTTTGCAATATGGACATTTTTTTCAAGATGCCACCATCTGTTTCCCTATATTCTATCTCTTCTGTGTCCTTTTCCTCAGTAAATACTGTTGCAAAATACTCATTTAGTATTTCCCCCATTTTCTGCGGTTCCACACAAAGGCCGCGGCCCTATTCTCTCCCTAGTTACCCTTTTATCCTTAATGTATTTGTAAAAACCCTTTGGATTCTCCTTAACCCTATTTGCCAAAGCTATCTCATGTCCCCTTTTTGCCCTCCTGATTTCTCTCTTAAGTATACTCCTACTGCCTTTATACTCTAAGGATTCACTCAATCTATCCTGTCTATACTTGACACATGCTTCCTTCTTTTTCTTAGCCAAACCCTCAATTTCATTAGTCATCCAGAATACCCTACACCTACCAGCCTTTCCTTTCATCCTAACAGGAGTATACCTTCTTTGGACTCTCGTTATTTCATTTCTGAAGGCTTCCCATTTTCCAGCCATCCCTTTACCTGTGAACATCTGCCTCCAATCAGCTTTTGAAAGTTCTTGCCTAATACCATCAAAATTAGCCTTCCTCCAATTTAGAACGTCAACTTTTAGATCTGGTCTATCCTTTTCCATCACTATTTTAAATCGAATAGAATTATGGTCGCTGGCCCCAAAGTGCTCCCCCACTGACACCTCAGTCACCTGCCCTGCCTTATTTCCCAAGAGTAGGTCAAGTTTTGCATCTTCTCTTCATAAGCTTTCAGAGTGTAGCCCCTTTGTTATGGGAAGTAACTTTACCTGATGATGGAGTACGCTCTGAAAGTTTGTGATTTCAAATAAACCTGTTGGACTATAACCTGGTGTCATGTGATTTCTGACTTTGTTTGAGATGGGGATAATCACAGGAGACTCCTGCACTACCTGCCTAGACCTCCTAGAGATAACCCATCTACCTGACTGTATGTCTAAAGCATCAAAACATTACCAATCTTTCTTGGGATACACATGTCTAGTTGGGATTACTGTACTGTATGATGTGTCACAGAGAGTATCCTGGATATAGTACATACATGCACTAAGATCATAAAGACATAGGAGCAGAAGTAGGCTATTCAGCCCATCAAGTCTACTACACCTTTCAATTAAATCATGGCTGCTCTGATAATCTTCAAGTCCACACTGCTTCCATTTCCACATAATCTTTGACACCCCTGACTGATTAAAAATCTGTCTCTCTCAAAATTTATCTCAGCCTTGTATGTGCTTATCAATCCAGCTGTCTGTGATAAATAATTCCATAGATTCATCACCCTCAAAGAATAGATTCCTCCTCATCCTTTTTATGTGCAACAACTCACTGACATTTTGCCCTCTGGTCCGAGACTCACCCAGAAGGGAAACTACCTCTAATTTCCTTTTCAAACCACTTAAGAATCTTGTCTGCTTTAGTAATTTCTCCTCATTCTTCTAAACTCCATGGCTACTGGCCAAACCAATTCAACCTCTCTTCATATGACAGTCACTCCACACCCAAAATCAGTCCAGTGAACATTCTCTGGATTGCCTTCAATACCAATATTCCTTCCTTTAGACAAGGGGGTCAGAACTGTCCAATATTCCAGTTGTGGTCTGACTAGTGTCCTGTACAGTTTTAACAAGAAGTCCTTTTTTTTTATCATCTATTTCCTTTGAAATAAGACCAAAATTCTCTATGGTCTGCTGAACTTGGATGGTAACTTTTTATGATTCATGTACTAGGACCCCCAAATCTCTTAGCTGCAGCTTTCTCCATTTACATAATATCCAATTCCATTCTTCCTGCCAAAGCAATCTCACATTTTTCCACATTATATTCCATGTGGCCAAGTTTTTGTCCACTCTTTTAACCTGTCTATATTCCTCTGTAGACTTTTTTGTGCCATTCTAACCACACAACTTCTCACTTATTGGTGTCATCCACAAATTTCTTTGTGTTTGTCATCTAAGCATATTGTAATTGGCTTTATCAGGCGGAATTGGTGTAGCTTGAGCTCAAACAGGGTTGGTAGAAGCCTTCAGCAATAGCACCATTATAGAAGCTTGAAGGGAGGTTGAGATTTAAAGATGGAGTGGCACGGTGGCTCAGTGGTTAGCTCTGCTGTCTCACAGCACCAGGGGATGATTCCAGACTCAGGCAACTGTCTGCGTGGGCTTTCCCCTGACTGCTCCAGTTCTTCCCATAGTCCAAAGATGTGCAAGTTAGCTGAATTGGCCATGGGGAATGCAGGGTTACACGGATAGGTGGGTCTGAGTGGGATGCTCTTCTGAGGGTCGGTGTGGACTTGATGGGCTGAATGGTGTGCTTCCACACTGTAGGGATTCTGTGATGTCAAACAATTGTAGAGATGAGGCCCTTTAGCCCACTGAATCTGTACCACCAAAAATCTACTTTGGCTACACTAGTCCCACCTTCCAACACTAGGTGTATAGCTTTGAATGTTATGATGCTCCAAGTGCATATCCATGTACTTTTTAAAGGTTGTGAGGTTTCTCTCCTCAACTACCCTCCCAGGCAGTGCATTCCAGACCCTCCCACCAACCTCTTAAGCTTCTTGCCTTTTACCTTAAAATTCTGCCTTCTTGTTATTGACTAAGGGAAACAGCTGCTTTTTATCCATCCTGTCCATTAATGTTGTCAGGGTTGGAGGGTTTCAGCTGTAGGGAGAGGCTGAGTAGGCTAGGGCTGTTTTCCCTGGGGCTTTAGAGGCTGAGGGCTGAGGGGCATGTATAGGGTAAACAGACAAGATCTTTTCCCAGGGGTGTCGGAGTCCAGAACTAGAGGGCATAGGTTTAGGGTGAGAGGGGAAAGATTAAAGGGATCGAGGGGGAAACTTTTTCACGCAGAGGGCGGTGCAGGTATGGAATGAGGGAGTGGTGGAGGGTGGTACAATTACTACATTTAAAAGGCATCATTGATAGGAAGGGTTTAGAGGGATATGGGCCAAGTACTGCCAAATGGGACTAGATTAATTTAGGAGATCTGGTCGTCATGGACGAGCTGCACCAAAGGGTCTGTTTCCATGCTGTACATCTCTATGATTCTATGTACCCCAATCAGGATCCCCCCTCAACCATCTCTGCTCTAAAAAAAAACACAAGCTTATTCAGACTATCTTCATAGCAGTGGGACTATGAAGATAGTCTGAAATGCTCTATCCCAGGCAACATCCTGGTGAGTCTCCTCTGCACCCATTCCTATACAATGACATCCTGCATATAGTGTGATGATTAGAACTGCACACAGTATTCCAACGTTTTGTACAGCTCTGACATAACCTTTCTGCTTTTACTTCCTTTTAAAACTAGCAACCACCACCAGGAAAACTGCCCAAGTATCCAATTGAGTCCCTTCCTGCTTTTATAATCTGTTCCACAACTGAAAGGCAAGTGTCATGTAAGTCTTCTTAACCACCCTATTAACTTGCCCAACCACACAAGGATCTGTGGGCAAGCACCCCTTGATCCATGGGGGCAGCGCGGTGGCTCAGTGGTTAGCACTGCTGCCTCACAGCACCAGGGTCCTGGGTTCAATTCCCACCTGACTGTGTGGAGTTTGCATATTCTCCCCGTGTCTGCGTGGGTTTCCTCCGGGAGCTCCGGTTTCCTCCCACAATCCAAAGATGTGCAGGTCAGGTGAATTGGCCATGCTAAATTGCCCGTAGTGTTAGGTGCGTTAGTCAGGGGTAATCCTTCTTTCTGGATTAGTGGTGCTGGAAGAGCACAGCAGTTCAGGCAGCATCCAAGTAGCTTGAACCTACCTGACTAGCAGGTAGAGTGTGACACCATGACTGGCATTGTAAGCAGACAAAGGTTTAATTAGTTCTGCATTAATGGTTTAATTCACATGCCTCTCTAATATCACCTCTATGAAGTTAAAAATCAATTTCCTGTTATCTTTTGCTGACTCACTGAGCTACCCATGACCAATCAACTGTGCTACACCACTGCTCACTACCAAACATCATGAGTTTAGACCAACAGAACAAATGAACAATCATTTAAACAAAAAAAAAGGCACTTTACAGTACTTCATGCATATGAATGAGAAAATGAAAATACTGTGGATTAAAAATGGAGCAGAAAATAACATTGGAGAGAAAACAGCATCCCACATGTTTACTGTCCCCAGGCATGCAATACAGGATGACCCCATCCCCTTGCACCCCTCCACACACACACCCTTCAGTCTTTACCCTCCACCCTGTCATTATCATTATTCCACAGTCTGATAAGGCGTGGGGGGTTGTGTGTAATGTGAATAGGACCAACACAAATCAGCCACCTGAAATGTAAACTAATCCCCTAGAGTGGAGGCAGAAACAACAGCACTCAATGGACACTCCATAACTTCATCCCCAGGCTTCATTTCAGGGGCAAATCTACTCACCTTTGTAAAACTAGTCAGACAAGTTTGTAACTTTCGGAAATATCAAGTGGCAGCAAGTTCCAGAAAGTTCAGCATTAAATCCTGAGGGAATTCCTTCATTATCACCCAAAATCTCCCTCCCTCGGTTACAAGGGAGAGTATTTTTTTGGGGGGCTGCGCGTTAAGATGGGGTTGATTGTTTCGGGTGGGAAATTATCTGTCCCAGTTCCGGCTGTATCTCTCTCAGTGAGAGCTGAACTGAACTAGGGTCAAATGGACTCCAGCTAGTTTTTGCCAAGAGCTGGGGATTGAGATTCAGTTACAGACAGGGTACGAGCTGTCTTCACGGTCTGCTAAGAGTTGCTTACTGGTCTCCTTTACAGTGAATACCTTGGGGGCATGTTAGCACTTGAATCTACCAAACTTCTGTCAACCCTCTCTCTCGCTCTCTGGGCTGATGGAGAAGGGGAGAGGACATGAATAGGAGGGGTATACCAGGACACAAGAAAGCAACAAGTTTGCCGTGAGCCCTCAACACTACCTCCTCCAACAAACGCAATCGGATTTATTACATACAATTGACAGAAATATTACTACACTAATTGCACACAGAATCTGCAATTTCATGTATCAATACTGCATCATACAGTTTACTCGATGTAAAATTGTTTGATTCCAATTCCCTTTGGTATTGGCACTTTGAGGCCGGTGCACTTCAAATGTGGCAATTGAACTTTTTCACAGTTTAATACACCTTCGCTCGGCTGCCAGAGTTTCAGACCTGTGTTGCGCCCACACGATACAGCTACGAACATGTTTGACAAGAGTAAGGCTCGTCTGAGCCCGAAACTCTCTTACCCGATGGTGGTGGTGGTGCTCCTGTTCCCGGGGAATAGGCAGTGAGCTGCTCCCGCCGCTGCACACAAGCAAAATTACAACAACCCAACTGACCAGCATCCTGACTGACTGAGTGAGTGAGTCCCTCACTCCAAGCTGCCTTTTATATACCCCACTGCGGCTTTGTTTCTCAGTCCTGCCCTCAAAATTCTCAGCCACAAATATCACGTGGGCGTATGTACATTCTCTCAATTAACCCCTCTTTAGGTGAGTTTTTGTATTACCCACCCGGTGGGCGGGCTTCTCTACTAACCCCTCTTCGGGTGACTTTCTTTATAACCCTCTTAATGGGTGAGTTTCTCTATGAACCCCCTGTGGTGTGAGTTTCTCTATTATCTTCCAGACGGGTGGGTTTCTCTATTGTTATACATCAGTAGGGGGTAGTACTGGAAATCAAGCCCTGTATTTCTGGCGTTATTACAAAAGTTAAAGATTTTTACGAGTCGGCATAATTCCACAATTATCGACTTGCAGACTCAAATTAACAGAAGACTGGTTTCTGTACTTAACATGAATTACTTTTTTTTTAACAAATCGAGCTACAGGTAAGCATTACCTGTTGGCATTTAACTCTGCAAGTTACGTTTTTAACCCTCTGATAAACTTACAAACGCACACCCACAAGGGAGAAAACACTGCTGTTAAGGGAGGCGGGAAAGTTGAGGTAGCACTCCAGTGATTCATGTTGATAGGATGTGCTGTGATGATTCCTGTGATGATCAGAGAGCTCGCTTTTCAGTCTTCCTTCTCCAGATGGCTTGCAGAAAGAAGGGCATGACTACTTCAGTCTTATCAGACCTCGTAAAGGTCACAGCTAACTGCAACAGCTAAACAAAACATTATCTTTGTCTTAAAGTGGCTTTTACTACAGAGAACAGAGAGAACTCCTGAGTTGGTGGAGGTGTGATGGCACCCCCCTTTTCTGTTCACTGCCTTAACCTGTCCAGTACTTGGGAACCAATCACAAAGTTGCTGGCAGGCAGAAGCCCTGTGTCATTGATTTCTGATCACTAGTTGACAGACATTTCAGCTGTTTATTGCAACTGAGTCTTCACTGCTTAACCCCTCTGGCTACAGCTCAGCTGCACCATCTCCTGCTACTGCTGAGTGGCAACAGAGGTGGCCAAGTTGATTAGGAAGGCATATGGCATGCCCGCCTTCATTGGTCAGGGCATGGAGTACAAGAGTTGGCAAACCATGTTGTCAGGCTGCAATTGGGGTATTGTGCGCAGTTTTGGTCGCCACACTACCAGAATGACATGGAAGCTTTGGAGAGAGTGCAGAGAAGGTTCTCCAGGATGTTGCCTGGTCTCGAGGGCACTGACTATGAGGAAAGGTTAAAAAGACTTGGACTGTTTGCACTGGAAAGACGGCTGAGAGGAAACCTGATAGAGGTCTACAAAATTATGAGAGGCACAGAGAGGGTGGATAGTCAGAGGCTTTTTCCCAGGGTTGAAGTTTCACTTTCAAGGGGGCACAGATTCAAGGTCAGACCGGGGAAGTTTAAGGAAATGCGCAAGGAAAGTTTTTCACGCAGGGAATGGCACGCACTGCCGGAAGAGGTGGTGGAAGCAGGCAGGCACCTTGATGACATTTAAGAGGCATAGCTGTGCTATCCTTTTGTTTTTTTTCCCCCTTAACCAGCAACTGTGTTTGCAATGAGTATCAGGTTACTCTCTGATCTCCACAGCATGCCTCACCAACATAGTGCATCCATAATATGAGCGACTCACAGGTAGTGTGTTGCCTCCCAGGTGGCAGGGTTCGTGATGTCTCTGATCGTGTTTTTGGGATCCTTAAGGGGGAGGGGGAGCAACCCCAAGTCGTGGTCCACATAGACACCAATGACATAGGTAGGAAGAGAGATGGGGATTCAAGGTAGAAATTCAGGGAGCTAGGATGGGAGCTTAGAGCTAGGACGAACAGGGTTATTGTCTCTGGTTTGTTGCCCGTGCCACATGCTAGTGAGGCAAGGAATAGGGAGAGAGAGGAGTTGAACACATGGCTACAGGGATGGTGCAGGAAGGAGGGTTTTGGATTCTTGGATAATTCTGGGCTCTTTCTGGGGTTGGTGGGACCTCTACAAGCAGGATGGTCTTCATCTGAACCAGAGGGGTACCAATAGAAAAGGTTGAGAGTAGGGAGGTCCCAAATCAAGTTTCAGGGATGCAGGATGGCACCGGCAAGGAAGAAGTTGGTTTGAAGTGTGTCTACTTCAACGCCAGGAGCATCCAGAATAAGGTGGGTGAGTTTACAGCATGGGTTGGTACCTGGGACTTCGATGTTGTGGCCATTTCGGAGACATGGATAGAGCAGGGATAGGAATGGTTGTTCCAGGTTCCAGGATTTAGATGTTTCAGTAAGATCAGAGAAGTAAGTAAAAGGCGGGGGGGGGGGGGGGGGGGGGGCATTGTTGGTCAAGGACAGTATTACAGTTGCAGAAAGGATGTTTGGGGACTCGTCAACTGAGGTAGTACGGGCTGAAGTTACAAACAGGAAAGGAGAGGTCACCCTGTTGGGAGTTTTCTATAGGCCTCCGAATAGTTCCAGAGATGTAGAGGCAAGGATAGCAAAGATGATTCTTGATAGGAGTGAGAGACAGGGTAGTTGTCATGGGGGACTTCAACTTTCCAAATATTGACTGGGAACACTATAGTATGAGTACTATAAATGGGTCCGTTTTTGCCCAGTGTGTGTAGGAGGACTTTTTGCCACAGTCTGTAGACAGGCCAACAAGGTACTGGGTAATGAGCCCAGGTATTAGACTTGGCCAGGTGTTAGACTTGGAATTAGGTGAGCACTTTGGTGATAGCGATCACAATTCTGTTATTTTATTTTAGTGATAGAAAGGGATTGGCATATACCACTGGGCAAGAATTACAGCTGGAGGAAAGGCAATTATGATGTGATTAGGTAAGATTTAGGAAGCATAGGATGGGAAAGGAAACTGCAGGGGATAGGCACATTAGAAATGTGGAGCTTATTCAAGGAAAAGCTCCTGTGTGTCCTAGATAAGTATGTACCTGTCAGGCAGGGAGGAAGCTGTAGAGCGCGGGAGCTGTGGTTTACAAAGGAAGTGGAATCTCTGGTCAAGAGGAAGAAGAAGGCTTATGTTAGGATGAGATGTGAAGGCTCAGTTAGGGCGCTTGAGGGTTACAAGGAAAGACCGAAAGAGAGAGCTCAGAAGAGCCAGGAGGAGACATGAGAAGTTGTTGGCGGATAGGATCAGGGTAAACCCTAAGGCTTTCTATAGGTATTTAAGGAATAAAAGAATGACAAGAGTAAGATTAGGGCCAATCAAGGATAGTAGTGGGAAGTTGTGTGTGGAGTCAGAGGGGATAGGGGAAGCACTTAATGAATATTTTTCGACAGTATTCACTCTAGAAAACAGCAATGTTGTTGAAGAGAATACTGAGATACAGGCTACTAGACTAGATGGGATTGAATTTCACAAGGAAGAGGTATTAGAAATCCTGCAGAGTGTGAAAATAGATAAGTCCCCTGGGACGGATGGGATTTATCCTAGGATTCTCTGGGAAGCCAGGGAGGAGATTGCCGAGCCTTTGGCATTGATCTTCAAATTGTCATTGTCTACAGGAATAGTGCCAGAAGACTAGAGGATAGCAAATGTGGTTCCCCTGTTCAAGAAGGGGAGTAGAGACAATCCTGGTAATTATAGACCAATAAGCCTTACTTCAGTTATTGGTAAAGTGTTGGAAAAGGTTGTAAGAGATAGGATTTATAATCATCTAGAAAAGAATAATTTGATTAGGGATAGTCAGCACAGTTTTGTGAAGGGTAGGTCGTGCCTCACAAACCTTATTGAGTTCGTTGAGAAGGTAACCAAACAGGTAGATGAGAGTAAACTGGTTGATGTGGTGTATATGGATTTCAGCAAGGCATTCGATAAGGTTCCCCACAGTAGGCTATTGTACAAAATGCAGAAAAATGGATTGTGGGAGATATAGCAGTTTGGATCAGTAATTGGCTTGCTGAAAGAAGACAGAGGGTGGTGGTTGATGGGAAATGTTCATCCTACAGTCCAGTTACCAGTGGTGCACCGCAAGGATCGGTGTTGGGTCCACTGCTGTTCGTCATTTTTATAAACGACCTGGATGAGGACGTAGAAGGGTGGGTTAGTAAATTTGCAGACGACACTAAGGTCAGTGGAGTTGTGGAAAATGACAAAGGATGTTGTAGGTTACAGAGAGACATAGATAAGCTGCAGAACTAGGCTGAGAGGTGGCAAAAGGAGTTTAATGCGGACAAGTGAGAGGTGATTCACTTTGGTGGGAGTAACCAGAATGCAAAGTACTGGGCTAATGGTAAGATTCTTGGTAGTGTAGATGAGCAGAGAGATCTCAGTGTCCAGGTACACAGATCCTTGAAAGTTGCCACCCAGGTTGACAGGGTTGTTAAGAAGGCATACAGTGTTTTAACTTTTATTAATAGAGGGATTGAGTTCCGGAACCATGAGGATATGCTACTGCTGTACAAAACTCTGATGCAGCCACACTTGGAGTATTGTGTACAGTTCTGGTCACCGCGTTATAAGAAGGATGTGAAAGCTTTGGAAAGGGTGCAGAGGAGATTTACTAGGATGTTGCCTGGAATGGAGGGAAGTTCTTACTAGGAAAGGCTGAGGTACTTGAGGCTGTTTTCGTTGGAGAGAATAAGGTTGAGAGGTGACTTAATAGAGACATATAAGATAATCAGAGGGTTAGATAGAGTAGACAGGGAGAACCTTTTTCCAAGTATGGTGACGGTGAGCACAAGGGGGCATAGCTTTAAATTGAGGGGTGATAGATATAGGGCAGATGTCAGAGGTAGTTTCTTTACTCAGAGAGTAGTAAGTGTATGGAATGCTTTGCCTGCAACGGTAGTAGATTCGCCAACTTTAAGTACATTTAAGTCGTCATTGGAAAGCATATGGACGTACATGGAATAGTGTAGGTTAGATGGGCTTCAGATTGGTTTGATAGGTTGGTGCAACATCGAGGGCCGAAGGGCCTGTACTGCGCTGTAATGTTCTATGTTCTATCTCGAGAGATTTCCGCATACTTTCTCAATAGCCTTACAAAATGCTCCCATTCACCTTCCTCTAAATATGAGAACAGTGTTTAATTGTCACAGTTCTTTTGTGTTTTTGAATTTTGTTTTCAGAGTGTCAAACAACAATATTTCATTTTCCACTTGTAACATCCTAGTTGCTGAATGTTTATCTGTTCACTCTTGTTGGTGAAACTTCCAAATGCTCTTGTGATGATCTTCATACTCATGAGTCTTTCTAGAAACATGGACATATAATCCAATCCCACTACTTAGTGAACACCAATCCATTCTTTGTTCACAGATCTATGAGGATGTCTCCACTTCCTCACCAAAACTGTATTTTTTTTCACATTTCAGCACTCTGGAAAATCCTCAGCTTCACTGTGTGCATTCTGTGCTAACTCATTCAATTCTTGATCAGCTTCCTGAGCCTCAATTAACAAAGATATGCCAAATACCTAATTTGAATTATTCTCATTCTTAAATTGAGTTTCAGCTATCTAAACATCTGCTTGTCTTATTACAGTGGTTTAGAGTCATAGACGCAGCATGGATTCAGGAAGGGAAGGTCGTGTTTGATAAACTTACTGGAATTCTTTGAGGATGTAACAAGCGCGGTGGATGGAAAGGAACAGGTGGATGTTGTATACTTGGATTTCCAGAAGGCGTTCAATAAGGTGCTGCATAAAAGACTCATCCATAAGATAAGAATGCATGGAGTTGTGGGGAATATACTAGCATGGATAGAGGACTGGGCAACCAACAGAAAGTAGAGAGTCGGGATAAAAGGGTGTTTCTCCGATTGGAGATCAGTGGTGAGTGGGATGCTGCAGGAGTCAGTGTTGGGCTCACAACTGTTCATGATATGTATAAATCATTTTGAAGAGGAGACTGAGTGTAACATATCCAGGTTTGCTGATTGAGTGGAAAGGCAAACTGTACAGAGGATGTGGAGGGTCTGCAGAGAGATTTAGGTAGGTTAAGTGAGTGGGTAAGGGTCTGGTAAGATGGAGTACAGTGTTGGTAAATGGGAGGTTATCAACTTTCAGAGTAAAAATAGTAAGTCAGAGTACGATTTAAATGTTGAAAGATTGCAGAGAGCTGTTGTGCAGAGGGATTTAAGAGTGCTCGTACACGAATCACTGAAAGTTGATTTGCAGATACAACCGGTAATCAGGAAGGCAAATGGAATGTTGGCTTTCATTACTAGTGGGATTGAATTTAAGAGCAGGAGGTTCTACTGCAATTGTACAAGGTGTTGGTGAGTCTGCACCTGGAGTATTGTGCGTAGTTCTGGTCTCCTTACTTGAAGGATATACAGGTACACAATCCTTTATCCGAAATCCAAAAAGCTCTGAAATGCGAAATGCTTTTTTCGTGGAGTGTGGAGTGTCATTTTGGCATGTGAACAGATTACCCAACTCCACACCCATTCAAACCACATCACTCAGATGTGATGTAACGTTGTGGCCCACCACTGGCAGATGTCAATTGTGTCTCAGCGCTCATACGATTCACACGTGCGACTGCTGTGAGGTTATTTTTTTTATTTCACTGTGAAAATGTCATTTATTCTGAAATCCGAAAAATTCCAAATTCTGCCCCAAGGATTTTGGATAAAGGATTGTGTACCTGTACTGGCTTTGGAGATGGTGCAGAGGCGGTTCACCAGGTTGATTCCAGAGATGAGGGGGTTACTCTATGAGAGATTGAGCCGCCTGGGTCGGTACTTGCTAGAATTTAGAAGATTGAGAGGGGATCTTAAAGAAACATATAAAATTATGAAAGAAATAGATAAGATAGAGGCAGGCAAATTATTTCTACTGGTGGATGAAACTAGGACGAGGGACAGTAGATTTAGGACAAAGATGAGGAGGAACTGCTTTTCCCAGAGATTAGTGAATCTATGGAATTCTCTGTGCAAAGTAGCAGTAGAGGCAGCTTCATTAAATATATTCAAGACATAGTTGGATGGGTTTTTGCATGGTAGGGGAATTAAGGGTTATGGGAATAATGCAGGTAGGAGGAGCTGAGACGATGGATAGATCAGCCATGATCTTAATGAATGGTGGAGTAGGCTCGATGGGCCAAATGGCCTACTGCTGTTTCTATGACTATGAACCTATGAGTTATGGAGAAACAGATCCTTCGGTCCAACTTGTTCAAGCTGACCAGATATCCTAGATAAATCTAGTCCCAGTTGCCTGTATCTGGCCCATATCTCTCTAAACCTTTCCTATTTATTTATCCATCCAGATGCCTTTTAAACATTGTAACTCTACCAGCCTCCACCACTTCCTCTGACAGTGCATTCCATACATGCACCACCCTCTGCATGAAAAAGCTGCCTCTTAGGTCCCTTTTAAATCACCTTACACCTATGCTGTCTAGTTTTTGACTCCCTCACACCAGGGAAAAGATCTTGTCTATTTACCCTATCCATGCCCTTCATGATTTCATAAACTCCTATAAGGTCACCCCTCAGCCTCCTGCGCTCCAGAGAAAATAGCCCCAGCTTATTCAGCCTCTCCCTATAGCTCAAATCCTCCAATCCTGGCAACCTCCTTTTCTGAACCCTTTCCAAGTTTCACAACATCCTTCTGAGAGCAGGGGGATCAGAATTACACACAGTATTTCGAAAAAATTGCCAAACCAATGTCCTGTTCAGTCGCAACATGATCTCTCAACTCCTATACTCATACTTTGGATAATGGACTTTGCTCTGGTCACTTCACAATGGAAAACTACCTGGAGCCTGTTCTTACAATTGTTTTGCCCCTTTAGATTCAACAGGAATTTCCATGATTATTAGCAAACTTATAATTTACTCTTGGGAAATGATTGAGTGTAAATTAATTCCATCTAAAGCTAATTTCTTAACTCTGTTGACTTCCACTAGTCCAGACAATAAGTCACACTCCAACTCGACTTTGTACAATGGAACCTGGATAAAGTCATAGAGATCTCCAGCACAGAAAAAGATCCTTCGGCCCATCACATCCTGTATACTCGTTGAACTCTACTGAGGGAAAACTAAATACTTCTCCTACAAAACAGTTTGAGTGGCTCTGCATCTCTGGATGTATGTTATAGGTTGGATGCTTCTTTTGAACAAAAGGACATATCTTCCCTTGTGATAAAGCTACAGCATCCCTGGCTTTTTTTTCCCTCGGATTTATTTTTGGATTTATTCTTAAAAACTCCAATTGGCCCATTCCATCTTTTTGAATGAATGTGTCCCACCTTATTATAATCAAATAAATCAACTTCTGATTTTCACCTCTATGCTCAGTCTTTTCCCATGTAATCTGTGCAGGAGATCTTGGGGCAATCCCAGCTCTCCACTCATTACCTTAGCTAGCTGCCTTCCTATCACTCTCCCATTTTCTATCCCTTTTGAATTTATGAAGATTATGGAAAAAAAGGTTTGGTTTTACAGACTGACTCATAATCTACATTCATTATTGTGGTGTGTCTAATAGCTGAAACCCTTTGATTCATTATAAACTAACACAGAGACTGCTGAAGAAACCCAAGCTACAGTTTTGAGTCTGATATGATTCCTCTCCATAACGTAAGTTATTATTACAGAATGTAGTGAGTTTTTAAATTCTAAGAGAACAGTCTCTATCAGTTTCTAATGCTTGTATCCAACTCTCAAAATTGCTTTCCTTAACCCTTTCAAATTCAATATAGGTTTGAACCAACTGCTTCCTTAATTTCAGGAATCACTGCCTCAGTGGAGCCAATACAGTTTTCCTTATTGTATCATAATTTTCTGTGCTTTACCTGTTAACTTATTTTGTATTCGCAATGTCCAGTCATCTTTCGCTGAGATCATTTGTTGAACGATTTTCTCAAAAGACATGAAGAAACCCTGTACATTCTATTTCCCAAATTTTGGTAGGGCCAATAAAGAAAAAACATTTCTTTATTGGACTTCGAGTCATGACTCAGATCCTGCTCACCAGGTTCAGCGTCAGTATCGCATGTTCCCATCTTCTTTTCCTTATCTTTCTCTGCTCTTATTCTCTCCTTTGGAATTCCATATTCAGTTTTTCATTCTCTTTTCATACTCAAGCTGTTTAAACTGTCATTGAAAATTATCCCATTCCAATATTTCACTACCTAAGTATCTGGTCTCTCATGCATTTCTACTCAGCCCCAGTGTTAGTACAAGTCAGGAATCTTTTATCTGAAAACCTTGAGACCAGCTGGTCTTCAGAAAAAAGGACATGTTCAGCTTTTGGATACACTACTCTTATAGGTCTGTTTGGGTCATTCGACCCTTGGAGAAAAACGTCATTTTTAGGTCCGTTTGGGCCAACAAAAGACTTTCGTTTTTTTTGTCTTTTCAGCAGATAAGGGATACCAGATCTGTATCTCAATTATGTCTGCCTTGTCTCTTTCAGGAAATCCGACCCTCAGTTTAGCTGCCAAGTCAATCAAGACGGCCTTTGAAATTTTCCCTAATCTTGCTAGGGACAACACTGCCATCTGCAGGAAATCTTTTGCCATTTCCTATGCTATGTCTGAAATGGGTTTTCTCCACCTCTGTTGTTTACTAATAGTACACCCAAATCTTTGCTTCCTGTTTCAAATCAATCAATCTTGGATGAGTTTTGTTACTCCTCACTGGGGTAGCATTCTAGGAATCAAGTCCCAGTCTTCTGGGGACATGACACAAAGTTAAATATTTTTAAAAGGATGCAGAATTCCCAAATTTACTTGACTTCCAGGCCCAGGTTAATAATAAATACATACTAGGTTTCTGAACAAGAAACACTATTTGTTATAAGTAGAAGCATATAGTAGTTTGCCATCCCTTTGCAGCTAGAATCTATCAATATATAACATATAACTACATTTCTGACCTCCTTATAAACTCCCCTTTACACACACAAGCAGCAAAAAAAGTGTTATGGATAAAAGGGACACTAGGAAAGCAGTTGAGTGATCCCTGTTTACAAGATCTGCTGAGATGAGTTTTGTGCCGATTAGAATACCCGAGTGGCCAGTGACAAGCAATGCCCTTCTCATCAAAGGGCAATGCTGAGTGATTTAAAAAAATGAAGGGGAGGGCAGGGATTAAATCAAAATAGAGTTGGAGGGGGAAATAATACACTCCACTCCTTGCGGCGCCCACCTCTCCCTGAACAGCTTGAGGGAGTTGATAGATACAGTGTGCTCCTTCTCTAGGGACACCTGGGCTTGAACAAGGAAGAGGTGCAGGCAATTGGCCCTAACGACCCCCTCCACGGCCCGCTGCCTGGACCTGTTTATGGCCAGATTGGCCAGGCCCAGGAGCAGACTCGAGAGGAGATCCTCTGACACACCCTCCCTCCTCCGCACTGGGTGCCCAAAGATCAGGAGGGTGGGATTGATTTTGCAACGAAAAGCAGAGGATAAGGTTTTTCAGAAAACTAAAAAAGGGAGTCCAAACGCCCACAGCCCATATATACATGGTCCACGGACTCCACAGCACAAGCAGTTGGGCTGGGAGTCCATGAGCCACCACAATCTGCGGTTGCAGGGGACTGCTGCGTGCAGCACCCTCCACCCCAGATCCTCGAGAGAAAAGGGGAGGACTCCAGCGTAGACAGCCCTCCACTGGGGATCCCCACTGCCCGGTAATCACTGCTTTTCACATATAAAAGATTCATGAATTATTAATTATAGGACAGAGTTGACAGGAACTGCTGAGTAGACTTAGAGCGAAAGAGGAAATATAAATTGAGGCCAGGGCTCAACACCTACACTCACCTGGGAGAGTGGAGCAAGCTTTAGTGATTGTAAGGAGGTCAGCCAGGTGGACCTCATAGAATATGAGTTCCTTGATTGGGGCTACTAACTCCATCCAACAGGGAGTCCTGGCTCACAGCTAAGGAGGGTCAAGCATCCTGTTCCATCTGAGAGCTGGCTCAGTATCAAAGACTCGAGCAGTGATCCGAAAGCTAGTGCTTCCAAATAAACCTGTTGGACTGTAACCTGGTGTTGTGTGATTTTTAACCATGTAAATGAAGGGGACGGGATACCAACCTCTGTGGAGTCGGTTCAGTGGCGACGAGAGAAAATCACATTCCTGAAGAAATCCACATCTAACAGTCGCCTCTCATTTGGGGTAACCAGTTCTGGCGTCATGCTGTTATTTGGAAAGCCTGACTTAGGTGGCACAGTGGGTCAGTGGTTAGCACTGCTGCCTCACAGTGCCAGGGACCTGATTTTGATTCTACCCTCAGGTGACTGTCTGTATGGAATTTTCACATTCTCCCTATGTCTGTGTGGGTTTCTTCTGGCTGCTCCAGTTTCTTCTCATAGTCCAACGATGTGTGGGTTTATGTGGATTGACCATGCTAAATTGTGTCTACTGTACAGAGATGTGTAGGGAAATGTAGGGTTACAGAGATAGGGTAGGAGGGTGGGTCTGGATGGGATGCTCTTCAGAGGGTTGGTGTGGACTCGATGGGCCAAATGGTCTGTTTCCACACTATTGAGATTTTATGATCTTGGATTCTATGACTCATTCAATCCTGCTGTTGAAGACTGGATCTAATATGTGGAAAGAGCACATACTGATCCAAACCCTAATCTTATCGCATACTAGCATAAGTCCAACTGGACTTCAGACATGCACTAAAACTGGCTGTATTATTGGAAAATGCAGCAAGGGTATTGCAGGGTATTCTGATGCAAATCGACACCCTCACCAGTCCACGTGAGCTTAGGGGACACCATTTGAGTGAAGATAATAGCATAGCCTCACCCAAGCATATCCTGAACTAAAAGACTCCAGGTCAGCCATAGCAAAACTCCAAAACAAAGCCAAGCCTCGGCTAAACGGTTAAAGTTATCTTCAGGATCTGGGCCGGCAAACCATCGTAGTTGCTGCCAGTATGCAGGCTCAAGACAGCAAAAGAATCCCACTCGACCTAAATTGAGTAAGAGAATTCATAGAGCACCCTGGAAGTTCATTTTCATCTGTTTGGAACAGTTAAACTGTTTAGCAACATTCAATCAGAACCAACGATAATAAACATTTGGTGAAATGGTCACCTATTTCAAATAGAGGTTGATACCAACCCGCCGTTTCAGAGATCATTGAACCAACTTTAAACAAAATTTGTCCTAGACTCCAACCCTTAAGCTTGCGCAAGATGGCACGGTGGCTCAGTGGTTAGCACTGCTGCCTCACAGCACCAGGGACCTGGGTTCAATCCCTCCCTCGGGCAACTGTCAGTGTGGAGTTTGCACATTTTCCCCGTGTCTGGGTGGTTTTCTTCCAGGTGCTCAGGTTTCCTCACACAATCCAAAGATGTGCAGATTAGATGGATTGGCCATGCTAAATTGCCCATAGTGTCGAGGGATGTATAGGCTAGGTGGGTTAGCCATGGGAATGCAGGGTTACAGGGGTGGGACATTCTTCAGAAGATCGATGTGGACTCAATGGGCCAAATGACCTGGTGTATTGATGCTATGATCTAAAGACCTTGGCTGGATAGAGAACTTATATTTTGGTACCTTTACAGATTAAGGCTACAATTTCGGAGAAGCAGCTGGTTCAGTTACCTTTGATAGTTGTAAAAGGTTTGAACCCAAGCTTAGAGTCTTAGACTAATACAGCATTGAAACAGGCTCTTCTGCCCATTTAGCTAATTCTTATTGCCCACATTTGGTGCATAGCCCTATAAACTCTATCCATCCAAATGTATTTTTGCAGGTTGCTATTGTACTTGCCTCAATCACATTTTTTCAGAGCCCATTCCATATACGCATCATTCTCTGTGTGAGGGAGTTGCCCCTTCTTCAATTTTTCCCCTCTCACCCTGAACCTATGCCCTCTAGTTCTGGACTCCCCCACCCCAGGGAAAAATCTTTGTCTATTTATCCTATCCATGCCCCTATCTATTTATCCTATCCATGATCTATAAGTTATCCTATCCATAACCTCTATAAGTTCACCCCCCAGCTTCTGATGCTCCAGGGAAAACAGTCCCAGCCTCTTCAGCTTCTCCCTATAGCTCAAAACCTCCAACCCTGGCAACATCCTTGTCAATCTTTTCTGAACCCTTTCAAGTTTCACAACATCCTTCGGATACATACAATATTCCAACGGCACGGTGGCTCACTGGTTAGCTGCCTAACAGCACCAGGGACCCGGGTTTGATTTTCGCCTCGGGCGACTGTCTGTGTGGAGTTTGCACATTCTTCCCGTGTCTGCACTGGTGTCCTCTGGGTGCTTCGGTTTCCTACCACAATCCTAAGATGTGCAAGTCACGTGAATTGGCCATGCTAAATTGCCCATCGTGTTAGGTACATTAGTCAAGGGTAAATATAGGGTAGGGGAATGGGTCTGTGTGGGTTACTCTTCGGAGGATCGATGTGGACTTGTTGGGCTGAAGGGCCTGTTTCTGTACTGTAGGGAATCTAATCAATGTCTTGTAGAGCCGCAACATAACCTCCCAACTCCTATACTCAATACTCTGTCCAATAAAGGAAAGCATACCAAACACCTTCTTCACTATCCTATCTACCTGTGACTCCACTTTCAAGGAGCTATGAACTCCAAGGTCTCTTTGTTCAGCAACACTCCCCTCTCCACCTCCTGATGCTGCCTGTTTTGCTGGATTCTTCCAGCCTCCTGCCTGTCTACCATAGAATCATACAGCACAGAAACAGAGCTTTCGGTCCAACCAGTCCATGCCGACCATAATCCCCAACTAAGCTAGTCCCACCTGCCTGTGCTTGGCCCATATCCCTCCAAATGTTTCTTATTCATGTGCTTATTCAAATGTGTTTTAAACATCGCAACCGTGCCCACATCTACGACTTCCTCTGGAAGCTCATTCCACACGAATTACTCTCTGTGTAAAAAGGAATTGGCCCTTTTTCAAATCTTTCTGCTCTCACCTTATAAATGTGCCTCCTTGTCTTGAAATCCCCCACCCTCAGGAAAAGACACCTGCTATTCACCTTATCTATGGCCCTCATGATTTTATAAACCTCTATGACATCATCTCTTAACCTCCAGTAAAAACACTCCCAGCCTATCCAGCCTCTTCTTATAGCTCAAAACCTCCATTCATGGAAACATCTTGGTAAATCTCTTCTGAACCCTCTCCAACTTCATAACATACTTCCAGTAAGAAAGATTGCTTCCCTGGCTTGATGGTATGGAGAATTTATACACAAAGCTGGCAAGGGGTTCTCCTGCATGACCCTGGACACGAGCCATTTCTTGACTCTCGTTCTCTCAGTTCTGAAGGCTTCCCATTTTCCAGCCGTCCCTTTACCTGCTAACATCTGCACCCAATCACCTTTTGAAAGTTCTTCCTTAATAGTGTCAAAATTAGCCTTCCTCTAATTTCAACTGTTACAGCTAGTCTATTCTTTGGGTCTAAATCATCAATGTAAATTGTGAATAATTGTGGTCTCAATACTGATCCCTGAGGCATACCATTAGCCACGGAATGTCAACCAGAAAGGCACTCATATATCTCCAGTCTTTGCTTCCTATTAGTTAACCGATCCCCTATCTATGCTAATACATTGTCCGTAACAGCTTGTATCTTTATCTTTTGTGCAGCACTTTGTTGAATGCCTTTTGGAAATCTAGATACACCACATCTACTGGGTCCACATTGTCTACCATGCTCGTAATGTCTTCATAAGATTCCAGTAGATTAGAATTCACATTGGAAAAAGACAATGTTGTCGAGGAGAATACTGAGATACAGGCTACTAGACTGGATGGGTTTGGGTTTCACAAGGAGGAGGTGTTAGCAATTCTGGAAAGTGTGAAAATAGATATCCCCTAGGCAGGATGGGATTTATCCTCGGATTCTCTGGGAAGCCAGGGAGGAGGTTGCAGAGCTTTTGGCTTTGATTTTTATGTCATCATTGTCTACAGGAATAGTGCCTGGAAGACTGGAGGATAGTAAATGTTGCCAAAACACTGGTGCAGCCACACTTGGAGCATTGCATACAGTTCTGGTCACTGCATTATAAGAAGGATGTGGACGCTTTGGAAACGGTTTAGAGAAGACTTACTAGGATGTTGCCTGGTATGGAGGGAAGGTCTTACGAGGAAAGGTTGAGGGACTTGAGGCTGTTTTCGTTAGAGAGAAGAAGGTTGAGAGGTGACTTAATTGAGACATATAAGATAATCAGAGGGTTAGATAGGGTGGTATAGTGAGTGCCTTTTTCCTTGGATGGGGATGGCTAGCAAGAGGGACATAGCTTTAAATTGAGGGGTGGCATATATAGGACAGAGAGGTAGGTTCTTTACTCAGAGAGTAGTAGGGGCATGGAACAGCCTGCTTGCAACAATAGTAGACTTGCCAACTTTAAGGGCACTTAAATGGGCATTGGATGAACATATGGATGAAAATGGAATAGTGTAGGTTAGATAGATTTCAGATTGGGGTTTCACAGGTCGGCGCAACATTGAGAGCCAAAGGGCCTGCACTACGCTGTAATGCTCTATGTTCTATTAGTTAAGCATGATCTGCCCTTCATGAACCCATGCTGCATCAGCCCTATGGGACAATTTCTATCTCGATGCCTTGCTATTTCTTCCTCAAGCATTTTCCCCACTACAGAAGTAAAGTCTATAATTTCCAGCTTTTGTCTACTACCTTTTTTAAACAGTGGCGTCACATTTGCTGTTTTCCAATCTGCTGGAACTGCCCCAGAGTCCAGTGAATTTTGGAAAATTACCACAAGTGCATTTGCTATTTCTCCCAACACCTCCTTTAGTATCCTGGGATGCATTTCATCTCAGTCAGGAGATTTGTTTACCTTTAGCTCTATTAGTTTGCCCAATACTAGCTCTTCTATAATAATGATTGTTTCCAGGTCCTCACCTACCTTTGTCTCTTTGTCAATCACTGGCATGTTATACATGTCCTCCACTGTGAAGACCAACACAAAATACCTGTTCAATGCCTTGGCCATTTCCTCAGATCCCATTACTAAATCCCCCTTCTCATCCTCTAAAGGACCAATGTTTACTTTTGCCATTATTGCTTGATATATTGATGGAAACTTTTGCTATCTGTCTTTATATTCTTTTAGATTAGATTACTTACAGTGTGGAAGCAGGCCCTTCGGCCCAACAAGTCCACACCGCCCCGCCGAAGCGCAGCCCACCCATTCCCCTACATTTACCCCTGCCCCTAACACTACGGGCAATTTAGCACGGCCAATTCACCTAACCTGCACATCTTTGGACTGTGGGAGGAAACCGGAGCACCCGGAGGAAACCCACGCTGACACACATTCTGAGCTGGTTTATTCTCATAATCTATCTTACTTTTCCGTATAACTTTTTTCATGGCTTTCTACTGACCTTTAATAAAGCTTTCCCAATCTTCTAGTTTCCTGCTGATCTTGGCTACTTTATATGTCTTCTCTTTCAATTTGATAACCTCTCTTATTTCCTGAGACACCCATAGCAGATTACCCCTTTTCCTATAGTCCTTCCTTTTCACCTGTATATACCTTTGCTGAGCACTTTGAAAAATTGCTTTGAAAGTCCTCCACTGTTCATCAACTGTCCCACCATAAGTCTTTGCTTCTAGTTTACTTTAGCCAGATCCCCCCCTCATCCTATTGTAGTCTCCTTTGTTTAAGGGCTGATAAAAAGTCAAGACCAAGTTTCTGTCCATAACAAGAATGATTAGTTATAATGCGTAATTAGACGTTAATTATCAACTGTTGGTATATATCTCGACTAATTAGAACTCCAATCCCCTTTTAAATATCCCATCTTGCACACACACACAGTAGATGGGGGAAAGAAAACACCTGGACAGAAAGAAATTTGGGAAAGCGATTCAGTAGTCGTAGAATCATCGAGATGTACAGCACGGAAACAGACCTTTCAGTCCAGCTCATCTTTACTGACCAGATATCCTAAACTAATCTAGTCCCATTTGCCAGCATTTGCTCCATATCCCTCTAAACCCACCCAGATACCTTTTTAAATGCTGCAAATGTATCAGTCTCCACCACTTCCTCTGGCAGCTAATTCCATAAACGCACCACCCTCTGCGTGAAAAGGTTGCCCCTTAGGTGCCTTTTATATCTTTCCCCCCTCACCCTAAAACTATGCCCTCTAGTTCTGGACTCCCCCACCCTAGGGAAAAAACATTCAGGATAGCCTACTATCTGGTTGGCTCCATGGCATTGCTCCATTGCTTTAGGAAGCTCTCCCAATGCATTTTATGAATTCATTATTGTAGCTACCCTTCCTAATTTGATTAACCCAATAATTATGAATAAATTCTGTATACATGCTCTCATTATGTGTTGATTTAAGCTCTTGCCCACAGATGGATGTTGTTTGTGGGGTTTGTACCAATGTCTTCTTTCCCTTGCTGTTACTTACCTCCCACCCAAATGGATGCTATATCATCCAAGTCTAGATTATCTCTCATGTTGTCCTCATTTCATCTCTTACTAACAGTGCTAACTTCTGCTTTCCTTCTCTCCTGCCTTTCCAAAAGATCAAATATTCCTGAATTTTAAGTTTCCAGTTCTGACCTCCTTGTACTATCTCTCCATTGTGGCTATGAGACCATATTCATTTACTTTGCTCTGCGTTGTCAGTTCATCTGTTTTATTTCAGATTAAAACATTTAGGCTTTCCTCTTTTCTATTTTCAATCATTCTAACTTTTCTTCATACTGTGGCCTTATTTGCCTCTTTCTCTTGATTTCCCCATCTATCAGTTTTGCACTTTACTGTTCTTTCTTTTGTTGCTATCCTTGTTTCTCTTTCTCTCGTCACTCTGCTTAGGTTCCACTGCTGCCTTAAGCATGCTGGCCTTCATTAGTTGAGGCACTGAGTATAGGAGTTGGGACATTATGTTAGCTGTAAAAGTCGCTAGTGAGGCTGCACTTGGAATATTGTGTACCAATATTTGGTCACTCTGTTATAAGAAAAACATAGTTAAGATGGAAAAAGTGCAAAGATTTATGAAGATGTTGCCAGGACTAGTAGGCCTGAGTTGTAGGGAGAGGTTGGCCAAGATAGGACTTTATTCCTTGGAACGTAGGAGAATGAGGGATGATTTTATTGAGGTGTATAAAATCATGAGGGGTATAGACAGTAACGAACCCTTCTGTTAATCAAACCAAACACCCAGAATAGCTCACCTCGCCTCATAGTCTGTTAAAATATGAGTGACAGCGAACTCCCAAGTTCCACTATTTAAAGAAATAATATCAAGCTCTAAGAGAGAACATTAAATAACAGCCATTCACAACTCTAAGCCCCCTTTCTCTTAACTGCTTATTATCTGCCTCCAACTCTATAACAATATACTGTTCCAATAAAACACTTATTAAAATTAGATCAAGTTAATTTCAAAACCATACAGCGGCTGTCATCATCGGTGTCTGTCGTCTTTTGGCTGCAGATCTCCCTGGGTCGCCATCTTTCTTTTACTGCGAATATGTTTTGGATGAAAAGGTACCTTTGATAAAGAGTGTTTCAATCTTTTGGGTCTCTCTCTCTCTCTCTCTTTATGGCAGTTACTCTGTCTGACTTTCAAACTGCCTGCCTTTATTTATATCCCGAACATTGGATCGTCTCATTGGTTCAATGTTGGCAAAAAGAATAACTTAAAGCTTGATTAGGTTTTAGAATCCTGGGGCATAGTTTAAACTGATTGGTTAAATTTGAATTGTTGTCAGAACAGCAACTAACTCTCAGGTATCTATTTCACAGCCAAATGTTACATAGTTTCAATCTTCCAGTATGCTTAGAGACTGCTAGTTTGTCATATGACAGGTGCTTGTAAGCTCTCAGTGCAAAACAGCATTTGCGCTCTCTTAAAGGTATAGTATACACCTTCAACCTTATAACAATAGGTTGAATGCAGACAGTCTTTTTTCCCGGGGATGGGGAATTGAAAACTAGAGGGCACAGGTTTAAGGTGAGAGGGAATGGTTTAAGAAGGACCTGAGGGACAACCTCTTCACGCCGAGAGTGGTGCATATATGGAATGGGTTGCCAGAGAAAATGGTTGAGGCAGGTACAATAGCAATATTTTCAAAACATTTGGATTGGTACAAGGATGAGAAAAGATTAGAGGGATATGGACCAAAAGCGGGCAATTGGACCAAGTTGTGTGGGTGCCATGGTCAGTATGGACCAGTTTGGGCCAAAGGGTCTGTTCGCCCACAGAATCCCTACAGCGTGGAAACAGGCCATTAAGCCCAACAAGTCCACTTCGACCTTCTGAAGAGTATCCCACCCAGACCTATTCCCCTATCCTATAACCTTATATTTCTCATAACTAATGTACCTAACCTATGCATCCCAGAACACTATGGACAATTTAGCATGGCCACTGCACCTGACCTGCACATCTTTGGACTGTGGGAGGAAATTGGAGCACCTGGAGGAAACCCACGCAGCCACGGGGAAAATGTGCAAACTCTATACAGAATGTTGCCCTCGGCTAGAATCAAACCTGGGTCCCTGGCGCTGTGAGGCAGCAGTGCTAACCACTGAGCCACCATGCTGCACCAATGCTGTATTACTCAATGACTCCCTCCTGCCAGATTGTCCTGGTCCCACCTCCCACAGAACTGCCCCCAATGTCCCAGGAATCTGAAAAATATATAAGGTTATAAGGAGCATTATCAGGACAGACAAGTGAATCAATTATTGGCAGCATAGGTTTGACGTTAAGGGGAAGGAACTAGAGAAGATGTCAGGAAAACCTTTAAGAATCTGGTACTCATTCCCTGTAAGCACGGTGGAGGCAGAAACCCATTTAAGTGTATACTTACAATGCCAAGGTATACAAGGCTATGGGTCAAGTGCTGGAGAAAGGGATTAGAGTAGTTAGGAGGCTGTTTTTAATGAATAAGGTGAAAGTATTTTTCTGTGTTTTAGTCCCTTATAACTCTATGACTATCCCTCTTCCTAAAGTATGGTATGTGGATCTAAACACAGCTTCAGTTGACATCAAATCACTATTTTACAAAGGTCCATTCTACTTTGGTTTTGTATCTATGCTTCTCTTTATAAAGCCCAGGATCCTGTACAACTTATTAACCATTTTATCAACTTGCCCTGCCACCTTAGTCTGTGCTTATACCTCCAGACTCTTCTGTTCCTGCAACCACTTTAGAATTGTGCCCTTTATTTTACATTGTCTCTTCTTAATGTGCTCATTCCACCACTGTCTCTGTCCTCACAATTCTTCTCACAGTTCATATCCATAGAATTCCTACAGTGTGGTAGCAGGCCATCAAGTTCTCACCGACCCTCCAAAAAGCATCCCACCCCAACGCACACCCCTACCTTATCCCTGTAACTCACATTTTCCATAGCTAATCCACCTAGTCTGCACATCCCTGGACACTGTGGGCACGTAGCATGGCCAATCCATCTAACTGCACAGAACACACCAGATGGCCTTCTTCTTTAAAGACTGCAATTTCTCCTCCCATGTGGTTGAAGATGCCCTCCAACACATTTCATCCACCCTCGGACCCCACCCCTCCAACTGCAACAAGGAAAGAACCCTCCTGGTTCTCACCTTCCATCCTACCAACCTCCGTATACATCGCATCATCCAACATTTCTGCCACCTACAAATGGACCCCACCACCAGAGATTTTTTAGATTAGATTCCTTACAGTGTAGAATCAGGCCCTTCGGCCCAACCAGTCCACACCGACCCTCCGAAGAGCAACCCACCCAGTGCTACCTCCCTCCTAACACCAACACTGGTGGGCAATTTAGCATGGCCAATTCACCTGACCTGCACATCTTTGGACAGTCACCCAGGCTGGAATCGAACCTGGGTTCCTGATGCTGTGAGGCAGCAGTGCTAACCACTGAGCCACCATGTTGCCCACCCCACCCCATCAGCTTTCTGTAAAGACCATTCCCTCCTCAACTACCTGGCCAGGTCCACACCCCCCAACAACCCACCCTCCCCTCCTGGCACCTTCCCCTGCCACCGCAGGAATTGCGAAACCTGCGCTCACACCTCCTCCCTCACCTCCATCCAAGGCCCCAAAGGAGCCTTCCACATCTATTAAAGCTTCACTTGCACTTCTACATGTGTCATTCACTATATCTGTCGATCCTGATGCGCTCTCCTCTACATTGGGGAGACTGGATGCCTACTCGCAGAGCGCTTTAGGGAACATCTCTGGGACACCTGCACCAATCAACCCCACTGCCCCGTCGCCGAACATTTCAACTCCCCCTCCCACTCTGCTGAGGACATGCAGGTCCTGGGCCTCCTCCATTGCCACTCCCTTACCACCCGACACCTGGAGGAAGAATGCCTCATCTTCCGTCTCGGAACCCTTCAACCCCAGGGCATCAATGTGGACTTCACCAGTTTCCTCATTTCTCCTCCTCCGACCTTTCCCCAGTTCCAATCTTCCAGCCCAGAACCGTCCTCGTGACCTGTCCCACCTGTCAATCTTCCTTCCCACCTATCCACTCCACCCTCCTCTCCAACCTATCACCTTTACTCCCACCTCCATCCACCTTTTGCACTCTCAGCTACCTTCTCTCCACCCCCGAGGCCCCCAGCCCCATTCCTGATGAAGGGCTTTTGCCCGAAACATTGATTTTCCTGCTCCTCAGATGCTGCCTGACCTGCTGTGCTTTCCCAGCATTCTCTAATCTTGACTCTAATCTCCAGCATCTGCAGTACACACTTTTGCCTGCACATCTTTGGACTGTGGGAGGAAACCGGAGCACCCGGAGGATACTCATGCAGACACAGGGAGGATGTGCAACTCCATACAGTCACCCAAGGCTGGAATCGAACACAGGTCCCAGGAGCTGTGAGGCAGCAGTGCTAACCACTAAGCCATTGTACTGTCCCAAGTTCTGCACCATCCAAGTTCTGTACTATCTGGAAATTTGAAATTATGTCCTGTACACCCAAGTCCAGGCCATTTACATTACCAATCAAGGCAGTTATTCTTAGGGACACTATGCACCTTCCACCAGTCCAAAAAAAAACATTCACTACTGTCCAACTTTCTTGTCACTCAACCTCATTTCCCTACTACTACCGTCTCATTTTCTCCACTGACTTCAACTACGCTGACCAGCCTGTTATGAGACATTTTACCAAATGCCTTCTGGAGTTCCAAGTGCACCACTTCAATTGCATTTTTTTTTTCACATTTGGGATGACTGGCCCAGCATTTACTAGCTGCTTCTTGTTGCTCTTGGGAAGGTAGTGTTGAGCTGCCTTCTTGTACCGCTGCAGTCCATACAGAGTAAATAGACACACACAATCTCATAGGGGAGGAATTTCAGGATTTTGTCCCAGAGACACCAAAGGAGCAGCAATATGCTTCCAAGTCTGGATGGTGAGCGGCTTGGAGGGGGACTTGCAGTTGGTAACTTTTCAATGTATCCTAATCTAATCTAATCTAATCTTCTGCCCTTGGCCTTCAAGATGGAAGTGATTATGGGTTGGGAGGATGCTATTTCAGGATCGTCATCAATCCTCTCTGTTACCCCATGAAAAACAAAATCAAGCTTTTAACAATTCCATACTAACTTTCCTTAATCAACTCACATTTTTCCAGGTGATTTACAATCTTGGCCCAGATTATTGACTAGCCTGGCGTTGCTCAGTATATTCTTGGACCCTTTTTGAATAGGGTGTACCATTTGCACTTCACCTGTGGCAGCACCTTGTATTTAATGGTGATTAGAATATTATATCCCGTTCCTCCACAATTTCTGCCCCTACATCCCTCAATGTATCTGATCTGGTCCAGGTGCCTTACCAACTTTAAGTAGAGACCTTTTTTTTCTAGCAAGTTTTGGCTCATCCGATTTTTCAACTGCCTCCTCCATCGCAATATTTTTGGCAGCATCGTTTTCTTCCCTGGGAAAGACAAAGTTTTCATTTATTACCTGAGACATGCCTTTTGATTTTTAAGCCCTAATTCATACCTTTCTCCTTTACCTGTGGTAGGGATACAACAACTTCGCCACAAGAGGTGCAATAATATGTTAGCTGCCCCCATCATATTGTCTCCATGCTTCTCTTTTTTCCCTTTCTCTCCCTCCACTCTGTTTTCCTTCACCACTGCTCCCTCACCACCAGATGCCTGGAGGAAGAACGCCTCATCTTCCGCCTCGGAACACTTCAACCCCAGGGCATCAATGTGGACTTCAACAGCTTCCTCATTTCCCCTTCCCCCACCTCATCCTAGTTTCAAACCTCCAGGTCAGCACACTCTCCTTGACTGGTCCGGACTTGTCGAACCTTTTCCACCTATTCACTCCACCCTCTCCTCCTTGACCTATCACCTTCATCCCCTCCCCCACTCACCCATTGTACTCTATGCTACTCTCTCCCCACCCCCACCCTCCTCTAGCTTATCTCTCCATGCTTCAGGCTCACTGCCTTTATTCCTGATGAAGGGCTTTTGCCCGAAACGTCAATTTCGCTGCTCGTTGGATGCTGCCTGAACTGCTGTGCTCTTCCAGCACCACTAATCCATTATTTTCCTATAATCAGTCTACTTCTCACAAGAATGATCCACCCAATCTCTGTTTTTCACACATTCAAATAAAGCGCCTTTACCTTTGACTTATAATAATTTTTCTGACTGCACCTTACTCACTCATACTTCAATACTTGTACTCTTCTCTGTCTCTCTCTGACCCAATCTGCTCACTTTCACTTAGAACTCTACTCTGCACTCTTGACTATGCTCGTGTAGCATTTAAATCTGCCCTTTCAAAACATTCCAGTCCCTTTCTTTAAGCTTAAGTCCCTTTCTGAAGCTGTAGTTTTTTGCTTGGTCCGTATGTTAACTTAAAACACCTTGGTGACTCTAAAATTTCAAACTAATCATCCACCTTTCAAACATTCATTCCAAATATTTGACCAGTAGCCTCCAACCCTCTGACTCAATCCTGTCACTGTCCTCACCTATTTATTCACCCACTCACTCAGAGTGGACTTTAACCTTACTGTGCAGCAGCTAAAATTCAGAGTTTAGTACTCTTGAAGTGATTCTTCTTTAACTTCTTAAATTCTCTCAGTACCATTCTTTTCAATCCGCCTTTACAGAATACTAAAACACAAAGTGTTGGAGAAACTCAGCGGGTTTGGCAGGATTGGTGCCAACAGAAACAGTTAATGTTTCAAGTCCAATATGCACTTCTTTTAAGCTACTCATAGAGGGAGAGGAGAAGTGAGTGCAACAAATTGTGAAGGTGCCCAGAGCAAAAGGCATACTAGTGGTAAAGGAGCAACAGAGATGTAAAATGGGTTTAAATTAAGGTGAGAAAGAAGAAAATGGTTCTGTACCATTGGGAGCAAAGTCAACAAGGCATAAATAAGACACAACTGCAGGGAACTCCAAACACCTACAGTGTGGAAGCAGGCCATTCAGGTCAAGTCCATACCAACTCTACAAAGAGCATCCTACTCAGACCTAGCCACCTGCTCCCCTCCCCATCCCAGTCACCATGTATTTCCCATTTCTAATCCACTTAGCCTGCACATCCCTGGACATTATGGGCAATCTAGCATGGCCAATCCCTCTAATCTGCGCACCTTTGGACTGTGGGAGGAAACCGGAGCACCCGGAAGACATCCACGCAGAAACGGGGCGAATGTGCAAACTCGACAGACAGTCGCCCTAGGGTGGAATTGAACCCAGGTCCATGGAAGTGTGAGCCACCATTCTGCCCAGAAACATTAACTCTGTTTCTCTTTCCACAAATGCTGCCTGACCCCCTGACTTTCTCCAGCATGTTCTACTTTTATTTTAGATTTCCAGCATTCACAATATTTTGTTTTTATCTGTACACAATGCTATCTCAGCACAAACTATAATTCTTTGAATGTTCTAGCCTGTGCACATTTTTCCTTATCATTTTTTAGCACAAATTCTTCTCTACAGATTCTGAGCAATGCAGTGTGCTGTTATTTGGCTTTATCTGTCACAGTCAGTGAGTCATTTTATAGATTCTACACTGAAATCATCTGTGCTTTCCACAGAATTTCCTGTTCTTTGTGGGTTATGTTGTGGTGGAATATTTTTCCTCTAATCTTCACGTGGGATCAATCGTTCTGAACATCAAGAGTTGCCGGGAACAGTTTTACAAACATACAATGTTAGCCAGCTAAACACTCTCTTGTTCATTCAGCCTATCTGCACAATTCTGTTTCACAATATATAAACTTACCAATCAATTCAAAAGTATGTGATGTCCCTGAGAAAGCCAAAAACAACTCAGATAATAAACCAAGACAATTTGAATCATGAGGCCAAATTTTCTGATTTCCAGACTATTCCAGACTTGAAATGTAACTGAAGATGCAGGTCAAAACCTTGTGAATGCTTAGACTTCTGATGGGCAATTCCTCAGCTGCACGAACTTCTGAAAATGTCTTTGACTCTGAGCTGGGGTCAGAAGACTTGGACAGTTCTGGGGTATTTACATGGGTACTTAACTAGCACAGGTCAGTTCGGTTAAAACACCCGGGTGAGTCTAAAACTTCAAACCAATCATCCACCCTCCAAACATTCCACCAGCACGCTCCAACTACTCTACTACCCCTCTGACCCAATCTGTCCTCATCTATTCATTCACCTGTTCACTCAAAGAGTGCACTTTAAGCAGTAGCTAGTGCTCCAAACAGGGAGCCCTGCCTTCCCTCATCATTACCTCACTCTGACAGACTTTCCTGGGAGACACTGTGCTCAGTATTTCTATGACAGGAGGATGCAAGATTTCAGAAGAAGTGCGCAGCAGTGTCAGTTTGGAAGAATTTTCAAGCACATGAGCAATGTACATAGCATTCCTGGTGGCTAAATGTTCAGGTCATAGAATCAGAGGCTTGTGGGATTGTTTGGAAGAAGACCATTTGACCCAATAAGATCGCGCTGGCTTCTGAATTTCTGTATGTTTGGTCCAGCTAGACCCACTCCCCAATCATTTCTCTATAGTCCTTCAAATGACTTCCCTTCACTCCCTCAGCACTGACTCTGTGACAGTGCAGCGCCCCCTCAGTAGACTCTCTGACAGTGCAGCACTCTCTCAGCACTGACAGACCTCTTACTGTTGATGGCCAATTACGATGAAAGCACAGAATTCAAATAAAATAGACATGAGATATCTGTGTTTGGAATCAAAGGAGATGGTGAGATGTGAAATGAATGTTTCATGTCACTACTACTGTGGAGAAAGGCATGGAAGCTGGGGATCTTGGGGGGGGCAAAGCATTGATGTCTTGAAAACAGTCCACATTGCAGAAGAGGATTAAAAATGCATAAACTTAGATAAATTCCTAGGACCTGACCAAGCGTATCCTAAGACATCGTGGGACACTCGGGAAGAAACTGCTGGGCCTCTAGCAAAGCTATTTGTATCATTTACAGCCAAGGGTGAGATGCTGGAAGACTGAAAAGTGGCTAATATTGTGTCTTTATTTAAGGCAACGAAATGCCAGGGAACTATGGACCAGTGAGGCTAACATCAGTGGCAGATAGGATGTTAGAAGGGATTTACATGCATTTGGAGAGGGAAGGACTGATTAGGGACAGTCAGCATGGCTTTCAGCCTGGGACATTGTATCTCACAAAACTGATTAAGGTTTTTGAGGATGTGACCAAAAAGATAGATGATGGCAAAGTGGTAAATGTTAGTTACATGGACTTTAGCAAGGCCTTCAACGATGTTACACCTGGTAGACTGGTTAGTAAAGTTAGATCACATGGGATTCAGAGAGAACTTGCAAATTGGATACAAAATTGGCTTGAGAGTAGAAAACAGAGGTGGTGGTAGTTGTTTTTCAGACTGGAGGCCTGTTACCAGCGGATTTCCGCAGGGTTCACTGCTAGGGTCCACTGTTATTGCTCATTTACATAAACGATTTGGACGAGAATACAAGAATACGAGAATAGTTCGTAAGTTTGTGGATGACACCAAAATTGGTGGCATAGTTGACAGTGAAGATGGTTATCTAAGAATACAAGAGGATCTTGGATCAGCTGGGCTAATGGGCCAAGTAGTGGCAGATGGAGTTTAATTTAGATAAATGTGAGGTGTTGTATTTTGGTGAGACAAACAAGAGCATGACTTACATAGTTAATGGTAGGGTCTTAGAGTGTGTTGTTGAACAGAGCAATCTAGGTGTTCAGGTACATAGTTCCTTAAAAATGGTGTCACAGGTAGACAAGGTGATGAAGAAGCATTTGGTAAGCATTTGGTCATAGCACTGAGTGTAGGAGTTGCGATGTCATGATGCAGCTGTATCGGACATTGCTGAGTACTGTGTACAGATCTTGTCATTCAGATATAGGAAAGAAATTAGTAAATTGGAAAGGGTTCATAAAAAATTTACAAGGATGTTATAGAGACTGAAGGGTTTAAGTAAATAGGACAGGCTGAACAAGTTGGGATTTTTTTCCCTGGCCAATAGGAGGTTTACGGGTGACCTTATACGGGTTTATAAAATCATGAGGGGCATGGACAGGGTGAATAGTCAAGGTCTTTTCCCTACGGTAGGGGAATTCAAAATTAGAGGACATTGGTTTAAGGTAAGAGGAGGATTTAAATGGGACCCGAGGGGCAACCTTTTCATGCAGAGGGTGGTGTGTGTATGGAATGAGCTGCCAGAGGAAGTGGTAGATTCAGGTACAGTTACAACATTTAAAAGACATTTGGACAGGAACATGAATAGGAAAGATATGAGCCAAATGAAGGCGAATGGAACAAGTTCAATTTGGAAAACCCAGTTGGTATGGACAAATTGGATTGAAGGATCTGTTTCCATGCTGTATGTCTCTATGACTATGAGTACTTTCCTACTTACCTATCGAATGTCACAATTGAATCTGCCTCTCCCATTTTCTCAATGAGTTCAAGATCATAACCATTCACTGCATTAAATCTTTCCGATCATGTCACTCTTGCTTCTTTGTCCATCAGCTTTAAACTTCTTTTCTCGGTGAGGGTCACTGGATTTGAACCGTTAACTCTGCTTTCTCTCCACAGATGTTGCCAGACCTGCTGAGTTTCTCTTGTTTCAGATTCCCAGCATGTGCAGTTCGTCGTTTTACTCCCCTGGTTCTTCATCCTTCCATTGGTAGGAACAGTATTCTCTCCATCTGCACTATATAGATCTCCCATTAATTTGAACAGCTCTATCAAATGTCTTCTCAAAAGTCTCCAAGGAGAAGAGCCACCCCTTCTCCGATATAGCCCCCTAACTGAGGTCACCCCCTTTTTTTATTGGTACTAGCTGCTATGATTCCATCTGGTGACACTACTGGACAAGCAAGGTCCCAGAATGAAAGCTCACTTGATAGGCTATTTTGTTTTTTAATTTAGTTAACATAGCGGTCAGTTACTGAGATATATTTACATAAGTCTGCAGATTTTGTTTAAGAAGCTTTACCAACTGATATTTCCTGTTTAATCCTGTGAATTTTGAAGCCTTCTTACAAAAATATACCAAACTGAGACCTTAACGTTTCTTAGCTTTTTAGCTGCAGATTTCTAAACAAACACTTCCAATTTTGAGTTACACAAACCAAACTTCCATACTGAGATAATTGTGCTTTTCCTGAACTGCTACAGAAAATTTTCTTTTCAAGTTGCCCAGTCAGGTTTCCTCTTAAATACCATAGGGCAGCACAGTGACTCAGTGGTCAGCACTATGACCTCTCAGTAGTGACCCGGGTTCAATTTCAGTCACAGGCGACTGTCTGTGTGGAGTTTACACATTCTTTCAGTGTCTCTGTCCGTTTCCTCTGGGTTCTCTGGTTTCCTCCCACAGTCCAAAGATGTGCAGGTTAGGTGGATTAGCCATTGGAAATGCAGGGATAGGGTAGGGACATGGGTCTGGGTAGGATGCTCTTCAGAAGGTTGGTGTGGACTTGATGGGCTGAACGGCCTGCTTCCCCACCATAGGGATTCTATTCTATAAAATTTCAGTCTCTGAGTTTTTTAACTTAGTTTATTCTGAGCGAGGGACAAAGTAATGTCTTGCAGTGGTAACATATAGTAAACTCCACATTTACAATCCCTGGATGTGGGAGGGAAACAGCTTATAGTATAAACAACTTTCTAATTCTCCAGAGATGCTGCCAGATCTGCTGAATTTCTCCAGCAATCTCTGTTTTTGTTCCATTAATACTCCATGGGTTTGCAGTCATTTGCTCTCTGACACAGAGTGAATTAGGTCAATAAGATCTTTAGACATAGGAAATGTAGACTATCAAGTCTGCTCTGCTATTCAATGAGATCATGACTGATAACCTTCAACTCCACTTTCCTCCCTTTACCCTATAATCTTTGATTCCCTTCCTGATTAAAAATCTACCTACCTCAGCCTTGATTTAACTTAACTATTCAGGATCAGCAGCTCTCTGGGGTAAAGAATTCTACAGGTTGACTACCCTCTGTGAGAAATGTGATGCTGGAAAAAACACAGCAGGCCAGGCAGCATCCAAGGAGCAGGAGAATCGACATTTTGGGCATAAGCCCTTATGCCCGAAATGTCGAATCTCCTGCTCCTCGGATGCTGCCTGGCCTGCTGTGTTTTTCCAGCATCACATTTTTCAACTCTGGTCTCCAGCATCTGCAGTCCTCACTTTCTCCTCTCTGCGAGAAGAAATTTCTCATTGCTGTATTAAATGGACGACCCCTTACTTTGAGATTATGCCCTTTGGTGTTCGCCTCCAGCAATTTGTAATTTAAACTATAAAGAGGAACATTCTCCAGATGTATTTATCACTTATTGCACTCTCTGGAGAATTTCAGTCCTTATAGCAAACAGTCCACAGTTACTCCTTGCTCCTAGCAGGTTCTGGCATCCCTGCTTAGCCAACTAGTAACTTTGAGTGACTGTCACTAGGCTCTTTTCTCAGTTTTACATCAGTTTGTAAATGCTGGAACTAAATCTAGCTCAAGCGTTAAGGCCCGTTCTAATTTTCTTCTTCCTTGGCCATTGCAGAACAAACCTCCCAGAGAAGAGAAAGCTACAGGATGCATCTCTTTGACTATAAGCTGTTTCCCCCCCCACATCCAGGGATTGTAAATAAGAAACTAAAACAGCCTCTTCTCCCTGCTGACCTGAGAACTTGTGCTGTTTGTGATATTCAATGACTTGTAGCGAGATCTGTAACCTGGTCTCAAAAAGGGCTTTATCTTTTCATCAAAAGTTGCAAGATCAGCAGCCTCAATTTCCAACTCCTTCAGAACTTGCTGCACCCTGTTCTCTCAGGTAAACCTGACTTTGTTATGAAACTATGCAATTGTTGTCTAGTGTGTCATCAGACACTTCCTCTTATCTTTCCTGGACCATGACTCCACCACAACAGGGTGTTGTTTCTAGGACTATCACTGATCTCATCTACTCTAGAGATCTCCCCTCCACAGAATTCCAACTCATAGCCTGCATGCTTACAGCCTGCTTCCACCACTTTTCTAAAATTCACAAATAGGACTGTCATGTCAGGCTCATTGTTTTAAACTGGTTCTGCCTAAATTCTATTTCTCCTTATCTTAACTCTACTTTTTCCACTTTGTCCAGTCTCTGCATACATGATTCTCTTCACACAAGTTGCTATTTTCTGGTCCTAGCCTCCTCCTCTTCACCAAAGATGTGCAATCCCTCTATGTGTCCATTCTCCATCAGGATGGTACGAAGGGTCTCCACTTCATGTAAGACGGCAGTGGTGTCCGACGCTCCAGCCGGAGCTCGTCTCCTCCACTTGTTGTTTTTTTTCTCCCACTCTTCCACGCTTCTCTCAGCGTCAGACACCAGACCCCAGCCTCTGGAGCGGGGTCTGTAGTTGGTGGCCCAAAGCGGGGACGCCAGTGACCAGGAGTGGGGACACCAGCAACTAGCAGCCCAAAGCAGAGACACCAGTGACCAAAGGCCCGGAGAGGGACGCCAGTGATCAGTGGGCTGAAGCAGGGATGCCAGTGACCAGCAGCCTGCTGTGGAGTATGGTAGCAGTGGCCCAGTGTGGAGCATGGCTGCAGCAGCCCAGTGCAGAGTCTGGCAGCAGCCACTGGTCAGACCACGTGGAGGCTCCCTCCACTGGTCTGCTGCAGACAGGCCTTGGAGAGACTGTGGCTTTACTTTTTAACTTTCTTCTTGTTTTTCTGATTTATGGATATACTGCATGTAAAGTCAGAAGTCACACAACACCAGATTATAGTCCTACAGGTTTATTTGAAATCACAAGCTTTCTGAGCACTGCTCCTTTGTCAGGTTCGTCATTTGACTGTTGGTCTATAACCAGGTGTTGCATGACTCCTGACTATGTCCACTCCAGTCCAACACTGGCACATCATATACTCTACATAAGTGTAATGTAACTTTTTTTTTCTTCATTTCTCTTTTTCTGTAACTAAGGATGGTACCTAGGTACTCTATGACACTGGGTTGCAAACAGTTACGCAGTAACTAAACTGTAACTGAAGAAGGTTTACCAGGCTGCTTCCAAAGATGGTGGGACTGATGTATGAGGACAGATTGACTATGTTAGGATTTTTTTTGCTGGAGTTCAGATGAATGCGGGAGGATCTCACAAAGATTTACAAAACTCTAACAGGACCATACAGGGTAGATGGATGTTCTCAATAGTGGATGTGTCCAGAATCAGGGGTCACGGATTGAGGGTTCAAGGTAAACCATTTAGGACGGAGATTAGGAGACATTTCATTACCACAAGAAGTAGTTGATGCCAAAACACTGAACGTTTTTAAGAAGCATCTAGATATAGCACTTGGGCTGAATGGGATCAAATATTATGGGGAGAAAGCAGGATTAGGATATTGAGTTAGACAATCAGCCATGATCGTGGTGAATGGTGGAGCAGGCTTGAAGGGTCAAATGGCCTCCTCCTGCTCCTCTCTTCTATGTTTCTAAGCTACACCTTTGTACCTGAGATGGCGTAGTAAGTGGCGACTTACAAACTTTTCACTGTACTCATTTGAGTAGTACATGTGACAATAAAGCTAATTATTCACAAAGCTAATTCATTCACTTCTTCCTTGAATAAAGGTCTGAACATCCACCATCCCCGACTCCTTCACTTGGCTGAATTCGTTCTCACTTTGATCAATTTCTCCTTTAATTTGTTTTTCTTTCAGAAAAGGTGTGGCCAAGGATACCTCCGGTACATCACAGATGCCATCAGTGTTGTGTCCTGCTCTCATCCAGAACTGGAAAAAAATAAATCCGTTTTGCTTTTATTGTCTATCCTTCTGTCACCTTCACGTGCTCCATGTCTGACTCTTCCCATTCCTACACCTTGACTACACATGCATATAGATGGTCACAGAAATCTGTGTGCTCACTAGTACAGACCTCATACCCCAGAACATGCAGGTAGCTGCCAAAGCCTTCACCAATGGGTCCTTTTGTGGATTAGCTGCAGATCTTGGTGTCATCTTGTAAATGGCAAAACCCTATTGCAGCTCACAGGTTACTAAGACCCTCTTTGCCAGAACAGGCCAGCACACATACTTAACAACAGACTTTAATGATTAATTGTGTGCAGTTCTGCAATCCACATTGCAGGAGGCCTGTGTTTCCTCAGGATCACTGTTTGGAATTACATGTAGGCCAGACCAGGTAAGGATGGCAGTTTCCTTCCCTAAATTAGTGAACCAGATGGGCTTTTAGGAGACTTATTTCTAGATTTTAGATTAAGTACTGGGTAACGAGCCTGGCCAGGTGTTAGATTTGGAAGTAGGTGAGCACTTTGGAGACAGCGATCACCATTCTGTCAGGTTTACTTTGGTGATGGAAAGGGAGAGATGTACTCCACTGAGCAAGAGTTACAGCTGGGGGAAGGGAAATTATTATGCAATTAGGAAAGATTTAGGAAACTGCAGGGGATGAGCACATTAGAAATGTGGAGCTAATTCAAGGATAAGCTCCTGTGTGTCCTGGATAAGTATGTATCTGTCAGGCAGGGAGGAAGATATAGAACGCCTGAGCCGTGGTTTACAAAGGAAGTGGAATCCCTCGTCAAGAAGAAGAAGGCTTATGTTAGGACAAAATGTGAAAACTCAAGGCACTTGAGGGTTACAAGGAAGTCAGGAACGACCTAAAAAGAGAGCTTAGAAGTCAGGAAAGACCTAAAAAGAGAGCTCAGAAGAGCCAGGAGGAGACATGAAAAGTTGTTGGCGGATAGGATCAGGGTTAACACTAAAGCTTTCCATAGGTATGTCAGGAATAAAAGAATAACGAGATTTAAATTAGGGCCAATCAAGGATAATAGTGGGAAGTTGTGTGTGGAGTCAGAGGAGATGGGGAAGCACTAAATAATTTTTTTTTGACAGTGTTCACTATAGAAAATGAAAATGTTGGCGAAGAAGATACAGAGATACTTGCATCTAGACTAGAAGAGATCGAGGTTCACAAGGAAGAGGTATTAGAAATACTGCACAATGTGAAAATAGACAAGTCCCCTGGGCCGGATGGGATCTATCCTAGGATCCTCTGGAAAGCAAGGGAAGAGATTGCCGAGCCTTTGGCACTGATCTTCAAATCATCATTGTCTAGAGGAATAGTGCCCGAGGACTGGAGGATAGCAAATGTCTCTATTACCCTTGTTCAAAAAAGGGTAGTAGAGACAACCCTGGTAATTACAGACCAGTGAGTCTCACTTCAGTTGTTGGTAAAGTGTTGGAAAAAGTTATAAGAGATAGGATTTATAACCATCTAGAAAAGAATAATCTGATCAGGGACAGGCAGCACGGTTTTGTGAAGGGTAGGTTGTGCCTAACGAATCTTATTGAGTTTTTTGACAAAGCGACCAAACAGGTAGATGAGAGTAAACAGGTTGATGTGGTGTATATAGATTTCAGCAAGGCGTTCGATAAGGTTCCCACAGTAGGCTATTATACAAAATGCAGAGGAATGGGATTGTGGGAAACATAGCAGTTTGGATCAGTAATTGGCTTGCTGAAAGAACACAGAGGGTTGTAGTTAATGGAACATGTTCATCTTGGTGTCCAGTTACTAGCGGCATACTGCAAGGGTCAGTGTTGGGTCCACTGCTGTTCGTCATTTTTATAAATGACCTGGATGAGGGCTTAGAAGGGTGGGTTAGTAAATTTGCGGACGACACTAAGGTCGGTGGAGTTGTGGATAGTGATGAAGGATGTAGTAGGTTGCTGAGAGGTGGCAAATGGAGTTGGACAAGTGTGAGGTGATATACTTTGGACGGAGTAATCGGAATGCAAAGTACTGGGCTAATGGTAAGATTCTTGGGAGTGCAGATGAGCAGAAAGATCTCCGTGTCCATATACACAGATCCCTGAAAGTTGCCACCCAAATTGACAGGGTTGTTAAGAAGGCATACAGTGTTTTGGCCTTTATTAATAGAGGGATTGAGTTCTGGAACCAGGAGGTTATGCTGCAGCTGTACAAAGCTCTGGTGCAGCCACACTTGGAGTATTGTGTACAGTTCTGGTCACCGCAGTATAAGGAGGATGTGGAAGCTTTGGAAAGGGTGCAGAGGAGATTTGCTAGGGTGTTGCCTGGTATGGAAGGAATGTCTTACGAGGAAAGGCTGAGGGCCTTGAGGCTGTTCTTGTTAAGAGAGAAGGTTGAGAGGTGACTTAATATAGACATACAAGATAATCAGAGGGTTAGATAGGGTGGACAGAGAGAGCCTTTTTCCAAGTATGGGGACAGCAAATACGAGGGGACACAACTTTAAAGTGAGGGGAGATAGGTATAAGACAGATGTCAGAGGTAGTTTCTTTACTCAGAGAGTAGTAAGGGTATAGAATGCTTTGCCTGCAACGGTAGTAGATTCGCCAACTTTAAGTACATTTAAGTTGTCATTGGACAAGCACATGGGCGTACATGGAATAGTGTAGGTGGGATGGGCTTCAGATTGGTATGACAGGTTGGCGCAAGATCGAGGACTGAAGGGCCTGTACTGGGCTGTAATGTTCTATTTTTATTGAATCCAAATTTCACTATCTGCTGTGTCAGGATTTGAACCCAGGTCCCTAGCTCATTACTTTGACTAACTGTCCAGTAACATGAACACTCAGTTACAGCGTTGCCATGGTTCAGTTCTGACGACACATCAGAACCCTCCCTCCTCGCAGCATCACAATCAGGGTCAAAGGACAAGGGTGACGTAGGGTGACGTATGGTGACGCACGCACGCTGGGACCACGTGAGTCTGACGCGGAGTCTCGAGGACACGCAGTCCCGTTTGAAGTGGAGTCATCTCAGTTCAGGTTGTGGTCCCGGTCCCGGTCCCGGTCTAACGATGCCCAGAGGAAGCCGCAGTCGAGTGAGGTGAGGGACGCGGTGCCGCTGTTTGTCGGCTGTGACCTCGGACACTTTACCTGAACGGGGACCGTCCTTGTCCGTCTCTTGAAGGACGAGCCGAGGTCACGATTCCAGGCCCGGCCTCAGGCCGCGTTCACAGCCCGAGAACCTCCACCCCGCCCATCCCCCACCCTCCACCACCCCCCCACCCCCCTCCTACCCCCGACCCCCCCCATCACCTTCTGCCCCCCCCGCCCTCGCCTTCTGCCCCCCCCCGCCCTCACCTTCTGCCCCCCCCGCCCTCACCTTCTGCCCCCCCCGCCCTCACCTTCTGCCCCCCCCGCCCTCACCTTCTGCCCCCCCCGCCCTCACCTTCTGCCCCCCCCCGCCCTCACCTTCTGCCCCCCCCGCCCTCACCTTCTGCCCCCCCGCCCTCACCTTCTGCCCCCCCGCCCTCACCTTCTGCCCCCCCCGCCCTCACCTTCTGCCCCCCCCGCCCTCACCTTCTGCCCCCCCCGCCCCTCACCTTCTGCCCCCCCCGCCCTCACCTTCTGCCCCCCCCCGCCCTCACCTTCTGCCCCCCCCGCCCTCACCTTCTGCCCCCCCCGCCCTCACCTTCTGCCCCCCCGCCCTCACCTTCTGCCCCCCCCGCCCTCACCTTCTGCCCCCCCCGCCCTCACCTTCTGCCCCCCCCGCCCTCACCTTCTGCCCCCCCCTCCCCGCCCTCACCTTCTGCCCCCCCCGCCCTCACCTTCTGCCCCCCCCGCCCTCACCTTCTGCCCCCCCGCCCTCACCTTCTGCCCCCCCCGCCCTCACCTTCTGCCCCCCCCGCCCTCACCTTCTGCCCCCCCCGCCCTCACCTTCTGCCCCCCCCGCCCTCACCTTCTGCCCCCCCCGCCCTCACCTTCTGCCCCCCCGCCCTCACCTTCTGCCCCCCCCGCCCTCACCTTCTGCCCCCCCCGCCCTCACCTTCTGCCCCCCCGCCCTCACCTTCTGCCCCCCCCGCCCTCACCTTCTGCCCCCCCCGCCCTCACCTTCTGCCCCCCCCGCCCTCACCTTCTGCCCCCCCCGCCCTCACCTTCTGCCCCCCCCGCCCTCACCTTCTGCCCCCCCCGCCCTCACCTTCTGCCCCCCCCGCCCTCACCTTCTGCCCCCCCCGCCCTCACCTTCTGCCCCCCCCGCCCTCACCTTCTGCCCCCCCCCGCCCTCACCTTCTGCCCCCCCCGCCCTCACCTTCTGCCCCCCCGCCCTCACCTTCTGCCCCCCCCGCCCTCACCTTCTGCCCCCCCCGCCCTCACCTTCTGCCCCCCCCGCCCTCACCTTCTGCCCCCCCCGCCCTCACCTTCTGCCCCCCCGCCCTCACCTTCTGCCCCCCCCGCCCTCACCTTCTGCCCCCCCCCGCCCTCACCTTCTGCCCCCCCCGCCCTCACCTTCTGCCCCCCCCGCCCTCACCTTCTGCCCCCCCCGCCCTCACCTTCTGCCCCCCCCGCCCTCACCTTCTGCCCCCCCCCGCCCTCACCTTCTGCCCCCCCCGCCCTCACCTTCTGCCCCCCCCGCCCTCACCTTCTGCCCCCCCCGCCCTCACCTTCTGCCCCCCCCGCCCTCACCTTCTGCCCCCCCCGCCCTCACCTTCTGCCCCCCCCGCCCTCACCTTCTGCCCCCCCCCGCCCTCACCTTCTGCCCCCCCCGCCCTCACCTTCTGCCCCCCCCGCCCTCACCTTCTGCCCCCCCCGCCCTCACCTTCTGCCCCCCCCGCCCTCACCTTCTGCCCCCCCCGCCCTCACCTTCTGCCCCCCCCGCCCTCACCTTCTGCCCCCCCGCCCTCACCTTCTGCCCCCCCCGCCCTCACCTTCTGCCCCCCCCGCCCTCACCTTCTGCCCCCCCCGCCCTCACCTTCTGCCCCCCCCCGCCCTCACCTTCTGCCCCCCCCGCCCTCACCTTCTGCCCCCCCCGCCCTCACCTTCTGCCCCCCCCGCCCTCACCTTCTGCCCCCCCCGCCCTCACCTTCTGCCCCCCCCGCCCTCACCTTCTGCCCCCCCCGCCCTCACCTTCTGCCCCCCCCCGCCCTCACCTTCTGCCCCCCCCCGCCCTCACCTTCTGCCCCCCCCGCCCTCACCTTCTGCCCCCCCGCCCCTGCCCGCCCTCACCTTCTGCCCCCCCCGCCCTCACCTTCTGCCCCCCCCGCCCTCACCTTCTGCCCCCCCCGCCCTCACCTTCTGCCCCCCCCGCCCTCACCTTCTGCCCCCCCCGCCCTCACCTTCTGCCCCCCCCCGCCCTCACCTTCTGCCCCCCCGCCCTCACCTTCTGCCCCCCCCGCCCTCACCTTCTGCCCCCCCCGCCCTCACCTTCTGCCCCCCCGCCCTCACCTTCTGCCCCCCCGCCCTCACCTTCTGCCCCCCCCGCCCTCACCTTCTGCCCCCCCCGCCCTCACCTTCTGCCCCCCCGCCCTCACCTTCTGCCCCCCCCGCCCTCACCTTCTGCCCCCCCGCCCTCACCTTCTGCCCCCCCCGCCCTCACCTTCTGCCCCCCCCGCCCTCACCTTCTGCCCCCCCCGCCCTCACCTTCTGCCCCCCCGCCCTCACCTTCTGCCCCCCCCGCCCTCACCTTCTGCCCCCCCCGCCCTCACCTTCTGCCCCCCCGCCCTCACCTTCTGCCCCCCCCGCCCTCACCTTCTGCCCCCCCCGCCCTCACCTTCTGCCCCCCCCGCCCTCACCTTCTGCCCCCCCGCCCTCACCTTCTGCCCCCCCCGCCCTCACCTTCTGCCCCCCCCCGCCCTCACCTTCTGCCCCCCCCGCCCTCACCTTCTGCCCCCCCCCGCCCTCACCTTCTGCCCCCCCCGCCCTCACCTTCTGCCCCCCCCGCCCTCACCTTCTGCCCCCCCCGCCCTCACCTTCTGCCCCCCCGCCCTCACCTTCTGCCCCCCCCGCCCTCACCTTCTGCCCCCCCCGCCCTCACCTTCTGCCCCCCCCGCCCTCACCTTCTGCCCCCCCCGCCCTCACCTTCTGCCCCCCCCGCCCTCACCTTCTGCCCCCCCCGCCCTCACCTTCTGCCCCCCCCGCCCTCACCTTCTGCCCCCCCCGCCCTCACCTTCTGCCCCCCCGCCCTCACCTTCTGCCCCCCCCGCCCTCACCTTCTGCCCCCCCCGCCCTCACCTTCTGCCCCCCCCCGCCCTCACCTTCTGCCCCCCCCGCCCTCACCTTCTGCCCCCCCCGCCCTCACCTTCTGCCCCCCCCGCCCTCACCTTCTGCCCCCCCCGCCCTCACCTTCTGCCCCCCCCGCCCTCACCTTCTGCCCCCCCGCCCTCACCTTCTGCCCCCCCCGCCCTCACCTTCTGCCCCCCCCGCCCTCACCTTCTGCCCCCCCCGCCCTCACCTTCTGCCCCCCCCGCCCTCACCTTCTGCCCCCCCCCGCCCTCACCTTCTGCCCCCCCCGCCCTCACCTTCTGCCCCCCCCGCCCTCACCTTCTGCCCCCCCCGCCCTCACCTTCTGCCCCCCCCCCCGCCCTCACCTTCTGCCCCCCCCGCCCTCACCTTCTGCCCCCCCCGCCCTCACCTTCTGCCCCCCCCGCCCTCACCTTCTGCCCCCCCCGCCCTCACCTTCTGCCCCCCCCGCCCTCACCTTCTGCCCCCCCGCCCTCACCTTCTGCCCCCCCGCCCTCACCTTCTGCCCCCCCCGCCCTCACCTTCTGCCCCCCCCGCCCTCACCTTCTGCCCCCCCCGCCCTCACCTTCTGCCCCCCCCGCCCTCACCTTCTGCCCCCCCCGCCCTCACCTTCTGCCCCCCCCGCCCTCACCTTCTGCCCCCCCCGCCCTCACCTTCTGCCCCCCCCGCCCTCACCTTCTGCCCCCCCCGCCCTCACCTTCTGCCCCCCCGCCCTCACCTTCTGCCCCCCCCGCCCTCACCTTCTGCCCCCCCCGCCCTCACCTTCTGCCCCCCCCGCCCTCACCTTCTGCCCCCCCCGCCCTCACCTTCTGCCCCCCCCGCCCTCACCTTCTGCCCCCCCCGCCCTCACCTTCTGCCCCCCCCGCCCTCACCTTCTGCCCCCCCCGCCCTCACCTTCTGCCCCCCCCGCCCTCACCTTCTGCCCCCCCCGCCCTCACCTTCTGCCCCCCCCGCCCTCACCTTCTGCCCCCCCCGCCCTCACCTTCTGCCCCCCCCGCCCTCACCTTCTGCCCCCCCCGCCCTCACCTTCTGCCCCCCCGCCCTCACCTTCTGCCCCCCCGCCCTCACCTTCTGCCCCCCCCGCCCTCACCTTCTGCCCCCCCGCCCTCACCTTCTGCCCCCCCCGCCCTCACCTTCTGCCCCCCCCGCCCTCACCTTCTGCCCCCCCGCCCTCACCTTCTGCCCCCCCCGCCCTCACCTTCTGCCCCCCCCGCCCTCACCTTCTGCCCCCCCCGCCCTCACCTTCTGCCCCCCCCCGCCCTCACCTTCTGCCCCCCCCGCCCTCACCTTCTGCCCCCCCCGCCCTCACCTTCTGCCCCCCCCGCCCTCACCTTCTGCCCCCCCGCCCTCACCTTCTGCCCCCCCGCCCTCACCTTCTGCCCCCCCCGCCCTCACCTTCTGCCCCCCCCGCCCTCACCTTCTGCCCCCCCCGCCCTCACCTTCTGCCCCCCCCGCCCTCACCTTCTGCCCCCCCCGCCCTCACCTTCTGCCCCCCCGCCCTCACCTTCTGCCCCCCCCGCCCTCACCTTCTGCCCCCCCCGCCCTCACCTTCTGCCCCCCCCGCCCTCACCTTCTGCCCCCCCCGCCCTCACCTTCTGCCCCCCCCGCCCTCACCTTCTGCCCCCCCCGCCCTCACCTTCTGCCCCCCCCGCCCTCACCTTCTGCCCCCCCCGCCCTCACCTTCTGCCCCCCCCGCCCTCACCTTCTGCCCCCCCCGCCCTCACCTTCTGCCCCCCCCGCCCTCACCTTCTGCCCCCCCCGCCCTCACCTTCTGCCCCCCCCGCCCTCACCTTCTGCCCCCCCCGCCCTCACCTTCTGCCCCCCCCGCCCTCACCTTCTGCCCCCCCCGCCCTCACCTTCTGCCCCCCCCGCCCTCACCTTCTGCCCCCCCCGCCCTCACCTTCTGCCCCCCCCGCCCTCACCTTCTGCCCCCCCCGCCCTCACCTTCTGCCCCCCCCGCCCTCACCTTCTGCCCCCCCCGCCCTCACCTTCTGCCCCCCCCGCCCTCACCTTCTGCCCCCCCCGCCCTCACCTTCTGCCCCCCCCGCCCTCACCTTCTGCCCCCCCCGCCCTCACCTTCTGCCCCCCCGCCCTCACCTTCTGCCCCCCCCGCCCTCACCTTCTGCCCCCCCCGCCCTCACCTTCTGCCCCCCCGCCCTCACCTTCTGCCCCCCCCGCCCTCACCTTCTGCCCCCCCCCTCACCTTCTGCCCCCCCCCGCCCTCACCTTCTGCCCCCCCCCGCCCTCACCTTCTGCCCCCCCCCGCCCTCACCTTCTGCCCCCCCCGCCCTCACCTTCTGCCCCCCCCGCCCTCACCTTCTGCCCCCCCCCGCCCTCACCTTCTGCCCCCCCCCGCCCTCACCTTCTGCCCCCCCCGCCCTCACCTTCTGCCCCCCCCCGCCTCACCTTCTGCCCCCCCCGCCCTCACCTTCTGCCCCCCCCGCCCTCACCTTCTGCCCCCCCCCGCCCTCACCTTCTGCCCCCCCCCGCCCTCACCTTCTGCCCCCCCCCGCCCTCACCTTCTGCCCCCCCCGCCCTCACCTTCTGCCCCCCCCCGCCCTCACCTTCTGCCCCCCCCGCCCTCACCTTCTGCCCCCCCCGCCCTCACCTCTGCCCCCCCCGCCCTCACCTTCTGCCCCCCCGCCCTCACCTTCTGCCCCCCCCGCCCTCACCTTCTGCCCCCCCGCCCTCACCTTCTGCCCCCCCCCGCCCTCACCTTCTGCCCCCCCCCGCCCTCACCTTCTGCCCCCCCCGCCCTCACCTTCTGCCCCCCCCCGCCCTCACCTTCTGCCCCCCCCCGCCCTCACCTTCTGCCCCCCCCGCCCTCACCTTCTGCCCCCCCCGCCCTCACCTTCTGCCCCCCCCGCCCTCACCTTCTGCCCCCCGCTCACCTCTGCCCCCCCCGCCTCACCTTCTGCCCCCCCCGCCCTCACCTTCTGCCCCCCCCGCCCTCACCTTCTGCCCCCCCCGCCCTCACCTTCTGCCCCCCCGCCCTCACCTTCTGCCCCCCCCGCCCTCACCTTCTGCCCCCCCCGCCCTCACCTTCTGCCCCCCCGCCCTCACCTCTGCCCCCCGCCCTCACCTTCTGCCCCCCCCGCCCTCACCTTCTGCCCCCCCCGCCCTCACCTTCTGCCCCCCCCGCCCTCACCTTCTGCCCCCCCCGCCCTCACCTTCTGCCCCCCTCACCTCTCCGCCCTCACCTTCTGCCCCCCCCGCCCTCACCTTCTGCCCCCCCCGCCCTCACCTTCTGCCCCCCCCGCCCTCACCTTCTGCCCCCCCCGCCCTCACCTTCTGCCCCCCCCGCCCTCACCTTCTGCCCCCCCCGCCCTCACCTTCTGCCCCCCCCGCCCTCACCTTCTGCCCCCCCCGCCCTCACCTTCTGCCCCCCCCGCCCTCACCTTCTGCCCCCCCCGCCCTCACCTTCTGCCCCCCCCGCCCTCACCTTCTGCCCCCCCCGCCCTCACCTTCTGCCCCCCCCGCCCTCACCTTCTGCCCCCCCCGCCCTCACCTTCTGCCCCCCCGCCCTCACCTTCTGCCCCCCCGCCCTCACCTTCTGCCCCCCCGCCCTCACCTTCTGCCCCCCCCGCCCTCACCTTCTGCCCCCCCCCTGCCCCCCTCACCTTCTGCCCCCCCCGCCCTCACCTTCTGCCCCCCCCGCCCTCACCTTCTGCCCCCCCCCGCCCTCACCTTCTGCCCCCCCCGCCCTCACCTTCTGCCCCCCCCCGCCCTCACCTTCTGCCCCCCCGCCCTCACCTTCTGCCCCCCCCGCCCTCACCTTCTGCCCCCCCCGCCCTCACCTTCTGCCCCCCCCGCCCTCACCTTCTGCCCCCCCCGCCCTCACCTTCTGCCCCCCCCGCCCTCACCTTCTGCCCCCCCCGCCCTCACCTTCTGCCCCCCCCCGCCCTCACCTTCTGCCCCCCCCGCCCTCACCTTCTGCCCCCCCCGCCCTCACCTTCTGCCCCCCGCCCTCACCTTCTGCCCCCCCCGCCCTCACCTTCTGCCCCCCCCGCCCTCACCTTCTGCCCGCCTCCCTCTGCCCCGCTCCTTCTGCCCCCCCGCCCTCACCTTCTGCCCCCCCCGCCCTCACCTTCTGCCCCCCCCCGCCCTCACCTTCTGCCCCCCCCCGCCCTCACCTTCTGCCCCCCCCGCCCTCACCTTCTGCCCCCCCCGCCCTCACCTTCTGCCCCCCCGCCCTCACCTTCTGCCCCCCCCGCCCTCACCTTCTGCCCCCCCCGCCCTCACCTTCTGCCCCCCCCGCCCTCACCTTCTGCCCCCCCCCGCCCCGCCCTCACCTTCTGCCCCCCCCGCCCTCACCTTCTGCCCCCCCCCGCCCTCACCTTCTGCCCCCGCCTCTGCCCCCCGCCTCACCTTCTGCCCCCCCCGCCCTCACCTTCTGCCCCCCCCGCCCTCACCTTCTGCCCCCCGCCTCACCTTCTGCCCCCCCCGCCCTCACCTTCTGCCCCCCCCGCCCTCACCTTCTGCCCCCCCCGCCCTCACCTTCTGCCCCCCCCGCCCTCACCTTCTGCCCCCCCCCGCCCTCACCTTCTGCCCCCCCCGCCCTCACCTTTCTGCCCCCCCGCCCTCACCTTCTGCCCCCCCGCCCTCACCTTCTGCCCCCCCCGCCCTCACCTTCTGCCCCCCCCGCCCTCACCTTCTGCCCCCCCCGCCCTCACCTTCTGCCCCCCCCGCCCTCACCTTCTGCCCCCCCCGCCCTCACCTTCTGCCCCCCCCGCCCTCACCTTCTGCCCCCCCCTCCCTCGCCCCGCCCTCACCTTCTGCCCCCCCCGCCCTCACCTTCTGCCCCCCCCGCCCTCACCTTCTGCCCCCCCCCGCCCTCACCTTCTGCCCCCCCCCGCCCTCACCTTCTGCCCCCCCCGCCCTCACCTTCTGCCCCCCCGCCCTCACCTTCTGCCCCCCCCCCGCCCTCACCTTCTGCCCCCCCCCCGCCCTCACCTTCTGCCCCCCCCCCGCCCTCACCTTCTGCCCCCCCCCCGCCCTCACCTTCTGCCCCCGCCTCCTTCTGCCCCCCCCCGCCCTCACCTTCTGCCCCCCCCCCCGCCCTCACCTTCTGCCCCCCCCCCGCCCTCACCTTCTGCCCCCCCCCCCGCCCTCACCTTCTGCCCCCCCCCCGCCCTCACCTTCTGCCCCCCCCCCGCCCTCACCTTCTGCCCCCCCCCCGCCCTCACCTTCTGCCCCCCCCCCCGCCCTCACCTTCTGCCCCCCCCCCGCCCTCACCTTCTGCCCCCCCCCGCCCTCGCATCTCCTCCCTCACCCGAAATCACCCTGTCCCCTCCTTCAAACCCAGTCACCATCCCTCACCCCCAATCTCCTCCCTTGCCTGTGCCCAAACCCATTCTTTTCCCCCCCCCCCCCATGCCCCCCTTTCCCTGAACACAGCCAATCCCCTCTTCTGTCGCTCCTTTCTTCCACATTCCCATTTTTTAATTGGTTTTTGTTAATTAAATTGGGCTGTTAACAGTCTCTGTACATCAGACTCCACTCACTAATACTTTCTCCTCTTTGTTGTAGCCGCCCACCACCACCTCGTGCAGCTCCCCCTGCTCATCCTCCACCAGCAGCTGTTGCCCCAACCCCAATGCAGCCACGGCAGCCAGGTCTGATGGCACAGATGGCAAGCACAGCTGCGGGCGTGGCGGTGGGCTCGGCGGTTGGCCATGTGATGGGTAGTGCTCTGACAGGTGCCCTCAGTGGAGGCAGTAGCTCTGAACCTGCTAAGGCTGATGTTACCTATCAGGTAAGGGAGCATTTGGAGATTTCGGTCAGAAATTAACTTCCCTGAACTGCTATAAATGCAAGAATATATCGCATCCCCTCTCTTTTACGACTTTGTGTCCCTTCTTTTAACCACCCCCTCACAGATAAAAGGTATGGAAGCTAAATTGTGCTCAGTACTCCAAGTACATGCACAACATCTCCTATACAATTGTAACAAGTGTTGTTATTTGAAGACCCTAACCTCCTGAAATAAAAGGCAATATTTTATTAACTTTCCTAATCATTTCCTTTATCTGCAAACAAACCTTTTGTGATTCATATCTAATGATGCCCAGATCTCTGTCCCACCTGTCCTACGGCAATCTGTAGTCTTTTTCCATTTAAATATTCTGTTGTTTTGCTTTCAACTAAAGTGAACTTCTATCTTTTCACTTTTGCTGCTGCTCGTAGCTGCTCCTGCTGAGGGTTCTGCAGTCATGGTGTCACACTAGTGCCATCTTCACGTCCCAGATCTTATCCACCATTCAACTATGTTTTGGTATTCTCTATCTACAAGGAAGTGCTGTTCTGCTGTGATCAAACGGCTGGAATTTGAACACTTTCTTTTCTGGGTGGCTCTTTTTACATTTAAAGTTCTTTTTGCTCTTGCAATTTCAGGCACCTTGGTATTGATCTTGTGGAATTTTTAGAATATGTCTTCACATTGTGGAAAGTTGAGTGTGGAGTCAGAGAAAATGGGGAAGCACTAAATGAATACTTTTCACACTATAATACTGAGATACAGGTTACTAGGCTAGATGGGATTGAGATGCATAAGGAGGTGTTCACAATCCTGGAAAGTGTGAAAATAGATAATCCCTCTGGGCTGGATGGGAGTTATCCTAGGATTCTCTGGGAAGCCAGGAAGGAGATTGCTGAGCCTTTGGCTTTGATCTGTCATCATTGTCTACAATGGAATAGTGCCAGAAGACTGGAGGATAACAAATGTTCCCTTGTTCAAGAAGGGGAGGAGAGACAACTTTGGTAATTACAGAGCAGTGAGCCTTACTTCGGTTGTGGGTAAAGTGTTGGAAAGGATTGTAAGAGAGGATTTGTAATCATCTGGAAAGGAGGAGTAAGTTGATTAGGGATAGTCAACACTGTTTTGTGAAGGATAGGTCGTGCCTCTCAAACCTTAGAGTTCTTTGAGAAGGTGACCAAACAGGTGGGTGGGGGTAAATGCGGTGAGCAGTTGATGTAGTGTATATGGATTTCAGTAAGGCATTTGATAAGGTTCCCCATGGTAGGCTATGCACAAAAAATGGAGTCATGGGATTGAGGGTGATTTAGCAGTTCAGATCGGAAATTGGCTAGCTGAAAAAGTCAGAAGGTGATGGTTGATGGGAAATATACATCCGGGAGTTAATTTACTAGCGGGGTACCACAGTGATCTGTTTTGGTTCCGCTGTTGGTTGTTTATACAAATGAGCTGGATGAGGGCAAAGAAGGATGGGTTAGTACATTTGCGGATGACACTAAGGTTAGTAGAGTTGTGGATAGCGGCGAAGGGCCTTTGTAGGTTACAGAGACTTAGATAAGCTGCAGAACTGGGCTGAGAGGTGGCAAATGGGATTTAATGTGGCAAAGTGAGGTGATTCACTTTGGAAGGAGTAACAGGAATAGAGTACTGGGCTAATAGTAAAATTATTGATAGTGTAGATGAGCAGAAAGATCTCTGTCCAGGTACATAGATCCTTGAAAGTTGCCACCCATGTTGATAGGGTTGTTAAGAAAGCATACAGTGTGTTAGCTTTTATCGGTAGAGCGATTGAGTTTTGGAACCATACGATCATGCTGCAGCTGTACAAAACTGGTGCAGCGACATTTGAAGTACTGCGTACAGTTCTGGTCACCGCATTATAGGAAGAATTTGGAAGCTTTGGAAAGGGTTTAGAGGAGATTTGAGGATGGAGGGAAGATCTTATGAGGAAAGGCTGAGAGACTTGAGGCTGTTTTTGTAAGAGAAGGTTGAGAAGCAACTTAATTGAGACATACAAGATATTCAGTTAAAATAAATCACCCAGCACCAGGTTATAGTCCAACAAGTTTATTTGGAAGCACTAGCTCTCAGAGCACTGGTCCTTCAGGTGGTTGTGGAGTAGAAGATTATCAGACACAGAATTTGGAGCAAAAGTTGATAGTGTGATGTAACTGAAATCATATTGAAAAAGACCTGGATTGTTTTAAGTGTCTCATCTTTTCGAATGAACATGTTGGTTTCAGTTCTTTCAAATGTACATTACAGAACTTTTTAAAGTTACATTTTCAAGTGAACTTTAACAAGAGGTGCCTTATTGGCCCAGATAATGTACTGAAGGTGTGAGGTGCCCTGTGTAAGACTGTGCCACAATGGTCAGACTGATTCTATTCTAAAAAACAGAACTACAGAATCTTACATGGATTCATGCAATTTTTGAGCAAAATAAAATGTAATTCTGCAAGTACATATTCACCTAACAAACTTGTATTTTGGGGGGAGGGGTGCGGATATGAGTGTAAGAGAGTATGTGTATGTGTGAGTGTAAAGGGGTATAAGTCTGAGTGGATGCGTGTGAGAGTGTGGGATTGTATGTGTGAGCGTGTGAGAGAGCGCTTGTGTATGAGGGAGGGTCTGTGTGAGTGTATGGGTCTCTAGGGGTCTGTGTCAGGGGTTTGTGTGTGTCTGTGCACATGATGGTGTCTGTGCTGTGGGGTCACCTGTAATGTGACATGAACCCAAGATCCCGGTTGAGGCCATCTTCATGGGTACCGAACTTGGCTATCAGCTTCTGCTCGGCCATTTTGCATTGTTAACTATCTGGAAGTCCACCTTGGACAATGGGTACCTGAGGGTCTGAGGTGAAATATCCTGGACCGCTGAAATATGAGATAGACAACAAGGGCTGAGTCGCATGAGTACCTGCCACGTACGTGATGGGAGGTGACCCCACACGTAATGATGTTATCTGTGTCGACGTTCTGAAATGTCTTGCAGCGTCTACCGTTGTCCTAAAAGCTGGGCAGTTTGCTACGAACAATGATCTGTTTGAGGTTTGGCTGTTTAAAGGTGAGAAATGGAGGCATGGGGAAGGTCTTGGCAAGGTGCTCATCTTCATTGTTAACGCGAAGAACATGGTGTAGTTTTTCAGCACCTGGGAAGTACTGGACAACGAAGGGTACTCTGGTTGCAGCTTGTCTGTCCCCTGAGGAGGTCATTATGGTTTCTCGCTACAGCACGTCAGAACTGGTGGTCGATGAGTTGAGCATCATATCCTGTTCTTATCAGGGCATCCCTGAGTACTTCCAGGTGTCCATCACATTCCTCCTGAACTGAACAGACCCTGTGTACGCGAAGGGCTTGTCCATGGGGGATGGCTGTTTTAATGTGTTTTGGGTGGAGGCTGGAGAAGTGTAGCATTGTGAGGTTATCTGTGGGTTTGCAGTAGAGTGAGATGCTGAGGTGCTAATTCTTGATGGAGACGCATGTGTCCAAGAATGAGACATAGTCGAGAGTAGTCCATGGTGAGTTTGGTGGGATGAAACTCTTTGATACCACTATAGTTGTTTCAATGACTCCTCGCCATGGGTCCAGAGGAAGAAAATGTTGTCAGTGTGCCTGGTGTATAGTGTTGGTTGGAGGTCCTGTGGAGAGAAGTATTGTTCGAACCAGTGCATGAACATTATCATGCACAACCCACCATCAAACTCACCATGGACGACTCTCTACTATGTCTCATTCTTGGACACGTGCATCTCCAACAAGGATGGGCACCTCAGCACCTCCCTCTACTGCAAGCCCACATGATGCTACACTTCTCCAGCCTCCACTCGAAACATATTAAAACAGCCATCCCCCATGGACAAACCTTGCGTGTACACAGGATCTGTTCAGTTGAGAATGACACCTGGAAGTACTCCGGGATGCCCTGCTAAGAACGGATTACGACGCTCAACTCATCGACTACCCGTTCCGATGTGCCACAGCAAGAAACCATAATGACCTCCTCAGGAGACAGACATGAGCTACAACCGACAGTGTACCCTTTATTGTCCAGTACTTCCCAGGAGCTGAAAAGCTACGCCATGTCCTTCACAGCCTGCAGTTCATTATCAATGAGGATGAGCACCTGGCCAAGACCTTCCCCACACCTCCACTTTTCTCCTTTTAAACAATCACGAAACCTCAAACAGATCATTTTTCCGGGCAAACTGCCCAGCTTTCAGGACAACTCCATACAACCATGTCACGGTAGACACTGCAAAACGTATCAGTGTTGACGTGGATACCACCATTACGTGTAGGGACACCTCCCACTATGTGGCAGATACTCATACGACTCAGCCAACGTTGTCTATCTCATACGCTGCAGGCCAGGATGCCCTGAGGCATGGTACATTGGTGGGCAGGAGCAGAGGTTACGGTAATGGATGAATGGACACCACACAATAGTCAACAGACAGGAGTGTTCCCTGTCGGAGAACACTTCAACGGTCCAGGGCATTTGACCTTGGATCTTCGGATGACCATCCTCCAAGGCAGACTTCGGGACAGGAAACAACACCGTGGCTGAGCAGAGGCTGATAGCCAAGTTCAGTACCCGTGGGGATGGCCTCAACTGGGACCTTGGGTTCGTGTCGCACTACAGGTGATCCCACTGCTCTACACACAGATACGCATGCACACTCACGCAGACTCTCTCTCATACACTCACATGTACACTTCCACACACCCACACCCTCTTACAGACTTATACCCCTTTACACACTCACTCTTACACACTCAACCTCTTTTCTCCTCTCTTTCCTCCCCCCCCCCCCCCTCCCCCCAACACACGCACCCACACTCTCTCTCTGTCTCCCCTGCACGCATGTGCACACAAGTTTGTGAGGTGAATTTGTCCTTGCAGAATTTCATTTTATTTTGCTCAAAAACTGCATGAATCCGTGTAAGTTTCTGTTAATCCCTTTTTTAGATTAGAATCAGTCTGAACATTGGGGCACAGACGGTCTCACACAAAGCATTGAAGGTGTGAGGTGCCCTATCAGGGCTGACATGACACCAATGGTTAAAGTTCAATTGAGAATGTAATTTTAAAGTTCTGAATTTATTTATGAAAGAACTGAAACCAATATGCCCAATCTAATAGATGAGAGACTTAACAAATAATCCAGGTCTTTTTCAATAAATGATTTCAGTTACATGACACTGTAAACTTTTGCTACAATTTCTGTATTTTATGATCTTATACTCCTGATGAAGGAGCAGCGCTCCAAAAGCTAGTACTTACAAATAAACCTGTTGGACTATAACCTGGTGTTGTGATTTCTAACTTTGTCCACCCCAGTCCATCACCAGCATCTCCAAGTCAAGATAATCAGAAGGTTAGATGGGTTGGATAGTGAGAGCCTTTTTCCTCGGATGGCGATGGCCAGCATGAGGGGGACACAGCTTTAAATTGAGGGATGATATAGGACATATGTCAGAGGGAGTTTCTTTACTCACTGGTAGGGGCATGGAACACACTGCCTGCAACAGTAGCAGACTTGCCAAGTTTAAGGGCATTTAAATGGTTGTTGGATAAACGTATGGATGAGAATGGAATAGTGTAGATTAGGTTTCAGATTGGTTCCACAGTTGGTGCAAATTCAAGGGCGGAAGGGCCTGTCCTGCACTGTAATGTTCTATCACTGTGTTGTATTATCTGCTAAAAGTTTGCCCACTCTTTTTAATTCATTGTTAACCTTTTGGAGGCTGCTTGTATCTTCCTCATCCCTCCTTATTCTACCTGTTACAGTATCATCAGTTTGGGTTAGATTATAATTGGCATCTTCATCCAAGTTGTTAGGTTAGTGGAGATCCCTGCAGTGATCCCTGCAACACGCCACTAACTAGTTAAATGATCTGAGAGTGACATGTTTATCCGGCCTCCTTTTCCTGTTGATCAGTCCTTTTTCTATGATGGTATATCACCCTGATACAATGAGGTCTTTGCATGTATAATACCTTTGTATGTGGCACTTTATCAAATGCCTTTTGGAAATCCAAACACACCACCTTATTCCCTTCACCTAGCCTGCTTGTTACATCCTCAAAGAGCCCGAATAAATTTGTCAGACAAGCTTTTCCCTCTAATAAAACTATATTGACTCTGCTGGACCATGTTCTGATTTTTGGCATAGTGCTTGACAACTTGCTGCATAAAGAATCTGAGCATTTCCCAAAGACATTTAATGTCCCAGGAAAACTATTGAGTTGTTTTACTTTCTGAAGTCTTCACACATGACCCCACCCATTAGCCGCATGGGAAATAAGCTATCCAAGCCAGGTGACTGCTCCAATTTAAGCATAGCCGATCTTTTCAGTATCTTCTCCCTTTTTCCTTAATTAACCATCTATATAAAAAAAACTCATTCATGATTCTAGCCTGAGTACTTTGTCCCAAATAAGAACCATTCCATCTGTATGACCAACTTTTTCTCAGACACATTGTTGTGTCCATTCTATTGTCTTTGCCAGTTTTATTGTTCTGTTTTACTTCTCTGTGCTGTTTGCTTTTAAGCTCCTGTGAAGGACCTTGGACTATTTCAATACTTTACATACATTACATAAGTTCAAGTTGGTTTTGTGTATTCTTTTGGGTTACACATAAAGGGAAGTTGATGCAGTGACAGGGCACTTTAAGAGAAGCGGTAACACTGCTTCAAAGGTACGAGTTCAATGCAGTGTGATAGTCGCCTGCCAGTTGCCCTTTAGTCAGTGCAGTTTGCCTGTTTCTCTGTAGGAGCCTCCACTGGCAGCCTCTCCGACCCAGTCACAAACCCAGCAGAACATGCCATGCCAATTTGAACTGAAGCAATTCCTGGAGTGTGCCCAGAACCAGCATGACCTGTCTCTCTGCGACGGATTCAATGAGGTGTTGAAGCAATGCAAATCATCATATGGTAAGTGTGGAAGGTCTTAATGGCCATTGGTTTTAATTTAAATATGTGCCCCAGTTGGGAAGGATTCGTGGGATGGGCTTGCACTGGGGACGTGAACTGTGCTTAACCCCTCCTGCACTCTCACGTGGCCACACCGAGTGCTTGAGAACTTTCTTGAAATATTGGAAGTAGGGTGTAGGGATATTTTTTAAGGCAGAGGTAAGTAGATTCTTTATAAGTTGGGGATTAAATATGAGCATAGGCAGAAATGTGAAGTAATTTCTGCTAACTATATTTGTAATAAGTGTGTGTATATATGGGGGAGTGAGGAGGGACTGAGGGGTGACAGGGAGGGGAGTCCAGTGGGGTTGCATGCAAGGGGGAGTGAAAGTGTTGCATGCGTAGCGTGCAGGCACACAAGATGGTGTTGGAATAGGGCTCCGACAGCTTTCCTTTTCTTCCCCTCTCTCTATACCTTTACTTACCTCTTGACCTGAGCTCGGATGGCATCAGTGACGGTGAGAGCCCAGTGTGGACCTTGAATGAGCCCTTATTTATTTTTCTGGGGTGAGCACAGGAGTTGTCATTGGAATTGGCAGCTACTACATCAGAGACGACATCAATTAGGTAGCCCAATGGCGAAAGGTGGCTTCTGTGGATTGGTGACCTCATTGGTTGGGTCCAGTTCTGGCAGTGGTGATGTGCTGTCAGAAGGGCATCACACAACATTAACACGGTGCGCCCAGCAGTGAGAGGTGCAACTCAGACATTGGTTTGATTCACTTGGCAGTGTAGGCATTGTTGATGGTGATAAGCTGGCTCAGGATTGATCAACTTTTTCTTTTTTCCTTAAATTATTGAAAATGGCACAGAATCGTTGTAGTAACTGAAAGCTTACACTATTTTGTAAAATACACATGACAAAATCATTCAGATGGATTGTGATGTCTGCAGGGGTGGGTGTGGAGAGGAGGCAGCACTTGTCAGGGAGTACAAGATGAGGTTGGTGGGAGTGAAACAGGATGAAGACAGGACGGTGTGGATACATGTGGTGGCAAACTACATGGAGAGGGATGAGTGTGTCAAATTCCTTGGAGTGACAATAACTGGCAATCTGTCCTGGAACTCCCAGTTTGACGCAATGGTAAAGACACAACACCTCCTCTTCCTCAGGCAGCTTAGGAAGTTTGGCATGTCCATTAGGACCCTCACCAACTTTTACAGAAAGCATTTTACCTGGGTGCATAATGGCTTGGAACGTCAAATGCTCTGTCCAGGATTGTAAGAAACTACAGGTAGTGCTTCTATAATGCAATGGTTACATGCTTGTGCCATCAGTATTATAGAAATATTGCACTTTAGAAACAGTGCTTAACATATTGGCAATATAATTGCATTATAGCCAACATATGCTTTAAAAGGCTGTGCTTTAGAGCCAATATCCCCAATTCATCAATTGCGATATAGTGAATTTGTGTTAACGAAACGACCTGTACAGAAAGTTGTGAGCACAGCGCAGACCATCATAGAAATCAGCCTCCCATCCATGATCTCCATTTACACTTCTCATTGCTGTGGAAAGACTGCCAACATAACCAAAGACCCTTCCAAGCCCAGGAATGCTCTCTTCCATCAGGCAGAAGCTACAGAAATTTGAACACCTGCGCAAGGTTCCAAGAACAGGTTTTTCTCTACTGTTACTAGACTGTTGAATGAATTTCTAACTTCAAATAATGTTGATCTTGGGTTGCCCACTTTCTGTGTAGCCTTGCTTAATCAATCATCTCGCTATGATCTGCCTATACTGCTTGAAAAACAAAGCTTCTCATTGTACTCCAATAAATCAAATCAACTCTGTGTGAGGGGGAATGTAGGGAGGTAGTCAGGGTTGGGATTGAGGGTGTGGGAGGGGAGGGGCTTGAAAGAAGAATGTGGAGGGTAAAAGGATGAGAGCAAGGGAGGTTTAAAGAATTTTTAAAAAGTTTCAGTAGGTATAAGGGCCAAATCTGAAATCTTTGTGCCCACAGGTTACATACCAGGCCCTCCCCCTCATTTGGGCACAGTACTGACTGGTTACTGGACTAGCAATCCAGAGAATGTAGTGCAAATTCATTATGGCATCTGGGACAACTTAAACTTCAGTGAACGCTCACTTCTGGCTGTGAAACTATCACATTGGCCTAAAATACCATCTAGCTTACTAATAACCTCGTGAAGGAAAACTCTCATTCTTACTGGGACCCATAGATTCTGAAATGAGTGTTACCAGGTTCAACAAGATACTTCAGCAAAATGGGAGGTGCTGCATTTTGGGAAAGCAAATCAGCGCAGGATTTATACACTTAATGGTAAGGTCACTTTTGGAATATCGTCTGCAATTCTGGTCTCCCTACTATTGGAAGGATGTTGTGAAACTTGAAAGGGTTCAGAAAAGATTTTCCACCCCTGGCAACATCCTTGTAAATTTGAGCTATTGGGAGAGGTTGAATAGGCTGGGGCTGATTTCCCTGAAGTGTCGGAGGCTGAGGTTTATAAAATCATGAGGGGGCATGGATAGGATAAAATAGACAAGGTTTTTTCCTGAGGTGGGGGAGTCCAGAACTAGTGGGCATAGGTTTAGGGTGAGAGGGGCAAGATCTAAAAGGGACATAAGGGGTTACATTTTCAAGGAGGGTGGTACATGTATGGAATGAGCTGCCAGAGGAAGTGGAGGAGGCTGGTACAGTTGCAACACTTAAAAGGCATCTGGATGGGTATATGAACAGGAAGGGTTTAGAGGGAAATGGGCTAAGTGCTGGCAAATGGGACTAGATTAGGTTGGGACATCCGGTTGGCTTGGATCAAAGGGTCTGTTTCTGTGCTGTGCTACTCTGACAATGACTGAGTGCAGACCCTAACTAGATGTAGGTGAAATTGGTTAAAAATTGCTCACACATTCTCGTTCACATCCAGCAGAGTTGAAGTTTGCTAATTGCAGCTCTCATTTAGAACTTGGTCCCTCCTCTCTGCTTTTGTTAATGGTGGGAACATTGGCCATCTGTGGTTAAACCAACAGCTGTTGCTGACTCGTTCTCTTTTAATTAGGTTTGTCTTGAAGACCTGCTGGTTGGAATCCTGGAGTTTGAAGAGGAAAGGCAGGAAGATGATCCTGTTGAAGTCTTCTGATGAATTCATTGAGTTCAGTTATGTACAGTCACTGGATGTGAATAAAATATTCTTGTAATTGGACTCTGCCTCTGTTTTGTAAGCTGGATGGTGGTGATAACTGCGTGTTGATATTTGTAGCAAGGGCCTCTGGTTGCTGTGCAGTTGCTATGGTGACTCGAACCAGCATCAGCTACTTGTGTCTGCTTTAGATAATTCTAGAGAGACTGTAAGCTGATCTTTCTCTGCTGTACAGAGAACAAAATTTGATAGAATTGATTGTATAAACACTATTCAACACTAAGTGACAGAAGTCAGTAACCACAGAAAACAGATTTGTTGATTGAAATAACTTGCTGCATTAACAAAGCTTCCAAGCTAGAGCACACTCTGAAAGGGCACTGGATTCAGATTCAACATTTAAGGCGATATTCAATTCCTCCTAACTGGAATATATTCCAGAGAGGAAGGAAGGTTGTTAGGGGGAGAAAGCATCCATGGTTAAGCAAGGTAGTTAAAAAGTTAAAGATAACAGTAAGACAAAACAAAGACATTATAAATTACCAAGGCTAGTGAATTTGGAAACTTTAAAGATCAACAGCGGTTCACTTTTTTTAAAAAAAAAGCAAAGGTTACTTACAAAAGAAGGCTAGGCAAAATGTAAAAAGGGATATTGTGGGGAATGCAAATGATCAGTTGGTATTAGAACAAAACTATTAATCGTGAAACTCAAGTTATTTTCTGGGGACCTGAGTTCAAATGGTGGATGGTGAAAGTCAATATTTAATTCAATAAGAAATTGTGAAATTCAGTCTAATGATGACCATGAAACAACTTTTGTTGATGGGACAAAATCTAGTTAGTTAATTAATGTCTTTCAGGGAAGGAAATGCGTTATCCTTACCAGTCTGGCCTGTGTGTGACTCCAACTGACCTCCAAGGCACTCTGTTGTATCAATTGCTAAAAGTCCAGGAAGAAAGGAAACTGGGTATGTGACTGGTGGTGGCAAAACAGTATATAGTCAGGAGGGAGTTGCCCCTGGACTCCTCAACATTAATTCTGGATTGTCTCATAGTATCAAGTCAAACATGGACAAAGAAAACTGTTGATTACAAATATTATCTCCTCTGAGCTATTAAATTAGTATTCCACATGACCTGGGTGGGGAATTTCAACGTTTGCTACCAAGAACAGCTCAGCAGATGATCCCACTGATCAGCTGCTCCACTCAGCCTGTGGTGGATGGTTAAGGAAGAAGCAAGAGGGTAAATCCAATCTGCTTCAGATGCATCTATCCATTACAGCAACAATGTCCACTGCATATTTCTTGTGGAGATGAAGTCCTGTCTTCTCATTAGAATACTCTTCATTGTGGCATCTGGCACTATCAATGCTAAATAACTTCAAACAGCTATAGCAACTCAAAAGTGGATTTTTGCACTCGAGGCTGTCAGCAACAAAATTGTGCTTCAATTTGCAACCTCGTGGTCTGGCATATTTCCCATTTGGTCATTCCTATTAAGCCAGGGGATCAAACCTGTTCAATGGAGAGTGCAGGAGGACATGCCAGGTATAGCACTAGGCATACCTAAAATGGGTTGTCAACATGTTAAAGTTAATCTAGATTACTTTTGTGTGCCATACAGTGGCAGCAGTAATGCAAATCCTAAAATAGAGGATCAGATCTCCAGCCCTACCATAGCCACATGTTGAGAATGGTGGTGGACAATTAATCAACTAACAGGAGGTAGCAATTACATAAATCTCTCCATCCTCAATGATAAAGAAGCCCAGGGCAAAGGTTAAGGCTGAAGTATTCAGAACAAACTTAAACAGAAGAGCTACCCTCTAAGAAGGGCACTGCTTGTCACTGGCCACTTGGGTGTTTCCTTTCTTCCTGGTGGTGGAAATTGAATAAAGACTCGTGCACCTTGTGTCTTTCACTGTGTCTCACATCTGCACTCACACAACATGGGTGCTGGGGAAAAATATAAGCACTACTGCAGTTAGGTGGTAGTGTGGGGGTAAATAATTAAAAAAGAAATAAACAGAAGTGCTGAGTGGAATGTCTATCTCAGTCTCCTCCAGAGGTCTGTAGTATCACTGACGCCAGTCTTCAGCCAATTCAATTCTCCATGAGATATCAAGAAACAGTTGAAGGCACTGGATATGGTGAAGGCTATGGGTCTTGACAACATGCAGGATATTGTAAAAGACAAGCTGAGTACAGTTACAACACTAGCATCCATCTGACAATTTGGAAAATTGCCCAGGTATGTTCAGTACATCAAAAGCAGTCAAATCTAACCTGGGCAATTACTGCCTACGTTTACTTTTGATCATAAGTGATAGAAGGTGTCATCAACAGTGTGATCAAGCAGCACTTGCTCAACATTAACTTGCTGTGACACCCGTCTGGGATCTGCCAGGACCACTCAGCTCCTGACCTCATAGAATCCTACTGCACAGAGACAGGCCCTTTGGCTCAAACTGGTCCATGCCAACCAAACTATCGATCAATGCTAACCTTATTTCCCTGCACTTGGCCCATATCCTTCTAAATTTTACTTATCCATGTATTTGTCCAAATGCTTTTTAAATATTGTAAACATATCTTCCAGAAACCACTTCCTCTGACAGCTCATTCCATATGCGTACCACCATCTGTGTAAAAAAGTTGCCCCTCAGGTTCCTTTGTACTTTTTTCCCTTCTAACCTTTAACTGATGCCCTCTAGTGCTTGAATCCCCAACCCTGGGGAAATGACTGAGTGCATTCACTGTATCTATGCCTCTCATGATCTTATACACTTATAGAAGAACCCCCCCCCCTCTGTTTCCTACACTCTAAAGAGGTCCTAGCTTGTCCAACCTCTCCCTATAACTCAAACACTCGAGTCCTGGCAACATCTTAGTAAATTTCTTCTGCACTCTTTCCAGTTTAATAACATCCTTTCGAAAGCAAGATGACCAAAACTGAACAGAATACTCCAAATGCGGCCTTACCAATGTCCCATACAACTGCAACACAACTTACAAACTTCTGTATTCAATACCCTGACTGATGAAGGCCAGTGTGCCAAAAGCTTTCTTCACTGCCCTGTCTACCTGTGACTCCACTTTCAGTGAACCATACACCTGAACTTTGTTTCACTACACTCCTTAAGGCCCTACCATTCACCATGAAACTCCTACCATGATTTGACTTTCCAAAATGCAAGACCTCACACTTATCCATATTAAACTCCATTTGCCATTTCTTGGCTCACTTCATTACAGGCTTGGTTCAAACATGCACAGCTGAATTTCAGAGATGAAGTGACAGTGACTGCCCTTGACATCAAAACCGCATTTGACTAAGCGTGGCATCAAGGAGTTCTAGAAAAAGTGGAACCAATGAGAATTGGGGCACATTTTCTGCTGGTTGGAGTCATAACTGGAAGTTAGGAAAATGGCTGTGGTTATCATCCTCGGCTCCAGGACATCTCTGCAGGAGGTCCTCGGCGTAGCATCCTAGGCCCAACCATCTTTAGCTCTTTCATCATTGATCTTCCCTCTATCATAAGTTTGCCAACAATTGTACAATGTTCAGCATTATTTGTGACTCCTCACATACTGAAGCAGCTCATGTTCAAATGCGGTAAAAACAATGACTGCAGATGCTGGAAACCAGATTCTGGATTAGTGGTGCTGGAAGAGCACAACAGTTCAGGCAGCATCCAAGTAGCTTCTCCATGTTCAAATGCAGCAAGACCTGGACAATATCCAGGTTTGAGCTGGTACGTGGCAAGTAACATTTGTGACATACAAGTGTCAGGTAACGATTATCTCCAATACAAGAAAATCTTAACCATAACACAATGACATTATAATCACTAAGTTCTCTGCCATCAACATCCTGGGGGTTACCACTGAGAAATGGTCTCGCCATGTACAGAGGAACCTCGATTATCTGGCATTTGATTAACTGAATTTTGGATTATCCAGACAAGATCACAAGGTCCTGATGCTTGGCTAACTGTGTTAACCAGCATTCGATTAACCAAATGATATATTCCTTACCCGTGTCCTTCAGATAATTGAGGTTCCTCTGTGAGTACAGTGGCTACAAGTGCAGGTCAGGTCCTAGGAATCTTGCAGCGAGTAGCTTACCTCCTGACTCACCAAACCCAGCCCACTGTCTACCAGGCACAAGGCAGAGATGTGATGGAATATTTCCTACTTGCCTGGATGAGTGCAGCTCCAAAAACCTTGACACCATCAAAATAACCCATCCGATTGGCACATTCACAAACCTTCATTTCGACTTCTCTCCACCACTGATGCTCAATAGCAGTAGTGTGTTTTATTTACAAGATGCACTGAAGAAATTTGCGAATGATGCTTGAACATCACACTCCAAACCCACAACCCTGCTTTTCTGGAAGGGCAAGGGCAACAGATACATAGGAACACCACTACTTCCAAGTTTACCTCCAAGCCACACAATATCCTAACTTGGAAATATATCACTATTCACAGAGGAACCTCGATTATCTGAAGGACATGGGTAGGGAATATATCATTTGGTGATATATTCCCATTGTCGGTGGGTCAAAATCTTGGAATTCCCTCAACAAGGGCATTTTGGGTCGACCGACACTAAATGGTTTGTAGCAGTTTAAGAAGGCAGTTCACCATACCATCTCAAGGAACAACCAGAAACAGCCAATAAATGCCGACTCAAGACGGTGACACCCAGGTCCAACAAATGAATGAAAAAAATGCAAGAGCTTTTATAAGTATATCAAAAGGGAGAGAGTACCTAAACTGAATGTTAATTCTTTTGAAGATGAGCCTGAGTGTGGGGAGGCATAATGGAGAACACAGAAATGGCAGTGACACTAAATCAATATTTTGCCTCAGTTTTTACAATGGAAGATGCTGAAATCATCCCAATACTAACAGGTAATAGAGAGGATATAGAAAGGGAGGAACCTAACACAGCGATCATGAATACAGGAAAAGTATGAACAAAACCTATATCCTCGGGTCTTAAAGGAAGTCACGGAGATATACAGCATGGAAACAGGCCTTTGGCCTAACGTGTCTATGCCAACAGGTTTCCTAAACTCAACTAGTTCAATTTGCCTGCATTTGGCCGGTAGCTCTCCAAACCTTTCTTATCCATTGTGACGATACTATGTCTTTAAGAGAGGTACTTTGTCCTGGTGTTTTTGGAGAGGTTACAAGCAGTTTATGTAGAGCCACTAGAGTAAACAGTATGTGAGGCCTTAGTTTTTTTTAAAAAGTTGGAACAAAAGAAGTAACCTGAATGGATGTGGTCAAGCTCTCCCCCAGAACCAGGGGGAGAGCTTTAGTATTTTTAAATATTTTTAATATTTTTAAATATTTTTTTTTCAACAGCAGTTGCTGCTGGAGTCTTAAAGAAGTGGAAGCATTTTTTTCTCTCTCGGTTACAGTTAAAAGCTAAGGTTTGTCTTCCTGCTGCTGGAATTACATATGAGACAGTGTTGTTTTTCTGAATTTGCCTTTGTCAAAGGGATGTTAAGATTCCCTACAGTGTGGAAACAGGCCTTTCGGCCCTACCATTCCACACAGACCCTCCGAAGAGTAACCCACCCAGACCCGTCTCCCTCTGATTAATGCACCTAACACTACGGGCAATTTAAGCATGGCCAATTCACCTGATCTACACATCATTGGATTGTGGGAGGAAACCAGAGCACCCAGAGGAAACCCACACAGACACAAGGAGAACATGCAAACTCCACACAGACAGTTGCCCGAGGCTGGAAGCAAACATGGGATCCTGGTGCTGCAGGGCAGCAGTGCTAACCACTGAGCCACCATGATTAGATTACTTACAGTGTGGAAACAGGCCCTTCAGCCCAACAAGTCCACACCGCCCCGCCGAAGCGCAACCCACCCATACCCCTACATTTACCCCTTACCTAACACTACGGGCAATTTAGATTGGCCAATTCACCTGACCTGCACATCTTTGGACTGTGGGAGGAAACCGGAGCACCCGGAGGAAACCCACGCAGACACGGGGAGAATGTGCAAACTCCACACAGACAGTCGCCTGAGGTGGGAATTGAACCCAGGTCTCTGGCGCTGTGAGGCAGCAGTGCTAACCACTGTGCCACCGTGATGTTTATAGAAGTTACCATATTGGAACATGTTACTAGTAGCAAAATAATTATTTACTACTAACTATGAGTCAGTAGTAAAATGATCTATTTTTCTGTTAGCTTTTCCAATACAGTTAGATCTAAGCCAATTATTTTCTTTATTCTTTCTTTCATCTTATTTTTAACTATAGTGTACAAATAAAGTGTATTTTGCTTCAAATCTGGAAAGCAATGCCTTACAATTATCTTTAAAATATGAAAAAGTTAGGGTCTAGGCTATTTTCTGAATATATTTTGAGGAGCTTTGGTCTGGTTCATAACACCAAGTATCTGTACAAATGTCTTTTAAATGCTGTACTTGTACATACCTCTACCACTACTTCTGGCTGCTTGTTCCATTTGTGCACCACCCTGTGTGAAAAAGTTGCCTCTCAAGTCCGTTTTAAATTTTTCCCCTCTCACCTTGAACCTATGTCCACTAGATTTGGAATCTCCTATCCTGGGGCTAGGAACTAGGCAATTCACCTTATCTATGACCCTCATGATTTTAAATCCCAGTCTATCGAGCCTCTTCTTACAACTCAAACCCTCCAGCCTCAGTAATCGTTTTGCACTCTTTCCAGTTTAATAAAATCCAATAATCGAGGCAACCAGAATTGCATTCTGAAATGGCAGCAGAGTAGTGGACCTATTGGTTATAATATTCCACAACTGTCAGGATGCAAAATTCTCAGAAAGACTCCAATGGATTAGAAAAGATGCTAATGTATTGCCTTATTCAAGAAGGGCATGGTGGCTGTGTTCAGCACCTCACAGCACCAGGGTCCCAGATTCGATTCCAGCCTCGGGCAATTGTCTGTGTGGAGTGTGCACATTCTCCCTGTGTCTGCGTGTTTTGGTTTCCTCCCACAGTCCACAGATGTGCAGGTCAGGGTGAATTGGCCATGCTAAATTGCCCGTAGTGTTAGTTGCATTAGTCAGAGGGAAATGGGTCTGGGTGGGTTACTCTTCGGAGGGTCGGTGTGGACTTGTTGGGCTGAAGGGCCTGTTTCCACACTGTAGGGAATCTAATCTAAAAAGTAGGAAACTACTGACCAATTTAACCATCTGTCATTGGGAAACTGATGGAATCGATCAGTAAGAAAATGGTATGGGGCATTTTAAAAGTCAAAACACAATCCATCAGTCAGCGTGGTTTTATGAAGAGTAAATCATGTTCAACTAATTTGCTACAGTTCTTTGAAGATGTAATGAACAAAAGGGATACCGGGGATCCTGCAGATATAACATATCTGGAAATCCAGAAAGCATTTGATAAGGTGCCATACATAAGTTCAGATAGGACTGGGTTCGTGTATTAACTTGGCCAGAAGATTGAGTAACCAACAGAAGGCAGAGGTGTCTGTTTTGGTTGCCGAAGTGTCAGTGGGATGTCACAGTTGGGGCCCAAGGATTGAATACTATTTACAATCTATATGAATTTGGATGCAGGGATAGGAAGTACTATCCCCAAATTTGCAGGTGACACTGCAATAGGTAGGAAAGTAAGATGCAATGAAGGAATAAGAAACTTACAAATGGATAAGGATGGGTAAGTAAATTTGGCAGATGGATTTTAACACGGATAAGTCTGAAGTTATCCATTTCATTCAGAGGAATAGAAAGGCAAACTATTATCTAAGTGGAAAAAACTTCACAGAGCTTCGGTGCAGGGGGATCTGGATGTCCTTCGAACAAAAAACAATGCAGCACAGGAACAGCCCTTTCGGCCCACCAAGCCTGGGCCAACACATTTTCCCCTCCAAACTAAAACTGTCGTCATTTTCAGGATCCATAGCCCTCTATTTCCTTCCTATTCATGTATTTGTCCAGGTGCTTCTTGAATGCTGCTATTGTGTCTGCTTCCACCATCTCCTCTGACAACACCTTCCAGGAACTCACCACCCATGTGTAAAAACGTGCCCCTTTACACCTTGGACCTGTGTCCCCTAGTAATTGGCTCCTCTACCTGGGGAAAAGCCTCATACTTTCCATTCTATCCATGTCAGTCACAATCTTATAAAGTTCCACTGGGTCACCTCTCAACCTCCTGCATTCCAGTGAAAGCAAACCCAGCTTTCTTCATAGCTAAAACCCCCCATACCAGGCAGCATCCTGGTAAATCTTTTCTGTACCCTCTGCAAAGCATCCACTCCTTCTTGTTGTGTGGTGACCAGAACTGTATGCAATATTCCAAGTGTGGCCTAACTAAAGTTATATAAAGCTGCAGCAAGTACGCCATAGGCCTTTTTTTGACACCTTATCTACCTGTGCTGTCTCCTTCAGTGATGTGTGGACTTGCACACCCAGATCCCTCTGCATATCGATACTCCTAAGGGTTCTGCCATTCACTGTATAATTTCCACCTGTACTTGACCTTCCAAAATGCATCACCTCACATTTTTCTGGATTAAACTCCATCTGCCATTTTTCTGCCCATGCTTCCAACAGATTTGTATCCTGCTGTATCCTCTGATAATCCTCCTCACTATCTGCAACTTCATCAATGTTTGTATCGTCTGCAAACTTTTATGCAGGTCATGAACAACAGAGGTCCCAGCACTGATCCTTGTGGAACACCACGAGTCACAGTCCTCCATTCCGAAAAGCAACCTTCCACTACTATCGTCTGTCTCCTATGACACTTAGTTGAGGTGGGATGTAGTTGCACTGGATGCAGTTCAGAGAAGGTTTACTACATTGATTCCAGAAATCTTGGAGGTTTTATGAGGAGAGATTGAGCAGTTTAGGGCTACACCTGCTCGAGTTTTGAAGAATGAGAGGAGATTTAATTGAGGTATAAAAAGTTGCAAAAGCTAGACATAGAAAGGATGTTTCCACTTATTGGGCAATCTAGAAGGAAAGGTCATAGTTTTATCAAAAGGAGTGACAGATTTAAAACAGAAGTGACAAGGAATTACTTCTCTTGAAGGGTGGTGAATTTGTAGAATTCACGATCCCAGAGTGCAGAGGACAAAGGAGATATACATTTTTAATTAGGAACGAGTTGAAAGATTATGGAGAGTGGTCAGGAAGGTGAAGTTGAGATCAGTCACGATTACATCAAATGGTGGAGTGTGCTCGAGGGGCTGATTACCTACCCCTGCTCCTAGTTCTTATTTTCAATTGCAACTATAAAAAAAATGCACAAATGCGTGATAACATTTATATAGGTCAAGCAGGAAGGGATAGGCATGATGTGCTGAATAGCCTGCTGAGGACGGACAGTTTTTCCCGTGCTCTTAGAGTTTATATAAACTTCATCTGTCAGCATATCACATTGGGGCTGGATGTGGTGTAATGGTTAAATTCACTGGATGAGTAATCCACTATTCCAGACTAATGTTCTGACAACATAGATTCAACTTCTACCAAGGCACATGGAATCAAATGTCTAATAAAGATCATTATTAATCAATGATTGTCAACTGTCATAAGAATATATCTGCATTAAAAGAAAATCTGGTTCACTAATGTCCTTTAGTGAAGGAAACTTGCCATCTTCACCTGGTCTGGCCAACACGCGACTCCCGAACCACAGTGATATGTTTGATTCTCACCCTCTTCTAAGTACTTAGGATTGGACAATAAATACTGGCTGAATCAGCGACGCCGTGACAGAATAAAAAAAATACTTTTATGTTATTCATTTCAGTAAGTTGTTCCTTATGACCAGGAGTTCAATATTCTGGTATATAGTCTTGACTTCTCCTTTGAATTTTGTGTAGTAACTATTTCGGCTCATGGCTTTGGTTTATCTCCTGATACGTTGAAACATTTCTTCCACATCTATTCTGTTAAGGCCCGTTAAAATTTAATAGACAACCTCAATTTATTTAGCTTTCTGTGACAATTCAAATCTCTCAGGTCTGTTGGAATAAAAGGTTTCTGCTGAGTCCCCAGAAAACCTTGTTGGCCTGTTCTCTGTGTTTGGAGTTTCCTCTGTTACTGTATACCTAAAAGTATTATGCTGCCCAGATTAAATAACTCCCCACTATATTCCTGAAGATGTTTAACCTCTTTATCTGTCACATTTCTATTCCACTTGTTGATACACATTCAGGGGAACTGTTTTTACATGCAGGTGAGCTTGGGAATATTCTACAGAAATATTCATGAGCTTGGCTTTAATCCCAAGAACTCAGTGGGACTGGGTGCGTGAACGTTTCCAATCACCCCATCAAAGTGTGTAAACAAGTGTGGATTGTGTCTGTGGAGCTGTCATTCACAATCCATCAATTCTGTTTTTCATTCTCTTGTTTCATAAAGTTTTCTGTGTAAAGCTGGAGCTCTTCTTAATCGCCAAAGCAGATTTGGTTTTGAATGTAGTGTTTGGAATACCCTCTTTGGTGGATCGGGATTTCTTCAGTATTGGCTCTTTCTTCTCCTTGACCTTGGGATTGGACAACTTGTGCAGCTGCTCTGAGAACACAGAAGATAACAGACATTTTAGCATGAGCTAAATCCTCTTGAAGTGGGCGAACCTTCATGTCGTACCCATTCTTATCAACCCTCACCTGCTACTGCAGGATAACAACACTCAATGTTCTTCAACATGGATTCATAGATGATGGTCTCTGAATCAACTTGTTCTAAAATGTGCAAAATAAACATTTTGTGAAATATACACATCTAACAATTAAGATTAAATTTTAAAAATATAAGCCAAAAGTATTAAGTTAGCGTGGAGCAGTGTTTTTTTAGAGCAATAAGATAGTGCTATTTGTTGGGTCTGCAGATTGCAAAGGAGCAAAAATGGCCTTTAATAGGCCTTTAATCACTATATGCGCTTCTTGTCAGATATGGCAGTTGAGAGAGCCTTTACGTGTTACTGACGGTTATAGCTGTAATAACCATCTTTGCTTCCAAATTCTATCAGATCGAATGGATTGGTTGGAGTGACAGTTAGATGCAAAAGGAATTTACAAGAGCAAGGGGGTGTGGATGGCAGTTATACAAAGGGAGAAAAGCCACAGATACAGTCAAATAGGTGCGTTAACTCCAGGAAAGGTAAGAGAGGTAGGCAGGTAGTGCAGGAGTCTTCTGTGCCTATTCCCATTTCAAACAGGTATGTTTTGGAAAATGGGTGATGGACTCTCAGGAGAATGTAGCACAAACAGACAAGTTTCTAGTATCAAGACAGGCTCTAATGTAATGAGGGGTACAACAGGTTCCAACTGGTCGATTGTGTTAGGGGACTCTCTAGACAGAGGCACAGACAGACGCTTCTGCAGCCAGCAGCGAAAAATCAGAATGGTGTGTTGCCTCTCTGATGCCAGGATCAAGGATGTCTCAGAGAGGGTGCAGAATGTTCTCAGAGGGGAGAAGGACCAGCAGGAGGTCGTAGTACACATTGGAACCAACAACATAGGAAGGGAAAAGGATGAGTTTCTGAAGGGACAATACAGAAAATTAGGCAGGAATTTAAAAAGGAGCACCTAATTTGGAAGGGGACTAATATACTGGCAGGGAGATTTGCTAGAGCTGCTCAAGAGGATTTAAACTAGTAAGGTGGGCTGGGGGGGACCTTGGGAGATAGAGAGGAAAGAGATCAGTCTGAGACTGGTACAGTTGAGAAAAGAAGCGAGTCAACAGTCAGGGCAGGCAGGAACAAGGTAGGACTGACAAATTTAAACTGCATTTATTTTAATGCAAGGGGCCTAACAGGGAAGGTAGATGAACTCAGGGCATGGTGAGGTACATAGGACTGGGATATCATCGCAATTACAGAAGTATGGCTCAGGGATGGGCAGGACTGGCAGCTTAATGTTCCAGGATACAAATGCTGTAGGAAGATAGAAAGGGAGGCAAGAGAGGAGGGGGAGTGGCATTTTTGATAAGGGATAGCATTACAGCTGTGCTGATGGAGGATGTTCCCAGAAATACATCCAGGGATGTTATTTGGGTGGAACTGAGAAATAAGAAAGGGATGATCACCTTATTGGAATTGTATTATAGACCCCCTAATAGTCAGCGGGAAATTAAGAAACAAATTTGGAAGGAGGTTTCAGTTATCTGTAAGAATAATAGGACGGTTACGGTAGGGATTTTAACTTTTCAAACACAGACTGGGACTGCCATTGTGTTAAGGGTTTAGATGGAAAGGAATTTGTTAAGTCTGTACAAGAAAAATTTATGACTCAGTATGTGGATGTACTTACCAGAGAAAGTGCAAAACCTGACCTACTCTCGGGAAATAAGGCAGGGCAGGTGACTGAGGTGTCAGTGGGGGAGCACTTTGGGGCCAGCGACCATAATTCTATTAGATTTAAAATAGTGATGGAAAAGGATAGACCAGATCTAAAAGTTGAAGTTCTAAATTGGAGGAAGGCTAGGTTTGATGGTATTAGGCAAAAACTTTCAAAAGCCGATTGGGTGTAGATGTTCGCAGGTAAAGGCACGGCTGGAAAACGGAAAACCTTCAGAAATGAGATAACGAGAGTCCACAGACTGTATATTCCTGTTAGGGTGAAAGGAAAGGCTGGTAGACATAGGGAATGCTGAATGACTAGAGAGGTTGAGAGTTTGGTTAAGAAAAAGAAGGAAGCATATGTCAGGTATAGACAGGATGGATCGAGTGATTCCTTAGAAGAGTATAAAGGCAATAGGAGTATATTTAAGAGGGAAATCAGGAGGGCAGAAAGGGGATATGAGATAGCTTTAGCAAACAGGGTTAAGGAGAATCCAAAGGGTTTTTACAAATACTTTAAGCAAAAAGGGTAACTGGGGAGAGAAGAGGGCCCCTCAAAGATCAACAAGGCAACCATTGTGTGGAGTCGCGGGAGATGGGGAGATGCTAAACGAGTATTTTGCATCAGTATTTACTGTGGAAAAGGACATGGAAGATATAGAATGTGGGGAAATAGATGGTGACATCTTAAAACATGGCCATATTACAGAGGAGAAAGGTCTTGAAATGCACAAAGGTAGATAAATCCCCAGGGCCTAATCAGGTACACTCTGTGGGAAGCTAGGAAAGTGATTGCTAGGCCCCTTGCTGAGATATTTGCATCATCGATAGTCATAGGTGAGGTGCCACAAGACTGGAGGTTGGCTGATGTGGTACCATTTTTTAAGAAAGGTGGTAAGGGCATGCAAGGGAATATAGACCGGTGAGCCTGACGTCAGTGGTGAGCAAGTTGTTGGAGTGAATCCTGAACGACAGTATTTACATGTATTTCAAAAGGCAAGGACTGATTAGGGATAGTCAACGTAGTTTTGAACATAGAACATAGAACAATATAGTGCAGAACAGGCCCTTCGGCCCTTGATGTTGCGCTGACCTGTGAACTAATCTAAGCCCATCCTCCAACATTATTCCATCATCATCCATGTGCTTTCCAAGGATTGTTTAAATGGCCCTAATGTGGCTGAGTTGACTACATTGGCAGGTAGGGCATTCCATGCTTTTACCACTCTCTGAGTAAAGAACCTGCCTCTGACATCTGTCTTAAATCTATCATCCCTCAATTTGTAGCCCTCTCGCACAAACTGACGTCATCATCATAGGAAAAAGACTTTCACTGTCTACCCTATCTAATCCTCTGATCATCTTGTATGTCTCTATCAAATCTCCTCTTAGCCTTCTTCTTTCCAATGAGAACAGACCCAAGTTTCTCAGCCTTTCCTCATAAGACCTTCCCTCCAGACCATCCTGGTAAATCTCCTCTGCACCTTTTCCAATGCTTCCACATCCTTCCTGTAATGGGACGACCAGACTGTACACAATATTCCAAGCGCAGCCGCACTAGCATTTTGTACAGTTGCAGCATGACATTGCGGCTCCGGAACTCAATCCCTCTACTAATAAAACCTAACACACCGTATGCCTTCTTAACAGCACTATCAACCTGGGTGGCAACTTTGAGGGATCCATGTACATGGACTCCAAGATCCCTCTGCACATCCACACTACCAAGAATCTTTCCATTGACCCAGTACTCTGCCTTCCTGTTATTCTTCCCAAAGTAAATCACCTCACATTTATCTGCATTGAACTCCATTTGCCACCTCTCAGCCCAATTCTGCAGTTTATTCATGTCTCCCTGCAACCTGCAACATTTTTCCACACTGTCCACGACTCCACCGACTTTAGTGTCATCTGCAAACTTACTAACCCATCCACCTATGCCTGCGTCCAAGTCATTTATAAAAATGACAAACAGCAGTGGTCCCCAAACAGATCCTTGTGGCACACCACAAGGTGCGTGAGAAATCATGTTTCACAAACATGATTGAGTTTTTCAAAGAAGTAACAAAGAGGGCAGAGTGGTGGATGTGATCTACATGGACTTCAGTAAAGCATTCAACAAGGTTCCCCATGGGAAACAGGTTAGCAAGGTTAGGTCTCATGGAATACAAGGAGAACTAGCCATTTGGATACGGAACTGGCTTAAAGGTAGAAGTCAGAGGATGGTGGTGGAAGGTTGCTTTTCAGACTGGGGTGCCACAAGGATTGGTACTGGGCCCTCTACTTTTCGTCATTTATGTAAACGATTTGGATGTGAACATAAGAGGTACAGTTAGTAAGTTTGCAGATGACACCAAAATTGGAGGTGTAGTGGACAGCGAAGAGGGTTACCTCAGATTACTATGGGATCTTGATCAGATGGGCCAATGGGCTGAGAAGTGGCAGATGGAGTTTAATTTAGATAAATGCAATGTGCTGCATTTTGGAAAAGCAAATCTGAGCAGGACTTATACACTTAATGGTAAGGTCCGAGGGAGTGTTACTGAACAAAGAGACCTTGGAGTGCAGGTTCATAGATCCTTGAAACTAGAGTCGCAGGTAGACAGGATAGTGAAGAAGGTGTTTGGTATGCTTTCCTTTATTGGTCAGAGTCTTGAGATGTCATGTTGTGACTGTACAGGATGTTGGTTAGGCCACTTTTGGAATATCTTATCAGAAGGATGCTGTGAAACTTGAAAGGGTTCAGAAAAGATTTACAAGGATGTTGCCATGGCTGGAGGATTTAAGCTACAGGGAGATGCTGAATAGGCTGGGGCTGTTTTCCCTGCAGCATTGGAGGCTGAGGAGTGACCGTATAGAAGTTTATAAGTTCATGAGGGGCATGAATAGGGTAAGTAGATAAAGTCTTTCCCCGGGGTGTGGGAATCCAGAGCTAGAGGGCATAGATTTAGGGTGAGAGGGGAAAGATATAAAAGAGACCTCGGGGGCAATGTTTTCACGCAGAGGGTGGTGCACATATGGAATGATCTGCCAGAGGAAGTTGGTACAATTGCAACAGTTAAAAGGCATCTGGATGGGTAATGAATAGGATGGGTACAGGCCAAGTGCTGGCAAATGGGACTAGATTAGGTTCAGATATCTGGTTAACGTGGACGAGTTGAACCGAAGGGTCTGTTTTCGTGCTGTACACTTCTATGACTCTATGATTTCTTCAAAATTTGCTAGATTCTGGGAAGGATCCATCAGACTTGTAAATCATAAACATCACTCCTGTATTCAGGGAAGGAGGAAACCAGGTTCAATAGCTTGATGCCTGTCATAGAGAAAATGCTAGAATTGCTTAAGGGTACAGCTGGGTATAGCTGAGAAGATGATAATCAGGAAATGTGAGCATGGTCGTGTGAAAGGGACACATTTAATCAATTGATTAGATTTCTTTGATAGAGTAACAGGCACTGTGGATCAAGGTGATAATGTAAATATACTGCACTTAGATTTTCATAAAGCATTTGACATGGTTTAAAAGGTTATTGTGCTAAGTAGGAGCTGACGGTGCAATAGGGTAAAATATCAGCATGGATAGATGATTGGCTAGCTGGCAAAAAAACAGAGTGGGATTGCAGGACTCCAATCACACATCCTGCAGTATGTGTAGGCACCTTAGCTGTTTACACGATTTGTATCAATGATTTGGATCAAGGATGTGAAGGCATGATAGCTAAGTTTGCAGATGATACAAAGACACTAAAGACAAAATGAAGAGACTGCAGATGGATATAGGTAAAAATGAGTGGGGAGTGGGCAAAAAAATTGCAAGCTCAAAGTGGGAAAACATGACTGAGTGGAAGAATGAACAAGCTAGGATATAACTTAAATGGAGAATGACTGCAGAATTCCGAAGTGCAGAAGGGTCTAGATGTTCCAATGCATGATTTACAAATAAGTATTGTGCAGGTACAACAAGCAATTAAGGTTAATGGAATGTGAAGATTATGAGAAGATTTGAACATACACATTATGCTTCAGTTATTTATAGCACTGATGAGCTTACATCTTGAACATCTTGAGGCAGTTCAGAGGAGGTTTACCAGATTGTTTCCTGGAATGAGTGGTCTGTCTTATGTAGATAGGTTGGACAAATTTGACTTGACAAGGTGGATCCGGAATATATGTTTCCTCTTATAGGTGAGTCCAGAACCAGTTTAGAGGGGACATGTTTAGGATAGAAATGAGGGGAAATTTTTTTCTCCGAGGGTTCCATGACTTTGAAACTCAAGATGGTACCATTTGATATTTTTAAGATGGGGCAGATAGATTCTTGGTTAAAAAAAAAGTCAATGGCCTCTGTCTGTTATAGTTGGTATGCTTGTAATAAATATAATCAAATACACCCTCACCAAATATATTCATTTCAACTGGCATAAACATTACCCATTTCAAACTGACATAAGAAACAGAAGCAGATCATAGAGCTTCTTAAACCTGTCCCACCATTCAATACATCATGACCAATTTTCAATCAACTCCACCTTTTCCTCAGATCCCTAAATCTCTTGGTCCCCTTGGAGTCCAAAAGTCTCAGACTTGACTGAACATTCCCAGCTCATTGGGATGGAAAATTTGAGAGTCACTAGTCCTTGGAATTTCTTGTCATCTCATTTCAAAATGGTTAACCGATTATCCTTTGCCTCTGGATCCACCAGCCTTGGGAAATGGGGCTGTCCTTTTGAATCGAAATATGGATTCCTGACAGTTCACACCATTTAGGTAGAGCTTTAACCACAGTTTCATATTGATTGTTAAGCCATTATCTGGTAATCTGCCCATTACTTAAAGTTTGCTTCATGACCGTTTCCTAGTGGAAATAGTTGAACTCTATCAGTCTTGCCAAGGGAGCCCTAAAGTCGAAAGTCATTGGCTATTATTTGAAATGATGCTCATTAAACAGGCTCTGAAGTTACTCACTAATCAATTTGATGAGAATATATCTCTCACGTTCTTTCAGGATGCCGTTGACAAATTTCTGGGAGTTTTGTTGCAGGCTGAGATTCATTAAGTTGCCAGATTCATCAGTCAGGTCGATGCAAGCTAGAGCCGGGAAGTAGGAAGAAGAATCTAAGATCCGATTTGAATTCACACCTGATTTCACCCCTCCATCTGAGGACAGCCACTCAGAGCCACCTCCCCCCTTTCCCAACCCTCCAAGACCCGCCTATGCATGACCAAGTCAACTTCAGATCAGTTTCTGGATTAGTGGTGCTGGAAGAGCACAGCAGTTCAGGCAGCATCCAAGTAGCTTTGAAATCGAGGTTTCGGGCAAAAGCCCTTCATCAGGAATAAAGGCAATGAGCCTGAAGCATGGAGAGATAGGCTAGAGGAGGGTGGGGGTGGGGAAAAAGTAGCATAGAGTACAATGGGTGAGTGGGGGAGGGGATGAAGATGATAGGTCAAGGAGGAGAGGGTGGAGTGGATAGGTGGAAAAGAAGATAGGCAGGTAGGACAAGTCCGGACAAGTCAAGGGGACAGTTACTGAGCTGGAAGTTTAGAACTAGGGTGAGGTGGGGGAAGGGGAAATGAGGAAATTGTTGACATTGATGCCCTGGGGTTGAAGTGTTCCGAGACGGAAGATGAGGCGTTCTTCCTCCAGGCATCTGGTGGTGAGGGAGCGGCGGTGAAGGAGGCCCAGGACCTTCATGTCCTCGGCAGAGTGGGAGGGGGAGTTGAAATGTTGGGCCACGGGGCGGTGTGGTTGATTGGTGCGGGTGTGCTGGAGATGTTCCCTAAAGCGCTCTGCTAGGAGGCGCCCAGTCTCCCCAATGTAGAGAAGACCGCATCGGGAGCAACGGATACAATAGATGATATTAGTGGATGTGCAAGTAAAACTTTGATGGATGTGGAAGGCTCCTTTAGGGCCTTTGATAGAGGTGAGGGAGGAGGTGTGGGCGCAGGTTTTACAGTTCCTGCGGTGGCAGGGGAAAGTGCCAGGATTGGAGGGTGGGTTGTTTGGGGGCGTGGACCTGACCAGGTAGTCGCGGAGGGAACGGTCTTTTCGGAAGGCGGAAAGGGGTGGGGAGGGAAACATATCCCTGGTAGTGGGGTCTGTTTGGAGGTGGCGGAAATGTCGGCGGATGATTTGGTTTATGCAAAGGTTGGTAGGGTGGAAGGTGAGCACCAGGGGCGTTCTGTCCTTGTTACGGTTGGAGGGGTGGGGTCTGAGGGCGGAGGTGCGGGATGTAGACGAGATGCGTTGGAGGGCATCTTTAACCACGTGGGAAGGGAAATTGCGGTCTTTAAAGAAGGAGGCCATCTGGTGTGTTCTGTGGTGGTACTGGTCCTCCTGGGAGCAGATAAGGCAGAGGCGGAGGAATTGGGAATACGGGATGGCATTTTTGCAAGAGGTAGGGTGGGAAGAGGTGTAATCCAGGTAGCTGTGGGAGTCGGTGGATTTGCAAAAAATGTCAGTGTCAAGTCGGTCGTCATTAATGGAGATGGAGAGGTCCAGGAAGGGGAGGGAGGTGTCAGAGATGGTCCAGGTAAATTTAAGGTCAGGGTGGAATGTGTTGGTGAAGTTGATGAATTGCTCAACCTCCTCGCGGGAGCACGAGGTGGCGCCAAGGCAGTCATCAATGTAGTGGAGGAAGAGGTGGGGAGCGGTGCCGGTGTAATTACAGAAGATCAACTGCTCTACGTAGCCAACAAAGAGACAGGCATAGCTGGGGCCCATACGTGTGCCCATGGCTACCCCTTTGGTCTGAAGGAAGTGGGAGGATTCAAAGGAGAAATTATTAAGGGTGAGGACCAGTTCGGCCAAACGAATGAGAGTGTCGGTGGAAGGGTACTGTTGGGGACGTCTGGAGAGGAAAACACGGAGGGCTTGGAGGCCCTGGTCATGGCAGATGGAGGTACTGGACGCCTCCTAGCAGATCGCTTTAGGGAACATCTCCAGCACACCCGCACCAATCAACCACACCGCCCCGTGGCCCAACATTTCAACTCCCCCTCCCACTCTGCCGAGGACATGGAGGTCCTGGGCCTCCTTCACCGCCGCTCCCTCACCACCAGACGCCTGGAGGAAGAACACCTCATCGTCTGCCTCGGAACACGGTGGCATAGTGGTTAGCACTGCTGCCTCACAGCGCCAGAGACCTGGGTTCAATTCCTGACTCAGGCGACTGACTGTGTGGAGTTTGCACATTCTCCCCGTGTCTGCGTGGATTTCCTCCGGGTGCTCCGGTTTCCTCCCACAGTCCAAAGATGTGCAGGTCAGGTGAATTGGCCATGCTAAATTGCCCGTAGTGTTAGATAAGGGGTAAATGTAGGGGTATGGGTGGGTTGCGCTTCGGCGGGTCGGTGTGGACTTGTTGGGCCGAAGGGCCTGTTTCCACACTGTAAGTAATCTAATCTAAACACTTCAACCCCAGGGCATCAATGTGGACTTCAACAGTTTCCTCATTTCGCCTTCCCCCACCTCATCCTAGTTTCAAACTTCCAGCTCAGCACTGTCCCCATGACTTGTCCGGACTTGTCCTACCTGCCTATCTTCTTTTCCACCTATCCACTCCACCCTCTCCTCCTTGACCTATCACCTTCATCCCCTCCCCCACTCACCCATTGTACTCTATGCTACTTTCTCCCCACCCCACCCTCCTCTAGCTTATCTCTCTATGCTTCAGGCTCACTGCCTTTATTCCTGATGAAGGGTTTTTGCCCGAAACGTCAATTTCGCTGCTCGTTGGATGCTGCCTGAACAAATCCAGAATCTGGTTTCCAGCATCTGCAGTCATTGTTTTTACCTCATTGTTTTTAACTTCAGATCAGTGGTCAGTTTCCTTATCGAGAATGTGTGGATTCAAGCCCCAATCCAGGAACTGAGCACATAATTTAAGCTGATGTGCCGTGGAATACTGAGGATTGCTGCGCTGTTTTGAGGTGTTGTATTTTACTGAGGCAATAAACTGAAGACTGGTCAGTTCTCTCAGATGGATGTAAAAGATCCAATGGCACTATTTCAAAATCAGAGAGGTCAGATATCCTGGCATCTGAGATAATATTGATCCCACAATCCAAATCTCAACTACAAACAATTATCTGCTCATATAAAATGATTTGGATGAGAATGTAGGAGACATGGTTAGTAAGTTTGTGGATGACACCAAAATTGCTCATATCGTAGACAGTGAAGAAGGTTATCTACGATTATAAAGAAATCTTGATCAATTGTGTCAATGAGCTGAGGAGTGGCTGATGGAATTTAATTTGGATAAATGTGAGGCATTTCATATTGGTGATACAATCAAGCACAGGACTGATATAATTAATGGTAGGTGTAAATATATGGCTTACTTGTAAAATAGAAGGCTGGCTGCGAGTGTAAATATACTCAGCATTCAGAAGCCTTTGGGGATGCTCCGTTATGCGCGCGCGCACAGATCAAGGTCACATGGTGCTCCGCTCCGTTGCAGAGCAAGGTCATGTGATACTCTTGCACGCGTCGGAGGTGTGCGGGGAGGTCACGTGATACTCTGTTTCACGCCCCGGAAGAGTGCGAGGCGGTCATGTGATGTTCCGTTTCGTGCCCCGGAAGCGGGCCGAGGAGGTCACGTGATGCTCCGTTTCGCGGGCAAAAGAAGGTCACGTGGGGTCAGACATTCGGGAATGCGAGGAGACGGGGAATGGAGTCAGATCAACAGCCAATGAGAAGATAATTCTACCTCACTGTTTGTATGACGTTTTTATTGTATAAAAGACTGGGGCAGGGACAGAATGAGGTCTTACTTTTTGAACTGGCACACTTTATAGTTTGTCAGGGACAAAAAGGTTTAGACCCAGAGCTCTGAATGTTTTATCCGCTTACTGTTTAAAATAAATTAAGAGTGTGAGACTGAATATCTTCTCCTCGTGCTTCATTTAAAAGAACACGCAGGACTCGGCTCACACATAAAAGAATGTAAATTGGTAGATTGAGCCAAAGTCCTACATAGGGCCCTGGGTAGTTTTGTAGAACAGAGAGATCTTGGGGTTCAGTTATATAATGCTTTAAAATTTGTGTCACAGGTAAACAGAGTGGTTAAGAAGGTGTTTAGCACACTTGCCTTCATTGCTCAGACCATAAGACCATAAGACATAGGAGTGGAAGTAAGGCCATTCGGCCCATCGAGTCCACTCTGCCATTCAATCATGGCTGATGGCATTTCAACTCCACTTACCTGCATTCTCCCCGTAGCCCTTAATTCCTAGAGACAACAAGAATCTATCAATCTCTGCCTTGAAGACATTTAGCGTCCCGGCCTCCACTGCACTCTGCGGCAATGAATTCCACAGGCCCACCACTCTCTGGAGTATAGGAGTATAGGAGTTGGGACATTATGTTGAGGTTCTACAGGACATTGATGAAGCCTTTTCTGGAATACTGTGAAGATTTGGTTGCCCTATTATAGGAAGGATATTATTAAACTGGAGAGGGTTCAGAAAAGATTTACCAGGATGTTGCCAGGAATGGAGAATTTAAGATATAAAAATAGACCGGAAAGGCTGGGATTATTTTCACTGGAATGTAGGAGATTGAAGGATGACATTATTGAGGTTTATAAAATCATGAGAGAATGAGAAAGGTCTTTTCCCAGGGTGCGGGAGTTCAAAATTAGGGGCATATTTTTGACGTGAAAGGAGAAAGATTTAAAAAAGACATGAGGGAAACCTTTTTACACAGCGAATGGTTTGTGTGTGGAATGAACTGCCAGCGAACGTAGTGGATGCAGGTACTGTTACAATGTCTAAAAGACAATTGGATAAGTTCAAGAATGGGAAAGGTTTGGAGGGATATTGGCCAAGCGAAGGCAGGCAGAACTTGATTAATTTGGGAACATGTTCGGCATGGACTGGTTGGACCGAAGGGTCAGTTTCCATGCTGCATGTCTCTATGACTAAAAACTGTGTGATAACAAGTTGCCATATTTACTACATTCTGAAAGTGATAATTTCCCAATAATACTTGATCAAATGTAAAGGACTTTGTGATGTCATTAGGTTATAAGAAGTTCTATTCAAAATATAAGACCTCCACTCTTTCTGGTTGCTCCTTGCTTTCCAGCTACGTATCTTGCAATCCTATTTCACTCCTTTTCTTTTATTGTGCCCATATTTGGAAAGTCACAAACGAGAATGTCATGCTGGTCAACCTTCTCCATACATAGCAGCCATAGTTAGTAAATTTGCTGATGACACCAGAATTGATGATATAGTGGATAGTGAAAAAGTATAGTTAAGAGTACAATGAGTCTTGATCAACTGGGCCAATGCGCCAAGGAGTGGCAGATGGAGTTTAATTTAGATAAATACAAGGTGTTGCATTTTAGTAAGACGAACTAAGGCACACGTAATTGTAGGGTCTTGAGGAGTGTTGGCAAACAGACAGACCTATTGGTATGTGAGGAATAAAAAGATAACTAGGGTAGGAATAGGGCCAGTCAAAGACAGAAGTAGGAAGTTGTGTGTGGATCCTGTGGAGATCGGAGATGTGCTAAACGAATACTTCTCATCGGTTTTCACTTAGGAAAAGGAGAATATTGTAGAGGAGAAGAATGAAATACGACATATCAGACTGGAAAGGATCGAGGTTAGTAAGGAAGAGGTGTTATCAATTCTAGAAGGAGTGAAAGTCGACAAGTCCTCTGGGCTGGATGGGATTTATCCGAGGATTCTCTGGGAAGCTAGGGAGGAGGTGTTAGAGCCTTTGGCTTTGATCTTTGAGTCGTCATTGTCTACAGGTTTAGTACCAGAGGACTAGAGGATTGCAAATGTTGTGACCTTGGTCAAGAAGGGCAGTAGAGATGACCCAGGCAATTAGAGACCAGTGAGCCTTATTTCTGTTGTAGGAAAAGTTTTGGAAAGGATTATAAGAGATAAGATTTATAATCTCTTGCAAGCAATAATTTGATTGTAGATAGTCAACATGGTTTCGTCAAGGGCAGGTCATGTCTCACAAACCTCATTGAGGTTTTTGAGAAGGTGACCAAGCATGAAGATGAGGGTAGGCCAGTTGACTTGGTATGCATGGACTTCAGTAAAGCCTTTGATAAGGTTCCATATGGTAGGCTGTTGGAGAAAATGAAAAGGCATGGAATTGAGGGTGATTTAGCAGTTTAGATTAGAAACTAGCTTTCTGAAAGAAGGCAGCGAGTGGTGGTTGATGGAAAATATTCAGGTTGGAGTCCGATTACTAGTGGTGTGCCACAAGGATCTGTTTTGGGACCACTGCTGTTTGTCATTTTTATAAATGACTTAAGACGCAGGCATAGGTGGATGGATTAGTAAATTGTCAGATGACACTAAAGTCGGTGGAGTAGTGGACAGTGTGGAAGAATGTTACAGGTTGCAGGGAAATTGGATAAACTGCAGAATTGAGCTGAGAGGTGGCAAATGGAGTTCAATGCTGATAAATGTGAGATGATTCACTTTGATAAGAATAACAGGAAGGCAGAATACTGGGTTGATGGAAAGATTCTTGGTGGTGTGGATGTGCAGAGGGATCTTGGGAGTTCATGTACATAGATCCCTGAAAGTTGCCACCCAGGTTGATAGTGCTATTAAAAAGGCATATGGTTTTATTGGTAAAGGGATTGAGTTCCAGAGCCATAATGTCATGCTGCAACTGTGCAAAAAGCTAGTGCGGTCACACTTGGAATATTGTTTACAGTTCTGGTCACCCCACTAAGGAAGAATGGGGAAGCATTGGAAAAGGTGCAGAGGAGATTTACCAGGATGTTGCCTGGTCTGGAGGGAAGCTCTTATGAGGAAAGGCCGAGAGAATTGGGTCTGTTCTGACTGGAAAGAAGAAGACTAAGAGGGGATTTGATAGAGACATACAAGATGATCAGAGGATTAGATAGGATAGACAGTGAAAGTCTTTTTCCTAGGATGATGACATCAGCTTGTATGCAAATTGCTGCAAATTGAGGGGTGATAGACGTAAGACAGATGTCTTAACTCAGGTTCTTTATTCAGAGAGTGGTAAGGGTGTGGAATACCCTGCCTGCCAATGTAGTTAACTCAGTCACATTAGGGAGATTCAAACAATCCTTGGATAAGCACATGGATGATGATGGGATAGTGTTGGGGGATGGGCTTAGATTAGTTCACAGGTCAGCGCAATATCGAGGACCAAAGGGCCTGTGCTGAGCTGTATTGTTCTATGTTCTTGTATGTAGGTTATGTAAGTGGTGTCACAGGTAGACAGGGTGTTGAAGAAGTTGCTTGGCATGCTTGGTCAGAGCACAGGAATTGGGAATTGCTGCCTGAAAAATATCTATTATTTATCATTCTTCTATTATACTTGCGTGTTTTGCACTTCTTATGCATTTTATGCTGTGTATGATTGCCTAGTTTGTGCTGACCATGTAGCACCCTCGGTCCTGGAGGAACGCTCTATTGTTTTTATTGTAACTGTTGTATATGGTAGAAATGACAAAAAAAGCTACTCTACTTTACTGTACTCATTTTGGGGCTGGATAAAACTACTTCTGCAGTCCTGACTACTATTCTGGTCACCCTGCTATAAGGAAGGGTGTTATTAAACTGGAAAAGGTGCAGAAAAGATGTAGAAAGATGTTAGCAAAATTGGAGGGTTTGAGTTATAAGGGGAGGCTGGATAGGCTGGGACTTTTTCCCCTGGAGTGTAGGAGGCTGAGGGATGACCTTATAGACACTTATAAACTCTCAAAAGGCATAATTGGTCCAGAATTGGTCAGGGACCTCGAAGTGAAGGAGCCATTGGGAAGAAGTGACCATAACACAATAAGCTTCAATCTGCAATTTGAGAGGGAGAGGGTACAATCGGAAGTGACAATATTTCTGTTGAATAAAGGGAACTATGGAGCTATGAGGGAGGAGCTGGCCAAAGTTCAATGGTGCAATACCTTAGCAGGGATGACAGTGGAGGAACAATGGCAGATATTTCTGTGTATAATGTAGAAGGTGCAGGATCAGTTCATTCCAAAAAGGAAGAAAGATCCTAGGAGGAGGCATGGGTAGCCGTGGCTGACGAGGGAAGTTAAGAAACATATAAAGTTAAAAGAGAAAAAGTATAACATAGCAAAGATAAGTGGGAAAACGGAGGACTGGGAAGCTTTTCAAGAACAACAGAGGATTACCAAGAAGGAAATACGCAGAGAAAAAATGAGGTACGAAGGTAAACTGGCCAATAATATAAAGGAGGATAGTAAAAGCTTTTTTAGGTATGTGAAAGGCAATAAAATGGTTAAGACTAAAATTGGGCCCTTGAAGACAATAACAGGGGAATATATTACAGGGAACAAAGAAATGGCAGAAGAATTAAATTGGTACTTCAAATCTGTGTTCACTGGGGAAGACACAAGCAATCTCCCTGAGGTAACAGTGGCTGAAGGACCTGAACTTAAGGGAATTTATATTTGCCAAGAATTGGTGTTGGAGAGATTGTTAGGTCTGAAGGTTGATAAGTCCCCGGGGCCTGATGGTCTACATCCCAGGGTACTGAAGGAGGTGGCTCGAGAAATCGTGGAAGCGTTGGTGATTATGTTCCAGAGTTCAATAGATTCGGGATCAGTTCCTGCGGATTGGAGGGTGGCTAATGTTGTACCACTTTTTAAGAAAGGCGGGAGAGAGAAAACAGGAAATTATAGACCAGTTGGTCTGATCTCAGTGGTGGGAAAGATGCTAGAAGATAAAGGATGAAATTACGACACATCTGGATAGTAGTAACAGGATAGGTCAGAGTCAGCATGGATTTATGAAGGGGAAATCATGCTCGACTAATCTTCTGGAATTTTTTGAGGATGTAACTCTGAAGATGGACGAGAGACATCCAGTAGATGTAGTGTACCTGGACTTTCAGAAAGCTTTTGATAAAGTCCCACATAGGAGGTTAGTGAACATATGGTATTGGAGGCAAAGTACTAACTTGGATTGAAAGTTTGCCCGAAACATCGATTTCGAAGCTACTTGGATGCTGCCTGAACTGCTGTGCTCTTCCAGCACCACTAATCCAGTGATAGGAAACAAAGAGTAGTGATAAATGGACCGCAGGGATCAGTGCTGGGACCGTAGCTTTTTACAATATATGTTAATGATATAGAAGATGGTATTAGCAATAATATTAGCAAATTTGCTGATGATACTAAGCTGGGTGACAGGGTGAAATGTGATGAGGATGTTAGGAAATTATAGGGTGACCTGGACAAGTTAGGTGAGTGGTCAGATGCATGGCAGATGCAGTTTAATGTCGATAAATGTATGGTTATCCACTTTGGTGGCAAGAACAGGAAGGCAGATTACTACCTAAATGGAATCAATTTAGGTAAAGGGGCAGTACAGAGAGATCTGGGTGTTCTTGAAGGTAAGCATGCAGGTACAGCAGGTAGTGAAGAAGGCTAATAGCAGGCTGGCCTTCATAACAAGAGGGATTGAGTATAGAAGCAAAGAGGTTCTTCTGCAGCTGGACAGGGCCCTGGTGAGACCACACCTCAAGTACTGTGTGCAGTTCTGGTCTCCACATTTGAGGAAAGACATTCTGGCTATTGAGGGAGTGCAGCGTGGTTCACGAGGTAAATTCCTGGAATGGCGGGATTACCTTACACTGAAAGACTGGATCGACTGGGCTTGTATACCCTTGAGTTTAGAAGACTGAGAGGGGATCTGATTGAGACATATAAGATTATTAAAGGATTGGACACTCTGGAGACAGGAAACATGTTTCCATTGATGGGTGAATGCCGAACCAGAGGATACAGCTTAAAAATACGGGGTAGACCATTTAGGACAGAGATGAGGAGAAACTTCTGCACCCAGAGAGCGGTGGCTGTGTGGAATGCTCTGCCCCAGAGGGCAGTGGAGGCCCAGTCTCTGGATTCATTTAAGAAAGAGTTGGATAGAGCTTTCAAGGATTGTGGAATCAAGGGTTATGGAGATAAGGCAGGAACAGGATACTGATTGAGGATGATCAGCCATGATCATATTGAATGGTGGTGCAGGCTCGAAGGGCAGAATGGCCTACTCCTGCACCTATTGTCTATTGCATAGATAAGGTCAAGGTCATTTCACCAGGGAGGGGAGTCCAAAACTAGAGGGCATTGGTTTTAGGTTTTAGGTGAAAAGGAAAAGATTTAAAAGGAATCTGAGGGGCAATTCTTTCACACAGCTGGTGCATATAAGGAATGAACTGCCAGAGGAAGTGGTAGAAATGAGTACAATTGCAACACTTAAAAGAAATTTGGACAGGGACATGAATAGTAAAGACTGGATATGGCCAAATGCAGGCAAATGGGACTAGTTCAGTTTGGGAAACCTGGTCAGCATAGACGAGTTGGATCGAAGGGCCTGTTTCTGTGCTGTATGACTATGACACTACGACTCTACATCACCATTACATACCTTCAGGCTCACATTCACACATCTTCTTAACATGTTCTATGAAGTTCACAGTTCGACAAAAATGATTGAGAATCAACGTCTGATCCGCTGTGATATAAGAGAGGCACTGCATTAAACACTTCAGAAATAACAAAGCCGGCTACAGATCACAAGATTAGAAGAATCATATCAGACTCAAAATGTTAACTCTATCTATGGATGCTGCCAGTCCTGCTGAGTTTCTCCAGATTTTCTGTCTCAGATTTCCAGCATCCACAGTGATGTTATTCATAAGACAAAACCCCCTCAAAATTCATGAAGATATCCTCGAGCCCAACTATTTCTAATTTTTTTAAAAGCGTTGTATTCCAACTTTGGAACAAAAGCCCCAAGGCCTTGCAAGCTGTTTACTTTATTGGCTTGAAACAGACTGCTTGTCATCTCTGTCTAAGCCTCTGTACATTAAAAAAGGACAAAATACACCTCTTAAAGCCACTACATCATCATACCTCCTCACTTAAAAACAAAATCATCAATATACAAAGATGGCTTCATTTCTAAAAAACCTCTTACTCTAATGGTACACTACAATACATGTACATTACATGACTCTAAGCATGCAAACATTCTCTAATACAGTCAATTTATTCCACAACCGAACATCTTTATTTTCTGTCAACACAGCCATGACAATAATTGGCAATTACAGCCTCTCATCCTATCACGTGTATAATTTTCAAATTGAGTGGCCGCAATAAGCAGCTCCATCTAAATAGGGCTTATGATCAGTATTGGCAATAAGTGTTGAAATGTTGCAATGCCAACACCAAATTCAAGCTCTCTATTTCAATTTTGGAATATTTCTGTTGATGAATATTCAGCCTTTTGGAAAAATATGCATTAGGTCTTTCTATCTTCTCATCATAGTCTTGCAAGAGTACATAATCAAGGTCCACATTACTCACACAGTTCTGCATAGCTAGGTGTGGCTAACACAGCTTTCAGGTTGTCAAATGTTTTCTGACACTTTTCTGTCCAGTGAAATTTTCTGCACTTCTTCATCAAGTCAGTCAGTGGTGCAACCACACTGAAAATTTAGGATGAATTTTTGATCGGAACCACACAGTTCCAGGAATTGTGGTACTTACCTTTTTGTAAACGGTATGGGAAACCTTCCAATAACCTGTTTTCACATCCTGTAAGGTCATCTGTCTATGCCCAATAACATGGCCCAGGAAACTGACTTGGGCTTTTGCAAACTCATGTTTACCACTAAGCCCACCCCATTAAGTTAATCGAATAATTCTGCTACTGAAAACAAAAAATGCTGGAAATCACAGCAGGTCGGGCAGTATTCATGGAGAGAGATCAAGCTAACGTTTCAAGTTTAGATGACTTCTTCAGAGCTTTGAAGAAGAGTCACCAAGACTCAAAACGTTAGCTTGATCTCTCTCCACGGATGACACATGACTCGCTTTGACTTCCAGCATAGGGGGTTGAGCTATAGGGAGAGGCTGGATTGTCTGGGGCTGTTTTTTCTGGAGCGTCAGAGGCTGAGGGGTGACCTTATAAAGGTTTATAAAATCATAGACGGGAAAAATATACAATGTCTTTTACCTGGGTTAGTGGAATCCAGAACTTGAGGGCATAGGGCTAGGGTGAAAGGGGAAAGATATAAGAAAGGACCTAAGGGACAATGTTATCACGCAGAGGGTGGTGTGTCTATGGAATGAGCTGCTGGAGGAAGTGTGGAGGCTGGTACAATTACAACATTTAAAAGGCACCTGAATGGGTATATGAATAGGAAGGGTTTAAATGGAAATGAGCCAAGTGCTAGCAAATGAGACTAGATTATTTTAGGATATCTAGCTGGCATGGATGACTTGGACTGAAGAGTCTGTTTCCATCTCGATGACTGGATATGAGTCATATCTCTATGACTTATATAACTCCACTCATTAAAAAAGGAGGGAGAGAGAAAAGGGGAACTATAGGCCGATTAGACGAACATCAGTGGTCGGGAAAATGCTGGAGTTAATCATTAAAGATGTAATAACCTAGCATTTGGAAAGTGGTGACAGAATCGGTCCTAGTCAGCATTCATTCATGAAAGGGAAATCATGCTTGATAAATCTTCTGGAATTTTTTGAGCATGTGATCAGTAGACAATGATAAATCAGTAGATGCTGTGCATCTGGACTTTCAAAAGCTTTTGGCAGCGTTCCATATAAGAGATTCATAAGCAAATTGAAAGCTCATGTAGGTGATGACATGGATAGAGAACTGGTTAGCAGACAGGAAGCAGAGAGTTAAAATAAATGGCTCCTTTTCAGAGTAGTAGGTGAGTCGAGGACTGCAGGGTTCAGTGCTGGGACTTTAGCTAGTCACAGTATACAATTACAATTTGGATGAAGGAATTGAGTGCCATCCTCCAAATCTGCAGATGACACTTACTATGAGGAGAATGCGAAGAGGCTGCAGATTGACTTGGACAGACTGGCTGAGTGGGCAAATGCAATATAATGTGGATAAATATGAGGTTATCCATTTTGGTCACAAAAACGGGAAGTCAGATTATTATCTGAATGTTGACAGTTTAGGAAAAGGTGAGGTGCACTGAGACCTTGGTGTCATGGTGGAACAGTCACTGAAGGTTGGCACGCAGGTGCAGCAGGCAGTGAGGAAAGCTAATGGCCTGCTGGCCTTCATAGTGAGAGGACTTGAGTATCGGAGTAAGGATGTCTTGCTGCAGTTATACAGGGCCTTGGTGAGGCCACACCTTGAGTATTGTCTGCAGTTTTGGTCTCCTGATCTGAGGAAGGACATTCTTGTTATTGAGGGAGCCCAGCGAAGGACCACCATACTGATTCCCAGGATGGCAGGACTGACATATGAGGGAAGACTGGATTGACTGGGTTTATATTCGCTGGAATTTAGTAGAATGAGGGGGGGATCTCAGAGAAACATATAAAGTCCTGATGGGACTGAACAGGCTAGATACTGGAAGAATGTTCCCAATGTTGGAGAAGTCCAGAACTGGGGGTCACAGGGGTAGGCCATTCAGGACTGAGATGAGTTAGAAGAGAGTTGTGAACCTGTGGAATTCTCTCTCACAGGAAGCTGTTGGGGCCAGTTCATTAGATATATTCAAGAGGGAGCTGGAAATGGCCCTTGCGGTTAAAGGGATCAAGGGGTAGGGGGAGAGGGTGCGAATGGGATACTGAAATTGCATGATCAGCCATGATTGTATTTAATAATGATGCAGGCTTGAAGAGCCGAATGGCCTACTCCTGCACCTAGTTTCCATGCTTCTAAATGACCTTATTGGTTAGTCTCTGAAAATATGGCTGGCGCATTCTTCATACTTAATGGCATGATTTTAAACTGGTACAGTCCATTAGGTATCATGAAAGCTCAAATTTCCTTCACTCTTTTCGATAAAGGTACCAGCCAGTATATCAGAGTAAATCCAACTTAGAAATGTTAAGTTGCTTGTCCCATCTTCTCAATACAGTCTTCCATATAGGATATTAGTCAGATTTTGTAACTGCATTAACTTTGCCACAGTCCACACATAATCTTTCGGGACTATCTGGTTTTGGTATCATTACTATGGATGACTGCTATTCATTGCAACTCACTTTGATTATGTTATTTCTGAACACGCTTTCATTCTCTTTGAACCTGTGCCAACTTTAGAGGCTTAAGCCTATAAGGATGTTCCCTAATTGGAACAGCACTGGGAGGTGGTGGCAGAGTGGCAATATTATTAGAGCAGTAATCCAGAGCCTCAGGCTAATGTTCTGTGACAATGGGGTTCGAAACCCATCATTTCAGATGGTGAAATTTGAATTTCAAATTTTGGACGGCACAGTGGGTCAGTGTTAGCTCTCCTACCTCACGACGCCAGGGACCCAGGTTCGATTCCCACCTTGGGCGACTGTGTGGAGTTTGCACATTCTCCCCGTGTCTGTGTGGGTTTCCTCCGGGTGCTCTGGTTTCCTCCCACAGTCCAAAGATGGGCGGGTCAGGTGAATTGGCAATGCTAAATTGCCCATTGTGATAGGTGCATTAGTAGGGAATAGGCGAATGTGTCTGGGTGGGTTATTCGTTGGACTTATTGGGCCAAAGGGCCTGTTTCCGCACTGTAGGGAATCTAATCTAAAAAATCTGCATCATGGATAATAAGATTAGTACCTCCCAGCTTATTCCCACATTTCTCCCTATGTGATTGTAATAACCCATCCAGGTCATTTTGATATTACTTTAGAAGGTACCTCAATAATTATCTCAATTTTTAAAAACTTCCTTATTGTCCAATTTAATTTGAGGATTGTTCAAATCAGAGTCCTCTGAAGTTGGTTCTTCACTCTGTGTTATAACAAGTGATTCATTCTCCTTTTCCTTTCATTCCCTATCAAAATACTCTGACCATTTTCACATAGTACACTCTGTGAGATTTCTTTCCTCTGACATTCTTATCAAATAATTCACCTCACTAAAGCTCCTTTAAATTTGATAAGCCCATTAAATCTTGCTTTTAAAGGTTCGACTATCACTGGAAGTAACCCTAATATTTCATCTCTACTAGCAAAATTACAAATTTACGATTTCTTGTCTGTTTTCATTCTGACTCAATTTCTCCTCAATGAATTTTTGCGGTCCTCTCACCTCATGACCAAGAACTAATTAAAATGGACTGAATTTGGTCGATTCATTTGGTGCATCCTTATGTGCAAAAAGGACAAATGGAATTCCATTCTCCCAATCCTCTGGATAGTCTTTACTATAAGTTCTCAACATGGTCTTAAAGTTTGATGCCACCATTCTAAGGCTCCCTGTGATTCTGGATGGTACGCAGTGGATTTGCTTATTCCTAAGTTGTCCATAACTTCCCTAAATAATTTTGATGTAAAGGTTGACTGTATTGATCTGACTGTATTTTTGTCGGTAGTCTGTATCCAGTGAAATATGTGAGGAACTCTTCTACAATCTTTTTAACTGTGATATTGTGTAATGGACTGGCCTCTGGAGATCTAGTGGACATATTCATTATGGACAACAAATACTTATTCCCACTTTTTGATTTAGGTAGGGGTCCTACACAATTAAAGACCCGTGTGAAAGCTTCCTCAAATGGAGGAATAGGTATTAAAAAGTGCTGGTTTTACCACTGCTTGAGGTTTTCTAATTACCTGACACGTATGACATGCAAAATTCAACTCCATCTTTATGCAGCCCAGGCCAATAAAAATGTTTTTGTACTTTGGTTTGAGTTTTCCTTATCCCCAAATGACCTCCTACTGGTAATTTGTGTGCTATCAGCAACACTTCCTTTCTCTAACCTAGCAGTAATACAAAGTGACGAACTTCTGCCCATTTTTCATCCATTTGAATATGTGATGGTCTCTATTTCCTCACCAAGATGGTATTTTTAAGATAATGTCATTCTAGGATAAACAGATTCTTCTTCTATGTATGCTTTTTGACACAACTGCATCAGTTTTTCAACTTTGTGTTGTAATTCACTTAATTGCTCTAAAGTAAAAATGTCTACCTGTTCTTATTTTGCCTCAACTATTTGATCAATCATGGTCTCTGATAATTGTACTTCAACGTCTTTATCTCCAGGGGAAGACAGCAGTAGTCAGGTTCATAACAACGTGGCTGGCTCTGCTGTACAGAAGGGCGGGAAAAAGAGTAGAAGGGTTATAGCCATAGGGGATTCAATTGTAAGGGGAGTAGATAGGCGGTTCTGTGGTTAAAAAAGAGACTCCCGAATAGTATGTTGCCTCCCAGGTGCACGGGTCAGGGATGTCTCAGATTGTCTGCAGGATATTGAATTGAATTGAATTGTCATGTATACTGAGGCACAGCGAAAAGCTTTGTCGTGCGGACAATACAGGCAGATCCCATTGTTAAATAGCATAGATAAGTAAATAATAGGTAAACAGCAGCAAAAACAAAAACACAAGTATAGGTGAATTTTAAGAGTTTGCGAGTCCATTCAGTATTCGAACAACAGTAGGGTAGAAACTGTTTCGAAACCAGCTGGTGCATGTGTTCAGGCTTCTGTACCTTTTCCCCGACGGTAGAGGTTGTAGAAAAGCATTGCCAGGATGGGATGGGTCTTTGAGAATACTAGCCGCCTGTCCTTGACAGTGGGCCTGGTAGATGAACTCTATGGATGAGAGGTTGGCCTTTGTGATTATCCGGGCCGAGTTCACCACTCTCTGTAATCGTCTCCGATCTTGAATGGTACAGTTGCCATTCAGGAAGTGATACATCCAGACAGAATGCTGTCGATGGTGCACCTATAAAAGTTGGCAAGGGTAGTCACCGTCATGCCAAATTTCCTCAGCTGCCTGAGGAACAAGAGATATTGTTGGACCTTTGTAACCAGTGTGTCCATATGTTTAGTCCAAGAAAGCTTGTTGTTGATGACCACTCCCAGGAGCTTGACACTCTTCACTCGTCCCGCCTCTGGGCTTTAATGTGTAGGGGGGGCATGAGTAGCATCCCGCTGAAAGTCAATAATGAGTTCCTTGGTTTTGTTGGCATTGAGATCTAGGTTGTTTTCAGTGCACCATTTTCCCAGGTCTTCCACCTCTCATCTGTAGTCTGTTTCGTCGCCATCTGAGATTCGACTGACTATGGTGGTATCATCAGCAAACTTGTAAATGACATTAGTCTGGTACTTGGCGACGCAGTCATGGGTATACAGTGAGTACAGTAAGGGGCTGAGCCCGCACTCCTGTGGGACTCCAGTGTTGAGTGTTAGTGAGATTGAAATATTGTGGGAGGGTGAACAGTCAGTTGTCATGGTGCACAGAGGCACCAATAAATAGGTAATAAATGAGATAAGGTCCTACAAGCAGAATTTAGGGAGATAGGAGTCAACTTGAAAAGTAGGACCTCAGAGGTAATAACTCTGGATTGCTACCAGCACCACTTGCTAGTCAGAGTAGAAATGAAAGGAAAGGCAGGATGGCTCGAGAGATGGTGCAGGAGTGAGGGGTTCAGAGTTTTGGGACATTGGGACTGGTTCTTGGGGATGTAGGATTATTACAAATTGGACAGTCTACACTTGGGCAGGACTGGAACCAGTGTCCTCAGGGGTACTTTTGGTAACGCTATTGGGGAGGGTTTATACTAATTTGTCAGGGGGATGGGAACCAAATGAGGTTAGTGTAAGTATGAAGGTAGTAACTAAAGCCTGTAAGGAACTAGATAATGAAGTCAGCGTGATTAAGGGGGAGAGTAGGCAGGGAGCAAATGATGAACACAAAGGGACTGCTGGTCTGAGGTGCATTTGTTTTAATGCAAAACGTGTAATAGGTAAGGCAGATGAACTTAGGGCTTGAATTAGTACCTGGGAATATGATGATATTGTTATTACTGAGATTTGGTTGAGGGAAGGGCAAGACTGGTAACTAAATATCCCAGGATACCGATGCTAGGGGCAGGATGGAGAGGGAGGTAAAAGACTTGGAGGAGTTGCATTACTGGTCAGAGGATATCATACCTGTTCTGAAGGAGGCACTATGGAGGACTCGAGCAGTGAAGTAATATGGACAGAGCTCAGAAATAGGAAGGGTGTGGTAACAATGTTGGAACTGTACTACAGGCTCGTGACAGCGAGCGTCAGATAGAGGTACAAATATGTAGACAGATTATGGAAAGATGTAGGAGCAACCAAAAGTGGTGGTGATTGGAGATTTTAATTTTCCCAACATTGGGATTCAATTAGTGTTAGATGTCTTGATGAAGCAGGATTTGTGAGGAGCATCCAGGAGGGTTTTCGAGAGTAGCATGTAAATAGTCCAACTTGAGAAGGGGCCATACTGGACTTGGTGTTGGGAAATGAGCCCGACCAGGTGTTTGAAGTTTCAGCAGGAAATTAGTTTGGGAATAGTGATCACAATTTCATAATATTCATGGACAAAGACAAGAGTGGTCCTAAAGGAAGGGTGCTATTTTGGGGGAAGGCTAACTGTAGTAAAATTCAGCAGGAGCTGGGGAATGTGGATTGGGAGCAGCTGTTTGAGGGTAAATCCACATTTGATATGTGGGAAGCTTTTAAAGAGAGGGTGATTAGAGTGCAGGACAGACATGTCCCTGTGAAAATGAGGGATCGAAATGGTAAGATGAGGGAACCATGGATGACAGGTGAAATTGTGAGACGAGCTAAGAGGAAAAAGGAAGGATATCCATAAGGTCTAGCTGTCTGAAAACAGATGAAGCTTTGGAAGAGTACCGGGAAAGTAGGACCGATTTGAAACAAGGAATTAAGAGGATTAAAAGGGGTCATGAAATATCTTCAGCAAACAGGGTTAAGGAAAATCCCAAAGCCTTTTATTCATATATAAGGAGCAAGAGGATAACTAGAGAAAGATTGTCCCACTCAAGGACAAAGGAGGAAAGTTATGTGTGGAGTCAAAGAAAATGGGTGAGATTCTTAACGAGTACTTTGTGTCGGTATTTACCGAGGAGAGGGACATGATGGATGCTGAGGTTAGTCGGCATAAAGAGGGAGGAAGTGTTAGGTATTCTAAAAGGCATTAAGGTGGACAAGTCCCCGGGTCCAGATGGGATCTTTCACAGGTTACTGAGGGAAGCAAGAGAAGAAATAGCTGGGAGGAGAAAATGAGGACTGCAGATGCTAGAGATCTGAGCTGAAAGTGTGTTGCTGGAAAAGCGCAGCAGGTCAGGCGCAAGTTTTGCATTTCTTGCAGTTGCAGGGGAAGGTGCCAGGAGTGCAGTGCGGTTGCAGGGGAAGGTGCCAGGAGTGGAGTGCGGTTGCAGGGGAAGGTGCCAGGAGTGCAGTGCGGTTGCAGGGGAAGGTGCCAAGAGTGGAGTGCGGTTGCAGGGGAAGGTGCCGGGAGTGGAGGCGGGAGGGGAACCTTCCCCTGCAACCGCAAGAAATGCAAAACTTGCGGCCACACCTCCCCCCTTACTTCCCTCCAAGGCCCCAAGGGATCCTTCCATATCCGCCACAAATCCACCTGCACCTCCACACACATCATTTACTGCATCCGCTGCACCCGATGTGGCCTCCTCTATATTGGGGAGACAGGCCGCCTACTTGCGGAACGTTTCAGAGAACACCTCTGGGACACCCGCACCAACCAACCCAACCACCCCGTGGCTGAACACTTTAACTCCCCCTCCCACTCCACCAAGGACATGCAGGTCCTTGGACTCCTCCATCGCCAGACCATAGCAACATGACGGCTGGAGGAAGAGCGCCTCATCTTCCGCCTAGGAACCCTCCAATCACAAGGGATGAACTCAGATTTCTCCAGTTTTCTCATTTTCCCCTCCCCCCACCTTGTCTCAGTCAAATCCCTCAAACTCAGCACCGCCTTCCTAACCTGCAATCTTCTTCCTGACCTCTCCGCCCCCACCCCAACTCCGGCCTATCACTCTCACCTTGGCCTCCTTCCACCTATCACATTCCCAACACCCCTCCCCCCAAGTCCCTCCTCCCTACCTTTTATCTTAGCCTGCTGGACACACTTTCCTCATTCCTGAAGAAGGGCTCATGCTCGAAACATCAATTCTCCTGCTCCTTGGATGCTGCCTGACCTGCTGTGCTTTTCCAGCAAGAAATAGCTGGGGCCTTAACAGATTTCTTTGCACCATTCTTGAACATGGGTGAGGTTCTGGAGGACTGGAGAATTGCTAATGCTGTTTCGGTTGTTTAAGAAGGGTAGCAGGAATAATCCAGGTAATTGTAGACCGGTTAGCCTGATGTCAGTGGTGGAAGCTGCTTGAGAAGATAAAGAAGGATAGAAACTATTTACATTTGAAAGAAAATGACTTATCAGTGATAGGCAGCATAGGTTTGTGCAGGGATGTTCATGTCTTACCCACTTAATAGAATTCTTTAAGGAAGCGACAGTGTTGATTGATGAGGGAAAGACTGTAGATGGTATAGTTAGTTGTAGGTATAGTGGACAGCAAAATTACAACATGATCTTGATCAGATAGGCCAATGGGCTGAGAAGTGGCAGATGGAGTCTAATTCAGATAAATGCGAGGTGCTGCATTTTAGGAAAGCAACTCTTAGCAGGATTTATACACTTAATGGTAAGGTCCTAGGGAGTGTTGCTGAACAAAGAGACCTTGGAGTACAGGTTCATAGCTCCTTAAAAGTGGAGTTGCAGGTAGATAGGATAGTGAAGAAGACGTTTGGTATGCTTTCCTTTATTGGTCAGAGTATTGAGTACAGGGGTTGGGAGGTCATGCTAAGGCTGTGCAGCACATTAGTTAGACCACTGTTGGAATACTGTGTGCAATTCTGGTCTCCTTCCTATCAGAAAGATGTTGTGAAACTTGAACGGGTTCAGAAAAGATTTACAAGGATGTTGCCAGGGTTGGAGGATTTGAGCTATAGGGAAAGACTGAATAGGCTGGGGCTGTTTTCCCTGGAGCGTCAGAGGTTGAGGAGCGACCTTATTGAGGTTTACAAAATCATGAGGGGCATGGATGGGATAAATTCTTTTCCCTGGGGTGGGGGAGTCCCTAAGGGGCAATTTTTTCATGCAGAGGGTGGTACATGTATGGAATGAGCTGCCAGAGGAAGTGGTGGAAGCTATTGCAACATTTAAAAGGCTTTGGATGGGTATATGAATAGGAAGGGTTTGGAGGGATATGGGCCGGGTGCTGGCAGGTGGGACGAGATTGAGTTGGGATTTCTGGTTGGCATGGACGAGTTGGACCGAAGGGTCTGTTTCCGTGCTGTACATCTCTATGACTCTATGTCATATACATGGACATCAGTAAGGCGTTTCATGAGGGTCCCCATGGTAGGCTGATGGAGAATGTGAAATCACATAGGGTCCAGGGTATACTGGCTACATTGATAGAGAACTGACTAAGCAACAGGAGATAGAGAGTAGTAGTGGAAGGGAGTTTCTCAAAATGGAGAACTGTGACCAGCGATGTTCCATAGGGATCCACTGTTGTTTATGATATACATAAATGATGTGGAGGAAGGTATAGGTGGAATGATCAGCAAGTTTGCAGATGGCACTAAGATTGGTGAAGTAGCAGATAGTGAAAGGGACTGTCAGAGAATGCGGCAGAATAAAGATAGATTGGAGAGTTTGGCAGAGAAATGACTGATGGAGTTCAATCTGAGTACATGTGAGGTGATCTAATTCAAGAGTGAACTATATGGTAAATGGAAAAGCCCTGGGGAAAAATGATATACAGAGAGATCTGGGTGTTCAGGTCCATGTTCCCTGAAGGTGGTAACACAGATTGATAGAGTGGTCAAGAAGGCATAGGGCAGGCTTTCCTTCATCGGATGGGGTATTGAGTACAAGAGTTGGCAGGTCAGGTTATAGTTGTATATGACTTTGGTTCGGCCACATTTGGAATACTGTATACAGTTCTGGTCACCATATTACCAAAAGAATGTGGATGATTTGGAGAGGGTGCAGAGGAGGTTCACCAGGATGTTGCCTGATATGGAGGGTGCCAGCTATGAGGACAGGTTGAGTAGATTAGGATTATTTTCATTAGCAAGATGGAGGTTGAGAGGGGACCTGATTGAGGTCGACAAAATCATGAGAGATATAGACAAGGTGGATAGAAAGAAGCTTTTTCTCAAAGTGGGAGACTCAATTACTAGAGGTGACAAGTTCAAGGTGAAGGGGGATAAGTTTAGGGGAGATATGCGTGGAAAGTTCTTTATGCAGAGGGTGGTGAAGGCCTGGAATGTGTTGTCAGTGGACGATTGGCGCAGATCTGGAGGGCCAAAGGGTCTGTACCTGTGCTGTAATTTTCTTTGTTCTATATTAAGAAGATAACCTAGACCCCAACATTTTCTTATTTTTAAAGGTAAATGTAAGATGTTGTGTTCAAACTTTAAAAATAAAACCTCAAGGCCTCACAGGCTGTTTAAGTTGTTGGTTTGAAAAAGACCACTGACCACCTCTTTCTCAACCTCTTCGTAAAAAAAGCAGATCAAAATACACCTCTTAAAGCCATAGTACTGTCACACTGGTTCGAGGTTACTTCAGTTCAATTCTGCAGTGCAAACAATAAAATATCTCCCAGAACCTCAGAGGACAAACAGCAGCACCATTAAGTGGCAGAAGTTAATTGGCTACAGGTTTGTTGACATTGACTGGCTGCTGGCACCTTGTTCCATCTAAGGTTTCTCTGTCTCTTTACAGCTGTAGTAAAACTGAAAAGCTAAGTAAGGGCAGTAGTGCCAACAATGTCTGGGTATAAAACAAACAAAAAAAAGGCTGGAAGAACTCAGCAAGTCTGGCAGCATTTGTGATCAGAATACAGTGTTAATGTTAGTGAACCTTCTTCAGGCACTAAAACTGTCGGGTTACAGGTTTACTGCAGATCTGAACACTCTGCTTACAGCTGAATTAATGCTGGAACATTATCAAAAGTGTGACATCCTCTGCACATGTAATGCAGCTATGGCGATAATATCTCGATACACGTGGCACTATGTAGATGTGACAAGACTGATCTTGGTTACTATGCGATAACAACACACACAATGTGGCAAATTGCCCAGACATGCCCTGTACACAAAAAGCAGGACAAATCCAACTTGCCTATTATCAGCAAACCAGTCTATTCTTGATCAGCAGCAATGAAAAGGGCCATCAACAATGCTATAAGTAGCACTTGCTTCGCAATAACCCGCTCACTAACACTCAGAAGCATTTCACCAAGGCCACACAGCTTTTCATGCACAAAAGAACTGAACTCCAGGGGGTGAGGTGAGAGCGCCAGCCCTTGCCTTCAAGGTTGCATTTGATTGAGTAGCATGAAGGAGCCTGAGCAAAGTTGGAATCAATAGGAATCAAGAGTAAACTCAGAGAAACAATGCTAACACAATGTTTTATTTATGCATTAGATTTTTGACAGACAAAGGAGTCAAGGATTATGAGGTGCAGAAGGGAAAGTGGAGTTCAGCCATGATCTTATTAAATGGTGGAGCAGGTTCATAGGGCTGAAAGACCTACTACTCCTAAGTTCAGCATTCCTACATAATGGGATATCCTCCACTCTCCACTTACAGCATTCCAAAAGATCAACACCCTTCACACAAAGCAGCTCACTTGACTGGTACCCCATTCACCAGTGACACAGTGGCAGCAATCTGCACTATTGCATCATGAATCTTCACAACTGCTCAGCATTATGGAGGAGTTCTCTGGACTTTGTTTTGCTGCCACCATCCTGTGCATCATCATATTGGGTGGTGCTTAATACAGTCCACAGAATTAACCCTTTGGAGCCTATCACCTTATATAAGATGTTCCTTCTAAAATATGCAATGCAATAACTCACTAAGGCTCCTTCAACATTATCTTCCAAACCTGTGACCATGAACATCTAGAAAGACCAGGGCAGCAGAATCACAGCCTCTCAACCAGCTGCAAGTTCCTCTGAAAGCCACTCACCCCCTTGGGTGCATTGCCTTCCTTCAATGTAGCTGAGTTAAAATCCTGGAATCCCCTATCGAAACACATTTTGGGTGTCCTTATATCATATAGATTGTAGTTGTTCAAGAAGGCAGCTCACCGCCATCTTTTCCAGGGTGTTTTGGGATGGAAAATAAATGCTAGTCAAACCAATGACTCTCAACATCAAATGAACAAACTAAAATAATTAACTTTAAACAGCAAGATAGATATCATGAGAACTCTCCACCAACCGGAGCTATTCTGCCCCGAGGTCAGAAGCAGTTGCCTTTTCTTAAGAAGCCAAGTATACTTCCTGTGGCTTCACTATTTTGTCTCATCTGGAAAATACTGTAGGATATGTGTGAATACGAAGGGAGTTCAGCTCAGAATCTAACTGTGTGTGTGTGTGTGTGTGAGAGAGAGAGAGAGAGTTGGTAGGGTATACACAGAAAACCCATGCATCAATTAATACAGCAAAGATCGACTGAGTTTGACTAGTCTAGTCCTCAGTGGTTTTACAAGTTAAGATATCTGGAGGTGTGGTCAAAAGCAGCATCTTTGGCATGGGATGTACATGGGTATGTTAACGGTTGTTCCTTTTGCAGGAGTCAGCTCCAATGCCCATCACAGCTTGTCCTCTGTAACTTCCTCCACCAAGTTGTTTGCAAACAGAGGCAGCCTCATCCTGTGTTAGGTCACAAGCCAAACCTGGTAGAAGCAACATTCAAGAAGCTTGACCCTATCAAGGACAAAGCAGCCCACTTGACTAGTACCACATTCACTCCCTCCACCACCAATACTCAGTAGCAGCAATGTGTACTATCTGTGAGATGGTACTCCAGAAATTCGCCAAAGATCATTATAGAGCACCTTCCAAACCTAAGACAACTTCCATCTAGAAGGACAAGGGCAGCAGATACATGGGAACACTACCTTCTGCAAGTTCTCCTCCAAGCCACATACTCCATCACTGTCACTGGGTCAAAATACTGGAAATCCCTCCCTAAGGGCATTGTGGGGCAACCTACAGCACATGTGCTGCAATAGTTTAAGAAGGCAGCTCACCACTTTCTCAAAGGCAACTAAGCACAGGCAATAAATGCTGGTCATTGAAGACTATTCGTCTCCCTGACCCTCTGATTCATGGTCTTACAGACAAGGGGTTGGGGAGGCTGCATTTCAGACACTCACGAAAGGAGAAAGCTCATTAGTAGAAGGGTCAGGGAGGGCAAGAGGTCACTAGTTGGACTGCAGGGAGTGTAATAGGAGGTTGGGGAGGGGGGGAAGAGATCACAGGTTTGGGATTAGGAAAGGGGAGAGGTTAGAGGTTGGAGAGTCAGGGAGGGGGAGAGTACACAGGTTTGGGATCAGGAAGGGGGAGAGGTCAGAGGTTGGAGAGTCAGGGAGGGGGAGAGGTCACACTAAAATGGTATTGTTTAGGTCATACAGCTGTGTATCAGATGATAAAAACAACCTGCTCCAAGTGGTGTGTAATAATGTCTCAGAACAGATTGATTGCGAGAATTTTTAAAAACAAATCTTGCAATATTAAATGAGAATACACACCTCATTGACAGAGCAAAGTTAAAACACAACATTAAACAGGGACTTACTGTACTGGCAACGGTCTTAAATTGAATAAGGCTGTTTAGAACCTTGGTGTTAAATTTGATCTGGAGATCAGCTTCCACCACACTGCACCAACACTGACATCTACTCTCTCTCCTCCACTTCTGTGATATCAACTGACTTATTTGCACTCATGACCGTTCTTTTAGGTTCTACCTTCTATAAAACTGACCTCATCCAAACCTTTGCTGCCCTTCTCCTTACTTACGTAAAGTCCCCTAACACCTCTGTGTTTATTCATTGGTACTGGGTCCCAAACAATGTCTCAATTTTAAAAGTCCCTGCATGGTCTATCCCTCTTTACCTGCATAATCTCCTCTACTTCTGACCTCTTGTGACTTTCTCATTTAAATCGCTGTGGTAGTGCCCCCAGCTGCTGAGATATAGATGTTGGAATACAATTTAAATCTCTTTGTCTTAGTCTCCCTCTCTTTTCCTTTGAAATGCTCAATGAAAGCTGCCACTTTGACCAAACTTTGCTCATCACCTCAATATTGCCTCAGCAGGCTGGTTAACAACTGTCCTTTTTTAGTACCATGTAGAGTAACTTGGGACGTTATGATTTAAAAGAGGCTATACAAATACAAGTTGCTGTTCACGTTAAGATCTTTTGTTCCAAATCCCAAACCAAGGGAAATAGTTTCTATGAAATCTGTCAGTTAGATCCTTCCCTTGTGAATATTTCTCATCCCTACACTGCTGGCCTCAGCAGTTTATCTGGTTTGTCTAGCATAATAGAGGTTTCACAATGTGAGCAACACAGCCACATCAATCAAATCCAAATCCAAATGGGCATGGAGTAACCAGGAACTTCCACCTACCTCCATACTTAACAGTGACAAACATTCTTGATCGAGAAAGTGGCAGTCGAGAAAGTCTCTGAGGACATCAAATGCTGGAATCTGCAGCTCGATGCAGTTAACTAGATCTGTGTTTCTGTGTGGGGAGATGCAATTGAAATAGTGGAAGATTGTAATCTGAGCCCACACTTAACTGTGGGGATTACAGTCTGCAGGAAAACAAAAATGAAAGCACACACTCAGACTCTGCCAGTCATTCTCAGAACAATCAAACTCTTTTCCCTAGCTACCATCTCCATTTTTTTTTATATTCACTCTTGGGATGTGAGCGCCACTGATTTACCATTATTTCTTGCGCATCCCTATTTCCCTTGGTGATCATCAGCTTCAACTCGAAGCACTAGAGTCCTTAAACTGTAGGGTGACCCACCACATCCTTAGGGAGGAAACTGTAGGAATGATGGTACCAATCAAGCCCAATACTCTGTCCTAGATGGTATCAAGCTTGTTGGGTCTTGTTGGATCTGCACCCATCAAGGCAAGTGGGGAACATATTTTGTAAACGATAGACATTCTTGGGGAGTCATGAGGTGAGTTATTTGCTGCAATATCCCTAGCCTCTGATCTGCTCTTATAGCCACTGTGTTTATGTGGCAAGTCCAGTTGAGTTTATGGTCAATGATAACCTCCAGGATGTTGATAGTTGGGGATTCAGTGATGGTAATGCCATTGAATGTTATGGGGTTGTGGTGAGATTGTCTCTTACTGGAGATGGTCATCGCCTGTCATTTGTGCGGCGCAAATGTTACTTGCCACTTGTCAGCCAAAGCATGGGTATTGGATTAGTGGTGCTGGAAGAGCACAGCAGTTCAGGCAGCATCCAACGAGCAGCGAAATCGACGTTTCGGGCAAAAGCCCTTCATCAGGAAGGGCTGATGAAGGGCTTTTGTCCGAAACGTCGATTTCGCTGCTCGTTGGATGCTGCCTGAACTGCTGTGCTCTTCCAGCACCACTAATCCAGAATCTGATTTCCAGCATCTGCAGTTATTGTTTTTACCTCGTTGATTTTAAAGCCTGGATATTGTCCAGGTCTTGTTACTTTTCAAAATGGACTGTTGAGTTGTGAATGGTGAACTTTTAATCATTGCTAAACATTCTCATTTCTGACTTTATGATGGAGGGAAAGTCATTGATGAAGCAGCTGAAGATGATTAAACCTAGGACACTACCATGAGGAACTCCTGCTGAGATGTTCAGGAGCTGAGCTGACTGTTCTCTAACACCCTTAACCAATGTACAGGACATACCTGGACATTGCTGCATTGTAACAGTACTGTTGTCAGGGCCCATAGCCTTTGCAATATCAACAGAACTTAGACCTGATCTGTTGGTGTGGAATTGTTTAGTTCTGTCTATCACTTGCAGCTTATGTTGTGTGGGATGCAAATAGTCATGTTTGGTAGCGATTTTTTCATTTTCAGAGAACACCTCTGGGACACCCGCACCAACCAACCCAACCACCCCACGGCTTAACACTTCAACTCCCCCTCCCACTCCACCAAGGACATGCAAGTCTTTGGACTCCTCCATCGCCAGACCATAGCAACACGACGGTTTGAGGAAGAGTGCCTCTCATCTTCCGCCTAGGAACCCTCCAACCACAAGGGATGAACTCAGATTTCTCCAGTTTCCTCATTTCCCCTCCCCCCACCTGTCTCAGTCAAATCCCTCGAACTCAGCACCACCTTCCTAACCTGCAATCTTCTTCCTGACCTCTCCACCCCCACCCCCACTCCGGCCTAATCACCCTCACCTTGACCTCCTTCCACCTATCGCATTTCCAATGCCACGCCCCCAAGTCCCTCCTCCCTACCTTTTATCTTAGCCTGCTGGACACACTTTCCTCATTCCTGAAGAAAGGCTCAAGGAGCAGGAGAAACGTCGATTCTCCTGCTCCTTGGATGCTGCCTGACCTGCTGCAGCTCCCCAGCTCTGATCTGCTCTTGTAGCCACAATATTTATATGGCTGGCCCCATTCAATTACTGGTCAATGGTAACTTACAATGTGGTTGACGAGGCCCTCCACCGCATCTCCTCCACTTCCCGCTCTTCCGCCCTTGAACCCCGCCCCTCCAATCGCGACCAGGACAGAACCCCACTGGTCCTCACCTACCACCCCACCAACCTCCAGATACATCGTATCATCCTTCGTCATTTCCGCCACCTCCAAAAGGACCCCACCACCAAGGATATATTTCACTCCCCTCCCCTATCAGTGTTCCGGAAAGACCACTCCCTCCGTAACTCCCTCGTCAGGTCCACACCCCCCACCAACCCAACCTCCACTCCCGGCACCTTCCCCTGCAACCGCAAGAAATGCATAACCTGCGCCCACACCTCCCCCCTCACTTCCCTCCAAGGCCCCAATGGATCCTTCCATATTCATCACAAATTCATCTGCACCTCTACATACATCATTTACTGCATCAGCTGCACCCAATGTGGCCTCCTCTACATTGGGGAGACAGGTCGCCTACATGCGAAACATTTCAGAGAACACCTCTGGGACACGCGCACCAACCAACCCAACTGCCCTGTGGCTGAACACTTTAACTCCCCCTCCCACTCTGCCAAGGATATGCAGCTCCTTGGCCTCCTCCATCGCCAGACCATGGCAACATGATGGTTGGAGGAAGAGCTCCTCATCTTCTACCTAGGAACCCTCCAACTACAAGAGATGAATGCAGATTTGTCCAGCTTCCTCATTTCCCATCCCCCCACCAAGCCACATCAGGTGCAGCGGATGCAATAAATGATGTGTGTGGAGGTGCAGGTGAATTTGTGGCGGATGTGGAAGGATCCCTTGGGGCCTTGGAGGGAAGTAAGGGGGGAGGTGTGGGCGCAAGTTTTGCATTTCTTGTGGTTGCAGGGGAAGGTGCCGGGAGTGGAGGTTGGGTTGATCGGGGGTGTGGACCTGACGAGGGAGTTACGGAGGGAGTGGTCTTTTCGGAACACTGATAGGGGAGGGGAGGGAAATATATCCCTGGTGCTGGGGTCCGTTTGGAGGTGGCGGAAATGACGACGGATGATACGATGTATATGGAGGTTGGTGGGGTGGTAGGTGAGGACCAGTGGGGTTCTGTCCTGGTGGCAATTGGAGGGGCAGGGCTCAAGGGCAGAGGAGCGGGAAGTGAAGGAGATGTGGTGGAGGGCCTCGTCGATCACGTCTGGGGGGAAATTGCGGTCTTTGAAGAAGGAGGCCATCTGGGTTGTACGGTATTGGAACTGGTCCTCCTGACAGCAGATGCGGCGGAGACGAAGGAATTGGGAATATGGGATGGCATTTCTACAGGGGCAGGGTGGGAGGAGGTATAGTCTAGGTAGCTGTGGGAGTCGGTCGGTTTATAATAAATGTCCGTGTTGATTCGGTCGCCCGAGATAGAAATGGAAAGGTCTAGGACGGTGAGGGAGGAGTCTGAGATGGTCCAGGTAAATTTGAGGTCGGGGCGGAAGGTGTTGGTAAAGTGGATGAACTGTTCAACCTCCTTGTGGGAGCATGAGGCAGCGCCGATACAGTCATCAATGTAGCGGCGGAAAGGTGGGGGTTGGTGCCAGTGTAGCTGTGGAAGATGGACTGTTCCACATATCCTATGAAGAGGCAGGCATAGCTGGGGCCCATGTGGGTGCCCATGGCTACTCCTTTGGTTTGGAGGAAGTTGGAGGATTGCCCCCTTGACCATGACAGACGCGATAGTAGTTTGGCGCACCGACCTTTACACCGCTGAGGCTAAACGCCAGCTTGTGGACACCTCCTCCTACTGCCCTCTTGACCATGACCCACCTCCCACCACCAAACCATCATCTCCCAGACCATCCATAACCTCATCACCTCAGGGGATCTCCCATCCACCGCCTCCAACCTCATAATCCCACAACCCCGCACCGCCCGTTTCTAGCTCCTGCCCAAAATCCACAAACCTGACTGCCCCGGCCGACCCATTGTCTCAGCCTGCTCCTGTCCCCCGAACTCATCTCTGCATACCTCGACACGGTCCTGTCCCCCTTAGTCCAAGAACTCCCCACCTATGTTCGGGACACCACCCATGCCCTCCACCTCCTCCATGATTTTTGCTTCCCCGGTCCCCAATGCCTTATCTTCACCATGGACATCCAGTCCCTGTACACCTCCATCCCCCATCACGAAGGACTCAAAGCCGTTCGCTTCTTCCTTTCCCGCCGTACCAACCAGTACCCTTCCACTGACACCCTCCTTCGATTGACTGAACTGGTCCTCACCCTGAACAACTTCTCTTTCCAATCCTCCCACTTCCTCCAAACCAAAGGAGTAGCCTCCCCCTACCTTGTCTCAGTCAAATCCCTCGCACTCAGCACCGCCTTCCTAACCTGCAATCTTCTTCCTGACCTCTCCGCCCCTCACCCCCCACTCTGCCCTATCACCCTCACCTTGACCTCCTTCTACCTATCGCATTTCCAATGCCCCTCCCCCCAAGTCCCTCCTCTCTACCTTTTATCTTAGCCTGCTGGACACACTTTCCTCATTCCTGAAGAAGGGCTCATGCCCGAAATGTTGATTCTCCTGCTACTTGGATGCTGCCTGACCTGCTGCGCTTTTCCAGCAACACATTTTCAGCATTAAGTACAATTTCACAATTCTTTTGTGAAACTTCTTAACGACACACAAAAGATGTTATATAAACGCAAGTTATTGTTGGGAAGTGGTGTTACAAATTCTACTCGATTACAATTGACCAAAAATTTAGTCCGCATGAAAAGTATTGTTACCAATTCTAAATAACCAAGGTGCTCAGTTATAATCTGTGAAGTATGAAGGCAAACTGGCTTCAGTTTGAATTGTACATGGTTATTATTTCCTGTACTTGTAGGTTTGATAGTAGCTCTGAGGAAATGTTTGACAGAGGTATTGGAGACCCTGGGGAGTCTACTGCCCAAAGCCTGTCCAGCATTTAAAAAAATTATAAGTCAAGAATGTGATAAAATACTCTCTAACTGCCTGGATGAGTGTAGCTCCAATGACACTCAAGGCCTGGGTCACGATCATGGCATTCCCTCCCTAATAGCATTATGGGTCATTTCACAGCAAGTGGACTGCAGCGGCTCAAGACAGCAACTCACCACCATCTTCTCAAGTGCAACTAGGGATGAGCATTACATGCTGGCCAAGCAGCTAGAACCACATCCTACAAAAAATGAAATCAAAAAACTATCCATTAATTTTATGTGTAACATGGGCATTGCTGAGGCTACCATGTGCTGACCATCTTTAATTGCTCTCGAGCTGTGTGGCTATCTTGGCACGTTCACAGGGCAATTAAGAGCCAACCGCAAAGCATCACATGTAGGCTGGACCAGGTAAGGATGGCAGATTTCTTTCCCTCAATGGTATTAGTGAAACAGATGGCCCTTCATTTTTGACAAGCGATGCTATCACAACCACCATTACTGAGACTAGTATTCAACTTCAGATTGTTTTATTAATTGAATTTAAAATCCACTCTCCTTGAACAACAGCTCCTGCATACCTGGGATCAGTTTAGCGAATTCTGCAGTGCCTGCAACACCAGTATGATTTTCCTTGATATGAGAGACCAAAACCTTTCCCCACAATCCAAAGATGGTTTCAGGTTAGATGGACTTACCATGCTAAATTGCCCATAGTATCCAAAGATGTGTAGGCTAGTTGGATTAGCCTCAGGAAATTGTTGCCGATGTGAATCGAACAGGACATTGTTGCTGATGTGAATTGAACAGGACATTGCTGCCGATGTGAATATTGAGGGTATGTAGGGAAGAGGTGTTGGAAATTCTGGAAAGGGTGAAAATAGATAAGTCCCCTGGGTCTGATGGCATTTATCCTAGGATTCTCTGGGAAGCAAGGGAGGAGATTGCAGAGCCATTGGCCTTGATTTTTATGTCCTTGTTGTCTACAGAAATAGTGCCAGAAGACTGGAGGATAGCAAATGTGGCTCCCTTGTTCAAGAAGGGGAGTAGGGATAACCCTAGTAACTATAGGCCAGTGAGTCTCACTTCTGTTGTGGGCAAAGTCTTAGACAGAATTGTAAGGGATAGGATTTATGAACATCTGGATGGGAATAATGTGATCAAGGACAGTCAGCATGGTTTTGTGAAGGTCAGGTCGTGCCTCACAAACCTGATTGAATTCTTTGAGAAGGTGACTAAGGAGGTGGACGAGGGTAAAGCGGTAGATGTGGTGTATATGGATTTTAGTAAGGCATTTGATAAGGCTCCCCATGGTAGGCTACTGCAAAAAATACTAAGGTATGGTATTGAGGGTGAGTTGGAGGTTTGGATTAGGAATTGGCTGGCTGGAGGAAGACAGAGGGTAGTAGTCGATGGTAAAGGTTCATCTTGGAGTGCAGTTACTAGTGGTGTTCCGCAAGGATCTGTTTTGGGACCATTGCTGTTTGTCATTTTTATAAATGACCTGGAAGAGGGGCTAGAAGGTCGGGTGAGCAAGTTTGCGGATGATACGAAAGTCGGTGGAGTTGTTGACAGTGAGGAAGGATGTGGCAGGTTACAGCGGGATATAGATAAGCTGCAGAGCTGGGCAGAAAGGTGGCAAATGGAATTCAATGTAGGTAAGTGTGAAGTGATTCACTTTGGTAAGAGTAACAAGAAGATGGGGTACTGGGCAAATGGTCGGATACTTGGTAGTGTGGATGAGCAGAGAGATCTTGGTGTCCATGTACACAGATCTCTGAAAGTTGCCACCCAAGTAAATAGTGCGGTGAAGAAGGCATATGGCGTACTGGCTTTTATTAGCAGAGGAATTGAGTTCCGGAGTCCTGAGGTCATGTTGCAGTTGTATAAGACTCTGGTGCGGCCGCATCTGGAGTATTGTGTGCAGTTTTGGTCGCCATACTATAGGAAGGATGTGGAGGCACTGGAACGGGTGCAGAGGAGGTTTACCAGGATGTTGCCTGGTATGGTAGGAAGATCTTATGAGGAAAGGCTGAGGCACTTGGGGCTGTTTTCATTGGAGAAAAGAAGGTTTAGGGGTGACTTGATAGAGGTGTACAAGATGATTAGGGGGTTAGATAGGGTTGACCATGAGAACCTTTTTCCACGTATGGAGTCAGCTATTACGAGGGGGCATAGCTTTAAATTAAGGGGTGGTAGGTTTGGACAGATGTTAGGGGTAGATTCTTTACTCAGCGAGTTGTGAGCTCATGGAATGCCCTGCCAGTAGCAGTGGTGGACTCTCCCTCTTTATGGGCATTTAAATGGGCATTGGATAGACATATGGAGGATAGTGGGCTAGTGTAGGTTAGGTGGGCTTGGATCGGCGCAACATCGAGGGCCGAAGGGCCTGTACTGCGCTGTATTTTCCTATGTTCTATGAAATGCAGGTGGATAAGGTATGGGGTGAGTCTAGGTAAGATGCTCGTCGGAGAGTCAGTGCGGACTCGATGAGCCGAATGGCCTGCTTCCACACGGTGGGGATTCTATGATTCTATGTTAGACCTTTAATTTTTTACAAATCAATTGTCTTCACAATTTCAAAGATCTCTATTAAATATTCCCTTCACCTTCTCACTTCTAACTAAACTGATTAAATTGTTGCTATTGTTGATGGGAAATGTTCCCCTATGATTTTTAGCTTCAATAGCAAAGATGTGGGACACCAAGGTAAGAGTGAAGCCAAAGGGAAAACTCTCTATTGACTGGAGTCATACAAAGTATATATGAAGATGTATAATCCCTGCTCCAGGACATCTCTGCACAAGCTCCTCAGGTTTGTGTCCTAGGCACAAGCGGTCAATGATAACTTCCAAGATGTTGATAGTGTGAGGTTCAGAGCTGAAAATGTGTTGCTGGAAAAGCGCAGCAGGTCAGGCAGCATCCAAGGAGCAGGAGAATCGATGTTTCAGACATAAACTGTTCTTCAGGAAGGGCTTATGCCCGAAATGCCGATTCTCCTGTTCCTTGGATGCTGCCTGACCTGCTACGCTTTTCCAGCAACACATTTTCAGCTCTGATCTCCAGAATCTGCAGTCCTCACTCTCTCCAGTGTGAGGTTCAGTGATGGTAATGCTAAGGGGCAAGGATTAGATTATCTTTTGTTGGAGATGTGCATTGCCTGCAATTGTGTGGTGTGAATATTGTTTGCTACCAATCAGCCATAATTTAGAAACTGTGCAGATCCTGCTGCATATGGGTATGAACTGCTTCAGTATCTAAGGAGTCAAAAATGGTGCTGAAAATTGTGCAATCATCAGAGAACATTCCAAGTTCTGACTTTATGATGGAGGTAAGGTCATTGCTGAAGCAGCTAAAGATAGTTGGGTCTTGGACAATACTCTGAGGAATGTCCTTGGAGGTATGGTCAGTCGTTTATTTTTTCAGTGCTAATGTCCTATCTTCCTTAATGTCGTGAGTGTTTGCATGTGTTTATGAAGTAGCAAAGAAATTCCACTGCGATTTGAATACTTTGTTAATAAACTCCATCTTTGATTTCACCTGGAATGATTTTACAACGTGCTTAATTTTAAAAAGTTGAAATGTGAAAACCGGACTGAGAGTTGAGGAAAACTATACTTCATGATGACTCCACTCAGTCTGTGGGACTGGTGTATCCCATTGTGATTCATAAGCTTGAAAGGGTTGACACCATCAGTGAGTTCTTCTGGCTGAGGAATCTAGAAGTCTGGGGTCACAGTCACAATAAAAGGGTGTAGCAACTAGGACAGAGATGAGGAGAAATTACTTCAAAGGGTTGTGAATTTTTGAAATACTCTGCTCCAGAAGATTGTGGAAACTCTACTGCTGAACATATCTGTGGCTGGAATGTAGAGACTTTTGGTCCTTCGGGGAATTGATATGGGGAACAGGCATGAAAGTGGAGGTGAAACCGTAAGATCAGTTGTGATCGTAACAGCATTGCAGACCATAATCGTCTACTGTTCCTATTTGTTGTGCTTTTGAGTGAGGCAATGACCCCACTGAGATTATGTGTGAGGCAGTTGCAGGGGGTGGTGATGGGAGATAAGGTCACTGTTCAGAGGAGCTGTTGAAAATCTATAACTTGATATATTGTCACCTCTCAGTGATTGATTTCTTCCATGTATCTAATCCCATACTGACTGGGATTAATCCAGCCTGGGTGATTAGTCCGTGCAGTTGCTCCAGGTCAGCCTGCAGTCTGTATGAAGGGCCACCAATGTCAGATGTGTCCACATTGAGAGATTCAAGCGTTTGAAGATGATGGAAGAGAACATTCAGTCTCACAAGAAGTCCCACAAGTGCAGGGTAAACGTTGGCAGCAGCCAGAACATCTAAGCATTCAACTAGAAGGATCCCTGCAACAGAAAGGAGATTATTATTGGCCAGGACTACTGCAAACAACGTAACAGCAACATCTCTAACCTACTATCCTTGAGTGTGAACAGAGAGGGTGAGAAAGGAAAGGACAAGGTGTACACACGATCCTACAGACCGAAAGAACTGTCAAAAGGTGGAGCACAATGTACCATTCCAGAGTGTGAAAGAACACTGAATAATGCACTGTCCCAGAGTATGAAACAGCAATGTGTGTTGTACTGTCTTAAGGTGGTGAAGGCAAAGCTGCGTACATTGTCTATATGGACTTGAGTAAGGCATTCGTCAAGGTTCTGAGTAGTAGGCTAGTTAGCAAGATTAGATCAGCAGGAATCCAGGGACAGCACGTCATCTGGATAGGTAGGAGCACCAGGCTTGAAGGTTGGAGAACCAGGCTAGTGGTAGAGGGTGGCTTTTTGGACTGGAGGCCTGTGACAGTGGTGTGCTGGGTCCACTGATTTTTGTTGTTTATGTAAATGATTTGGATGTGAATGTACGAGATATGGTTAAGCAAGCTTGCAGCTGACACCAAAATTGGTAGTGTAATGGAAGTGAAGGAAGTTATTTCAGAGTACAATGGGACCTTAATTAGATGGGCCAATGGGTGAGGAGAGGCAGGTGGAATTTAAGTTAGATAAACATGAGGTATTACATTTTGGTAAGACAAATCAGGGTAGAATGTATACACATAATGATAGGATCCTGGGGAAGGTTGCTAAACAAAGAGACCTTAGGTACAAGTTCACAGTTCCTTAAACAGTCATAGGTAGACAGGAGAGGAAGAAGGTGTTTGCTACGCTTGCCTTTATTGGTCAGTGCATTGACCATAGGTGTTGGGATATCAGGTTGTGGCTGTACAAGACATTGGTTAGGCCACTTTTGGAATATTGTATTCAAATCTGGTCTACCTGCTACAAGAAAGATGGTATTACACTTGAAAGAGTTCAGAAAAGATTTACAAGGATGTTGCCAGAGTTGGAGGGTTTGAGCTACAGGGAGAGGCTGAATAGGCTGGGGCTGTTTTCCCTGGAGCGTCGGAGGCTGAGGGGTGACCTTATACAGTTTTAAAACATCATGAGGGGCATGGTAGGATAAATAGACAAAGTCTTTTTCCCAAGGTAGCGCAGTCCAAAACTAGAGGCATAGATTTAAGGTGAGAGAGCAAAGATTTAAAAGGGACCTAAGGGACAACTTTTTCACGCAGAGGGTGGTGCATGCATAGAATGTAACGCCAAAGGGAAGTAGTGGAGGTTGGTACAATTATATTTAAATGCCATCCAGGTGGGTACAGGAATAGGAAGGTTTTAGAGAGATATGGGCCAAATGCTGGCAAATGGGACTAGATTAATTAAAGATGTCTGGTTGGTATGGACGAGTTGGACTGAAGGGTCTACTTCTACGACACCATGTGGGACACTGTTCCAGAGAGTGAAAGAACAATGTGTGATGTACAGTCCCAGATGTGAAAGGTCAATGTGTGACTTACTGTCCCAGAGTGTGAAAGGCCAGTGTGTGATGCATTGTCACAGAGGGTGGAAGGGCAAAGTCGACACTTAAAATAGAGATTAGTGGGATGTGATGATTTGGCTTGGGTTAACAGTAATAACCTCGAATCACTCTGACCTTGCGTCCATCTCTGGTTAAGCTGTTTCATATTCCTCACAAGGTCTGAGTGGTTTTCTATGGTCCAGGCCTCAAGCCATCCATGACCGGCTGCAGAACTATCCCACTTTTGTACTATTCGGAGAAGAAAAGGCAGCAGGATTGTAGCAAACACAGTTGGTTCGGCAAAGACATTTGGTTCATCCTCCTCGTATAGATTTGCTGCTCTGAAATGCAATGACAATCATCAGTACCAGTGTCCTAACTCCTGGATCCTAACCAGCTCTAAACATTGCAGTATTTCTGACTGAAGAATGAATAATCACTTTCTGCTTCTCTTTCCCTTTTTTTACTGATGATACCGAGGTTACTGCAGATGGATGGGCACAGAGCCAATCACAGGAAATCACAGGAGCTGTTTGCAGGCCAACAAGTCTCAGGGTTCAGATAGACATCATACCAGGGTCTTTAAAAGATGTTGCTAACAGGTGAGTAGATGCATTGGTGTTAATTGTGCAGAATTGCCTTGGTTCAGGAAAGATTCCATCACTGTACAATTTAGCAAATATAACTCCTCTACTCAAAAAAAGAGAGAGGTAGGAAAAAGGAAAATATAGGCCAGTTAACTTGATGTCTGTTGTGGTGCAAGTGTTGGACTCAACCTTTTAAGGGATTATAGCTGAGAACTTAGAGAGAGAAAAAGAAAATCAAGTTATTCAGGAAGAGCCAGCATGGTTTTGTCAAAAGGAATTAATCACTAACGGGATTATTAGAATTACTTGAAGGAGTAACGTATGCAATGGACAAAGGGGAGTATGTCAACAGATTGTACTTTAATTTCCAGGAGATATTTGATTAAATGCCATGTCAGGTGTTATTGCATTAAGTAAAAATGCTTGGTGTAGCAGGCAATAAATCAGCAGGGGTAGAAGATTAATTGCCTGGCAAAGAACACATAAACGAATAAACTACTACTGTCTTCCTGTCAGACGTGGGAGATTAAGGGGAATTTCAATGTTACTGATGATTATGATTGCACGAAGTTCGTTTGCTTGTGAATTGGAGCGGCAGTTAGAGGCAATGAGGAATTTACAGAAACCTGGGGGTGTGATGGATGTTTCAGGAAGGTAGAAAAACTGCAGATACAGTGGGGTACATGGATTACCACCAGGAAAGGTAGGATAGGTAAGTAGGTAGGTAGTGCAGGAGCTTCCTGTGGTTATGGCCATCTCAAACAGATATGCTGCTTTGGAAATTGTAGTGGTGCTGTGGACAGCGAAGAAGGTTACAGTACAATGGGACCTTGTTCAGATGGGTCAAAGAGTAGTAGATGGAGTTTAATTTAAGTAAATGTGAGGTGCTACATTTTGGAAAGGCAAATCAGGGCAGGACTATAATGGTAAGGTCCTTGAGAGATCTTCAACTGCATATTAATAGTTCCTTGCAAGTGGAGTTGCAGGTAGACAAGATAGTGAAGAATGTGTTTAGTACACTTGCCTTTATTGGTGAGTGCATTGAGTCATGTTGCAGCTGAACAGGACATTGGTTAGGCCACTTTTGGAATACTGTGTCCAATTCTGGTCTCCCTGCTGTAGGAAGAGAGTTGAGAAACTTGAAAGGGTTCAGTAAGGATTTACAAGAATGTTGCCAGGGTTGGAGGGTTTGAGCTATAGGGAGAGACTGAATAGGCTGGGGCTGTTTTCTCTGGAGCATTGGAAGCTGAAGGGTGACCTTATAGAGGTTTATAAAATCATGAGGGGCACGAATAGGGTAAATAGACAAAGTCTTTTACCTGGGATAGTTCTTCTTTCAGAGGAATCCTTTACCACAGAGAGCTATAGAAGCAATGTTGACAAGTCTGTCCAAGGCTGAGACAGACAGGTTTTTTTTCTTTCATTGGTAAGTGAATCAAAGGTTATGGGGAAAGTGGAGTTGAGGATGATCAGATCAGCCATGATCTCATTGAATGACAAGAGACAATTGAGAGACAGGGGTGGCACGGTGGCTCAGTGGTTAGCACTGCTGCCTCGCAGCACCAGGGAAAAGGGTTTGATTCCAGCCTGTCTGCGTGGAGTTTACACATTCTCCCTGTGTCTGCATGGGTATCCTCCAGGTGCTCTGGTTTCTTCCCACAGTCCAAAAATGTGCAGGTTGGTGAATGGCCATTCTAAATTGCCCGTAGTGTTAGGTGGATCAGTCAGGAGTAAATGGAGAGGAATGGGTCTGGGTGGGATTCTCTTCGGAGGGTCGGTGTGGACTTGTTGGGCTGAAGGGCCTGTTTCCGCACTGTAGGGAATCTAATCTAATCATACTGGACACCTTCGTTGCCACCTTATTCACCTGTGTTGCCATTTTACGGGAGGTATGGACTTGGAACCCAAGATCCCTGGTATATCAAAGCTGCTAAGGGTCTGGCCATTTACAGTATACTTTCCTATTCCATTTAATATCCCAAGATGCATCACATCCACTTGCCATTTCTCTACCCAGCTTTCCAGCTGATCTATATCTTGCTGCATCCTTTGATATCTTTCCTCACTATCCACAATTCCACCAGTTTTCGTGTCATGTGCAAATTTACATATCAGACCACCAATATTTTCATCCAAACCATTTGCATGTTTTACAAACAGCAGAGGTCCTAGCACTGATCTTTGTGGAACACCACTGATCATAGACTTCCAGTCAGAAAAACACCCCTCCACAACTACTTTCTGTCTTCTATGCAAAAACCAATTCCATGCAATTTGATCTTTTGGACCAATGTATCATGAAGGATCAAAGACCTTACAATAATCCATGTTAACAATATTTACGACAATCATCTTCGTCACTTCCTCAAAAAACTTGAACCAGATTTGAGAAACAAGACCTCTCTCACATAAGGTCATACTGCCTATCCCTACTAAGTCCATTTTTCTCCAAATTCAAGTAAATCCTGTCCTTAAGAATCTTTTCCAATAATTTTCCTACAACTGCTTTGAGATTCAATAGCCTATTATTTCCTGGATTATTCCCATTACCCTACTTTAACAGAGGAACAACATTGGCTATTTTCCAGTCTTCTAGGTCCTCACCTGTGGCTAAAGAGGATACAAAGATCTCTGTCAAGTCTCAGTAATCTCATCCCTTGCCTTCTTCAGTATCCTGGAATAGATTCCCTCAGGCTCTGGGGATTTATCTACCTTAAAGTTTTTCAAGACACCCAACATCGCTTCCTTCTTAATATTGTCAGGAGTCATGACACCAGGTTATAGTCCAACAGGTTTATTTAAATCACAAGCTTTTGGAGCACTGCCCCTTTGTCAGCATTTCACCTGCAGCACCCCAAAAGCTTGAGATTTCAAATAAATGAGGACTATAACCTGGTGTCGTGTGACTTCTGACCTTGTCCACCTCAGTCCAACACTGGCAACTACACATTGTGGCTCCCTTTTTAATATTGAAATGACTTAAGTATCGACAAACCCCTCTCTAAACTTACCATCAGCCACGTCTTTCTCCTTGGCAAATACTGAAGAAAAATATCATTAATGATCTCCCCCACTTTCTCTAACTCCATGTATAAATTTGTTCCTCTGTCCTTGATAGGGCCTAGTTACCCACTTGCTTCTAAAATGCTTTGGGATAGTCCTTAATCTCACTTTGATGACCCCTTCCAACCCTCCTAAGTATTTTTTAAAGTTCTCTTCTGCTTCCTGTACACTCCCTACGGGCCTCTTCCAATTTCTATTTCCCAAACCGTACATATGCTTCCTTTTTCGTTTTAGCTAACCTTACAAGATTTCTCATCAGCCAAAGTTCCTGAATCTTGCCATTCTGATCTATCATCTTCAAAGGAACATGCTGGTCCTGAACTGTGGTCAACTGGCTTTTAAAAGCTTTTGGGGCGGCACGGTGGCACAGTGGATAGCATTGCTGCCTCACAGCACCAGGGACCCGGGTTCAATTCCCACCTCAGGCAACTGACTGTGTGGAGTTTGTACATTTCCCCCGTGTCTGCGCGCGTTTCCTCCGGGTGCTCCAGTTTCCTCCCACAGTTGAAAGATGTGCAGGCCAGGTGAATTGGCCATGTTAAATTGCCCTTAGTGTTAGGTGGATCAGACAGGGGAATGGGTCTGGGTGGGTTGCTCTTCGGAGGGTCGGTGTGGACTTGTTGGGCCAAAGAGCCTCTTTCCATACTGTAGGGAATCTAATCTAAAAAAGACCCCACATGTCACAGTTCCTGCCTAAAATTATCGTAGTAATTAGTCTTCCCCCAAAACAGCACTTTTATCCAAAGAACAGTCTATCCTTTTCCATTAATAAAAAACGAAAGAACTGCAGGTGTTGTAAATAGAAACAAAAACAGAAACTGCCGGAAAAGCTCAGCAGTTCTGGCAGCATCTAAGAGTTCACATTTCGAGTCAAGTTTTGAGCAGGTCTCACTCAATCTGAAACGTTAACTCTTACTTCTCTCCACAGATACTGACAAAACTGCTGAGCCTTTCCAGCAATTTCTATTTTGGTCATCAATTCCCATAACAATCTTCAAACTTATGGAATTATGATCATTGATCCCAAAATGCTCCTCCGAAACTTCAATTACCCAGTACAACTAAATTTCTCTTCTCTCATTTGCTTGAATAGCTCCCTGCACTATGGTGCTATAGTCTGTTTTCTCATCCTCCCTACAGCCCTCACTGTCATCCACACAGGAAGCAAGTAACTCAAAACTGTTACACAAGTTCAAGGGCTGAGACTCCTTCAGTGCTACCTGCCAAATCCCTACCTACCTGTCACACCCTCTTGTCCCTGACTACTGACTTCATGCAATACAAATGCGTTCAGTGCTTGATTTGAGAGAATGCCATTCAGTTCAGTGCTGGATCTGATGGAATGAGAGGGTCTTTGTTGCTGTACCTGATGGAATGAGATTGTGTTCATTGCTGGATTTGAGGGAATCCGAGTGCATTTAGTGCTCAATCTGGGGAAATGTACTTGTATTCAGTGCTGGATGTGTGGGAATGAGAGTGTGCTCCGAAGACCCAGTACAGACCCACCCCTCATTGCACTATCTACATATTGTTTCCAGAATCTATCCTGGATGCATGTAACAAATTCTGCCCCAGTTAAGCTTCTGACACTGAGGAAGTCCCAGTGAATAGTGGGGAACAGAAAATCACCCACTATCACAACCCCTGTTGTTTTAACATCTTTCCACAATCTGTTTATATATTTGCTCCCCTAATTCTCCCTGGTTATTCACAAACCTGATAACTGGGAGGCCCAATGTATAACCTGATCAAAGTGATTTCACCTTTCTTCTTCCTGAGTTCTAGCCGTACGGCCTCTCTGGATGAGCTCTCCAAGATCCCCTCTCTTAGTGAAGCTCTGACATTCTCCTTAATCAGTATGCCCAACTTGCCCACCCTTTTTGTGCCCCTCTCTATCACGCCTGAAGCATCTAAACCCTGGAATGTTAAGGTACCCGTCCTGCCCTTTGCTCAATCAAGTTTTTGTAATGACAGCACAGTTCCATGTACTCAGCCAGGTTTGAAGGTAATTTGCCTTAACTATTATACTCATCTAGGAATCAAACCCAAACTTACTTGTCACTCTTTAGTTCAACCAGGATTGCAGCCACATCTACAGCTGGGACGTACTGCATCAAAACTTCAAATATTTGCTTGCAGTCCCAACAATTCTGCAACAGGAACTCAAGCAAACTTGGCAGAGCCCTGTTGGGCTGAAAGTGAGTTAACTGCTCACTGCTGCTGTCAGATAACAGGTGCACCTGAGTGGCAAACTTGGCAGCTTCTGTCCTCACCCTCGGATCCTCATCTTGCAACAAACAGATTCCTCCATTTATTATCCTAAAAATCAGAAAAATAACAGGCAGTCAGGTGAAGGCAGTGTTGAATGCGATCGTAATCCCTCAAATTTAGCAATCATCACACTCAAAATCCCCCAGGCTCAGCATTGAGTACACTCTCATTCCCACACATCCAGCACTGAATACAAGTACATTTCCCCAGATTGAGCACTAAATGCACTCGGATTCCCTCAAATCCAGCAATGAACACAATCTCATTCCATCAGGTACAGCAACAAAGACCCTCTCATTCCATCAGATCCAGCACTGAACTGAATGGCATTCTCTCAAATCAAGCACTGAACGCATTTGTATTGCATGAAGTCAGTAGTCAGGGACAAGAGGGTGTGACAGGTAGGTAGGGATTTGGCAGGTAGCACTGAAGGAGTCTCAGCCCTTGAACTTGTGTAACAGTTTTGAGTTACTTGCTTCCTGTGTGGATGACATTGAGGCTGTAGGGAGGATGAGAAAACAGACCATAGCACCATAGCGCAGGGAGCCATTCAAGCAAATGAGAGAAGAGAAATTTGGTTGTAATCAGGGATAGTAAAGTCAGGGGAATTGACACTGCCCTCTGCAGCCAGGATTGAGAGTCCTGAAAGCTGTGTTGCCTGTCTGGTGCCCAGGTTCAGGAAATTCTCATCTGGGCTGCAGAGGAACTTGGAGTGAGAGAGGAAAGATGCAGTTGTTATGGGTCACGTTGGTATCAACAATATAGGTAGAAAGAGGAAAGAGCTTCTATTGAGGGAGTATGAGCACTTAAAGGCTAAATTAAAAAGGAGAACCAAAAACAAAATCTTTGATTACAACCTCAGTCACAAGCTAATTGGCACAGGGTCAACAAGATTAAAGCGGTAAACATGTAACTCAGAAGATTGGTGTGGGAGAAATGGGTTTGAATTCATGGGACTATTGGCACCTGTAGTGGGTAAGGAGAGAGCTGTTGATTTGATTTGAGTTGATTTATTGTCAGGTGTACCCAAGTACAGTGAAAAGCTTCATTTGTGAACAGTACAGGCAGATCATAGTAAGCAAGGAGATACAGATCATAGGGTGAATAAAACATGGACAGAGTGAGGCATACAGGTTACACTACACAGGATGTGAACAGCAACATTAACAAGATCAACATTATTTGAAGTTCGAGAGTCCATTCATCAGTCTAATAATGGCAGGGAAGATGCTATTCTTCAACCTGCTGGTGCAGGTGTTCTGTATTATCTGCCTGATGGAAGAGGCTGTAGGAGATCATTACAAAACAACATCCAATATCATTTTATTGTCATGTGTACTCCATTGTAGGAGGACAGTGAAAAGCATTTCCAATATCGGCTTCTTATAGTGACATCTTAGGTACAAGTACCTAGGAGGAGAAAGTGAGGACTGCAGATGCTGGAGATCAGAGCTGAAAATGTGTTGCTGGAAAAGCGCAGCAGGTCAGGCAGCATCCAAGGAACAGGAGAATCAACGTTTCGGGCATAAGCCCTTCTTCAGGAATCGTCGATTCTCCTGTTCCTTGGATGCTGCCTGACCTGCTGCGCTTTTCCAGCAACACGTTTTCCGCTATAAGTACCTTGGTACAATTCTTGGATACAGCTGAGCAACAAAAGTAGTTGCATTATTTACAGAGTTGAACAATAAGTTAAAAATAGGACAACATTAAAGGGTTGACATTCAGAAGGTAGGAAATTTCTAATAGACATTACAGTGTAACAGGGCGAAAGTGAGGACTGCAGATTCTGGAGAGTAGAGTCGAGAGTGTAGTGATAGAAAAGCACAGCAGGTCAGGCAGCATCTGAGGAGCAGGAGAATCGATGTTTTGGGCAAAAGCCCTTCATCAGGAATGAGGCCAACAGTGTAGCAACTCAGTGCAGGACCCCCACAGGTGGTCTGACTGCTCGTGCCTGTCCTCAGTCCAACAGCCATCCTTGCTTGACTCCAAGCCCCAGACCGCTCCATATCAACACGGGCGGCACGGTGGCTCAGTGGTTGGCACTGCTGCCCCACAGCACCAGGGTCCCAGGTTCGATTCCAGCCTCGGGCAACTGTCTGTGTGGAGTTTACACATTCTCCCCGTGTCTGCGTGGGTTTCCTCCGGGTGTTCCGGTTTCCTCCCCCAGTCCAAAGATGTGCAGGTCAGGTGAATTGGCCATGCTAAATTGCCCATAGTGTTAGGTGCATTCGACAGAGGGAAATGGGTCTGGGTGGGTTACTCTTCAGAGGGTCACTGTGGACTGGTTGGGCCAAAGGGCCTATTTCCGCACTATAGGTAATCTAAAAAAAAACCACTGTGCTGCTCCATGGTAAGTGCCAAGACTGCCTACCCTGTGCTGGTCTCCACCCGGGATGCACTACCTGCTCTGGGGTTGATTCCCCAAGTGCTGCTCTGGGGCTTGCAGCATACATGCTGTACCAGGGCTCACTACTCATGGTGTTCCTGGGGTCATAGCCCACATGCTGCTCAGGCTGCTCCAGTGCTCACTGCTCTGGTGGGATGGGTCTTTAATGATGTTGACAGCCATTCCTTGGCAACGAAAGGTGTAAATGGAGCCCATGGATGAAAGGTTGGCTTACAAAGTAGCCTGAGCTGTGCACGCAACCTTCTGTAGTTTCTTATGGGATATGATGAAATGGCTGAGACATTGAATTGGTACTTTCTATCAGTCTTCACAGTGGAGGTTACTAATAACATGCCAGTAAATGACAAAGAGACAAAGATAGGTGAAGACCTGGAAACAATTATTATTATGGAAGAGCTAGTATTGGGTAAGCTAATGGAGCTAAGGATAGACAAGTCTCCTAGCCCTGATGGAATGTATCCCAGGATATTATAAGAGATGGCGGGAGAAATAGCAGGTGGACTAGCGTAATTTTCCAAAATTCCCTGGACTCTGGGGCAGTCCCAGCAGATTGGAAAATAGCAAATCTGACACCACTGTTTAAAAAGGGAAGTAGACAAAAGATGGGGAATTATAGACCAGTGAGCTTAACCTCTGCAGTGGGGAAGATGCTTGAATCTATTACCAAGGGAGAAAAAGCAAGGCATCTCAAAAGAAATTGTCCCATTGTAACGATGCAGCATGGAGTCATGAAGGGCATGTCATGCTTCACAAATCTTTTGGAATTCTGTGAAGACATTTCAAGCAATAGGGGCCCAGTGGATGGGTTGTACTTAGATTTCCAAAAAGCCTTTGACAAGGTGCCGCACATTTGGCTAAGGATGCATGGTGTTAGGGGTTCAGTATTAGTGCGGATAGAGGATTAGTTCACTGACAGGAAGCAAGAAGTGGGATAAAGGAGTGCTATTCTGGCTGGCACTCAGTGACTAGTGGCGAGCCTCAGGGATCGGTGTTGGGACCACAATTATTTACAATTTGGAGTTGAGGACCACGTGTTAGAACTTGCCAATGACACTAAGATGAATGGCAGAGCAAAGTTTACAGAAGAACATAGATACACTGAGTGAGTGGGAAAAGGTCTGGCAGATGGAATACAATCTTAGTAAATGTGAAGTCATACATTAACAGCAAAATAGATTATTACTTGAATGGCAAAAAGTTGCAGCATGCTGATTTTCAGAGGCACCAGGGTGTCCTTGTGCATGAATCATAGAAGGTTGGTCTGCAGTTACAACAAATAATTAGGAAGGCAAATGGAATTTTGTCCTTAACTGCTAAAGAGGTTGAGGTTAAAAACAGAGAGGTAATGTCACAGCTGTACAGGGTGCTGGTAGGCCACACCCGGAGTGCTGTGTGCAGATTTGGTCTCCTTACTTGAGAAAGGATGTACTGGCACTGAAGGGAATGCAGAGGAGGTTCACTAGATTGATTCCGGAGTTAAGGGGGTTGGCTTATGAGGAGAGGCTGAGTAGACTGGGATTATATTCATTGGAATTTAGAAGAACGAGGGATGGAAACTTATGGAATTACATAAAATTATGAAGGGAATCAATAAAATAGAAATAGATAGGCTGTTTCCACTGGTAGATGAAACTAGGACAAGAGGACATGGCCTCAAGTTTAGAACCAAACTGAGAAGGAACTTCTTCACCCAGAGGGTTGTTAATCGATGGAATTTCTTGCCTGGGGAAGTAGTTGATGCTACTTCAGTAATCGCTTTTAAAACTAAGGTAGATACTTGTTTGAAAATAGAGGAATTAAGAGATATGGTGAAACATGGGCAAGTAGAGCTCAGCCCATGAAAAGATTAGCCACGATCTTATTGAATGGCGGAACATGCTCAAAGGGCCTTCGGCCTACTCCTGCTCCTTGTTCTTATGTTCTTAGGGTCCTGGCCAGAGCAGTTGCAATGGAACAGGATCCACCTGAATCATGCTAGAATCAGAGTCTTTGCAAATCACATAATGAGGGTATGGATAGGGCCCTGAACGAACTAGTCAGGGAAGGTAGGTTCAATTGCATTGAAAATGTTAAAAGGGCGGCGATAGGGCTCAGCAACGGTTACTGATGTTTCCACAACAAGTATTAGGACAGAAAGTATACGGAACAAGTTAGATTAGCTTATGGCACAGATTGAAATTCGTGTGTACGATGTTATGGATATCACAGACAATTGGCTGCAAGGGGATCAGGGCTGGGGATTAAATATCCAAGCTGCTTCAGAATTTGCATTCCGGGGAGAGTCAGCACCTACAGTAACTGTGCCATCCTTACCCAGTCTGGCCTATATGTGGCAAGATCCACAGCAACATGGTTGATTTTTAAGTACCAGAGGATTAGGAAGCCTTTAAAAATCGGCAATGGATGACCATAAAAGCAATAAGGGGGCAGAAGCTGAAATATGAGAGCAAGCTAGCTCATAATATAAAAGAAAATTGCAAGTTCTTTTTAAAATATCTAAAAGGTAAGAGACAAGATTAGATATTGGGTAAAAACAATGACTGCAGATGCTGGAAACCAGATTCTGGATTAGTGGTGCTGGAAGAGCACAGCAGTTCAGGCAGCATCCAAGTAGCTTCGAAATCGACGTTTCGGGCAAAAGCCCTTCATCAGGAATAAAGGCAGTGAGCCTGAAGCGTGGAGAGATAAGTTCGAGGAGGGTGGGGGTGGGGAGAAAATAGCATAGAGTACAATGGGTGAGTGGGGGAGGGGATGAAGGTGATAGGTCAGGGAGGAGAGGGTGGAGTGGATAGGTGGAAAAGGAGATAGGCAGGTCAGACAAGTCATGGGCCATCGGAAAATGAGGCTGGAATAAATAAATAGCAGTGGAACAGAATAAGTACTTTGCATCAGTTTTCATAATGCAATCCACCAGCAGCATACCAGAATTTCAAGAGAGTTAGGGGACATAGATAAGGGTAGTGGATATCACTGAAGAGAAGTTGCTGGGGAAGGTGAATAAATCACCTAGACTACAGCTCTGAAGGTATTGACTGAGGTTGGTGGTGATCTTTCAGGAATAACAGGCATCAGGAGGGTCACAGAGGATTGGAAAATGACTAACATAACATCTCTGCTTAAGAAAAGAAAAAGGCAGAAAGTGAGATACTCTAGGCCAGTTAGCTCAGTCATTGGTAAGATTTCAGAGTCCAATATTAGGGAGGAGGTGCAAAGTAATTGGACGTGTATGGTGAAAGTCAACATGGCTTCATCAAAGGGAGGTCATACCTGACAAACTGTTAAAAGTCTGAGGAGTTACTGAGAAAATTAGACAAAGAAGAGACAGTTGGTATGATTTTCTTGTATTTCCAGAAGGCCTTTGACAAGATGTTGCTCAGAAGGTTACTAGAATAGTTAAGAGCCCAGGGTGTTAGGTACTGGCATGCATAGAGGATTGGCTGAAAGGCAGAAGGCAGAATGGGGATAAAGGGGCCTTTTTCATAATGGTAGCCACTAACTAATCAATTCTGTAGGGGTCAGGGTTGGGATCACAACTATTCACTTTATTGTTATGAAGATGAAGGCATGTACTGTACCTTTAACAGAGAGTGAAAGCTGTCTTGCACTGAGAGCTTGAAGGCGCCTGTCATGTGACTGACTAGCAGTCTCAGAGTGTACTAGAAAATTGAAAATTATGTAACATTTGGCTGTGAAACAAATGTCTGGGTTTTGGTTGCTATTTTTTTTCACAACAATTCGAATTTAACCAATCCGTTTAAATTATGCCCAAAGATACTAAAACCCAATTGAATTTGAATTTGAATTTATTGTTTTTGCCAACCTCGAACCAATGAGACGATCAGATGTTTGGGGTATAAAGAAGCAGGCATTTTGAGAATTAGCCAGACAGTGAACAACTGCCACCACCAGAGTAACTGCCAGCAAAACACTCTCTATCAAAGGTACCCATTACATATGAAACGTCTTTGCAGCAAAAGACCAAAGGCGACCCAGGGAGGTCTATAGCCGGAAGAAGGACACCGGAGACCACCGCTGCTGTGTATTTGAAATTAAGTTGATCTAATTTTAATATTTCAATAATATTGGAACAGTATGTTATTATAGAGTTGGAAGCAGATAATAAGTGGTTAAGAGAAAGGGGGTTTAGAGTTATAAATAATTCTTGTTTAATGTTCACTTTTAGAGTTAAAGAATAAATTGCTATTTTTTCTTTAAATATTGGAATTCCTCTGAGACTCATACTTTAACAGATTACGAGGCGATGTGAGCTGAGCTTTTCTGGGTGTTTATTTTAATTAGCAGAAGGGTTTATTGCTGTATCGTAACATTCTACATCAGCGACCTGAATGAAAGAACTGACAACATTGTGGCTAAGTTTGCAGATGTGACAAAAGTAGGTGGAGGAACATATAGTGTTGAGAAAGCAGGGTGGCTGCAGAAGTACTTGGACAGATCAGGAATATGGAAGTGGCATGTCAAAAAGTATGATGCACTTTGGTAGGAAGAATGGAGGCTTAGATTATTTTCTAAACAGGGAAAGGCTTTGGAAATTTGGACTAAAGAATCGGAGTTCAGGATTCTCTTAAGGTTAACATGCAGGCTCAGTTGGCAGTTAGGAAAGCAATTGTAACATTAGCATTCATTTCATGGCTACAATATGATAGCCGAGATGTACAGCTGAGGCTGTATAAGACTCTGGTCAGACCGCAATTGGAATATTGTGAGCAGTTTTGGGTCCCATAGCTAAGGAAGAATTTACTGACATTGGAGATGTCCAGAGGAGGTTTACAAGAATGATCCCAGGGATGAAAGACTTGTCATATGAGTAACAGTTGAGGACTAGGTCTGTATTTGTTAGAGTTTTGAGGGATGAGGGGGGTATTTCATTAAAACTTTCAGAATACTAAGAGGCCTGATATAGTGAACATGGAGATGTTTCCACTTGTGGAAGAGACTTAGATCTGAGGACACAGCCTCAGAGTGAAGGCCCAACCGTTTAGAAATGAGATTTCTAGAGTCAGAGGACGGTGTATCTGTAAAACTCATTGCCGCACAAGGCTGTGAAGGCTTAAGTTGTTCAGTGTATTTAAGACAAGAGTGATATAGGTTCTTGATTAATAAATGGATCAAAAAATACAGGGAGAAGGTTGGAGAATGGGCTTGAGAAACAGATCAGCCCTGATTGAATAGTGGAATAAATTCAATTGGCCATATGGCCTAATTCTGCTTCTATGCTTTATATACTCATTCAGCACTGAATGCATTCACAGCCCCACAAATCCAGCAATGAACCCACTTGCATTTCCTCATATCTATCATTGAACGCTTGTGCATTCCCTCGTATCCAGCATTGAGCACAATTGCATTCTCACAAATCCAGCATTTCCTCAGATCCAACTTTGAACACTCTCACATTTTTTCAGATCCAGCAGTGAACACACTTGCATTCCCTCGGATCCAGCAGTAACCACACCCGCCAGCATTCCCTCAGATTGAGCACTGAACACAATGGCATTCCATCAGCTTCAGCATATATGTGTTCAGTTCACATCTGTCCTTGGTTGTATCTCATCGTAACATCATTCCACATCCTGGCAATATTTTGTGTCATGGACTCGCTTCTTCCTGACTTCAGGGCTGACTGTCCCTGTGCACCTCAGGTTTCACAAATTCAGTGGCTCATCACTAAGTTATGGCACTTCCTAGGGCAACCTGATAGCTGTTATTACCATGACTTGTTTCATTGTCAAATCATGCCTGCGGCATTCTTAATTAACAGCTCCAAAACTAACAAAAATATCAAAAGCAGAATGAAGGTATCATATAAATCAAGAGACTATTTGGTCAGGTGTATCTGTGCTAACTCTATAAATAAATAATCCAATTAATCCCATTCTCCTGGTTTTCCACACAGACCTTTGAGTATTTGTTCAGTTCCCTTTTGAAAATTACGACTGAATCTGTTTCCACTGGCCTGCCAGGGAATCCAGATCATGATAGCTTGCTGAGTGAGAAAAGTTTCATTCTCCCCCATGGGTTTGTTTGCCAATTATATACATCAGAACCCATTATTCTTAGCCCTTACAGCAATGAAAACTTTCTCCAACTCACAAGGTAAGATAACATTAAGAATGTAATACCCAGTAATAATGTCACCTTCCATTGCTCTGTCAGAACTTCCGCATCTCAGGGAGATGCAGAACTGTTTCTGGGCATTTACCCACACCATATAAAAATCTACCATATGGGCAAAGACATTTTCTTCCTCAATCTGAACCCACACTCAGAAGTAGTCCCATTCACAAAGCTCCTGGTAATCACATTACAGGTTGAATGAAGCACAGAATCATTACCTGACAACCAGTGGGACATGTCTGGGAGAGTCCATCAATGCCCATGCTATCACTTTCACACCTGCCTGGACAAGTGAGGTGGCAGCACTCAGATGCAGTATTTCACTGGATGTTGCATCACTACAGTGTTCTAGGTGTGTTGCCCAACGCATCATCAGAGCAAGAGAGAGAACCTGGCAACTGAAGAAAATGTTGAACAACATAGACGATCAATCTATTTAATATCAACATTAATATTAAAAGGAAGGCCAGTCACACACTCTGAGACCGCGAGTCATATAAAATTCATGCTTATGTGTGAAGAAATAACTTATGATTAGGTATCCCATTCCCAATGAGAGGCCCACCAATCAGTAACATACCCTAGTGTTGCATAGAGATAGACTTATCCCCATCAGTACTATACTCCAACATTATGCAAAATCAGGTCTATAACCAACAGTACTGTATCCCAGTGTTATACAGAGAGACTTGTCCACAAAAACAGAAATTTCTGGAGAACTCAGCAGGTCTGGCAGCATCTGTGGGGAGAAAGCAGAGTTAACATTTTGAATCCTGTGACCCTTCTTCTAGAAGCAGACAGAATAGGATAATATTTAAGCTGACAACAGGGGTGGAAAGGATGGAGTGGGGGGAACGAAAAGATTGAGTGGATAGAGTGAGAGAGAGCCCAGAGAGAGAGAAAAAGGATAGGCAGATAAGGAAGTTGTTGATAGCAGGCCAGAGAGGAAGAGAAGCTAGATAGGAGATAATGGGAACTATGGGAAAGTGGATTGGCTCTACTGAAAGTAACCCTGACAAGACCTAGGGTTGTAGAATTGATAATAGCCAAGGAAAGAGAGGGTCATGCTCTACAATTGTTAAAATTCTATGCTGAGTCCTGAAGGCTGTAAAAGTGCCTAAGCAGAAGATGATGTATTGTTCCTCCAGCTTGCATTGAGTGTTGCTGGGACACTGCAACATGTTGGAGAGTGAAATGTTGGCATGGGAATATGGTGGTGTGCTGAAGTGGCAGGCAATTGGAAGCTTGGGGTCATTTTTTGCAGACAGAGTGGAGGTGTGCCACAAAGAAGTCACCCAGTCTGCACACTGCGAGTAGACTAAATTGAGGGAAGTGCAGGTAAATCGCTGCTTTATCTCCTTGGGCTTTGAACCCACCAGAAAATTTATTCCCACCAATACTAAATACCAGCATTATGCAGTGACAGATCTCTACCCACCAGAACTATATCCTGTGCTGTACTCCAGTGTGATACAGAAACAGATCTGCTCTACCAGTACTGTACCCACTAATGTGATACAGATCTAAACCCACCAGTTATTAGATTCCAGCATTATACAGTGACAGATCTATATCCACCAATACTGTAATGCAGTGTGACACTGAAGCAAGCGTCACCAAGGGGTGGTGAACTTTATTAATAATCCCACTTCAAACAGTGCTCTTGCCACCACTCACTGGCAGTGGTGATGTTCTCACCTGTCAGCCAGTAGCACACTGACTGCACGTAGGGCCTGACTGTGAAGAATGGGCCCAAGCGTTGCCACTTCTATTTTACACAACAGTATCTCAATGCAGTGCACTCGCAGGTTCAGATCTTCAGGTACTGCCTTTGACTCCAGCTCCTGTTGGTTTTCCTGCAGGAACACAATGGCTTCCAGCCAGCTTCTCAAGAGCTCCGAACTTGGCTCCTTCTCCAATAACACCATCCCTAAGTTGCTCTGCACACACCAAATAGAAAACACCGACTCTGTCAGTGAAAACTACTGACTATCACAAATCAATAATGCAGTCTGTAATTTTGAGGATGTGCATCCTGAAAGCCAGCCTTAGAGACTGCTAACATCAACAACACAATGGAGGCCCTCTGTCCTTACACAGTATACAGCTTCAAGAACTGAGGAAGTGATAAACCAGGAAACTACAGGCAAATCACATCAACCTCAGTGGTGAGGAAACTATTGGAAGCAATTCTGAGGAACAGAATTATTCTGCATTTAAAAAGGCAGGGATTGATTAATCAAGAACAGTCAGCATTATTTTGTTAGTGGGTAGACATGTCTGACCAACCTGACTGAATTTTTCAAAGGGTGCCCAGGTGTGAAATCCTCTTGAACTTTAGCAAGGCTTTTGATAAGACCCAACATAACAGACTGATAGTGAAGGTAACAGCCCAAGAGATTCAAGGATACAGAATTAGTGAGTGACAGGAAGCAGAGGGTGATGATCTAGGGACATTTTTGTGACTGAAAGTCTGTGTCCAGTAGGGTTCCACAGGAATCATTGTTGGGGTCCCTGTTGTTTGTGGTATATATGAATAATCTAAACTTGAATGCCGGAGGGTTCACAGTAAATTTATGAATGATACGAAAATTGGTTGAATGGTAAATTGTGAGGAACTTATCTTGAGATTACAGGAGGATGTAGACGGGCTGGTCAGATGGGCTGATCAGTGGCAAGTGGAATTCAATCTGGATAAATGTCAGGTGATGGACTTGGAGAGGACAAACATAGCAATGAAACAACTAATGAATGGTCAGACACTAGAAAGCTCCAAAGATCGGAGGGACCAGGGTATGTATGTACATTAAGGGAGCAGGACTGACAGATAAAGTGTTAAGAAGGCATATGGGAGACTTGCCTCGAATAGAGATGGCAAAGATTTTAAGGACAGAATGGCAACACTAGAACTATATAAATCATTGGTTTGGCCACAGCTAGGGCATTGCAAATGTTCTGAAATCCACTTTACAGGAGGGATGTGATAGTACTAGACTCCGAGCAAATCTGCACCTTCAGGAACTATATCCCCAGGACATTCAGCACCTTCAGGAACTGTAGCCAAGGGGAGTCTGCAACTTCAGGAACTGTGCTCCACAGAGAGTCAGCAACTTCAGGAACAGCACGCCGGGGAAAGTTGGCATCTTCAAGAACTGTGCCATCCTTACCCAATATAGCTTATATGCACTCCTGATTCACAGCGTGGTTCACACTTAAGTGCCAGACGATTGGGAAGCCTTTAATAACTAGCAGAGGATAACTGGGAAAGCAATACGGGGGGGAGAAGATGAAATATGAGAGCAAGCTAGCTAGTAATATAAAAGAAGATTGCAAGAGTTTTTTTTTTAAATAGCTAAAGATAGGAGAGAAACAGGCATGGATACTGGACTGCTGGAAAATGAGGCTGGAGAGGTAGTAATGGGGAACAAATGGCAGAGGAACTGAACAGGTACTTTTTGCATCAATTTTCACAGTGAAAGACAGACCAGAACTTCAAGAGATTCAGGGGCAGAGGTCAGTGTAGTGACCATCACTAAGGAGAGGATGCTGGGGAAGCTGAAAAGTCTGAAGGCGGATAAATTACCCAGACCGGATGGACTGCGCCCATGTTATATGTCAATAATCTGGATGAAGGAATTGAGGGCATTGTTGCTAAGTTTGTGGATGAAATGAAAATAGTTGGAGGCAAAGGTAGTGTTGAGGAAGCAGGGAGGCTGCAGAATGATTTAGATATGCTAGGTAAGTGGGCAAAGGAGTGGCAGATGGAACAAAATGCAGAAAAATGTGAGATTATACATTTTTGTAGGAAGAATAGAGGTATAGACCATTTTTCTAAATGGGTAAAGGTTTCAGAAATCTGAGGCACAAAATGACTTAGGAGTCCTAGTTCAGGATTCTTTTAAGGTTAACAGACAGGTTCAGTTGGTGGTTAAGAAGGCATTCATTTCAAGAGGATTATAATACAAGAGCAGAGATGTAGTGCTGAGGCTGTGTAAGTCTCTGGTCAGAATGTAATTGGAATATTGTAAACAGATTTGGGCCATCTATCTCAGGAAAGTTGGGCTGGCGTTGGAGGGGTCCAGATGGAGGTTTACAAGAATGAAGGGCTTGTCATATGAGGAGCCGTTGAGGACTCTGGGTCTGTACTCAGTGTTTAGAAGTATAAGGAGGGAATCCCTTTGAAATGTAAGGATACCGAGTGGCCTGAGCAGAGTGTACATGGAGAAGGTGGTTCCAAGAGTAGGACTGACTAGGACATGAAAGCACAGCCTCAGGGTGAAGTGACAGCCTTTTAGAACTGAGATAAGCAGGAGTTTCTTCAGTCAGAGGGTGGTTAATCTGTGGAACGCATTGCCATAGTGGGGTGTAGGGACAAAGATAGATAGGTTCTTGATTGGTAAGGGGGTATATCATATCAGCCATAATTGAATGGCAGAGCAGATTCAGTAGGCTGAATGGCCTAATTCGGCTCCTGTATGTTATGTCGTATGCCTTTGTCCAGACAATTAGCACTGAGCGATAAATAATGGCCCAGACATCACTCACATCCTATGAGTAAATCAAACTGGATTAGAAAGTGGAATGATTGCTGTACCAATAGATGCTTCAATATCCACGAGCCAGCCAGCTGATTCTTGCAACTGAGGTCCTGCGTGATCCAGGTGAGGACAGCAAGGCGGATGTCAAGGTCGCCACAGAACAACAACCTGTCAATCCGCTCCAGCTGGTGTGGATTTCCTGCTCGCACCACCTCGGCACACAGGTAGTGAGTTACAGCTCTCCGAAATATCGCGGAGCCAATCTAGACATAAAAATGATCACAGGTCACAAACACAAGTATCAGTGATATATCAGCTCATAGCATTAGCATAATGGACATCACAGCCTGAATAGAACTCTACAGACATTAATGATATTGCAACGGCAGATGTAGTATAACCTGCAATACTATGTCAGCTTTCACTGAGAGAGGGTTCAGACATTTAGGTTACAATGCCCCCTTCATATTAGTGATTTTTTGCATGTTCTTACATTACTGTTATGAGATGTTCTCTCCAGTATTCAGTTAGAGAATAAATAGTTACTCTACCGTCAGCCTGGATGGAGGGGTTTCCAGATCAGCAAGAAGCACCAACTGGAGACTGCTCAAGAACTCCTCACTGCACACATTCAGTACCAATGAAACTATCTTCAGGTAGGCAGCTTGGATCAATGGGCAGCGTTGCACTGGGCTCACCAACCAAAGCTTCATTTCCAGACTCTTCACCACATCCTGTAGATCCTGGGGAATTAAGCTATTGAAGAAAACACAGGTGGCCTTATAGCTGTGGGCAGGAGTTTGGTTATTGTTTAGAAAAACTCTGTGAACACAAAACATTACAATACTGAATTTTAAACCCAGCAGCAAAGAAGTGCTTGAAATGTTGAAAGAGTCTCCAGACAATTTCTCAAGTAGCACACCTTTCATTCCCATAGTTTGGACTCTCGGGGGATGTCACGTATCAAGAAATGGAACTAGTGCTCAGCAGAGTCCTTGAATATCCTCAATTAAGTTTACACTAAATTGATGCCAAATGGAGACATGGTTTTCATTCCAAACTAGACCAAGCCTAAGAACTGCAGGTGAAAGTAGCCATCTGAAGCTGGACAAAGTTAAAAATTACACAATACCAGGTAATGGTCCAACAGGTTTATTTGGAAACACTAGCTTTTGGAGCGCTGCTCCTTCATCAGGTGGTTATGGAGGTTAAGATCATGCTGACAGAATTTATAGCCAAAGGAGCCCAGTGTCATGGAGATGTGATACAGTAAACAATCTTAGATTAAAACTGCCATCTTTTATGTTGGTATATGCTGGTTTGTGTTCTTTGATATGTAAATCCCAGAACTACTTTCAAATTACATTCCCAAATTAGCTCAGCTTTTTAAACAATAGGTGTGAAGTCTGTCTGTGTCCCAATGCTATGTCAGACTGACAAACCCTCTGTACAGTTTTACAGAGTTTTACATGGATTCATGCAGTTTTTCAGCAAAATAAAATGTAATTCTGTAAAATCAAATCCACCTCATAAGCTTATATTGGTGCACATGCCAGAGTGACAGATTGAGTGTGCATGTGGGTGTGAGTTCACCTGATAGAATGTGTGTGTGTATATATATGTGTGTGTGTGTGTGTGTGTGTGTGTAAGCTTGGTTAAGTTTGTGTGTGTGTGATTGGATACATGTGAGAGGGTGCATGTGTTGGTGTGAGTGTGGGGTATATGTGTGTGCATATGAGAGACAGCGTCTGACGGGCACATGGGTGTGCAAGAGAGAGAGAAAGAGACAGAGAGAGAGGAGAGAGAAGCGTGCAGTGGGGTCACCTGTAATATGACATGAACCCAAGGTCCCAGTTGAGGCCATGGGTACCGAACTTGGCTATCAGCCTCTGCTCAGCCACTATGCATTGTTGCCTGTCCTGAAGCCCGCTTTGGAGGATGGTCACCTGAAGGGCCAAGGCTAAATGTCCCAGACCACTGAAGTGTTCCCCGACTGGGAGGGAACACTGCTGACTGGGTCCATTCATCTGTTGTCGTAGCGTCTGCTCAGTCTTGCCAATGTACCATGCCTCAGGGCATCCTTGCCTGCAGCATAGGAGATAGACTACTTTGGCCAGTCACATACATGGTGGGAGGTGTCCCCAAGTGGCATTCAGCCTCGGACCTTCGGGTGACCATCCTCCAAGGCGGACTTCGGGACAAGCAACAACGCAGAGTGGCTGAGCAGAAGCTGATAGCTAAGTTCAGTACCCAAATGAATGGAGTTAACCAGGACTTTGGATTCATGTCACATTACAGGTGACCCCACTGTGTGATTCTCTCTCATATACACACACAAGCTCTATCTCACATGTACACACATATAGCCCCTGCACTCTCATCAACATACGCACCCTCTCAGACATACCTTCTCTCTCTCTCTCTCTCTCTCTCTCACACACACACACACACACACTTATACATACACTCTATCACATGCACTCACATACACACTCAATCTGTCACTCCTACATGTGCACACATATAGGTTTATGGGGTGAATTTGTTTTTGCAGTATTTCATCTTATTTTGCTCAAAAAATGCATGAATCCACATAAAACTCTGTAAAATTATATAGAGGGTTTGTCAGTCTGACAGAGCATTGGGACACACAAGACTGACTTCACACCTATTGTTTAAAAAGCTGAGCTAATTTGAGAATGTAATTTAAAAGAAATTCTGGGATTTACATATCAATGAACAGAAACTAGCATATTCAATTATAAAAGATGGAAGTTTTAATCTAAGATAGTTTACTGTGTCACATCTCTATTACAATTGACTTGTTTGGCTATAAATTCTGTGAGCATGATCTTACCCTCCATAACCACCTGATGAAGGAGCAATCCTCCAAAAGCTAGTGTTTCCAAACAAACCTGTTGGACTATAACCTGGTGTCCTGTGGTTTTTAACTTTGTCCACCCCAGTCCAATGCTGACACCTCCAAGTCATATCTGAAGCTGGGATATCTCATCTCTGAATCCCAGGAATGTGTGTGAGACCCTTCTCAGTTGCACCCTCAGCTGATACTCAGACATCATGGAAATCGGGATCATACTGTAAACTTCTAGTATTTGAGATACATAATTTTTGGCAGTTTATTGAGTGTTGGTTCATGAGGTGCCAGTTAAAACAAAGTTTACTCTGAGGGAAGTAAGAGTGGAAATTACAGAGACACTGACCATAATTTTTCCAATCTCCCTGGATGCAGGGACCTGGTGGGTTTCAATTGTTCAAGAAATGATGTGAAGATAAACTCAGCAAGTGTAGATCTCCTTCTAATACCAGGATAGTCACAGCTGATAGGCCATAAATGGAGGATCTGCAGCATCTGGAGTAATGTCTGCACTGAGAGATCACAGCGTATTGTTAAGTGGATGAACTGGAATCTGGGTGTGTCATAGGAATGGGACAGCAATCTCAGATTTAAAACTGAAAATTGATCTAGTTTACGAATAGAGAAAAGGTAGTATGAGAGTAAGTGGATCTGTTAAGGGATTAAAAAAAGGAATCTATGTATGGAGGCAGGGAGACAGATGACGTATTAAATGTGTAATTGACATCTCTCTTTACCAAAGCCACAATGAGGGAGGAGATGGATGACACATTGGGTGGGTTAAAATTGCTGAACAGAAGCTTAATAGAAAGGCTGCCTTTACTCAAAGATGATAAGCCAAGTGACCGGAGGGAACATATTCAATTACAAAGCAAACCTTTTCTTAACTGGCATCGTCCACATAATCAGCATAAAAACACACTCTAAGCCATAGAAACGCAATGAAGAGGGTGTACACATCACTGTTATAATTTAGATTAGATTAGATTCCCTGCAGTGTGGAAAACAAGCTCTTCGGCCCAACCAGTCCACACCGACCCTCCGAAGAGTAACCCACCCAGACCCATTTCCCTCTGACTAATGCACCTAACACTATGGGCAATTTAGCAAGGCCCATGCACCTAACCTGCACATCTTTGGATTGTAGGATAAAACCAGAGCACCTGGAGGAAACCCACGCAGACACGGGGGGAATGTGCAAACTCCACACAGACGGTTGTCCGAGGCAGGAATCGAACCCGGGTCCCTGATGCTTAGAGGCAGCAGTGCTAACCACTCAGCCACCATGCCACCTCCAAATTCAAAACTTTGCCTTAAATAAAACTAACCAGCAGAGACCCTTCTCAGTTGCACCCTCAGCTGATACTCAGACATCATGGAAATCGGGATCATACTGTAAACTTCTAGTATTTGAGATACATAATTTTTGGAAGTTTATTGAGTGTTGGTTCATGAGGTGCCAGTTAAAACAAAGTTTACTGTACTCTGAGGGAAGTAAGAGTGGAAATTACAGAGACACTGGCCATAATTTTTCCAATCTCCCTGGATGCAGGGACCTGGTGGGTTTCAATTGTTCAAGAAATGATGTGAAGGTAAACTCAGCAAGTGTAGACCTCCTTCTAATACTTTTTGAGGTTGGGGGGGGGTGATGATCTGATCTGGTCCACAACAGTAAGTGTTGAATCCCCTATGGCTACCACTTGACTATCTCCCACAGTCTCCAAAATGCCATGGTCTGCAGTATGACTGTCCTTCTGACAGTCTCCTATTATCTGAGGTAGCACATGTATTGTACCTTCCCACTAAAAGTAATTTCTTTGAATCCAAATTTACTACCCTACCTAGTTTTTTCTTGGACTGCATATTATTAATTGCACCCAACACTCTGAGCATGGGTCTCTCTACAAGATATGCCTTGAGATCCATGTGTTTCTCTCCTTCCCCTTAGAGTCTCCAACTCAAACTCCAGCTGAATGACAGTCAGAGAAAGAAAGGTGATGTGTTCACTTGAGACAGTCTAAGTCTTCAAACTCCAAACAGTACAGACGAGACACATAACCTGTTTTACCTAGTGTATGGTGATGTTTGTTCTAGATTGTATTTCCTTTTTTACATGTTAATTTGCATAAAAGAGTAAAATTCTGAACAAAATTTCAAATGCTTAATATCTCAAGCTGGGTATTGAGCCAGTATTGAGTTTCTGTGTGCCAGCTGAATGAGAGTGGCTCTAAACTGTGTGATTTGGGTTTTAACACTGCGGTGGGGTACTTGCACAAACAGATTCACTCACCAGCCTGCATCCAGCCCAGCTTCCAGGACAGCTTCCACCTGCAGCAGTTGGCCGTGCAGTGTATTGTGGAAGATAGGTGTATCACAAGCCGGTAAGTCTCCAACCAAAGCTGCCAGCACCTTGCTGTATTCCGTGAGTGGGACCAGCGCAACCAGAGCCTTTGCAGACATCATGCGCACACTGTGAATCGGATTGGCTGCGAGCTGCCTCAGAGGGTGGAGAAACCTAGAACAAGCACTGAGCAGAACAAACAAATTGCTGAACTCAATTCATTTTGTTGGGTCTAGATTAGAGTGTGGTTCATTCCTGATGAAGGGCTTTTGCCTGAAACGTCAATTTTCCTGCTCCTCGGATGCTGCCTGACCTGTTGTGCTTTTCCAGCACCACTCTAATCTAGACTCTGATTTCCAGCATCTGCAGTCGTCACTTTTGCCTAGTCATTTTGGTGGTTCATGCAAATGCAAATTGCTCAGATACTAACTGTCCTAGGAAGAAGGGCCACAGTTCCTGAACAGCTGCACAGTGAGTTAGATTTCAACTACCATTTATGTTAAATTTCTATGAAGAATCTATGTGTAGAGTTTGAGTTCAGTAATCTTGGTGCTATTTCTGAAACTGATTGCTGTTTTAATCAGGTTTTCCTCACCATGACAATTTCCACTGTCCACAGTGGGGTGACAGTGTTAAAAACTGGATGCATTGTTTAGCTCTTTCTGGACAGTAGCATGACGGGAAAAATGGGGAAAAATGTAAAACTGCTAAGTGTTACCTTGAAGTAAGGACTGCCATAAAAAAAGGAACAGTACAGGCCATTTGGGCCTTCAAGCCTACTTCACCATTCAACAGGATCACAGCTGATCCAACAATCCTCACATCCACCTTCCTGCTTTTTACCCATTTCCTTTAATCACCTCCTGATCACAAATCTATTTCAGTCTTAAATATACTCAAGGACTCTGCCCCACAACACAAGACTCTCAACCCTCCAAGACAAGAAATTCGTCCTCATCTCAGTCTTAAATTGGCACCCCATAATTTTGAGACTACGCCCTCTTGTCCTAGACTCTCCCATAAAGGGAAACATCTTCTCAACATTTATCCTGTCAAGCCCCTTAATAATCCTATATGTTTCAATGAGATTACCTCTTATTCTTCTAAACTCCAGTGAAAGAGTCCCAATCTGTTTAACCTTTGTCCATCAGACAATCTCTCCATATTAAGAATCATTCTCTTGAACTGCCTCCAAAGAAACAATAACTTTCCTTAAATAAAGTGATCAAAACTGCTCACAGCACTCTAGATGAGGTGTCACTAGCACCTTGTTCAGTTGCATCAGGCTTCCATACTCTTATAATTAAAACCCCTTGAAATAAAGGCCAACTTTCCTGCTTACCTGTTGTGCCTGTGTGCTAGCTTTTTATGTTTCGTGCACAAGTAGCCCAAACAGCTTCTGTGTTGCAGCTTTTCCCTATTTAAATAATACTGTTCTTTTATTCTACCTTCCAAAATGAACAACTTCACATTTTACTACATTATTCTCCATTTGCAAACTTTTTGCCCACTTTCTCAACCTATTGATAGGTTAGATTAGATTCCCTACAGTGTGGAAACAGGCCCTTCGGCCCAACCAGTCCACACCGACCCTCTGAAGAGCAACCCACCCAGACCCATTTCCCTCTGACTAATGCACCTAACACAATGAGCACTTTAGTATGGCCAATTCACCTAACCTGCACATCCTTGTGACTGTGGGAGGAAACCGGAGCACCCGGAGGAAACCCATGCAGACACGGGGAGAATGTGCAAACTCCACACAGACAGTCACCCGAGGTTGGTTTTGAACCTGGATCCCTGGTAGTGTGAGGCAGCAGTGCTAACCACTGAGCCACCGTGCCGCCCCTAACTCTCTGTGACTGCTTGTAGCCCCTTTGTAACTTGTCTTTCCACCTATTTTTGTGTCATCTGCAAATTTGGCTGCAGTACATTTGCTTCTTTCCTCCAAGTCATTAACATTCATTGTAAACATTGGGGTCCCAGAACTGATCCCTGTGGACCCCACTGGTTACAGGATGCCGCTTGCTGTTTCCTGCCCATCAGCCAATTCTCTATCTCTACCAATACAGTACCTTCAACACCGTGGGCTCTTATCCTTATGACAACTTTATTGACCTCAGTACCTTGTCAAAAGCCTTCTAGAAATGCAAATACATCCATGCTGATTAGGACTTGCTCAAAAAACTCTCATAAATTAGTCAGATCAGACATGATTTCCCTTTCATGAAGACTTGCTAACTCTGCTTGATTAGGCTTAATTTCTCAAATGTACTGCTTTTATTTCCTTAATAATTGATTCCAACATTTTCCAACAAAAGATATTAGACCAATCGGCCTATAGTTACCACTTATTGCCTCTATCCTTTTTTGAGTCGTGGTGTCACATTGGCAGTTTACCAACTCTCTAGTAAGTTTCTCCAAACCCAAGGATTTTTGGAAAGTTACAACAAATGCACTGATTACCTATGTATCTACTTCTTTAAGGATCCTAGGATGTAAGCCATTGGGCTAGAAGCCTTATCTGCCTTAAGTCCCATTAGTTTGTCTAATACTACTTCTCGAGTGATGATACTTAACTTTTTCCCTGCATTCTTCAGTATAAATGGGATGCTCAAAGTATCTTCCACCATAAAGACAGATGTGAAATATCTGTTAAACTCCCCTGCCATTTCCCTATTCCCCACAACTATTTCCCCTCATTCATTTTATAAGGGGTCTGTGTTCACTCTCTTCCTTTTTAGACCTTTAAAGAAGGTCTTATTCTCAGTTTTTACATTCCTTGCTAGTTTGCCCTTGTTATTTATTTTCTCTCTTCATCTTTTTAGTCCTCCTTTGCTGGATTCTGAATTTATCCTGATTTTTGGGGTTATCATTGGCTTTTTCATCTTTATATGCTTTTTTTTCCCAACTTAATACTCTCCTTAATTTCCATGGTTTGCCATAGTTGGTTCATCCCTCTCAGAATACTTTCCCCTTACTGGGATATACTTTTACTGAGAGTCATAAGTAACCTCCTTAAATGCTTGCCTCTGCTAGTTTACTGTTTTTCCTGCTAATCTATCTGCCCTGTTTGTTTAGCTAACTCTATCCTCATTTCATTATAATTTCCTTTAAGTTAAACACAGCAAGATTCTTATACTCAAGCTTAATATTAAATTCCAATACGTTACGACCACTATTTCCTAGAGGATCGTTTACTCAGAGGTCATTTATTAAATTTGCGTTCTGTGCTAAAAACATTTGATGATGCAGAGTCAGAGACATCATGAGGTCTTATATGTGAGGAGTAACGCTGATGTCGGAAAAATACAATGAGCACAGAAGCATGGTTTTCAACCAGTGAAAGATAAAACCCGAAGCTGGAATGGAAATTGGGGAAATCAAAAATGCTGGGCAGCTTCTGATTCAGAGGTTCCTAATCCCAATCCCATTCTGAGAGATTGTTGTTGTTTAATGATGTAGGTTGTGATGCTGCATGCAGCGATCTCTCCCATGCCTTCTTTGGTAACGAGTTGGGTATTTTAGAACCTCCATTATTTGTACAGAGGTTGGTGATAGTTCAGGGCAACTTAGAGGAGATATGAACCATTCGGAAAAAGCTAGTCTAGAATCGGGAACCTTTTGAGATAAATTCAAAAAGTGTTGATAGCTTCACACGTCACGTGGTACATGATCAAGTAAATATGTACTTAATACAGTTACTAATAGCATTTTGTGCTGAAAGAAATAAAAAATAGGAGCAGGGGTAGGCCATTCAGCCCCTCAACCCTGCCCCACCATTCAAAAGATTATGGCTGATCTATGCCATGCAACAACTGTATTTATACTGGCTCATAACCATCAAGTCCCTGAAATTACAAAGGTAAATAACCACTAGATTTATCAGAATTGTGGGAGAGTTCATATATATTAAAGTATTTTATCCATTGGTAAACATCTCTCTGCCTTACCCATTTGTGTCATTTACACTTGGTTGGAGTTTCGCCAACAGGCTGAGAATGGAATGGAGCGAAGGGTAGAGCTGAAGATGCCCTCCCACAGGGGCAGAATCTTGACTTGTTGCATTATACAGCTCTTTGAGGAGAAGACTCTTCAATTCTGGGTAGTGCAAGAAGAATGTGCACGCCGTCACCCCGCTCCACGTGGAGTCATCTCCACTACACTTCTTACCCAACACACGACAGGTTAAAGTACCTGTGAGGAAGGAGACACAAATCCATGGCAATGTTATTACCACACAGTATTGAAGAAGAAAGAGGAAAGCAGAGGGAAATAAAGGAAGCCATGCAAGCTGGGGAAACAAAGAGCCCGGGACAAGCATGCAGGACAAGGAAATGACTGAGGGCAGGGAAACGGGAAGAGGAAGAAGAAATGAGACAAGGTAGCCAAATGACAGCAGAGAAAGAAGGGACAGCAAGAGGAAAATGAAAGAGTCTGAACAGAAGGATTCCAAAGAGAAAAGAATGGCATAAAACTCACTGAGAAGTTGAATAGCTGCATTGCGCATGGCCCAGGATGCAGAGCTGAGCCCTCGCAAGCATAGGGTAGCCATGTTGCTGGTGTATGTTAATACAGCAGATCCCAGAACTGAACTCTGAGTCAACGTTTTTAATGTATGGATTGAACAAACCTGGAAAACATAATCATCAGACAAACAGCCAGAATCAGGCCAATGCTTAACAAGAGAGCAAAAGGAATATCAGGAAGAGAAATTACAGAACTTCATTTAACTTCTAGGATACATCATAGTCCTGGATTTCTGTTATTCTACATGAAAGGCAATGGAATTTTATATTGCAATCAGGCCTGTAATACTATCCCTGGAAGCTGTTACATTTTATTTCTTTTTCTTTGTTCATGGGCTCTGTGCACTGCTGGCAAGAATAGCATATTATCCATCCTTAATTGTAATTGGGAATGTCATTGGTGAAACATCTTCTGAACCATTGCAGTCCATCTGGTGTAGAGACATCCACAATGCTGTTGGGAAGGGAGTTCCAAGATTATGACTCAGCAACAGTGAAGGAGTGGTATTTCCAAGTCATGTAGGTGTGTGTTTGGGAAGGAACCATGCAGGTGGTGGTGCTCCCATGCATTTGTTACTTTTGTACTTTTAATTGGTAGAGGTTGTAGATTTAGAAGGTGCTGTTGAAGGAGACTTGTTGAGTTGCTACAGTGCATCTTGTAAATGGGCTGTTTTACTCTGAATGGTATCTTGCTTCTTGGGGGGCTGCATGGATTCAGGTATGTGGGTTGTATTTTATAGCACTCTTGACTTGTGTCTTATAGTTTGTGGACAGGTTTTGGCAAGTTGGGAATACAGTTGACATGATATACAAAACTTGTCTACAGACATGTTTTCTATAGACATGTAAACAGTAAAAGAGTAGCAAGTGGAAATTGGATTCTCTTTGAGACTTTAAAGGGAACTTACATTTGCAGACAGGGGACTTGGATACGGCACCAAGTTAGTATCTTTTTTTCACCTTCATTAAGAAAATATTGCCAGATATTTTGGAAAGGGACCTAAGTGAGACATTTAACAATTAATAAAGGGTGGTAACAGATGCACTGGTTGTAATTAATAAAGGGTGGTAACAGATACAATGTTACACTATGATTAAAGTTGACTTGCTACCAGCAGCAAGTGAGATACATCTCAGGATACTGAGGAACAAAAGTACAAATGGAAATTGGGAGCTACTGACCCGATCATCCTCAGATACAGAGGTGATGCAGCAGAACTAGAGAACTGAAAAAGTTACACGCTTATCCAAAAAAAGTATTGAGATAAACCCAACAATAACAAAACAGCCATTTTATGCTCATTGATGAAGAAGCTTTTAAAGAGATTGACTGAAAAACTAATGAAAAAATTGTTGATTTTTCAGGCGATGTTTCAGGTACAAACTGCACAATTTCCACAAGAATGAAATCTCCCGAAGCCAAAGCCAGGAACCCTTGGATGATGATGAAGTCAGAGAATATGATGCATGTCAGGTAAATTCTTCACATGAGAACCAGAGCAAACACATTAAACTGCGAGGAGAAGTGAAGAGGAAAATAATATTGACAAAGTGGCGTGTGACCAATGCTGGGTCCACTGTTTTTCATCATCAATATAAATAACTTGCATGATAATTTAGGAGGTATGGTTAATAAGTTTGTGGATGACACAAGGATTGGTGGTATAGTTGACATAAAAGAGGTTATCTGGAATGCAGCCAGATTTTGATCAACCAGGTCAATGGGCTCAGGAATGGCAGATGGAGTTTAAGACAAATGCGAGGTGCTGCATTTTAATAAAGCAAACTAGGGCAGGACTTACACAGTCAATGGGAGTGTTATAGAACAAAGGGATCTAGGGGTACAGGTTCATAGCTCTGAGAAAATGGAGTCACAGGCAGACAGAGTAGTAAAGGCTTTCTTGCAGCATGCTTGGTTTCATCAGAGCACTGAGTACAGGAGTTGTGATGTCTTGTTAGGCTGGGACTTATTTTCCCTGGAGAACAGGGGACTGAGAGGAGACCTTATAGAGGTCTATAAAATCATGAGAGGCATAGATAAGGTAAAAATTCAGAAGTCACAAAACACCAGGTTTTCGTCCAACAGGTTTACTTGAAATCAGAAACTTTCAGACCACCGCTCCTTCATCACGTGACAAAAGAGCAGAAAGCTGGCGATCTCAAATAAAGCTGCTGGACTATAACCTGGAATTGTGTGACTTTTGACTTTGTCCACTCCAGTCCAACACTGGCTCCTCCACATCATAGATAAGGTAGATAGCTGACAACGTTTTCACAAGGTAGGGTAGTCTAAAGTTAGAAGGCATAGGATAGGTTTAAGGTGAGACGAAAGGGGCAATTTTTTCACGCAGAGGACGGTGAATGTCTGGAATGGGCTGCCAAAGGTAGTGGTGGAAATGAGTATAATTTTGTCATTTACACAACATTTGGACAGGTACATGGATGGGATAGGTGTGGAGGGATATGGACCAAACACAGGCAAATGGGACTAATTTATATTGTGAACACTGGGCAGTGTGAACAAGTTGGGCCAAAGGGCCTGTTTCCAGGCTGTAAACCTCTATGACTGTAAGTGAGAATATAATAGAATAGAAATTAACATAAAGCAAGCACAGAAATCTTCTAATAACATGTAAATAGTAAATATATAGTTGGGGAGTGGATTTGGAATCATTAACAATTAAAGCAAGTTATATATACTTCCAGATTCTGTGGAATATTAGAATAATTGGCGTGTCTTATATTACTGTTCACCAAGAAATAGGACACTGATAAAATAGCAGGGTCTGTTGACAGGTTTAATTGTGGGGTTAAGGTGCCGGTGTTGACTGAGGTGGACAAAGTTAAGAATCACAAAACACCAAGTTATAGTCTAACAGGTTTATTTGGAAGTACAAGCTTTCGAAGCACTGCTCCTTCGTCATGTTGCTAGTGGGGCGGATCATTGGACAAAGACAACGTTGTCGAGGAGAATATTGAGACACAGGTTACTAGATGAGATGGGATTGAGGTTCAAAAGGAGGTATTAGCAATTCTGGAAACTGTAAAAATAGATAAGTCCCCTGGGCCGGATAGGATTTATTCTAGGATTCTCTGGGAAACCAAAGAGATTGTACAGCCTATGGCTTTGATCTTTATGTCATCATTGTCTACAATGGAATAGTGCCAGAAGACTGGAGGATAGCAAATGTTGTCCTTTTGTTCAAGAAGGGGAGTAGCAACAACCCTGGTAATTATAGACCAGTGAGCCTTACTTCGGCTGTGGGTAAAGGGTTGGAAAAGGCTATAGGAGATAGAATTTATAATCATCTAGAAAGGAAGAAGTTGATTCAGGATAGTCAACACGGTTTTGTGAAGGGTAGGTCATGCCTCACAAACCTTATTGAGTTCTTTGAGATGGTGACCAAACAGGTGGATGAGGGTAAAGTGGTTGATGTGTTGTATATTAATTTCAGTAAGGTGTTTGATAAGGTTCCCCACGGTAGGCTATTGCACAAAATATGGAGGCATGGGATTGAGGGTGATTTAGCGGTTTAGATAAGATATTGCCGAGCTGAAAGAAGACAGAGGATGGTGGTTGATGGGAAATGTTCACACTGGAGTTCAGTTACTTGTGGTGTACCGCAAGGATGTGTTTTGGGGCCACTGCTGTTTGTCATTTTTATAAATGATCTGGATGAAGGCGTAGAAGGAGGGTTAGTAAATTTGTGGATGAAACTAAGGTCGGTGGAGTTATGGACAGTGCTGTAGGATATTACAGGTTACAAAGGGACAAACATAAGCTGCAGAGCTGGGCTGAGAGGTGGCAAATGGAGTTTAATGTGGAAAAGTGCGAGGTAATTCACTTTGGAAGGAGCAACAGAAATGCAAAGTACTGGGCTAATGGTAAGATTCTTGGTGATGTAGGTGAGGTTTTTTTTAAACCTTAAGTTAACTTGGGAATGTGAGTTGAAAGAAGTTCCGGGAATTACATATTAATGAAGCGAAACCTACAACATATTGTAGGTGATTAAAGATGTAACAGCAATCTAGGTTTGTTCAATATGTCGCAACAGCTATTGATGCTTTCACCTTGTACTATAAATTCTGTGTCCTATGACCTTGCCCCACTTGCTACCTGATGAAGGAGCAGCGCCCCGAAAGCTGGTACTTCCAAATAATCCTGTTGGAGTATAACCTGGCGTGGATTTTGAACTAGATTTAATTGTGACTGATTTTCCAAAGGTATTTGGCTGATCGTGAGAAACAAATTGCAAGGTGATGGTTAAAAGACAGGGGAGTGGGACAACCTCAATTACTAGTGCAGAAACCTGGCAGAAATATGACAGATTGAACAGCCTGTTCGTGTGCTGTAACTATTTTGTGATAATTTATTTCCTTTTGCTTCATTTACTTATTCAACTTCATCTTGAATAATTACACCTTTCTTCCCCCCCCACCCCGGTTTTAACCCTGAAATTCCACCGCCCATCATTCTGTCAAGTTTTGATCTCTTTCTATTCTAATTTGCACTACCGAAGAGGAGAGTTCTCCTTCGTGTCTGTGCCAATATGCATTCCTCAACTGGCATTAGAAAACTGAATATCTGGTCACTATCACATTGCTATTTATGGGAACTTGTTATTGGCTAACTGGCTCCCACTTTTCCTATATAACAGGCAGCAAATACTTCAAACTTGCCTCATCGGCAGTCAAGCACTATGAAAACGGGAATCTCTTCTTTCAAAATTGTGTAAGTAAATAATCTTTGTGTTCTACTGCCTAAGCTTGACAGTCTACAATAAAAAAATGCGAGAAAAAACTGGGACTGAAGAAAACTACTGACCTGGTTATGAATTAGTTAGGTGCAGAAGACAGAGTATGGATTGTGTCAGTGTATTACAGCATAGAAAGGGGCCTTTTGGCCCATCCTGCCCATGCCAGTCATCAGACACCTATTTCTCTCTCATCCCATTTCCCAGCACTTGACCCACAGCACTACATGGTATAGCATTTCAACTGATCACCAAAATACTTTTGAAATGTTTTGTTGGTTCTCGCCTCTATCAACCTGTCAAACAGAAGTTTCTAGATACCCACCACCCTCTAGATGCAAAGAAAAATATTCTGCGCAAATTCTGACCCCTCCTCAACCATCAACCCTTTCCTTGCCCCTAAATCTTGTAGACATCAATCTCGTCCCACTCTACTTCAGATTTCTCTGCTCCAAACAAAACAACCCAAACCCATCCAGCCTCTCTTCAAAACTGAAATGCCTCAGCCCAGGCAATATCCTTGTGGATCTCCTCTGTACCCTCTCCAGTGAAATCACTATAGTCTAGTGACCAGAACTGCACACAGTGTTCCAGCAGCGGCTACACCAATGTTCTGTACAGCTGTATCATAGCCTCCCTGCTTTCTATTCTATTCTTTAACTATTGAAGGCAAGAATTCCATGTGCCTTCTTAACTACCTTATCCACCTGTCCTGCTGTCTTCAAAGATCTATGGACATGAACATGCTGATCCTCTGTATCGCCAATATTCGACTATTCATGTATTCCTTGACTTCTTAGTCCTCTCAAAATGTATCACTTCATATTTTTCAGGATTAAACTTCATTTGCCAGTGTTCAACTCCCTCAAGCCCGTCTATATTGTTCTGTAATCTAAAGCTTTCCTCCTTGCTATTGTTATAAGGTGGAGGTTGACTGCCCCCCATCCCTCGGAGCACTAAAACCAAAATACCCAAAGAGGAGTGCCTTGCCCTTTAATCTGTAAAAGGAGTGTGAAAATGATGTAACCCGCTCTTCAGCAACGTCTAATGGTTATATAAAATAAATCCCTGACACTCATTTTAAAATTAACAAGTAACAATTTATTTATCAATTCTAACAGTAAACAAATCAACTAAACTATTAACAAACTGTATAAAACACTTCTGACTACTTAACTATACCTGAATAAAGCAAAATTCTAATGATATGCTGTTCCAATAAATATAAGTCCCACTCACAAGAATTTAAAAAAAAGTATTTAGTTTCACAGTCAGGTTATGTATCTTCCAGAATGTTCTACGCCTTCTCCATCATTTATTCTGTGAGGAATAGTTGTGCCATTGGTACCGTTGTTATTTAGATTAGATTAGATTACTTAGATTAGATTACTTACAGTGTGGAAACAGGCCCTTCGGCCCAACAAGTCCACATTGACCCCCCCGAAGAGCAACCCACCCAGACCCATTCCTCTACATTTACCCTATCACCTAACACTACGGGTAATTTAGCATGGCCATTTCACCTAACCTGCACATTTTTGGACTGTGGGAGGAAACCGGAGCCTCCAGAGGAAACCCATGCAGACATGGGGAGAACGTGCAAACTCCACACAGGGTTCAGTTGCCTGAGGCAGGAACTGAACCCTGATCTCTGGCGCTGTGAGGCAGCAGTGCTAACCAATGTGCCACCGTGCTTTCTCTAAAACATAGAGGAAGCTGTGGGAGCCAGCGATTCTCACTCTCTGAGGGCTGTTAGACCTGGCGGATGGCAGCTAGCTCTCGGATCTTTGTCCACCTACACCCTTTTTATAACCGTGATGACATTTCAATGTTTCTTACAACAAGGATTGGCCCTATGTTGTCAAAACAATCAGACTTTAATAGATTTTTGGTATCTAAGTACCTGGTTCAAACTGATTGGTTAAATTCAAAAGCCTGTTGTCTTGGTGAAAAAAATACCTGCTGCTTTTTTTTTGAGTGGGAGCAGCAGCAGAGGTAAGGCGAACCAGGAAGGCTACAGCTAAGGCAAGGGAGATTTTTAAAATTACTTACCGGTAGTGGCCAGCAGTGTTTTTCCTCCACAGTAGGAGCGGGAGGAGCGGCGGAAGTGACGCGGACCAGAGGGGCTGCTGGGAAGGAAAGTAAGGGACCATGTATATTGGCACCAATGATATAGCCAGGAAAAAAGATTGAGGATATAAAAAGTGATTTCAGGGAGTTAGGGTGGAAGCTGCAGTGCAGGACGAACAGTGTTCTCAGGTTTACTACCGGTGCCACGAGATAGCGAGGCGAAGAATAGGGAGTGGGCGCAGCTTAACATGTGGCTGCACAGCTGGTGTCGGAGGGAGGGCTTCAGATATGTAGATAATTGGGATGCCTTCTGGGGAAGGTGGGACCTGTACATGAAGGACAGGTTGCACCTGAACTGGAAAGGGACCAATGTCCTGGGTAGAAGGTTTGCTCGAGTGGTTCAGGAGGGTTTAAACTAGTATGGCGGAGGGGTGGGAACCTGAGCTATATACCGGTGGTGAGAGTTGATGGAGATGAGACAATAGCAAGAGGTAGCGCAGCCAGTGGGAAGGAATTTCCAGGGAAAGAACCAAGGGATCGGTTAAAGTGTGTTTGCTTTAATGCAAGGAGTATCAGGAATAAAAGTGATGAGCTTAGAGCATGGATCAGTACCTGGTGCTATGATGTTGTGGCCATAACAGAGATGTGGGTTTCTCAGGGGCAGGAATGGTTGCTGGATGTTCCAGGGTTTAGAACATTTAAAAAGAATAGGGAGAGGGGAAAAAGAGGAGGGGGTGTAGCACTGCTAATCAGAGAGGGTATCACAGCTACAGAAGTTACCATTGTCGAGGAGGGTCTGCCTCCTGAGTCAGTATGGGTGGAAATTAGGAACAGTAAGGGAGCAGTCACCTCATTAGGGGTTTACTACAGGCCCCCCAATAGCAGCAGGGAGATTGAAGAAAGTATAGGTCAGCAGGTTTTGGAAAAGTGTGAATGTAGTAGGGTTGTTGTAATAGGTGACTTTAACTTTCCCAAAATTGATTGGAACCTCCTTCGAGCAGATGGTTTGGAAGGAGCTGTTTTTGTAAGGTGTGTCCAGGAGGGTTTCCTAACTCAGTACGTTGACAGGCCGACGAGGGGAGGGGCCGTTTGGACTTGGTGCTTGGTAATGAGCCGGGGTAAGTGTCAGATCTTGCGGTGGGAGAGCATTTTGGTGATAGTAACCACAACTGCCTCACATTCTACATAGCTATGGAGTAGGAGAGAAGCAGGCACAATGGGAGGATATTTAATTGGGGAAAAGGAAACTATGATGCTATCAGACGGGAGTTGGGAAGCACGGACTGGGAGCAATTGTTCCATGGAAAGGGCACTATAGACATGTAGAGACTGTTTAAGGAACAGTTGTTGCGAGTGATGCATAAATGTGTTCCTCTGAGACAGGCAAGAAGGGGTAAGATAAAGGAACCTTGGATGACGAGAGCAGAGGAGCTTCTCGTCAAAAGAAAGAAGGCAGCTTACGTAAGGTGAAGGAAGCAAGGGTCTTGCTAGCTCTAGAGGATTACAGGCAGGCGAGGAAGGAGCTCAAAAATGGTCTGAGGAGAGCCAGGAGGGGGCACGAAAAAGGCTTGACAGGAAGGATTAGGGAGAATCCAAAGGCATTTTACACTTATGTGAGGAATAAGAGAATGATCAAAGAAAGAGTAGGGCCGATCAGGGATAGCATAGGGAACTTGTGTATAGAGTCTGAGGAGGTAGGGGAAGCCCTAAATGAGTTTTTTGCTTCTGTCTTTACTAAAGAAAAGGACCTTGTAGTGAATGAAACCATTGAGGAGCAGGTAAGCATGCTGGAACGGATAGAGATTGAGGAAGCTGATGTGCTGAAAATTTTGACAAACATGAAGATTGACAAGTCGCCAGGGCCAGACCAGATTTGTCCTAGGCTGCTTTGGGAAGCGAGAAATGTGATTGCTTCGCTGCTTGTGAAGATCTTTACATCCCCGCTCTCCACTGGATTCATACGTGAGGACTGGAGGGAGGCAAATGTAATTCCTCTCTTCAAGAAAGGAAATAGGGAAATCCCCGGCAATTACAGACCAGTCAGTCTCACAAGTGTTGTCTGCAAGGTGTTAGAAAGGATTCTGAGGGATAGGATTTATGACCATCCGGAAGAGCATGGCTTGATTAAATGCAGTCAGCACGGCTTTGTGAGGGGCAGGTCATGCCTCACAAATCTTATTGAGTTCTTTGAGGAAGTTACTAGACAAGTTGATGAGGGTTGAGCGGTGGATGTGGTGCATATGGACTTCAGCAAGGCATTTGATACGGTTCCCCATGGTTCAAAAGGTCAGGAGGAATGGGATACAGGGAAATTTAGCTGTCTAGATACAGAATTGGCTGGTCGACAGAAGACAGCGAGTGGTAGTGGAAGGAAAGTATTCTGCCTGGAAGTCAGTGGTGAGTGGTGTTCCACAGGACTCTGTTCTTGGGCCTCTACTCTTTGTAATTTTTATTAATGACTTGGATGAGGAGACTGAAGGATGGGTTAGCAAGTTTGCAGACGACACAAAGGTGGGAGGTGTCACTGACAGTATAGAGTGCTGTTGTAGGCTGCAGCGGGACTTTGACAGGATGCAGAGATGGGCTGAAAGGTGGCAGATGGAGTTCAACCTGGAAAACTGCGAAGTGATGCATTTTGGAAGGTCGAACTTGAAAGTTGAGTACAGGATTAAAGACAGGATTCCTGGCAGTGTGGAGGAACAGCGGGATCTTGGTGATCCCTTAAAATTGCAACCCAAGTGGACAAGGTTGTTAAGAAAGCATATGATGATTTGGCTTTCATTAACAGGGGGATTGAGTTTAAGAGCCGTGAGATCTTTTTGCAGCTCTATAAAACTTTGGTTAGACTGCACTTGGAATACTGTGTCCAGTTATGGTTGCCCTATTATAGGAAAGATGTGGATGCTTTGCAGAGGGTTCAGAGGAGGTTTACCAGGATGCTGCCTGGAACAGAGGGCTTATCTTATGAAGAGAGGTTGACTGAACTCGGACTTTTTCCATTGGAAAAAAGGAGGAGAGGGGACCTAATTGAGGTGTACAAGATAATGAGAGGCATAGATAGAGTTGATAGCCAGAGACTATTTCCCAGGGCAGAAATTGTTAACACGAAGGTTCATAGTTTTAAGCTGGTTGGAGGAAAGTATAGAGGGGATGTCAGAGGCGGGTTCTTTACACAGAGAGTTGTGAGAGCATGGAATGCGTTGCCAGCAGCAGTTGTGGAAGCGAGGTCATTGGGGATATTTAAGAGACTGCTGGACATGCATATGGTCACAGAAATTTGAGGGTGCATACATGAGGAACAATGGTCGGCACAACATCATGGGCTGAAGGACCTGTACTGTTCTATGTTCTATCCTTGGCCTGTTAACTGTACAGCCTTTCAATACAAATGTTTTAATTCAGGTGCTCTCTATATATTTGCAAACTTCCAAGCTGCTGCTCACTGACATCCATTTTAAATGTCTAAACACAGAAAAAGGACACAATCTTTTAAAGGGCCCATGCAATGCTTTCCACCCTAGCATTTTACGAACATCAAATTCTAACTTCCTGCCTCCTAATCTACAAGTACTCTCCCCAACTTTGCAACACCTACCCACTCAGCAAATAAAGAACCATCATTATGAGAAGATAGCTTCATTTTTCTTCTTTCTCTTCAAAACCTTAACTCAATTCTATTACTAGATCCATAGCTAATTAAGGTAGAGTTACACGTTTTATACTCTATCTATTATTTTATATATAACATTGAACATTACCGTTTCTATCTTTTATAAGCAATTTTCTTTTAAACTTACGATAAGGCATCTGTATTAATATTTTCATGAACTACAACATGTAAAATCTGTAAACAAAATGGTTGTAACATGAGGCTCCAATGAGAAAAAGCTGGTGTTCTTGACGGAAAGACTTTCCAGAAATGCCAACGGATTGTGATTGGATTACACAATCGTCTCTGATGCATCGTTTGCAACATAAATATCAAAATGTTGTAAGACCATTACCAACTCAATAACTCTTTTTCAATGGTTGAATATTTTTTCTGGTGAATATTGAGGTTTTTTTTCCAAAAATAACAGATTAGCCTTTCAATTCCACAATCATTCTCTTGCAACAACACGGTTCCAACACCTACATTGCTTGCATGGATAGTGACTTTGAAGGGTTTCAAACAATCTACTGTGGGTAAAACTGGTGTGGTGGTTAACACTGCTTTTAAATTCTCAAATGCCTCCTGGCATTGTTCTGTCCACAGAAATTTTGTACTTTTTAAAAAACATATTTGTCAACGGCGCCACTACATTACTAACGTTAGGTACAAATTTCTTGTAGAATCTGATCATTCCTAAAAGTCGTAGCACTTCCTTCTTTGATGTTGGTCTTGGGAATATCTCGATGGCTTTCGTCGTCACCTTCCTCAATGTTTTCAGTCTGTATATGACGTTGGGCCCTAAGAATGTCTACTTTCGCGTTTGCAAATTCTGTTTTTGCCAAGTTTATGACCAACATTGCTTTCCAGAATCTGTCAAAGAGCTCCACCAAATGTTCCATGCAATCTTTCTACAAATGGCTAAAGATCATTAAGCCATCTATATAGATGGCGCAATTAGTTAATCCTGCAACAACTCTGTTCATTAGCCTTTGAAAAATAGATGATGCATTTTTCATCCAAAGGGCATTATTTTAAATTGATATTGCTCATTTGGGGTTACAAAAGCTCTCTCTCCGACAAAGTTACTTTTCAGTAACCATGAAGTAAGTCCAACTTTATGATGTAAGTGGCTTGTCCTACTTTTTCCATACATTCCTCCAGCCTTGGAATTGAGTATGATTTGGGTATGAATTGGGTATGACTGACCTTTGATAATCTATGCTTAATCATTGAGTACCATCAGGTTTGGTAACCAACATGATCAGAAAAATCCATTCACTTTGACTCATCTCTACGATGTCCTCATGGAGCATCGCTTCCACTTCCTTCTGAACCTGCATTGCTTTGAGAGGATTAAGCCTGTAGGGGTGTTGGTTTTATCAGAACAGCATTCCCTACGTCACCCCCATATGTCATACTATGGCATTAGTCCTTCCTATTCCATTTCGACATAGGTCCTCAGAACATGGTAACAAGTCTTTCAATTTAGTTCTCTGTTGCTGGGACAGAAAGCTCACTACCCTATCCCATTCCTTGAGGACTTCCTCATTCGTCAATTTATTCTGATGTACATCAAAATCCAAATCATCTGGATTCGATTCCTTACTCTGAGTGGCACTAACTAATACCTGTTTCTCTAGTTCACTTTCCCTGTCATAGTAATACTTCAGCATGTTCACATGACATACCTGATAAAAGGTTTCCATTCCGCCTTAAGATGTTATCCTTAAGGCAATACCATCTGGAATACATTCTGATTCCTTTTCAGAATAGGCTTCATTATATAAATCCTTCATAGTCTCATCTTTCTACTGTAAATTCATTAATCTTTCAGAATTAACCACCTCTGCCTGATCCTCTACATGCTTAGGTTTTGCCTTTACCATCTCAAACAGAGTGTCAGCTAACTAGACCACAACTCCTTCTTTTGTTTTCTCTTGTTTTAACTTATGGCTGTGGGAGCATGTCACCACACAGTCTGGAAAAATTTCAGGATTTTTAAAAACTCCTTAATTCCCTGGTTTTCTTTTGGCTTTTCTACTACAATGGGCTTCACTCCCACCTGTAATCCAGCTATATTGTTTCCAAGAATAAACTGGATTCCTAGAATAGCCAAGTTTTCCATCACTCCCACTATCACTTCCGTAGTCTTGATTGAACTGTCTAGCCTTATCTTACAGAAAGGCACACAGCTCCTCTCTCCATTTATTCCACAGATTACCACTCTCTCAGGCAATATTTCAGAAGGAGTGCAAATATTTTCATCTCTTATTATGAGAGACAGATTAACTCCCATATCTCTCAATATTTTAACTTCTTTACCTATTCCCCCTGTTATACCTGAATAAATCTTACCCACAGATGATGTTTTGAAAAGATCAAGCACTATCTTTACTATCTAGCTCGTGACTAGGCACTCTCCTGCAGCTCCTCGACCTCTCTCGATATCTCCTTCACTGCCTTAACTAATCCCACCGGTTTAGCATCTTTTACTACATCCTTTTTCCTAGCGTTTTTCTTAAACTACCAGCTCTTTGACTTTGTGTGTCCCACCTTATTGCAGTGAAAACATCTGAGATCTTTCACCTCTTTTCCAGCCTCTTGAGTTTCTTTTATCATGTGGTTCCCAGTCTGATCTACTTTTTGTTTTCATTCAAGGATCCCCCTCTTTCTCAATTTCTATCCCTCATGGAATGAAATTGCTGTCGGAAGCTAGATTTTGATTTACACACTAATGCATATTTACCCGCTGTCTCTGCGGCCCTTCTTGCTGGTTTAACTTTCTGTTCCTCAATATGGGTTCTTATCGCTTCTGGAAGTGAGTTTTAAACTTCTCCAGCAGAATAATACCTCTGAGGACCTCATATGTCCTTTCTAACTTTAATTCTCCCAACCATCTGTCAAAGTTGCTTTGTTTCATTCTTTCAAACTCCAAATTGTCTTTGTTGCAATTTAATTTTCTCTAACCCCAGTGCACTTTACTGTTTTTCTGAAATACCTAAATGCTTGGCTAACTCCATTATAACTTCAGCTCTCTTATTATCCATAAGACCATTAGACAGAGGAGCAGAAATTTGGCCATTTGGCCCATCAAGTCTGCTCTGTCATCCAATCATATCTGATAGGTTTATCAATATCATTTTCCCGCATTCTCCCTGTAACCCTTGATCCCCCTGGCAATCAAGAACTTATCTATTTCTGTTTTAAATATAATTAATGAATAGGCCTCCACAGCCTTCTGTGTGAAAGAATTCCAAAGATTCACCACTCTCTGGCAAAATAAGTTTCTCCTTATCTCCATTCTAAAGGGTCTTCCCTTTATTCTAAGGCTGTGCCCTTGGGTCATCATCTCTACTACCAATGGAAACACCCTCCCAATGTCCACTCTGTCCAGGCCGTTCACTATTCTGTAAGTCCAGATGGATAACATCCATTGGCTCTCCTTGGTCTAACCTGCTCATTACCACCTCAAAGAATTCTAACAGATTTGTCAGGCATGCCCTCCCCTTGATGATGCTGACTTTGCCCTATTTTACCAGGCAGTTCCAAGTATTCAGAAATCTCATCCTTCACAATGGACTCAAATCTTACCAACGACCAAGGTCAGGCTAATCGGCCTATAATTTCCCACCTTAAGGCCTTACTCCCTTCTTAAACAGGGGGGTTGCATTAGTGATTTTCCAGTCATCTAGGACCTCCCTGACTCCAGTGAAACCTGAAAGATCACTACGAAAGCCTCTACCATCTTTTCATCTATCCCCTTCAGAACCCAAGGGTGTAGCCCACCTGGTCCAGGTGATTTATCCACTTTCAGTTTTTCTAGTACCTTCTTCTCAGATCGCCTACCCCACCCCCACCTCTGCTCCCCACCCCCCTCCCCCCCAACTCTCTTGACTTTTTGGGATATTACTCCTGTCTTCTACTGTGAAGACTAATGCAAAGTACTTCTTCAATTCCTTAGCCATTTCTTTGTTCTCCATCACTACTCCTCCAGCATTATTTTCCAGTGGCCCAATATCCACTTTTGCCTCTCTTTTTCCCTTTATATATCTAAAGAAATTCTTGCAATATTTCCTAATATTACTGGCTAGTTTACCCTCCTATTTGATCTTTTCCCTCCTTACTTCATTCTTTTTGTCCTCTGTTAGTCTTTGTAGGCTTCCCACTGCTCTTCGCCACATTATATGCTTTCTCTTTCGCTTTTATGCTATCACTGACTTCCCTGGTCAGCATGGTTACCTCATCCTCCCGTTAGTATGCTTCGTTTTCCTCAATGAATTTCAGCCTGTTTGCTAATTCTACAAGTGTCACCTTTTTCTGTCTTTCTAAAATTTCTTGGCAAACTTGGGAAGCATCTTCAACCCCCCAGATCCTCTTTACTAATATTAAGAGCCATTTCCCCACTTTCGATTGAACCAACAATAATCAATTGAAATTAAACAGATTTTCCACTTCTCACTTAAGTTTTATTTAAAGATCTAGGACATTAATCCTGAAGTCTGCTTAAATTTGCTGGAACCTTTGATACTCCAAATCCTGGACGAGCCCCCAATCTGTTTAAAAGGAAAGTTGATGATCCTCTGAGAACTAAAACTGAAATTCCCAAAGAGGAGCACCACACTCCATACTTTGTAAAAGGTGCGTGAAAAGTGATGTAGCCTGCTTTTCAGCAACTTCTAGTGGTTAATAAATATTAATCCTTGACATTCACTTTAAAATCGATAAGTAACAATTTATTAATCTAACTCAACAGTGAACAAATTGACTAAACTATTAACAAACTGAATAAAACCTTTCTAACTACTAACTATTCCTGAATAAAGGAAGATTTTAATGGTATGCTGTTCCAACTAAATAAAAGTCCCACTCATATAAATGAAAAAAAATTTAGTCTCTCGAAATTACAGCCAGGTTATTTGTCTTCTTGAATAGTTTGTGCCTTCTCCATGACTTATTCTGTTAGCAATATTAACTAGTTGTGACAGTGGTACCACTGTTATTAAGATGGTGCTTTCTCTAAGGCATAGAGGAGGCTATGAGAGCCAGCCAAGGGCCAATATCTCTGATGGCAATTAGCTCTAGGATCTTTATCCAAATGCCCTCTTCTTTTTATACTCATGATAACATATTAATATTTTTTACAACAGGATTGGTCCTATGTTGTCAAAACCAACAGACTTAGATATTTGGTATCTGGTTCAAACTGATTGGCTAAATTCAAAAGCCAGTTGTCTTGTTAAAACTTGCTACTTGGCCTGCTAACTGTATGGCCTTTCAATACAAATGTTTCAATTTGGGTGCTCTCTGTGTACTTGCAAACTTTGAAGCTGCTGCTCACAGACATCCATTTTAAATCTCGAAAAACTGAAAAAGCAGACAATCTTTTAAAATGACCACACAATGTTATACCCCCACCCCCCCCAGCACTTTACAAACACCAGATTCTAACCTCCTGCCTCTCAAACTGCAAGTACTCTACTGAACTTCGCAACACTATTTATCACACCTGGAATTTGTGTGTCATCCTGTGGAATTGTTGATAAAGCTTCCCATATTGTTTCTAAGTCTTTTATGGACACCACAAACAGCAAAGGCCTCATCATTGAACTTTCAGTATGGCTCTGGACACTGGCTTCAGTCTCAAAAGAACACCCTTCAAACAGCACTCTCTGCCTCCAGCCACTAAGCCAGTTTTGGATCCAGTCTGTCAAATAGCCAAAAAGGGAGGTGATGGTTTAGCGATTTCATTGCTGGACTGTTAATCCAGAGACTGAGATAATGTTTTGGAGACATGGGTTTGAATCCCACGTATTTGTAGCAGAGGTGGAATTTGAATTCAACAAAAATCTATGAACTTTATGGTAGCAGCCTATGGAATGATAAGGCTTGGTGGGGTGAGTGAGGATGGGTGCCTGAAATGCGTTGTCAGTGGAGGTGGTTGGGGCAGGAACATTTAAGATGTATCTAGACAGATACAAGAGTGGGCAGGGAGCAAATGATACAGATCCTTAGAAAATAGGCTGCAGGTTTAGACAGAGGATCTGGATCAGCAAAGGCTTGGAGGGCTGTTAAGATTCTTTGTTCTTTGAGATAAATGCTCAGCACAATATCATGGGCCGAAGGATCTGTTCTGTGCTGTACTGTTCTATGTTCTATGTAAACCAGTTCCCCAGATCCCTTTGCATCCTTACAAAACTAGGCCTCCTCTTCACTCTCATTGACACTGAATTCCATTTGACAACTTTTAACATTGTCCAACTTATCAACTTTGGACTAAAAAAATAACCATACCGAAAACTTTGATAACTTGCAAGTTTGGCACTACTTACTCTTGTATTAAAATCACTAATACTCAGAGTTATCAAGTAAGGTCCAAGGACAACATCCTGTTGGGTTCCACTACCCACTTTCAACTATCTTGACACGCTGCCCTTAACTCACAGTACTCTCCACTAGCTTCCATATATAGTGACTGTTGATACTGACCTGAGGGAGATCAATTGTCTGATCCCAGTCACTGGACAGAGGAGTGTTGGCAATATCTAGTAATGTCTTCATGCAATAATGGAGTAGAGGTTTTGTCTCACTGTCTTCTCCAGCCACAACACACAGTAACAGCATCGGCAAGCCAGCTGCCCTCCTGGTAATCGAACTGCTCCGAGGGCCCCGCAGACCTGACAAGCCCTGGATATAAACAGAAAGAGAAATAAGTCACAAACAGTTGATTTAAGAACAATGCTTAATGTATCAGGAGGTTTAGGCTGGTTATGGAAAAGGACAATAAACAATCCAGAAGAAGAATAATTAATTGGATGAAAGCAACTTCAATGGTGTAGGAATGAATCAGGGCAAAATAAATAGAATAAAGGAGAAACTGTAACTGCTCAATGAGTAAACACTGGCTGCTCTCCTTTACAGTAAAAACATTTCAGAACTGACAACTAGACTGCTCCGACCACAAGGGATCTTGGCAGCACACAAACCAACAGTTAGTCTCAGATAGCGGCTCACCAAAATAAAGGACCTGATTCTTACCATGTGCTGGACCAATGTAATTTACAAAATCCCATGAAGTGACTGTACTACGCATTACATAGGACAAACAGGCATATCGCTAGGCATATCGCATCCATGAACACCAACTAGCAGTCAAGTGACACAACCAACTCTCCCTGGTATCCATACACACAGCCAACAAGAACCATGAGTTTGACTTGGACAATACAACGATACTAGGACAGGCTAAACGAGGAACAGCAAGAGAATTCTTGGAAGCATGGTACTTATCCTTGGACCCCATCAACAAACACATTGACCTGGACCCAAATGACAAACCGTTGCAATGGAAAACATGAACCTGCACCAACCAGAAACAGCTCAAACAGAACCACATCAATTCAAAGCGGACAGTACAGCAGCGCTTCACAGGAGTAAACACAGCACGGATGATGTCACCTAGAAAGGGGATGAAACGTCTGCCAACAAACCTATCAGCTCAGTGAACAGACCAACAACAAATCCAACCAGCTTCCAAGTTACGGACCTTCACAAAAACTCTGAATTCCCACAATGGATAAAGGGAGAGCAGAAAGGTGGTAATTCAGACATTTTAGAGTTTAAAATTGAGAAGGAGGGGTTATTGAATAGCCTGTCTGTACTTCAAGTTGATAAGACACCAGTACCGGAGCAGAAGCAGCTAAGGCACTAGCATTACTTTTCAGTCTCACGTAGAATCAGTGAAGATGCAAGAAATGGGAAAATTGTAAATATCACAGTCTTGTTCAAAGAAATGCAGTACAGACAAGCTGAACAACTGCAGGTCAATTAAACTATACTGGTAAACAAGTTTCTTGAAATGACAATTCAGGACAAAATTAATTGTGCCTTGAGCAAATGAGGGTTTGATAATGAAAATTGGAATTTATAAAGGGCAAGTGACGCTGGAGCCTGTTTTATAGAATCCCTACAGTGTGGAAGCAGGCCATTTGGCCCATCAAATCCACACTAACCCTCTGAAGAACATCTCATCCAGATCCACACCCCTCTACCCGGTAACCCTGCATTTCCCATGCATAATTCATCTAGCCTGTACGTTCCTGGACACAATGGGCAATTTAGCATGGTGTTTAATGATACTTGTAGGTTGGAGGAACCCTCGCTTTCCCTGATGTATATTAAATAGCCTAGATCTTGGTGTATAGGACATAATTACGAAGTATGCAGTGATACAAAACTTGCAAGTATTGTGAATGGTGTAGGGGTTAGTACAGAACTTCAAAAGGACATAGACAACTTGGTGCAATAGGCAGACAAGCAGCAGATGAAATTTAATGCAGAGAAATGTCACACGATTCATTTTGGTAGTAAAACAATAGAGAAACAGCATGAATGGTACAACTTGTAGATATCAACCTTAAAAATTGCTGGCTTAGCCAAAATTAAGTGAGAAGAAAAATGAGGGGTAAAATATATGAAGCCTGAAGACCCAATAAGTAGAAAGATCACTGATTTCAACGTGTTTCTGTGTTTTGCTGAAATAAGGTGCATGTGCGCTTAGACTGAGCATTGTAACTCAGGTGTAAAGAACCAAACTATCACAGTAACTCTGGAAAAGCTGAAGTTTTGTTTAAGAACAGAAGTGGTGAATTGATGTGATAATGTGGACTATTTATCAGCTGAAGCTATAATTGTCAGAATTGTGCTGTACAAGCATTATATGGTTATTAAGATGACATAAAATGTGAGTAAGCTAAAAGTTGAGGTCAAAGTTTGATAAAAACAAAAGATAAGTCTCTTTTCAGGGAGATACAGCAAGTGAGTTAATTGATCAAACTGACATTGAAAACCTGGCATATTTATAATATTTGCTAGTTGTCAATTTAGAGTCATAGAGATATACAGCAAGGAAACAGACCCTTCGGTTCAACTTGCCCATGCCGACTAGATACCCCAATCCAATTTAGTCCCATTTGTCAGCACTTAGCCCATATACCTCTAAACCCTTCCTGTTCATAAACATATCCATGTGTCTTTTAAATGTTGCAATTGTACCAGCTTCCACCACTTCTTCGTCCATACACCACTTCCATACACGCACCACCAGCCTCCCCCTATCGCTCAAATCTTCCAACCCTGGCAACATTCTTGTAATTCTTTTCTGAACTCTTTCAAGTTTCACAACACCCTTCCGATAGGGAGGAGACCAGAATTACACGTAATATTCCAAAGGTCCTGTACAGCTGCAACATGCCCTCCCAACTCCGATACTCAATGCTCTGACCAATAAAGGTAAGCGTACCAAACACTTTTGTCACTATTCTATCTACCTGAGATTCTACTTTCAAGGAGCTATGAACCTGCACTCCGAGGTCTCTTTGTTCAGCAACACTCCCTCGGAGCTTACCATTAAGTGTATAAGTCAAATATATTTGATCATTTCCTGGAGACTGAACAGTGTAGAAGCTTGGATATGCAGCCTTTTTGAACATGAGTATAAAAAGTACCTTGCTTCACAGCACAATAAGCTATCTCAGAGTCAGAGTTATACAGCACAGATCCTTTCATCACACTCGGTTTGCATCGACCAGATCTTCTAAACTGATATAGTCCCATATGTCAGCATTTGGCCCATATTCCTCTCAACCATTCCTATTCATATACCCATCCAGATGCCTTTTGCTATTGTACCAGTCTACACCACTTCCTCTGGCAGCTCATTCCATACACACAGCATCTTCTGAGTAAAGAAGTTCCCTCTCAGGTTACTTTTAAATCTTTCTCCTCTCACCTTAAACCTATGCCCTCTAGTTTTGGACTCCCCTACCCTCGAAAAAAGTCCTTGGTTATTCACTCTATCCATCCCCGTCATGATTTTATAAGCCTCCGACTCTCCAGGGTAAAAAGCCCCAGCCTATTCAGCCTCTCCTTCTAGCTCAAATCCTCCAAAATCCTTGTAAATCTTTTCTGAACCCTTTCAGGTTTAACAACATCTTTCCTGTAGCAGGGAGACCAGAACGGAAAACAGTGTGGTTTGAAAAGCAGCCTCACCAATGTCCTGAACAACCTAAACATGATGTCTCAACTCCTGTACTCAATGAAGGCAAGCATGTCAAATGCCATCTTCACTACCCTGTCTACCTGTGGCTCCACTTTCAAGGAATCTCAGGGGAAACTGGCTGATTAACGACTGGAGTTTCGGACAGAACAGGCTGATCACTTGTTCTGGCCTGATCTTCAGGTAAACAGGTGGTAAGCATTGAATTAAGATTTTTGTAGTGTACTTTACTTTAATATAGAACATTTGGTATATTCCAATACAAGAACTTCCCTGGGTCAATGATATCAGGAGTAATCCCAATGGGTGATGGAAAGTAGAAATAAAAGCCTTCAAAATCTAAACATAAAAAAAAAGAATTGCAGGTGCTGGAAATCTGAAACTAAAAGATAAATTTCTGAAGAAGCTCAGCAAATCTGGAAACACCTTTGAAGAAACATCTATAAAGCAGAGGTTGACCCCACCCCACCCCCGACAGCTAAAACTGAAACACCCAAAGAGGAGCGCCTCACCCTATAATCTGTAAAAAGAGTGCGAAAATGGAGAAACCTACTTTTCAGCAATCCTCAACACTCACTTTAAAATGAGCAAGCAATGATTTATTTATCTAATTCTAAGAGTGAACAAATTAACTAAACTATTAACAAACCGAATAAATCTTTTCTAACTATTAACTACTCCTGAATAAAATAAGATTCTAATGGTATGCTGTTCCAATAAATATATGTCCCACTTATATAACAAAAAGAGAATTTAGTGTCTCACACTTGATTTAAAGCGTTTGATGCCTAAATTATTCATGACCTCCTTAAATAATATGGCAGTAAAATTGGACCTTTGGTCTAACTGAATCTCCCTGGGTAATCCATAATGGGTAAACAAAGCAAGAGCAACTCCACAACCTTTTTTATCATGACATTCTGTAATGGATTGCCTCAGGAAACCTGGTACACACATCCATTATGGTTAACAAATAGTGGTTTCCACTTTTGGTTCCAGGGAGGGGACCTCCGCAATCAATTATAACCCATGTAAAAGCTCTTCAAATGCAGGAATCGGCATCAAGTGTGCTGCTTTTATCACTGCCTGTGGTTTTCCTATGTCGTACCATTTGACACGTATGACAGATTAAGCAAAGTTCAATCACATCTTTATGTATTCCAGGCCAATAAAAATGCTTCTGTATCTTGGCTGAGTCTTCCTTATTCCTAGGTGACCTCCCACAGGCAATTCTTGTACTACCCACAATACTTCCTGTCTGTATTCCACCAGCAACATAATATGGTGAACTTTCGCCCATTTCTCATCTACACTAAACTATCAAGCTCTCCATTTCTGCCTTAAGATGTTATCCTTGAGGTAACAGCGTTCTGGAATGTACTCTGATTCCTTTACCGAGTAGGCTTTATGATATAAATCCTTTACTGTCTCATCTTTCTGTTGTAAATCTTTTAATATTTCAGAACTAACCACCTCTGCCTGATCGTCTACCTGCCTAGGTTTTGCCTTTACCATCTCAGCAATCAGTGTCAGGTAACTGGACCTCAACACCTTTTATTTTCCCTTCTTGCTTTAACTTATGGCTGCTGGATCTTGTCACCACACAGTCTGGAAAAAATTCCAGGGTATTTTTCTTTTAACTCTTCAGTTCCCTGGTTTTCTTTTGGCTTTTCCACTACAATGGGCTTCACTCCTACCTGTGATCAGCTATATCATTTCCAAGAATGAACTGGATTCCTGGAATAGCCAAGTTTTCCATCATTCTCTCTCTCACTTCCCCAGTCTTGACTAGACTTTCTAGCCTTATCTTACAGAGGGGAATACTACTCCTGTCTCCATTTAGTCCACAGATTACCACTTTCTCAGGCAATATTTCAGATGGAATGCAAATATTTTAATCTCTTACTATTACAGGCAGACTAGCTCCCATACCTCTCAATATTTTAACTTATTTACCTCTTCCCCCTGTTCTATCTGAGTAAATCTTACCCACACAGATAATGCTTTTGAAAAGATCAGATGCTATCTTACTATCCAGCTTGTGACTACGTTACGCACTCCCCTGTAGCTCCTCAACTTCTCCTGGCATTTCCTTCACTGCCTTAACTAATCCCACTGGTTCAGCCTCTCTTACCACATCTTGTTTCCCCAGTGCCTTTCTTAAACTAGCAGCACTTTGGCTTTGTGTGTCCCACCTTATTGCAGTGAAAGCCCCTTTTTTCCACTCCCTTGGGTTTCTTTTATCACAAACTGTTCCCAGTGTGATCTATGTTTTGTTCTTAATTGAAGCTCCCCCTCTTTCCCAATTTAACTCACAGAATGAAATTGCTGTCGGAAGCTAGATTTTGATTTACACACTAATGCATATTTACCCGCTGTCTCTGCGGCCCTTCTTGCTGGTTTAACATTCTGTTCCTCAATATGGGTTCTTATCACTTCTGGAAATGGGTTTTTAAACGCCTCCAGCAGAATAGTATCTCTAAGAACCTTATATGTCTTTTATATCTTTAATGCTCCCATCAAATTTGCTCTGTTCCATTCTTACAACCTCAATACAAGTTTGGCCTGGTTCCTTTCTTACATTTCCGAGTTGTTTTCTAAGTCCTTCTGGTACTATTTGTAGCCTTTATTTACTTCTTCATATTCTCCTGCCACCTCCTCTGACAGCTCTGTCAACACTTCACTAGCTCTACCTACCAACTTTGTTTGGATCAACAAAATACACGTGGTATCTGGCCAGTTCATCTACATAGCTAATCTCTCTAAGGAAATGAAAAAGACTTCTATATCATTTTAATTGAATTTTGGTAATGTTTGGACATATTTGTATATATCCCTGCCAGGCTGTTGGCTACGGTGAGTTTTCTCATCATCACCCTGCTGTACTTCAGTTATTTGAAGTCTTTTTGCTTCAAGTTCCAACTTCACCTTTTCCAATTCTAATCAATTCTTTCCCTTTCTTCTGCTAGGGGCTTTCTCTCCTCTTTTTCCTCTGCTTTGAACCGTAATTCAAACTGTTTCAGTTCCCTTTCCTCGCTCTTTTTCCCCTTGTTCCACTAGAGCAATTCTTTCCTTTTCTCTATGTTCTGAGTCTAGCCTTTTCAGTTCACTTCCTAGTTTCTTTTGCAATTTAATTTTTTCTAACTCCACTGCACTTGACTGTTTCTCTGACATATCTAAATGCTTGGCTCACTCCATTACAATTTCAGCTTTCTAGTTAACCCCAGTTTTAGCCTATTTGCTAATTCTGCAAGTTCCACATTTTTCTGTCTTTCTAAACTTTCTTGGTAAAGTTAGAAAGCATCTTCGACCACCAGAACCTCTTTAGCAATATTAAGAGCCATTTCCCCACTTTTGCTTTAACCAACAATAATCAACCAAAGTTATAAAGATTTTTCACTTCTCACTTAAGTTTCATTTCAAGATTTAGGACACTTGTACACAAGTCTGTTAAAATCTGCTGGGACCTCTTGTACCCTAAATCTGTTCAAATCTGTCCATATCCTGACAAGAGCTCCTAATCTATTATAAAGTGGAGGTTGACCTCCGCCTCTGAGAAGTAAAACCAAAACACCGAAAGAGGAGCACCATGCTTCATAATCTGCAAAACAAGTGTGAAAAGAGGAGTAACCAGCTCTTCAGCAACTCCTAGTGGTTAAATAAAATACATCCCTGTCACTCACTTTAAAATCAACAAGTAACAATTTATTTATCTAATGCTAACAGTGAACAAATTAACAAAACACTTAACAAACTGAATGACTTCTAATGACTAACTATTGCTAAATAAACCAAGATTCTAATGGCATGCTGTTCTAACAAATACAAGCCCCACTCATAACAAGAATAGAATTTAATCTTTTGAAATTACAGCCAGGTTATGTATCTTCTGGAATGCTCTGTGCCTTCTCCATCGCTTCGTCTGTCAGGAGTACCTTTTCCATCATTGGTACCATTGTTATTTAGATGGTGCTTTCTCTAAGACATAAACAAAGCTATGAGAGTCAGTGATTCTGTCTTGAGAGCTGAAGGCTGTTACCTCAGGCAGATGGCAGCTAGCTCTGGGGTCTTTGTCTAATTATCCCCTTCTTTTATACTCTTGATGACGTATCGATAGTTCTTATAATAGGATTGGTCCTATGTTGTCAAAACTGTCAGATTTAAAATTAATAGGTTTTGGTATCTAAGTGCCTGGTTCAAATTATTTGGCTAAATTTAAAAGACTGCTGTCTTGGTTAAAAACTTCTGCTTGTCTTGCTAACTGAGGAAGGGCTTTTGCCCGAAACGTGGATTTTCCTGCTCCTCAGATGCTGCCCGACCTGCTGTGCTTTTCCAGCACCACTCTAATCTTGCTAACTGTACAGCTTTGCAATACAAATGTTTCAGTTCAGGCTCTCTGTGTACTTGCAAACTTTCAAGCTGCTGCTCACAGGCATCCATTTTAAGCACAGAAAAAGCACCATCTTTTAAAGGGACCACACAATGCACCACCCACCCCGGCCAGTTTACAATTTTACAAACACCAAATTTTAACTTCCTGCCTCCCAATCTACAATACTATATCCAACTTTGCAACAAGAGTCAATGTTTTGGGTCCAGTGGCCTTTCTTCAGAACTGTTTGTAGGTAGGAAAAGGAGCCATATGTGCTGAAGACAGCTTGGGGGCAGGGTTGAGGGGATATTAATCAGTCAGACAGGGAGGAACATAGTGATTGTAATGAGGTGGATCTCACAGAATTTGAATTCTCTGGGGCTGTTAATCTGGTCCAATCAGGGAGCTCTGGCTGACAGATAGGAACAGGGGAGTCAGAGCTGGCTCTGAAGGAGCTGGATCAGTGTCAAGGACTCTGACATGTAAATAAAGAGTGACTTGGTGATGGGATACCAGTCTCTGTGAAATCATTTTAGCCTGATCTGGGTACATGTAGTTTTGGAATTATAGAATATGATTATCATGGTTAGATACAGTTGTATCTAGCCACTACAAAGTCTGATGAAAGGAATTAAATTAGACAAACTATCTAGCATTGATCAAATCACCAGAAACACCCTGATGGCCCTGAAGGTTCCCTTTAGTAATATCTAGAATCTTCCGTCAAAACTGGGAGAGAAGCCAGTCAAGTCAAGTCAAGAAACAGCCTGATATAGTCATAGTCACAGAAATAAACCTTATAGACAATGTCCCAGAAACCAGCACTGCTAATGCTGGGCACTGATGTCCCCTACTCAGAATATATTCTGTGCCCTTGCCACCCTCAGTGCATCTTGCGAGTGGTATTCAACATAAGGATTACTGATTAGTCAGCCCAGGATTGTGATACACGGTAATCAGCAGGTTGCCTCACCCATGTTTGACTTGATGCCATGAGACTTCACAGGGTCTACCGTCAATAATGCTACCACATGTAGATTTAACAGCAGGGATGATTCAGCAGAAGTAGTGACACAATGGTATAAGTTGGGAGCCTCCTGAGAGTCCTCAACTAGTGCAAATAAAGTCCTGCTTTCACAGTAAGGATATCCCTCCCTATGCTGCATGGCACAACCATCAATTTTTAATTGGGACAGAGTTCAAATTTAAAATTGGGCATGCATTAGGCTACATGAACCATCAGTAGCAGAATTATATTCAATTACAATTTGTAAACTCCCTCACTCTATCATTATCATCAAGCCAGTTCAATGCAGAGCGCAGAAGGAAATGCCAGATTACCTAAAATTGAAGTATCAACCTGGTGAAGCTTCAGAACTGGACTACTCATACATCAAACAGTGAAAGCACAATACAATAGAAAGAGCTATGCAATTCCATAGCCAACGGATCAGATGAAATTTCTGCAGTTCTGTCACAACCAGATATGAACGGTGGTGGTCAATTAAACAACTTAATACAGCAGGCAGTTCCACAAATACCCCCATCCCCAATGATGGGAGAGCTCAACACATCAGTGCAAAAGATAAGGCTGAAGCAGTTTCAGCAATATTCAGCCAGACATGTCCAGTGGATGATCCAGCTCGACCTCTTCCCAAGGTCCTCAGCACCTCAGAGAGCTGTCTTCAGCCAATTCAATTCACTTCACATGATATCAAGAAATAGTTAAGGCACTGGATACCACAAAGGCTTATCCCTGATTACATTCCAGAATGTACCACGTCCCTAGCCAAGCTTTTCCAATGCAGCTGCAATATTGGCATCTACCCGACAATATGGAAAATTGCCCAGATATGACCTGTATGTAAAAAGCAGGACAAATCCAAGCCAGACAACACCTCTCCTTCAGTCTACTTTAAATCATCAGTAAGGTGATAGAATAGGTTGTTGATAGTGTTTCAGTGATGACAAAGGAAGATGACTATAATCATCGAGTCATAAAGATGTACAGCATAGAAACAGACCCTTCGGTCCAATCAGTCCATGCCGACCAGATATCCCAACCCAATCTAGTCCCATCTGCCAGCACCCAACCCATATCTCTCTAGACACTTCCTATTCATATACTCATCCAAATGCCTTTTAAATGTTGCAATTGTACCAGCCTCCGCCACTTCCTCTAGCAGCTCATTCCATACACATACCACCCTCTGCATGAAAAGGTTGCCCCTTAAGTCTCTTTTATATCTTTTCCCTCTCACCCTAAACCTATGCCCTCTAGTTCTGGACTCACCCACCCCAGGGAAAAGACTTTGTCTATTTATGCTATCCATGCCCCTCATAATTTTGTAAACCTCTATAAGGTCACCCCTCAGCCTCTGACACTCCAGGGAAAACAGCCCCAGCCTGTTCAGCCTCTCGTTATAGCTCAAATCCTCCAACCCTGGCAACATCCTTGGAAATCTTTTCTGAACTCTTTCAAGTTTCACAACATCTTTCCGATAGGAAGGAGACTAGAATTGCACGCAATATTCCAACAGTGGCCTAACCAATGTCCTGTGCAGTTGCAACATGAGCTCCCAACTACTGCACTCAATACTCTGACCAATAAAAGAAAGCATAATTAACGCCTTCTTCACTATCCTATCTATCTGCAACTCCACTTTCAAGGAGCTATGAACCTGCATTCCAAGGTCTCTTTGTTCAGCAACACTCCCTAGGACCTTACCATTAAGTGCATAAGTCTTGCTAAGATTTGCTTACCCAAAATGTAGCACCTCTCATTTATATAAATTAAACTCCATCTGCCACTTTTCAGCTCATTGGCCCATCTGGTCCAGATCCTATTGTAATCTGAGGTAACCCTCTTCGCTGTCCACTACACCTCCAATTTTGGTGTCATCTGTAAACCTACTAACTGTACCTCTTATGCTCGCATCCAAATCATTTATGTAAATGACAAAAAGTAGAGGACCCAGCACCGATCCTTGTGGCACTCCATGGTCACAGGCATCCAGTCTGAAAAACAACCCTCCATCACCACCCTCTGTCTTCTATCTTTGAGCCAGTTCTGTATCCAAATGGCTAGTTCTCCTTGTATTCTGTGATATCTAACCTTGCTAATGCTCAATCTTGGTTCTGCGAGAACCACTCAACTCATAGCCTCATTAAACCCTTCATCCAAGCAGGAATAAAACAGATGAATTCCAGAGGTGAGGTTTGAGTGACAGCCATTAACATCAAAGCAGTATCTGACTGAATGCAGCATCAAGGAACCCTAGCCAAAACTGGAGTTAATGGGAATCAGGGCAAATTCTCCATTGGTAGGAGTCATACCTGGCACATGGGAAGATGCTGGAGGTCAATCATCTCAGCTTCTGGTCTTCTCTGCAGTGTAGTATCCTACACCCAATTATCTTAGAATCATAGAATTCCCACAGTGTGGAAGCAGGCCCTTTGGCCCAATAAGTCAACACCAACCCTCTGAAGAGTTACCCACCCAGACCGATTCCCCTACCTTATTACTCTACATTTACCCCTGAATAATGCAGCTAACTTACATATCCCTGAACACTATGGGCAATTCAGCATGGCAAATTCACCTGACCTGCACATCTTTGGTTTGTGGGAGAAAACTGGAGCACCCGGAGGAAACCCATGCAGACATGGGGAGAATGTGCACACTCCACACAGACAGTCGCCCGAGGCTGAAATTGAACCCGGGTCCCTAGCGCTGTGATGCAGCAGTCCAACCACTGAGCCACCGTGCCGTATCTTCAACTGCTTCGTAAAAGACCTTCCCTCCATTATAAGGGCAGAAATGGGGATGTTTACTGACGACTGCAGTTCCATTCGTGAATCCTCAGCACATGCAGCAATACTTGGACAATACCCAGGTTTTAAGATGATACGTATATAATAACACTCACAATACACAGGTGCCAGGCAATGACCATCTCCAAGAAGAGAGAATGTAACTATTATTCCTTGATCTTCGATGGCATCACCATCGCTGACTGTCCTATTATCAGCATCCTGGGTGATACCACAGACCAGAAGTTAAACTGGACTAGCCATATAAATACTGCGGCTACAAGAACAGGTCAGAGGCTGAAAATGCTGTGGCAAATAACTCACCTCCTGACTCCCCAATGCCTGTCCACCCTTTGCAAGGCACAAGTCAGGAGTGTGATGTAGTGATTACTACTTGTCTAGTTGAGTACAGATCCAACAACATTAAAGAAGCCTTATACAGTATAGTGGAGGCCCTTCAGCCTACTGAGTCTTTACTGTCAAAAAAACACTACTACCTACACTAGTCCCACTTTCCCACACTAGGCCCATAGCCTTGAATGTTATGTCATTTCAAGTGATTGACCAAGTACTTTTTAAAGGTTGTGAGGTTTCTCACCTCCTATCCCTTCGAAAACTCTTCCCTTTCACTTTACCCTTGTTCTTAACACTTTGACTAACTGGAACAGCTGATTCCTATCCACCTGTCTATGATTTTACACACCTCCATTAGGTCGACCCTCAACCTTCTCTGCTCAAAATAAAATAACACAAGCTTAGGGTGGTACGGTAGCTCAGCAGTTAGTACTGCTGCCTCACAGCTCCAGGGACACGACTTCAATTCCAACCTCGGGTGACTTTGTGGAGTTTGCATGTTCTACCTCTGTACACAAGGGGTGCTCTGGTTTCCTTCGACACTCCAAAGATATGCAGGTTAGGTGGATTGGCCAAAAGAAATGCAGGGTTATGGGGACAGCATAAAGCAAGAGGTGGGTCTGCTCTTTGGAGGGTCGATGCAGATTCAATGGCCTGCTTCCACACTGTAGAATTCTATGATTATCTGTCTTCTCTTCATAACTGAAATGGTCTATGCCAGGTAATACCTTGGTGAATCTTCTTTGCAACCCGTCCAGTGCAATCACATCTTTCCTATAGGTTGTTGACCAGAAGTGCACACAGTACTATAGCTGTGGCCTAACCAAAGTCCTGTACAACTCCAACATAACCTTCCTGCTCTTATAATCAATGCCTCGACTGATAAAGACAAGCATCCCATAAGCCTTAACTACCCTATTAAGTAGTTCAGCCACTTTCAGGGATGTGTGGACAAGCACTTGGAACTCTCTCTGTTCCTCTGAGTTTCCTAGTGTCCTGCCATTCATTGAATACTCCCTTAGTACACAGAACTATACAGCACAGGAATGGGCTCTTCGGCCCACGATGTTGTGCTGAACATGAAATCAAATTAAACTAATCCCTTCTACCTGCCCTTAGTTCATATTCCTCCATTCCTTATATATTAATGATATCCCTCCATTCCTTTTATATTAATGAGTTTGTCTAGAAGTCCCTTAAACTATTACATCTGCCTCCACCACCACCCCTAGCAGTGTTCTCCAGACTCCTACCATACTCTATGTAAATAAACTTGCCCCTCACACTTCCATTGAACTTTTCCCCTCTCATCTTAAATGCATGCTCCCTAGTGTTAGACATTTCAAACCTATCTACACATCTCATAATTTTACAGACTTCTACCAAATCTCCCCTCGGCCTCTGTTGCTCCAGAGAAAACAACCTGGGTTTCTCTAGCCTCTCCTCATGGTTCATACCCTCTAATCTAGGCAGCATCCAGGTAAATCTCTTCTGCACCCCCTCCAAAGCCTCCACACCCTTCCTATAAAGTGGTGACCAAAACTGAATGCAAATGTGGCCTAACCAAAATTTTATAAAGCTGCAACTTGACATCCTGACATTTGTAATCAGTTCCCCAACCAATAAAGGCAATATGCCTTCTTTCCCACCCTATCTAATTGAGTGGCTACTTTCAGGGAGCTTTGGACTTAAACCCCAAGATCCCTCTGTCCATCAGTGCTGTTTGGTCCTGCCATTAACTGTATACTTTTCCTTAACATTTGATCTCCCAACGTGCAGCACCTCACACTTACCCAGACTATACTCCACCTGCCATTTCTCCACCCATATCTGCAAATGATCTATTTCCCTCTGTTCTCTTTGACAACCTTCTACACAATCTATAATTCCACTGATCTTTGTATCTTCTGCAAACTTAATAACCCACCCACCTACATTTTCATTCAAGTCATTTATATATATCCAACCAGCAGAGGTTCCAGTATGGATCCCTGTGGAACACCACTAATCATGATTCTCCAATTCTGAACCCATGCATCAAAGTTACCATGGATCCCATATATCCTAAGCCTCTGAATGAGATTACCATAAGGGATCTTGTCGAAAGCCTCACTAAAATCCATATAGATAACATCTACTGCTCTACCCTCATCGATCTCTTCCTCAAAAAATTCAATCAACTTGGTAAGACATGATTTGCCCCACACAAAGCCATGCTGACTGTCCATAATTAGGCCATGCTTTTCCAAGTGCATGTAAATCCTATTCCTAAGACTTCTCTCCAACAGCTTCCCAACCATCAATGGGAGACTCACTGATCTATAGTTTCCTGGATTATCCCTATTTCCCTTCTTGAACAGAGGAATAACATTAGCTATTCATGGGTCCTCTAGGATCACTCCAGTGGCTAATGAGGATACAAAGATCTGGGTCAAAGCCTCAGCAATCTTCTCTCTTGCCTTTTCCAATGACCTGGGATAGATACTATCAAATCCTGGGGACTTATCCACTTCAAGAGACCCAATACCACTTCTTTCTCAATCTCAAAATGCCCTCACATATTAATATGTGCCATTCTAATCTCACCATCGTCCATATCCTTCTCCTGGGTGAATACCAACACAAAGTACTCATTTCAGATCTCCCCCTCATCCTCTGCCTCCAACCACATGTTCTTTCCTTTATCCTTCCTTTTCTTTAGTTATCCTCTTGTTTCTAATGGATCATTAGAATGCAGTGGGATTCTCTTTAACTATACTTGCCAAGCCCATTTCATGCCTCTCCTTGCTCTCTAATTCTCTGCTTGAGCTCTTTCCTACTTTTTTTATATTCCTCACAAGCTCTGTCCGATTTTAGCTTCCTGAACCTTACATGTTTCTTTCTTGTTTCTACTAAATTCACAACCTCCTTTGCTTCCCAACAGTCCGTTATCTTGCCTCCTTTGCCCTTCCTTCTTACTGGAATATGCTGGTCCCGAACTCTCAGCAGGCCTTTAAACAGTTCCTACATGTTAAATGTGGACTCGCTTGATAATAGCTCCTCCAATTAACATACCCTAGCTCCTGCCTAATTCTGACGTAATTTGCCCTCCCTCAATTTAGTACCTTCCCAGCTATCCTAGACCTTAAGGAGTTGTGATCACTGTTTCCAAAATGCTCTCCCACTGAAAGGTCACCCACCTGGCCAGGTTTATTTGCCAATACAAAATTTAGAATGGCCCCCTCCTCTAGTGAACTATCCACATACTGTTTCAAGAAACCCTCTTGGATGTACCTAACAAATTCTGCCCATCTAAGTCTCTTGTTCTAAGGGAGTCCCAGTCAATGTTGGGGAAGTTAAAGTCACCCACTATGACAACTCTGTTTTTATTACATCTTTTCATATCTGCCTACATATTTGTTCCTCGAAGTCTCAGTGGCTATTTTGGGGCTTATATTTTAATCCTATCAAAGTGATTAAACATATCTTATTTTTTAATCTCTACCCATATTGCCTCAGTGGATGAGTTCTCTAATATGTTCTGAGTACAGATGTGACATTCTCCCTGATTAGCAATGCAAGTCCTTGACCTCTTTTACCTTCCTTTCTATCTCGACTAAAACAAAAATAACCTGGAACATTGAGCAGCCAGTCCTATCCCTCTCCCAACCCAGTCTCTGTAATGACCACAACATCATAGCCCCAGGTAATGATCCAGGCTCGAAGCTCACCTGCCTTATCTATAACACTCCTTGCATTGAAATAAACACACATTAGCCCGTGAGTACCATGGTGTTCATTTACTTATCTCCGCCTGTCCTTCATGTCTGATTTATTGGTCCTAATGTCTACCTTCCCCTCAATCCCTCCACTTGCTGATCTGCTGCTTTGGATCCCAGCCCCCTCCCACTCTCGTTGAAACCCTCCCGAGTCCCACCAGCAAACCTCCCTGTGAGGATACTGGTTCCCCTCCAGTTTAGGGGCAACTCATCCCTCTAGTACATGTCATCCTTGCCCCACACTAGGTCCCAATGATCCAAGATTCTGAAACCCTGACCACTGCATCACCTCCTTAGCCACACATCCATCTGCCCCATCTTTCTATTCCTTGCCTCACTAGCACATGGTACTGGTAGATTACATTACATTACATTACACTACAGTGTGGAAACAGGCCCTTCGGCCCAACAAGTCCACACCGACCCGCCGAAGCGTAACCCACCCATACCCCTACATTTACCCCTTACCTAACACTATGGGCAATTTAGCATGGCCAATTCACCTGACCTGCACATCTCTGGTAGCAACCCAGAGATCCCTACCCTTGAGGTGCTGCTTTTCGGCCTCTTTCCTAACTCCCTGCATTCACTCTGCAGAACTTCACCCCTCTTTCTATTCATGTCGTTGGTACCAATGTGCACAATGAGCTCTGACTGCTCATCTTCCCCTTTAAGAATCACTCCAAGATGTCCTTGACCTGGCACCAGGAAGGCAACGCACCATCCTGGACTCCTGAACACAGCCAGAGAAATGCCTGCTGTGCCCCTAACCAGTGAGTCACCCACCACTATCGCTCGCTGTGATTTTGCCTGACCCTGCTGAATAGCAGAGTCAGTTGTGAAGCCACAGGCCTGGCTGCTGCTGTTATGCTCCCCTGAGAGGCTATTCCCCCACCCCCAACATTATCTAAAATGGTACTTCTGTTAGAGAGGGAAATAGCCAAAAAAGACTCCCATGTTTTCGGGATCTTTGAGGAGCAGGGGGTGCAGCCCCAGGTCATGGTCCACAAAGGCACCAATGACATAGGTAGGAAAACCTTAGAGCTAGAACAAACAGAGATGTTATCTCTGGTTTTTGCTCGTGCCACATGCTAGCGACATGAGGAATAGGGAGAGAGGAGTTGAACATGTGGCTTCAGGAATGGTGCAGGAGGAAGGGTTTTGGATTCCTGGATAATTGGGGCTCTTTCTGGGGTAGGTGGGATCTCATCAAACAGGATGGTCTACACCTGAACCAGAGGGGTACCAATATCCTGGGGGGGCGGGGCGGAATTTGTTACTGATCATTGGGAGGGTTTAAACTAATCCAGCAGGGTTTGGGAACCTAAACTGTAGTTCTAGTTACCAGGAGGTTGACAGCAGTGAGGTCAGAAATGAGGTTTCAAGGTCGCAAAAGTTCACCAGCAAACAGGAAGTTGGTTTGAACAGTGTCTACTTCAACACATGGAGCATCCGGAATAAGGTGGGTGAACTTCCAGCATGGGTTGGTACCTGGAACTTCGATGTTGTAGCAATTTCGGAGACATGGATAGTGCAGGGATGGGAATGGTTGTTCCAGGTTTGAGATTTAGATGTTTCAAGAAGAACAGAGAAGATGGTAAAAGAGGGGGAGGTGTGGCATTCATGGTCAAGGACAGTATTACAAAGAATGTTTGAAGACTTGTCTAAGACTTGAGGTAGTATGGGCTGAGGTTAGAAACAGGAAAGGACAGGTCACACTGTTGGGAGATTTCTATAGACCTCTGAATAGTACCAGAGATATAGAGGAAAGGATAGGACGAGAGTAACAGGGTAGTTGCTATGGGGGACTTTAACTTTCCAAATACTGACTGGAAATACAATAGATCGAGTACTTTAGATGGGTCATTTTTTGTCCAATGTGTGCAGGATGGTTTCCTGACACAGTATGTAGACAACCCAACAAGGGGTTAGGGCAAGAGTTATAGCTGGGGAAAAGCAATTACGATGAGATTAGGCAGGATTTAGGATGCAGAGGATGGGGGAAGGAAACTGCAGGGATGGGCACAATTGATATGCGGAGCTTATTCAGGGAACAGCTACTGCATGTCCTTGATAAGTATGTACCTGTCAGGCAGGAAGGAAGTGGTCAAGTGAGGGAGCCGTGGTTTACTAAAGAATCTCTTGTCAAGAGGAAGAAGGCGACTTATGTTAGGATGAGACGTGAAGGCTCAGTTAGGGTGCTTGAGAGTTACAAGTTAGCGAGGAAAGACCTAAAGAGAGAGCTAAGAAGAGCCAGGAGGGGACATGAGAAGTCACTGGCAGACAGGATCAAGGAAAATCCTAAAGCTTTCTATAGGTACATCAGGAATAAAAGAATGACTAGAGAAAGATTAGGGCTATCAAGGATAGTAGTGAGGTGTTGTGAGTGGAGTCCAAGGAGATAGGGGAAGTGTCAAATGAATAATTTCTGTCAGTATGCACACAGGAAAAATACAATGTTGTCAAGGAGAATATTGAGATACAGGTTACTAGACCAGATGGGATTGAGGTTCACAACAAGGAGGTGTTAGCAATTCCGGAAACTGTGAAAATAGATAAGTCCCCTGGGCTGGATGGGATTTATCTTAAGATTCTCTGGGAAGCCATAGAGGAGATTGCACAGCCTTTGGCTTTGATCTTTATGTCTACAATGGAATAGTGCCAGAAGACTGGAAGATGGCAAGTGTTGTTCCCTTGTTCAAGAAGGGGAGTAGAGACAACCCTGGTAATTACAGTCGAGGGAGGTTATAAGAGATAGGATTTATAATCATCTAGAAAGGAATAAGTTGATTAGGGATAGTCAACACCTTATTGAATTCTTTGAGGTGGTGACCAAACAGGTGGATGAGGGTAAAGTGGTTGATGTGGTGTATATGGATTTCAGTAAGGTGTTTAACAAGGTTCCCCACGTTAGGCTATTGCACAAAATACAGAGGCGTGGGATTGAGGGTGATTTAGCATTTTGGATCAGAAATTGGCTAGCTGAAAGAAGACAGAGGGTGGTGGTTGATGGGAAATATTCACCCTGGAATTCAATTACTAGTGATGTACCACAAGGATCTGGTTTGGGGCCACTGCTGTTTGTCATTTTTATAAATGACCTGGATGAGGGCATAGAAGGATCAGTTAGTAAATTTGTGGGTGACAAGTAAGGTTGGTGGAGATGTGGATAGTGTTGAAGGATGTTGCAGGTTACAGAGGGACATAGATAAGCTGCAGAGCTGGGCTGAGAGGTGGAAAATGAAGTTTAATGCAGAAAAGTATGAGCTGATTCACTTTGGAAGGAGCAACAGGAATAAAGAGTACTGGGCTAATGTAAGATTCTTGGTCGTGTAGATGAGCAGAGAGATCTCAGTGTCCATGTGCATAGATCCGTGAATGCTCCCACCCAGGTTGATAGGGTTGTCAAGAAGGTATACCATGTGTTAGCTTTTATTGGTAGCGGGATTGAGTTTCGGAGCCACGAGGTCATGCTGCAGCTGTAACAAACCTCTGATGCGGCCACACTTGGAGTATTGCATACAGTTCCGGTCACCACAATACAGGGAGGATATGGAAGCTTTGGAAAGGGTGCAGAGGAGATTTACTAGGGTGTTACCTGGTATGGAGGGAAGGTCTTATGAGGAAAGGCTGAGGGACTTAAGGTTGTTTTTGTTAGAGAGAAGGAGGTTGAGAGGTGACTGTATAGAGACATATAAGATAATCACAGGACGAGATAGGGTGGACAGTGAGAGCCTTTTTCCTTGGCTAGCATGAGGGGACATAGCTTTAAATTAGTTTCTTTACTTAGAGTAGTAGGGGCATGAATAGCACTACCTGCAACAGCAGTAGACTTGCCAACTTTAAGGGCATTTAAATGGTCATTGGATAAACAGATTGATGAAAATGGAATAGTGTAAGATAGATAGGCTTAAGATTGGTTCCACAGTTCAGCGCAATATTGAGGGGCGTAGGGGCTGTACTTCGCTACAATGTTCTATTTTCTATGCACGACATGCCTGCCTCTCCTGGCATTCACCCATCTACCTGATAGAATCTGTTTTATTATTTCTTCCAAAGTGCATAACCTCACACTTATCAAGGTGATCCATCTGCCAGATGATCTGCCCATCTGACCAATTCTTTGGTAATCTAAGATCTTTCTCCACACTGTCAACAACTTAGCAAGCCTTCCCCCATAGCACCTTCCAAACCTGTAACCACTCTCACCCAGAAAGACAAGGGCAACAATCACATGGGAACACCACCATCTGAAAGTTCCTCTCCAAGTCAATCACCATATCTTGATTTCAGCCTATTACGCCATTCGTTCACTGTCGTTGAGTCAAAATCCTGCAACTCGCTCCCAAACAGTACTAAGGGCTCCAGTGATTCAAGAAGACAGCAGACCACTACCTTCTCATTGGGGGTGAAAAGTAATTGCTGTCCAATCCAGCAACATCCAAATCCGATGAACTAATAAAAAGAAATGCTCACAGGGTATATCTCCCACCAAAATGTCATGTTTAGCTCTTGATTAATTTGCCTCCAGGCTCAAAACAAGCCCTGAAATGTGGGAATATCATAAATTCCTGAGACACCGACCAGGACTGGGAGGTCCAAATGGTGTCCATGGTTTAAAGGCCCAGGGACAGCTGCTCACACTTGGAGTGATTTGGCTGCACCAAGGTGGTGCTGAAACTACCTGTGTTTATTCACAGTTCTGACTTATCAGTGAAAGAGTAACTCCATTGGCACAGGCTGCACCCAACCCTGTCTGCTGCACAGGGTTGGCATCAAGCTGGACTGTAAGAGGACAATAAATCAAGAACAATGAACACATTTACATTTGTGCCAAAAAGTCGGTTGACCTAAAGTACCTTCTCCAAGATCTGTCGAGGAATAGATTGCAATTCTGGAGACTGTCGCTTGAGAAGGGCTGCACAGAACCTGGTGAATCCAGCGCTGCTTCCTTCAACCACTCCCTGAAAGAAAGACAGTAAAGCTCGTTCATTCAAATATTCACAAGCAGGTTAGTAAAAGCTACATCTGACTGTTTCATGGATCAATGTGCGCCTTTGACTATGTTTCAATGTGATGGTGTTCACTCTGTGGTTATGTTTCAGGGTCTGGGCATGCTCCATGTGACTGTGTTTTAGGGTCTGGGTGTGTTCCATGTGGGTCTCTGCACACACACACACACACACACACAGAAACACAGTCACATGACACACATCCCTACACAAAGTCACATGATGCACACCCATAGACTAAAACATAGTCACATCAACTCACAGATATTCAGCACGGAAACAGACACTTTGGTCCAACTCATCCATGCCGACCAGATATCCTAAACTAATCTAGTTTCATTTGCCAGCACTTGGCCCATATCCCTCTAAACCCTTCCTATTCATATGCTCATCCAGATGCCTTTTAAATGTTGGAATTGTACCAGCCTCCACCATTTCCTCTGGCAGTACATTCCATACATGCATCACCTTCTGCAAGAAAAAATTAAAAATCACACAACACCAGGTTATAAACCAACAGGTTTATTTAGAAGCACTAGCTTTCGGAGCGCTGCTCCTTCATCACCTGTTGGACTATAACCTGGCTTTGTGTGATTTTTAACTTTGTACATCCCAGTCCAACACTGGCATCTCCAAATCATGCGTGAAAAAGGTGCCCCTTAGGTTAAATCTTTCCCCTCTCATCCTCAACCTATGTCCTCTAGTTTTGGATTGGTGCATACCTACACACTGAAAGTCACATGGCACACATAGTTGCATGGCACCTACCTACATACAAAACAATGTGACTGTGTTTCAAAGTATGGGTATGCTCCTTGTGCCTGAGTTTCAGTGCCTGATGTGCTCCGTGTGACTGTGTTTAAGTGTGGGTGTGCTCTGTGTGCATAGACCACTGGGTCTAACATCAGTGGTGGGTAAATTGTTGAAAGGAACTATGAGAGATAGGATTTACGTGCAGTCAGAGAGGCAGAGACTGATGAGGGATAGTCAGCATGGCTTTGTTGTATCTCTTAAACTTGATTGAGTTTTTTGAGGACATAACCAAAAAGATTGACAAGGGCACAGTGGTAGACGTTGCCTACATGGACTTTAATAAATCATTTGACAAGGCTCCACTTGGTAGACTGATTAGTACAATTAGATCACACTGGATTCAGGGAGAGCTTGTCAATTGGACACAAAATTGACTTGACAGTAGGAGACAGAGGATGATGGTAAAGAGTCGATTTTTTTGGATTGGAGGCCAGTGAACAGCGGTGTTCTGCAGGGATTGGCGCTGGGTCCACTGTTGTTTGTTATTTACATAAACAATTTAGCAGGCACAGAGTCATACAGCCCAGAAACAGACCCTTCGGTACAACCAATCCATGCCGACCATAATCCCAAACTAAACTAGTCTCATCTGTCTGCTCTTGGCCCATATCCCTCCAAACCCTTCCTATCCACGTACTTATCCAAATAACTTTGAAACATTGCAATTGTACCCACATCCATCACTTCCTCAGGAAGTTAATTCCACATGCAAACCACCCTGTGTAAAAAATTTGCCTCTTATGTCTTCTTTAAATCTCTCTCCTTTCATCTTAAAAACGTGCCCCCTAGTCTTGAAACCCCCCATCCTAAGGAAAAGACAACTACCATTAACTCTCATTATTTTATAAACTTTTATCAGGTTGCCTTTCAACCCCTACGCTCCGGTAAAAAAAGTCCCAGCCTATCCAGCCTTTCTTTATAACTCAAATCTTCCATACCCAGCAACGTCCTGGTAAATTTCTTCTGAACCCTCTCCAGCCTAATAATATCTTTAAAATGACTTTGTATACTCAAAGGATTGAGCAATGAAGGCAAGTATGCCAAACACCTTTTAATCACCCTGTCTATATGTGAGGAAACCTTTAAAGAACTATATTCCTGCAACCCAGGTACCTCTATTCTACAACACTACACAAGGCCCTGCCATTAATTGTATAAACCCTACCCTAGTTTGTTGCATCAAAATGCAATATCTCGCATTTATCCAGATTGAACTCCATTTGCCATTTTTTAGCCCATTGACCCGTTTAATCAAGATCCCTTTGTAATCTTCGAAAACCTTCTTTACTGTCTATGCATTTGACACCAAAATTGTTGGGAGAGTTGACAGTGAAAAGGTTACTTAAAATTACAAAGGGATCTTGATCAATTGGGCTAATGGACTGAGGAGTGGCAGATAGAGTTTAATTTGGATAAATGCAAAATAAGCATTTTGTTATCGCAAACAAGGTCAGGACTTTTATAGTTAATGGTAGGGCCATGGATAGTATTGTCAAACAGAGAAATCTCGGGGTTCAGGTACATAGTTATTTGAAAGTCACCTCACAGGGAGACAGGGTGGTTTAGGCAGCATTTGGCATGCTTGCCTTCATTTGTCAGACCATTGCGTATAGGAGTTGGGGCATCATGTTAACATTGTACAGGATGTTGGTGAAGCCTCTTTTGGAGTACTGGTCACCCTGCTGTAGGAAGGATGTTATTAAATTGGAGAGAGTTCAGTAAAGATTCACTAGGATGTTGCCAAGACTGCAACGTTTGAGTTATGGGGAGAGGCTGGATGGGCTGGGACTTCTTTCACTGGAGTGTAGGATGTTGAAAGGTGACCTTATAGAGGTTTATAAAATCATGAGGGGCATAGTAAAGGCGAATAGCAAAAGTATTTTCCAGAGGATGGGGAATTCAAAACTAGGGGGCATATGGGTTAAGTTGAGAGTAGAAAGATTTAAAAGGGACCTGAGGGACATCTTTTTCACACAGAGGGTGGTTCACACGTGCAATGAATTACCAGAGGAAGTGATAGATGCAGGTAGAATCACAACATTTAAAAGGCACTTGGACAAGTACAATTTAGGAAAGGTTTAGAGGGGCACGGGCTGAACGCACGCACATGGGACCAGTTTAATTTGAGCAACTCGATCGGCATGGATGAGTTGAACTGATGTGACAGATTCTGTGTTGTATCACCATGTGACTGGGTTTCAGCATCTGGTCATGACATGGATGGATGGACGGACTTGAGAATTAGATTGACGTGTGGCACATGATTACATACCCACAACTCTATCTCCTGTATCCAATGAGGCAGACTTACTTGGTGACCTGATTGGTATCAGGTTTCTTCAATGACATTGAATAAAAGGAGAGAATGTAAGAGTAGCTCAGTAGGTCTGGCAGCAGCAAACAAGACATGGAGTGAGGGTTGGGTTGTAATCAAAATGGAAAGCAGAGGATATGGCTCCAAAGTTGTGAAACTCAAGGTTTCTACCTATCTACCCAATACAACTTTGTACAGTTCAACAAGTCCCCACTCAGCATTTTCTGCCCTAAAGATCTTTCTGTCCTTCTGGAAAAAAAACCTTGAAAAAGAAAATAAAAATAAAAAAATGACCCAAGATCATCTAATCAGTAACCTTACAGAGTCAGGATTGTAAACATCGAAAAAAAGGAATGCGAGAAAATGACTTGCCATCTTGTGTCCCGATTTTTGATCATCAGAATTTTTTTTTATTCATGCATTTCATTTGTCGGACTTGGACATCACTGGCTGGCCAGCATTGATAGCCCATCCCTATTTGCCCTTGACAAGGTGGTGGTGAGCTGCCTTCTTGAGTCGCTGCAGTCCACTTGCTGTGGGTTGACCCACATTGCCACAAGCGAGGGAATTCCAGGATTTTTACCCAACGACTGTGAAGGAACAGTGGCATATTTCCAAGTCAGAGTGGTGAATGGCTTGGAGAGAAACTTGCAAGTGGTGTTGTTCCCAGGTACCTGCTGCCCTTGTCCTTCTAGATGGATGTAGTCATGGGTTTGGAAGGTGTTGTCTCAGGATCTTTGGTGAATTTCTGCAGTGCATCTTGTATATAATAAACACTAGTGCTACTGAGTGCCGGTGGTGGAGGGACTGAATGTTTGTAGATGTGGTGCCAACCAAGCGGGTTGCTTTGTCCTGGATGATGTCAAGCTGTTTGAGTGTTGTTGGAGCTACACCCATCCAGGCAAGTAGGGAGTATTCCATCACACTTCTGACTTGTGCCTTGTGACTTTGGGGTGTCAGGAGGTCAGTTATTTGCCAAAGTATCCCTAGTCTCTGACCTGCTCTTGCAGCCACTGTTTATGTGATGAGTCCAGTTGAGTTTCTGGTCAATGGTAACCCCAAGGATGTTGACAATGGGGGATTCAGTGATGATAATACTGTTGAATGTGAAGGGGCTGTGATTAGAGTATCTCTTATTGGTGATTGTCATTGTCTGGCACGAGTGTTACTTGCCACATGTCGGCCCAAGCCTGGATATTGTCCAGACCTTGTTGCATTTGAGCACGGACTGCTTCAGTATCTGCAAACCATAATGTTTGAGTTAAACAATGTGTCTTAAATGTGTGCATATTGCAGGCTTTGATGGGGTATAGTTCAAGTTTCATGGTCATAGACAAAAAAGAAGGATTTTTAATCTATGTTTTGTTAACTGTTACAATAAATCAAATTATTTTACTGTTACTGATGAATCCTGTTGTGAAAAGCTTTTGTCCTGAGTAACAGTAAGACAGCCAAACTGGTTATTTTGGTGGTCGCATTGGGATCTTCTAGATTTAGACATTTTGCGATGGCATGTGGAACAGTGGACATGATTGTTGGTGCCAATGGACATGATTGTTGGTGCTGGAAAAGCACAGCAGGTCAGGCAGCATCAAAGGAGCAGGAAAATCGACGTTTCTGGCAAAAGCCCTTCATTATTGGTGCACTCTTCCCAGGCACAAACTCCATCATTCAGGGGCTAAAAGAGTAAATATGTCAGCAAATCGCTGAGAAGAGAAAAAACAATAGGGCAATCTCAGTTACTCATCGAGTTAAAGAGATGGACAGCATGGAAACAGACCCTTCACCCCAACTCGTCCATGCCGACCAGATATCTTAAACAAATTTAGTCCCATTTGCATGTACTCAAACATGATCTGGGAATGAAGCTGGGCAAGTAGAAGGGGCATCAGTTAGACAGCAAGTTGATGAAAGATCATAATTCATTTAAATTTATTGCAAAGAACATAAAGATAGACAAGTTTACAATTGGGGAAAAGCTCATTTTTCAGACCCAATTTATGATTTTGCTGAAGTGAGCTCCAAAAAGCTATTTGCAAGTAAATCAAATCAGCCTAGATGAGTGGAAGAAGGTTCTGAGGAAACTTGTTCTGTTAAAGATAAAGAGCAGGATGAATCATTCCAGAGGCTCCTGGATGTCAAGGGAGATAAAGATGAGGACAAAGAAATAAAAACAGAAGCTCATGAAATATAAGGTGTTCAACACTACAGAAAACCTACAGGAGGAGAAAATGTTACGGCTGAAATTAAAAAGGAAATTCAGAAAGCAAACAAGATATGAAAAACATGGGCAAATAAAATCAATGAAGACCCAAAGATTTTTAACAGGTACATGAAGTGTGAAAGGATAACTGAAGGAGGGATTCGGGCCTCTTTGGAACAATGTCAGTAACCGGTGTGTGATGGAGGACATTGGAATAGTGCTCAATGAATATTGTACATCTGTATTCACAATAAAGAGAGACAATACAGATATTGCCATCCACAAAGTGTGGAAATTTGTGAAGTATTCAAATCATAAGACAGAGATAACTCCTACAGATCACAGCCCATAGCCATTTTGTGCTTGTTGTAATTTTAATTGGCTGGAAAAGGGTCCACTTTTCTCACTAGGCCTCCAGTGCTGTTACTTGTCAAAATTCCCCATCATCCTAAACTGTGGGGATGTGAGGAAGAACACATTCACATAGCAAGTGGCAATGCTCATTGGTTGGTGAAGTGGACAAAAAATAACTTCTGAAGAAAATTGGATGGGCACTTGAGGGAAATAAACTTTCAAGGATATAATGGAGAAATGGGAACATCCACAGAGAAATGGACTTGATGGGACGCATGACCTCTTTCTATGCCATAAAAACTCCATGGGCAGAACATTTCCAGCACTTTTTATTTATGAAATAACTGCGGAAGCAGGGAATCAGAAATAAAAACTGAAATTGTTGGAAAAACTCAGGAGGTTTGGCAGCATCTGTGAAGAGAAATCAGAGTAAACACTGTGGGTCCAATGACCCTTAAAATGTGTTTCATAATCGTTAAAACTACAGACTAAAAGCTCAACAGTGGAATCAGGCTGAATGGCTTTTCTAGGCAAGTGTGGAACGATGAACCAAAATTTCAGTGCTGTGATTCAGTGACTACGGATGATGTCTTGGACTGTTACCAGACCATAAGACTTAGGAGCAGAAGTATACCATTCAACCGAGTTAGCATCATTTGCCATTCAAAGAGACCTTGGCTGATGTAATTCTGAACTCCACTTTCCTGCCTTAGCTTTATAACTCTGGATTCCTGACTGGTAACATAGAAACATAGAAAATATGTGCAGGAATAGGCCATTTGGCCTTTGAGCCTGCACCGCCATTCACCATGATCATGGCTGATCATGCATTTTCAGTATTCCATTCTCACTTCTCTCCAGACTCCTTCATCCGTTTAGTTGCAAGGGCCATGTTCAGCTCCTTCTTGAATATATCTAATGAACTGGCCCCAACCGCTTCCTGTGGGAGAGAATTCCACAAATTCACAACTCTGAGTGAAGAAATTCTTCCTCATCTCAATGCTAAATGGCTTATCCCTTATTCTTAGGCTGTAACCACCAGTTCTGGACTTAGAGTTATAGAGTTGCACAGTACAGAAACTGACCCTTCGGTCCAATTCGTCCATGCCAACCAGATATCCTAACCTAATCTAGTCCCATTTGCCAGCACTTGGCCCATATCCCTCCAAACCCTTCCTATTCATATACCCATCCAGATGCCTTTTAAATGCTGCAATTGTACCAGCCTCCGTCACTTCCTCTGGCAGCTCATTCCATACACGTACCACCCTCTGCATGAAAAAGTTGCCCCTTAGGTTCCTTTTATATCTTTCCCCTCTTAACCAAAACCTATGCCCTCTAGTTCTGGACTCACCAAATGCAGGGAAAAGCCCTTGTCTGTTTATCCTATCCATGCCCCTCATGATTTTATAAACCTCTATATGGTAACATCTTAACCTCTGACGCTCCAGGGAAAACAGCCCCAGCCTGTTCAGCCTTTCCCTATAGCTCAAATCCTCCAACCCTGGCAACATTCTTGCAAATCTTTTCTGAACCCTTTCAAGTTTCACAACATCCTTCCGATAAGATGGAGACCAGAATTGTTCACAATATTCCAAAAGTGGCCTAACCAACATCCTGTACAGCCGCAACATGACTCCCAACTCCTGTACTCAATACTCTGACCAATAAAGGAAAGCATATCAAACGCCTTCTTCACTATCCTACCTACCTGCGACTCTACTTTCAAGAAACTATGAACCTGCACTCCAAGGTCTCTTTGTTCAGTAACACTCCCTAGGACCTTACCATTAAGTGTATAAGTTCTGCTAAGATTTGCTTTTCCAAAATGCACCACCTCACATTTATCTAAACTAATCTCCATCTGCCACTCCTCAGCCCATTGGCCCACTGTGATCAAGATCCCGTTGTACTCTGACATAACCTTCTTTGCTGTCCACTAAACATCCAATTTTGGTATTATCTGCAAACGTACTAACTATATCTCCTATGTTCACACCCAAATCGTATATGTAAATGACAACATCAGGAACATTCTTCCAGTACTACCAGGGTGTTTTTATGTTTCTTTGAGGTCCCCCCTCATTCTTCTAAATCCCAGTGAGTAAAAGCCCATTCAATCCAGTCTTTCCTCATATGTCAGTTCTGCCATCCCAGCAATCAGTCTGGTGACCCTTTGCTGGGCTCCCTCAATAGCAAGAATGTCCTTCCTCAGACTAGGAAACCAAAACTAGACATAATACACAAGATGTGGCCTCACCAAGGTATAACTGCTGCAAGATATCCTTACTCTAATACCCAAATCCTTTCACTATGAAAGCCAGCTTGCCATTAGCTGTCCTTAAAATTCGATCCATCTCAGGTTTTAAATATGCAGAATAATCCAGCCTTTACCGCCCTTTGCAGTAAAGGATTCCACAGAGCCACATTCCTCTAAGGGGAGACATCCTTCTTAAATGGGAAACCTGTTATTCTGAGCTTATGCCCCCTGGACCTGGACTGTTCCACAGTGAAAAACAACCTTTCCAAATCTACCCTGACAAATCCCCTAAGAATCGTGTATATTTCAATACGGTAACCTTTTACTCTTCTAAGTTCTTCTAAATGACTACAGACAACAACCTACTCAATCTCTCCTCGTAAAACAGTCCCTCCATACCTGGAATCAGCCTAGTGAACCTTCTCTGCACTGCCTCCAAAGCTAGTGTCCTTAGATTCATCTCCTTAGGTAAGGGTCCCATAACTGTTCACAGTACTCCAGCTGTGGTCTGACTAATGTCTTATATAGTTTTATTAAAACTCTCCTACTTTTATACTCTATTCCCTTTAAAATGAAGGCCAACCTTCATTAGTTTTCCCTATATACGACTAAACTTGGATGCTAGCATTTTGTGATTTATACAGAATGACTCACAAATCCATCCGTAGCTTTCTGCTGTTTTTCTTCATTTAAATAATTTTCATCTATATTTTATCCTTCCTGCTGAAAATGGATAGCCCCACACTATATTCCATCTGCCAAGTTTTTACCCACTTTCTTAACCTGTCTATGTTCCTCTGCAGACTCTTTGTGTCATCCTCAGCACTTACCTTTCCACCAATTTTTGTGTCATCTGCAGACGTGGCAGCAGCACATTCATATTTCCCATCCAAATCATTAACATACTTTGTAAAAAAAATGAGGGCCCAGCTATGATCTCTGTAGCACTTCACTAGTTACTGGTGCCATCCTGAAAATGCCTCCTTTATCCCAACTCTCTAGTCCTTGATTAAGTTAGCTGATCTTCTATCCGTAGCTGTTTTTTGCTGCCTCTTTTTTAATAGATATACATTGACAGTTTTTCAATCCTTTGGGTCTCTTCTGGAATCTAAACATTCTTAGAAGATTACTAACAGTGCAGCCACTATCTTTATAGTTACTTATTTTGATATCCTAGGATCCATCCCATCAGGTTCAGGGAACCTATCAGTCTTTGGCCCTACAAGTTCGCAGAGTATCTTTTCTTGAGTGATAATTGTATTTAGTCCTCCTCCTCTTGTTGCCGAATATTATCTAATCCTTATTCTCAAGGGGCTTAGGTTCATTTTTGCCTCTCTATTCCTTTTCATATATTTTAAAAACATGAGCTGTCTACCCTGATATTACTTGTAAGTTTATCCTCAAAGTTTATCTTCTCCGGCTTTTCTTTTGGTCATCTTTAAATCTACTTCTGTGCCACTTTCAGAAATCCTTCCCAATCTTCTGGTTTAACATTAATCTTATTCACATTATATGAGGAATAATAGGTGAGGAATAAGAGAATGATTAGGGAGAAGGTAGGGTCAGTCAGGGATAGCGTAGAGAATTTGTGCATGGAGTCTGAGCAGATAGGCGAAGCCATAAATGGATTTTTTGCTTCAGTTTTCACGAAGGAAAGGGAGCTTGTTGTGAACGAGAACTTAGAGGAGCTGGGAAACAGGCATGAACAGATGAAGTTGATGTGCTGGAAATTCTAGCAAACATTAAGGTTGATAAGTCCCCAGGGCCGGACCAAGTTTATCCTAGGTTGTTCCGGTAAGCGAGAAAGGAGGTTGCTAAGTGACTGGCAAAGATCTTTGCTTCCTCACTCTCCACAGGAGTCGTACCAGAGGGTTGGAGGGAGGTGAATGTTGTTCCTCTTTTCAAGAAGGGGAATAGGGAAATCCCTGGAAATTACAGACCAGTCAGTCTTACATCTATGGTCAGTAAGGTTTTGAAAAGAATTCTGAGGGATAGGATTTATGACTATTTAGAAAAGCGTAGCGTGATTAAAAGCAGTCAGCATGGCTTTGTGAAGGACAGGTCATGCCTCACAAATCTTATTGAGTTCACTGAGAAGGTGACGAGACAGGTCGACGAAGGTCGAGCAGTGGATGTGGTGTATATGGACTTCATACTGGATTAGTGGTGCTGGAAGAGCACAGCAGTTCAGGCAGCATCCAACGAGCAGCGAAATCGACATTTCGGGCAAAAGCCCTTTATCAGGAATCGCGTCGATTTCGCTGCTCGTTGGATGCTGCCTGAACTGCTGTGCTCTTCCAGCACCACTAATCCAGTATTTGCTTTCCAGCATCTGGAGTCATTGTTTTTACCTATATGGACTTCAGCAAGGTGAGGTTCCCCATGGTAGGCTCATTCATAAAGTCAGGAGGTATAGGATACAGGGAGATTTGACTGTCTGGATTCAGAATTGGTTGGCTGACAGAAGGCAGAGAGTGGTTTTGGATGGAAAGCATTCTGCCTGGAGGTCAGTGTTGAGTGGGGTCTCGCAGGGTTCTGTTCTTGGGCCCCTGCTCTTTGTAGTTTTCATAAATTACTTAGATGAGGAGGTTGAGGGTGGGTTAGTAAATTTGCCGATGACACAAAGGTTGGAGGTCTCGTCGATAGTATTGTGGGCTATTGCAGGCTGCAGCGCGACATAGAAAGGATGCAAAGATGGGCTGAGAAATGGCAGCTAGAGTTGAACTTGGATAAATGCACAGTGAATCCTTTTGGAAGGTCGAACTTGAAAGCTGAGTATAGGATTAAAGACAGGATTCTTGGCAGTGTGGAGGAACAGAGGGACCTTGGTGTTCAAGTGCACAGATCCCTCAATTTGCCACCCAAGTGGATAGGGTTGTTAAGAAAGTATATGGTGTTTTGGCTTTCATTAACAGGGGGATCAAGTTTAAGAACCACAAGGTTTTGCTGTAGGTCTCCAAGACCCTGGAGAGACCACACTTGGAATATTGTGTCCAGTTCTGGTCGCCCTATTATAGGAAAGATACGGAGTCTTTGGAGAGGGTGCAAAGAATGTTTACCAGGATGCTGCCTGGACTGGAGGGCTTGTCTTACGAAGAGAGGTTGACTAAGCTTGGACTTTTCTCTCTGGAGAGAAGGAGGAAGAGAGGAGACCTGATCGAGGTATACAAGATAATGAGCAGAATAGATAGAATCAATAGCCAGAGACTTTTCCCCAGTGTAGGATTGACTGCCATGAGGAGTCATAATTTGAAGATATTAGTAGGAAGGTACGGAGGAGACGTCAGAGGTAGGTTCTTTATGCAGAGAGTTGTGAATGCGTGGAATGCATTGCCAGCAGTTGTGGTGGAAGTAGAGTCACTAGGGACATTTGAGTGAATGCTGGACATGCACATGGATAGCAGTGCATAGGTTAGATTATTTTATTTCAGGTTAGGAATAATCCTTGACACATTGTGGGCTGAAGGGCCTGTTCTGTGCTGCACTTTTCTATGTTCTATGATTGATTTTCTTTCAATTTGGTCTTATCCTTAACTTCCTTGGTTAACCATGGTTGGCTTATCTCTTCCTAATCATTCTTTCCCACTGGGATATATGTTTCCAGTGAGCCATGAACTATTTTCTTAAATGTCAGCCATTGTCCCTAAACTGGTGTTTGCTGCTAAACTCCTTTCCCAGTCCAGGCTCTGCCCTCATTCCTTTGCGATTATCCTTATTTAAGTGTAATATAGTTATTTCTGGCTGGGTTTCTCACTCTCAAACTGAATGCTCAATTCTGCCATGTTATGGTCACTGTTTCTGAGGAAATCTTTTACTTTGACATCACTTATTAAACTTGCCTCATTATGCATCACCAGCACATTGCTCTAGGAAAATATTCTGAATACATTTATGATTTCTTCCTCATGGCTATCTCTGCCAATCTGACTATCCCAACCAATGGAAAGATTGAAGTCACCTATGATTAACGTGCCGTTTTGTTATATCGTCTCATTATCTCCTAATTTATTCTCTGTCCCAATGTATAACTACTGTTGGGGGTTGCTGTAGACTATTTCTTACCTCCACCCTTGAGGATTCTACAGCTTCCGATTCAAGGCCATTTCTTACTTTTGTACTTGTTCTATCCTCTACCAACAATGCTATCCCATCACTCTTTTCCTCCTGCCCGTCTTTTCAAATAGTCACATTCCCCTGAATACTCAGTTCCCAACTTTCCCAAGTTGGGAATCATGTCTTTGCAATGATGATAGATCATTAACCGACATTTGTATAATTAATTCATTTACTTTGTTCCGAATACTACGCACATAAATGTAAAGGGACATTAATTTTGCCTTTTTACCATCTCTCCCCCTTTGACTTTTTTTAACTGCTGTTTTTCTGTGCTTATACACTTTGCCCCTTCCTGTTCCACTCTGAATATTGTAATCCAAATCGTTGCTCAGTAATACTGCCATACCCCCTTGATTTGTTACTGTTTCACTGATGTAGTATTCTCTTTCTCCAGTCCCCTCAGTCTCCTTGAATCGTTAACACTCACCCAGTGCCGACATTTCAGAAGCATGTCCTGGAAAATTCCTGCGGTGTTTCGTACCTGTGCCGTAGACAGCAGGTGAGCCGAATTTGCAGAGGTGTGGGGTGAAAGTCCAAGCTCCACCAGGTGTCCCAGCAGTAGCCCCAGCTCCTGTCAACAAGGAAAGAAAAGCTATCACACCTTCCCCTGACTTCTGCTTGATGAGAGTCTCTGGCCACCTTCCAGAGCCTTGACAAATGCATGCACCCAGCAAAATATTATAATGAATGTTGGCCACACTCCATCTTAACAAATGTCCAATATGTTAATTGAGAGAATGGAACCAGAGTTTTCAACTGCTAAACATCAGCACTGGGTGTAATCCAATGGAAAAATAGCAGTTATTCAACTGTCCAGGCATCAAAGCTGACTGGAACCTGTCCACAAGTTGTTGTATTGGAAACTTCTGCTCGAAGTAAAAGTAACAGAATCATTGGTGAGTTGGGGGTGAGGGACCTTTCAGTCTTCATTCAATATTGGAATGAAGCCATCAGACTAGAGGTGGCTGATATTATTTCACCTGTCAAGATTAGGACGAGGGGGCAAACCAGGGAACTAGAGGCAAGTCGACGAACAAGGTTAGGAGAAGTGATTTAAACCACTATCAAGAATAAAATGAACTTGCATTTGGAAAGACAAAGGGCTGGCATAAATCAGCAGATCCAACAGCATCTGGAGAGAGTAGCAAATTTAAAGCTGAACTGAGTCAGTTTCTTGAAACAATGTGTAAATAGTCCCCAGCTTTGACAAAGGGTCAGTTAGACTTGAAACATCAGCTCTTTTCTCTCCTTACAGATGCTGCCAGACCTGCTGAGATTTTCCAGCATTTTCTCTTTTGGTTTCAGATTCCAGCATCCACAGTAATTTGCTTTTATTTATTTAAATAGTTCAACTGGGGAAGGGGCAGTATTAGATGTTGTACTGGGGAATGGCCAGGTGACCCAAGTTTCAATGGGAGAGCGTTTTAGGTACAGTGATCATAATTCTGTCAGTTTTAAAATACTTATCGATAAAGATAACACTGGTCCTTGGGCGAAAGCAGTGAATTCAAGTAAGATTGATTACAACAATATTAGATAGGAGCTAGAGAAATTAGTTTGGAGGTGGCTGATTGGGGTAAATCCACAATTGAAAGGCCAATTGATCAGCGTTTAGGACCAGCATGTTCCTACAAAGATGAAAGTTAAGGATGGCAAAATTCAGAAACAAGAAATATTGAAACATCAGTCAAAAAGAATAAAGTGCATAGGTAGGGTTTACAAAACTGAAATCAGACAAGATCCTTGAGAAATTATAAAGGAAACAGGAAAGAACTTAAACAAGGAATTAGAGGGGCGAAAAGGGGCCACAAAATGTCCTTGGCAATTAGGATTAAGACAAATCCCAAAACATCTTCTAAGTATATTAGGAATATATTAGGAGTATATTAAGACAGTAACTAAGGAAAGGGTAGGTCCACTCATGGACAAAAGAGGGACTTTATGTATGCAGCCAGAGGAAGTGGATGAGGTCCTTAATGAGTAATTCGCATCGGTATTCACCTAAAAGGATGTTGGTAAAATTCGGGAGGGGTATATTGATATTCTAGGGCATGTTGATATAGTAAAAGATAGTAGTGTTGGGTGTCTTGTAAAACATTAAGGGCAGATAAGTCCCCAGCACCTGATAGAATCCATCTCATGATACTGAGGGAGGTGAGAAAGGAGATTGCTGGGTACTTGACAGAGATTGTTATAGGAGAAAGTGAGGACTGCAGATGCTGGAGATCAGAGCTGAAAAATGTGTTGCTGGAAAAGCGCAGCAGGTCAGGCAGCATCCAAGGAGCAGGAGAATCAACGTTTTGGGCATAAGCCCTTCTTCAGGAGATTGTTATATCCTTGTTAGCCACAGATGAAGTCCCAGAAGATTGGGAGGATTGCCAAGGTCTATGAAGTACAATCCAGGAGATTATAGGCTGGTGAGCATTAAATCAGTGGTAGGGAAATTATTGGAGAAGATTCATCGGGACAGGATTTTCTTGCATTTGGAAAATAATGGACTTATTAGGAATTGTCAGCATAGCTTTTTGCAGGGGAGGTTTTGTCTCACAAATTTTAATTAGTTTTTTGAGGAAGCCATGAAGATGATTGGTGAGGATAGGGCAATGGATGTTCCACAAGGATGAGAGCTGGGATTGCTGTTGGTTGTTGTACATATAAATAATTTGGATGAAAATTAGGTGGTCTGATTGGTAAGTTTGCAGACAACATGAAAATTGGTGCAGTTGTGGATAGTAAGGCAGGTTGTGAAAAGATCAGTTGGAACGTTGGGCAGAGAAATAGCAGATGGAGTTTAATCCAGACATTTGAGGGATGCATTTTAGGAGATCAAATACAAACAGGAAGTCTACATTAAATGGTAGGATCCTTAGCACCATTGATATACAGAGGAATCTTGGGGTCCAACTCCACAGCTCTCTGAAAGTGGCAACAGAAGTAGATAACATGGTAAAGAAGACATACAACATGCTTGGCTTCATCCTTCGGGGCCTTGACTATTAAAGTTGGCAAGTCATATTAGAGCTATATAAAACCTCAGTGAGGCCATTTTTGGAGTATATTGTGCAGTCTGGACACCACACGATCAGAAGGATGTGGAGGTTTGAAGAGGATGCAAAAGAGGTTTACCAGGATGTTGCCTGGATTGGAGTATATTAGCTATAGGAGAGGTCAGACAAACTTTGATTGTTTCGCTAGGGAGTCAGAGCTGAGGGGCAACCCGATAAAATTATGAGAAGCATGAATAGGGTGGATAGTCAAAGTCTCTTTCCCAGGATGAAAATGTCAAGTACCCGGGGGTTTAAAATGAGAGGGGAAATGTTTAAAGGAGATGTGCAAGGATAGTTATTTAATGTAAAGGGTGGTAGGAGCTTGGAAAGCACTTCTGGGAGAGGTGGTAGAAGCAAAGTTTAAGAGGCATTTAGATAGACACATGAACAGACATGGAATAGAGGGATACAGACCATGTGCAGCCAGATGGGATTAGTTTAGAATGGTATTATGGTCAGCAAAGACATGGTGGGCTGAAAGGCCTGTTTCTGTGCTGCACTGTTCTATATTACAGTATGGCCTTTCTCCAGAAGCCTAGATTCATACCAGCTTCAAAACATTAACTTTGCTTCTTTCTCCACACATACTGCCAGACCTGCTGAGTTTCTCCAAGACTTTGTTTTTATTTCAGATTTCCAGCATGTGCAATATTTTGTTTTTATTTAATTTGGAAAACCCTGGATTAAATCACAGAAGTCAGCCTTCTTAAAGGAATATTGTGTCTGAGTAACTTCAGAGAATTATTCACTGATATAACAGAGAAATTGATCAAGTCAATGGACTTTGATATTTGATTAAGTGCCACACAAAAGGCTTTTATGAAGGTGCACAAATTTAGGAATTCAACATGAATTCAACAATGGCCAGTCAATGACAGGAAATTCATGGTAGGAAGGATAGATGGTTGTCAGACCAAAGTTGGCTCTAGCACTCTTGCAAATTTTATAAACAATCTCACCCAGGAGTGGCATTATAAAATTTACAATTCTGGCAAAGTAATCAGTTGCAGTGATGATAGTGGTTGGTTTCAAGATGGAGATATTGGGAAAAGGCTGAAGCACGGCAGATTTAGCTCAATATGGAGCAGCATGGAGAGAGTGTACGTGGGGAGACTAACATGGAAAATCACAATACTATAAATGATACCATTTTGGAAAGTATAGATGAGCAAGAGAGCCATTAGTGTCCATACACAAGAATACTTAAAGACAGCAAAGCAACTGATTGATTTTTTTAAAAAAGTGTTTCTTGGATTTATCAGGAGATACATAAAACAGCAAGGACACCATGCTGGAACTTTAAAAACCACTGCTTCAACTCAACTCGCGTTTGTGGATAATTGTGACCAGCACAGGTCAATAAAGATCAACAATGGTATTAGAAAGGATACAGAGGAGATTTACCACCAGATAGGAGGGATTTCAGTGAAGAATAGAAGTTGAAAACATTGACTGTTCTCTTGGGAACAATAAACCAAAGATGACTGAGCAGACGTTTTCAAAATTATGAGAAAAAACTTTCTGAAAGGTTCTTCCCACTGGTGAGTGGATCAGTAACCAGAAGCCATAGGACCACAATGGTTGGTAATTGATAGAGAAGATGGGGTATGTGTTTTTCATAGTTTCCATGTTCTGAACATGGTCTGAGAAAATAGTGGAAGCTGGTTTATAACTCATACCATTAAAGATTTGGACAAATACTTTAGATGAGGAACTCATTGGGTTAGAGAGAAAAGGCAGAGGGAAATTCTAACAAAGAGTGCATTTTTCAAGCAGGTCCAATGGAGCAAATGGCCTCCTTCCACGCGAGATGTTGCTTTGATTATAGTGTAACCTGCTTCAGTTTTTATCACTTCATACCATCTTCGCAGAAACCTATGCTGTACATTTTGATATCCCTTTTCTTCCCATTGTGACTCCATCATTTAATACTTGCTTTCCATCCTTGTTTTTTTTTAATCTCTTTCCCAGCCTGTTGTGGACTCCTATTTTTCTTGAATTGTTCACTGTATTTAGTAAATTACAGAAATACCAAACACACTGAGTCATGGTCTATGTAAGAAATTAGTCCATATCCTGTTATGGGGGACAACTCACAATGCACCACGTTTTCACACTTCACTGCCTCCTCGTCCATGGTACCAGGTTCTTGGAAGAACTTACCCGCAGGGTAACCCAGCAGCAGGTTTGGATCAGTTTGTCGTCCTCAGTTAGCAGCACTGAATCCTCCCCAACATTCTGTTCCAGACCTTTTCCTACAGCTATTACAGCCTTGATTGCAATTCCCATATCAGCAAGGGAGGGAGCTGTTTCTGGGGGGGGGGGGGAAATAAAAAAAGAAATCAATGATTGGCTTTATGCTCTCTTATCATGGAGACACATAACCTGAAGCACAGCTCTATGGCACCTAAGAATTTGTTAAAGGCTGAAATCTAACCTTTGGTTGGGTGTTATACATATAAAATCCACAGATACCTGCGAAGGAGTTCCAGGTTGAAATCAGTAGTGATTGGAACCAGGTGGATCTCATTGATTATGAGATCCTTGATTGTGGTTGTTAACCTGCGGCAATCAGGAAGTCCTGGTTGACCAACATAAACAGGATTCAGAGCCCGGGTGTCTCTCGAAAAGGAGCACGTGGTGTCCACCAACACCCTTGCACTGTTCAGGGAGAGGTGGGCGCCTCAGGGAGTGGAGTGTATTATGTCCCCCTCCAATTCTATTTTGATTTAATCCCTGCCCTCCCCTTCATTGTCTGATCACACAGCATCGCCGTTTGATGTGAAGGGCACTGCTTGTCACTGGCCACTCGGGTGTTTCCTTTTTTCCTGGTGGTGGGAATTGAATAAAGATTCATACACCTTGTGTCTTTCACTGTGTCTCACACCTGCACACACACACCATGGGTGCTGGGGAAAATATAAGCACCACTGAAGTTAAGTGGTAGTGCAGGGGTAAAAAAAAAACAGGAGAGTTAGAGTAAAAAAATATAAATAGGATTCAACTTTTTAAAATGCTTTTTCATGAATTGAATAATTGAAGTATAAATTTACCTCTGCATTGGTTATAATTCTCAAATAAAATTACTGTTTTGACAGACTCAAAAAAAACCAAGATTTTGTCCACATGTAAATAAAGAGGGACTTGGTGATGGGATACCAGCCTCTGTGGTGTTACAGAAGAAAAAGAAAAAAAATAAGGACAGGACTGTCAGACATACCTGACACTCTGACATTGGCTCTGAGGGACCTGGATCAATATGAAGGACTCTCCATGCGTAAGTAAGAAGGAAAATAGAAAAAATAAACAGGGTTCAGAATTGCCTCAGGGACTGACTCTGAGCTGACTGGCCACAACCAGTGTACATAAACAAAGGGTGACTTGATGACAGGATACTAGCTTCTGTGCAGTTATTTCAGTGGCGAGGAGAAAGTTAGGACTACAGATGATGGAGCGTTAGTGTCGAAAAATTTGGCACTGGAAAAGCACAGCAAGTCAGACAGCATCTGAGGAGCAGGAGAGGATGTTTTGGGCTGAAGCCCAATTTCAGGAATGTGTGCCAATAGGATAAAACAATATGTGCCTGAAGAACATTTGTTTGTAACAGTGATCTTTGAGTTGGGGTAAGCACTTCTGACATCATCCCTTTTGGGAAGGTTGATTTGTCTTATCCTGCCATCAAGGATTGGGCCCAGTATGTGGAAACAATGTGATATTTTTCCAGGCAATTGACATTGGAGCAGATGAAAAACAATAAGTAATCCTTCTGACTGCTTGCAGACCTTGAGCATTTCTGGTTATAAGGGGCTTAATTTTCCCAGAAGTACCAGACACTAAAACCTTCAAAGAGTTGACAGATTTCGTTAAGGAATATTACGATCCCAAACTCTAATTCTGAGACACTATTGATTTTATTCAGCTGTTAGTGAACTGGGGTATCTATATCGGGATTCCTGATGAGGTTAAGGTGAATGGCAGAAGGCATGTGACTTTGGGTTAACCCTGAATGTATTGCTGAGAAACCACTTGGCATATGGGATTAATGACGTAATCATGTAAAAGTACCTACTAGCTGAAGCCCAAATGAACTTCAAACAGACACTGCAGGCAGCTTTGTCATTAGAAAATGTGGCAAGTGGAGCAGGGGATCTACAGGGCATCCCAATGGAAGTAGACATTCTTACCTGTTTGATTGAGCTTGGGGAATACCACTTGAGTGAAGGCAATCGCAGAGCCTCACACAGGGCATATCCTGAGCAGAGGGATCTCAGGTTAAACTACAGCAGAACCCCACCACAAAGCCAAACCTCGGCCAAGTGGCTAAAAGGTTCTTAGGATCTGGGCCGGTAAGACATCATAGTTGCTACCAGTATGAGGACTCGAGACAACAAAGGAGTCCTACAAGGCCTGACTGGAATAAGAAAACTCACAGGTTGGTATCCAGGCAAGTCCACCCACATGTGGGTTGGAACAATTAAATTGCTTAGCAACATCCAAATCAGAACCAATTAAATTTATTGTCTGGTTAAATGGTCACTCAGTTCTCATGGAGGTCATTACTGGTGCAGCTGTATCTACCGTTGCAGAACCTGTCTTTAACAAAATTTGCTCTGGTCTCCAACCCTTAAGTTTGTGCAAAATTTCAACCAGACTGAGAACATACACTGGAGAACCCTTGTAAATTAAGAGTGCAAGTCAAACAGTCTGGGCAGGCAGGGACAAAGCAGAGAACAAGGTAGGATTGACAAATTAAACTGCATTTGTTTTAATGCAAGAGGCCTAACAGGGAAGGCAGATGAACTCAGGGCATGGTTAAGTACATGGGACTGGGATATCATGGCAATTACAGAAACGTGGCTCAGGGATGGGCAGGACTGGCAGCTTAATGTTCCAGGATCCAAATGCTATAGGAACGATAAGAGGGCAAGAGAGGAAGGGGAATGGTGTTTTTGATAAGGATATAATTATGGCTGTAAGTAGGGAGGATATTCCTGGGAATATGTCCAGGGAAGTTGTTGGGGTGGAACTGAGAAGAAAGGGATGATTTCCTTATTGGATTGTGTACAGACCACCAACCCCCCCCCCCACACTCACCTCAATAGTCAGCGGGAAATTGAGAAACAATTTTGTAAGGAGATCTCAGTAATCTGCAACAATAGTTGGGTGTTTACGGTAGGGGATTTTAACTTTCCAAACATGGACTAGGACTGCCATAGTGTTAGGGTTTAGATGGAAAAGAATTTGTTAAATGTGTACAAGAAAATCTTCCAATTCAGAATGTGGATGTACCTATAAGAGAAGGGGCAAAACTTGACCTACTCTTGGGAAATAAGGCAGGGCAGGTGACTGAGGTGTCAGTGCAGGAGCACTTTGGGGCCAGTGACCATAATTCTATTAGTTTTAAAATAGTGATGGAAAAGAATAGACTGGATCTAAAAGTTGAAGTTCTAAATTAGAAAAAGGCCAATTTTAATGTATTTGGCAAGAACTTTCGAAAGCTGACTGGGGGCAGATGTTCACAGGTAAAGTGACGGCTAGAAAACGGAAAGCCTTTAAAATAAGATAGTGAGAGTCCAGAGACAATATATTCCTGTTAGGGTGAAAAGAAAGGCTGGTAGGTGGAGAGAATGCTGGATGACTTGAAAAATTGAGGGTTTGGTTAAGAAAAAGAAGCAAGTATATGTCAGGTAGAGGCACCAGAGATCTAGTTTATCCTTAGAGTGGTAAAGGCAGTAGGAGTATAATTAACAGAGAAATCAGGAAGTAAAAGAGGACATGAGATAGCTTTGGCAAATAGAGTTAAGGAGAATCCAAAGGGTTTTTACAAATACATTAAGGACAGAAGGGTAACTAGGGAGAGAATAGGACCCCTCAAAGATCAGCAAGGCAGTCTACATGTGGAACTGCAGCTGATGGGAGACATACTACATGAATATTTTGCATCAGTGTTTACTGTGAAGAGGAACATGGAATATATGGAATGTAGGGAAATAGATGGTGACATCTTCAAAAAATGTCCATTTTACAGAGGAGGAGATGCTGGATGTCTTAAAATGCATAAAGGTGGATAAATGGATGTAAGTTTGCTCATTGAGCTGGAAGGTTCATTTTAAGATGTTTCATTACCATACTAGGTAACAACAGTGAAATGTGGGTGAAGCGCTGGTGTTATGTCCACTTTCTATTTGTGTGTTTAGGTTTTCTTGGGTCGATGATGTAATTTCCTGTGTTGGCGATGTCATTTCCAGTTACTTTTCTCAGAGGGTGGTAGATGGTGTCCAGGCTAGTCTTCTGCATGTTTGTACAATGTAGTGTTTGTTACTGTTCTTGCAAGGTATTTTGTAAATGACATTAGTTTTGCTTGTTGTCTGTATAGGGTCATTCAAGTTCATTAGCTGCTGTTTTAGTATGTTGGTGGGTTTGCGGGCTACAATGATACCCAGAGGTCTGAGTAGCCTGGCAGTCAATTCCAAGATGTCTTTGACGTAGGGCAGAGTGGCTAGGGATTCTGGGTGCATTTTGTCTGCGTGTTTGGGTTTGTTGCTGAGAAATCAACGGATTGTGTTCATTGGGTACCCATTCTTTTTGAATACGCTGCATAGGTGGTTTTCCTCTGCTCTGCGTCATTCCTCTGTGCTGCAGTGGTGGCTCGTTGAAATGATGTTCCGATGCAGCTTTGTTTGTGGGTGTGGGATGATTGCTTCTGTAGTTCAGTATTTGGTCCGTATGTATTGTTTTCTTACAGAGGAAAATCACATTTACAGCGTATTCAAAAAGAACTGGTATCTAATGAACACTGTCCACCAATTTCTCAGCAGCTAATGAGCTTAAAAGACCCTGCACAGACAACAAACAAAACGAATGTCGTTTACAAAATACCTTGCAAGAACTGTTACAAACACTACATTGGATAAACAGGCAGAAAATTAGCCACCAGGATACATGAACATCAACTAGCCACAAAAAGACATGACCCTCTCTCACTTGTATCCTTACATACAGATTGGGAAATAAACCACTTTGACTGGGACAACACATCCATCTTCGGACAAGCCAAACAGAGATACACACGAGAATTCATAGAAGCGTGGCATTCCAGCCGGAATTCTATCAATAAACACATCGATCTGGACCCCATCTATCGTCCTCTGAGAAAAAGAGCAGGAGATGGCATCACCTACCCAAGGAAACTTAAACATATAAATAGAAAGCAGGACATGACACCAGCACTTCACCAGAGGCTCCCTGATGATGTTATCTAGTATGGTGACGAAACATCTGAAAACGAACCTTCCAGCTCAGCAAGCAAACATACATCCAGAACCTCAACCTGAGCTACAAATCTTCTCAGACCTTGCTAAGTGGATTAATCCCCAGGACCTGATCAGTATATCCTCAAACTCTGTGGGAAGCGAGGGAAATAATTGTTGGACCCCTTGCTGAGATATTTGTATCATCAATAGTCACAGGTGAGGTTCTGCAAGATTGGAGGTTGGCTAATGTGATGCCACTATTTAAGAAAGGTGGTAAGGAAAAGCCACTGACCTATATACTGGTGAGCCTGACATTGGTGGTTGGCAGGTTGTTAGAGGGAATCCTGATGGACAGGATTTACATCTATTTGGAAAGGCAAGGTCTGATTTGGGGATGGAGAGGTGCGAGGGAGGAGCGAAGGACTTCTGGGAAGGTGAGTCTAAATGTTTAAAAACCTTACTTCAGGCGTCAGGGTGTCCATTTGCCGAGAGGTGCAAGGGAGGAGCAAAGGACTTCTGGGAAGTCATATATTTGTGTGGTTGCATTCCCTGAAACACTCCTCGGGTAATTTCTCCCACCCATCCTCCTCCTCTAACCAAATAAAAAGGTTGTGCGCCAGATTGGTAAGGTAACGAGTTTATCTTTTATTCCTTATTTTTCAACAGTCTCTTTGGGAATTTAGAATAGTGGGAATGGAGGTTAGGGCAGTTGAATGTTCCTCCTGCAGAATGTGGGAGGTAAGGGTCACCACTTGTGTCCCTGCTGACTACATCTGCGGGAAGTGCACCCAACTCCAGCTCCTCGAAAACCGGGTTAGGGAACTGGAGCTAGAGCTGGATGAACTTCGGATCATTTGGGAGGCAGAGGGGTTATTGAGAGAAGTTACAGGGAGGTAGTCACTCCTCAGGTACAAAAAAAACAGATGGGTTACATTCAGGAGACGGAAAGGGAACCGGCAGGCAGTGCAGGGATCCCCTGTGGCCATTCCCCTTAACAATAAGTACACCATTTTGGATACTGTTGGGGGTGACGTCTTACCAGGGGAAAGCAGTGGGGCACAGGGGTCTGGCACAGAGTCTGTCCCTGGAAGGGGTAAGAGGAGCAGAACAGTAGTCATTGGGGACTTCATAGTTAGGGGGGCAGACAGGAGGTTCTGTGGGGATGAGAGAGACTCACGGTTGGTGTGTTGCCTCCAGGGTGGCAGGGTTCGTGATGTCTCTGATCGTGTTTTTGGGATCCTTAAGGGGGAGGGGAAGCAACCCCAAGTCGTGGTCCACATAGACACCAATGACATAGGTAGGAAGAGAGATGGGGATTTAAGGTAGAAATTCAGGGAGCTAGGATGGAAGCTTAGAGCTAGGACGAACAGGGTTATTGTCTCTGGCTTGTTGCCCGTGCCACATACTAGTGAGGCAAGGAATAGGGAGAGAGAGGAGTTGAACACATGGCTACAGGGATGGTACAGGAGGGAGGGTTTTGGATTCTTGGATAATTGGGGCTCTTTCTGGGGTAGGTGGGACCTCTACAAGCAGGATGGTCTTCATCTGAACCAGAGGGGTACCAATATCCTGGGGGGGGGGGGGGACATTTGCTAAGGCTATTGGGGTGGGTTTAAACTAATCCAGCAGGGGGATGGGAACCAAAACTGTAGTTCAACTATAGAAAAGGTTGAGAGTAGGGAGGTCCCAAATCAAGATTCAGGGACGCAAGATGGCACCGGCAAGCAAGAAGTTGGTACGAAGTGTGTCTACTTCAACGCCAGGAGCATCCGGAATAAGGTGGATGAACTTGCAGCATGGGTTGGTACCTGGGACTTTGATGTTGTGGCCATTTCGGAGACATGGATAGAGCAGGGACAGGAATGGTTGTTGCAGGTTCCAGGATTTAGATGTTTCAGTAAGATCAGAGAAGATGGTAAAAGAGGGGAAGGTGTGGCATTGTTGGGCAAGGACAGTATTACAGTGGCAGAAAGGATGTTTGGGGACTCATCAACTGAGGTAGTATGGGCTGAGGTGAGAAACTGGAAAGGAGAGGTCACCCTGTTGGGAGTTTTCCAAAGGCCTCCGAATAGTTCCAGAGGTGTACAGGAAAGGATAGCAACGATGATTCTCAATAGGAGAGAGAGTGACAGAGTAGTTGTCATGGGGGACTTCAACTTTCCAAATATTGACTGGGAACACTATAGTACAAGTACTATAGATGGGTCAGTTTTTGTCCAATGTGTGCAGGAGGGCTTCCTGACACAACATGTAGACAGGCCAACAAGGGGCAAATCCACATTAGATTTGGTACTGGCTAATGAGCCCGGCCAGGTGTTAGACTTGGAAGTAGATGAGCACTTTGGTCACAGCGATCACAATTCTGTTATGTTTACTTTAGTGATAGAAAGGGATAGGTGTATGCCACTGGGCAAGAGTTACAGCTGGAAGAAAGGTAAGATTTAGGAAGCATAGGATGGAGAAGGAAACTGCAGGGGGTGGGCACATTAGAAATGTGGAGCTTATTCAAGGAAAAGCTCCTGTGTGTCCTAGATAAGTATGTACCTGTCAGGCAGGGAGGAAGCTGTAGAGCGCGGGAGCCATGGTTTATGAAGGAAGTGGAATCTCTGGTAAGAGGAGGAGGAAGGCTTATGTTAGGATGAGATGTGAAGGCTCAGTTAGGGCGCTTGAGGGTTACAAGGTAGCCAGGAAAGACCTAAAGAGAGAGCTCAGAAGAGCCAGGAGGAGACATGAGAAGTTGTTGGCGGATAGGATCAGGGTAAACCCTAAGGCTTTCTATAGGTATTTAAGGAATAAAAGAATGACAAGAGTAAGATTAGGGCCAATCAAGGATAGTAATGGAAAGTTGTGTGTGGAGTCAGAGGAGGTAGGGGAAGCACTTAATGAATATTTTTCGACAGTATTCACTCTAGAAAACGACAATGTTGTTGAGGAGAATACTGAGATACAGGCTACTAGACTAGATGGGATTGAGGTTCACAAGGAAGAGGTATTAGAAATCCTGCAGAGTGTGAAAATAGATAAGTCCCCTGGGACGGATGGGATTTATCCTAGGATCCTCTGGGAAGCCAGGGAGGAGATTGACGAGCCTTTGGCATTGATCTTTAAATCATCATTGTCTACAGGAATAGCGCCAGAAGACGAGAGGATAGCAAATGTGGTTCCCCTGTTCAAGAAGGGGAGTAGAGACAATCCTGGTAATTGTAGACCAATGAGCCTTACTTCAGTTGTTGGTAAAGTGTTGGAAAAAGGTTATAAGAGATAGGATTTATAATCATCGAGAAAAGAATAATTTGATTAGGGATAGTCAGCACGGTTTTGTGAAGGGTAGGTCGTGCCTCACAAACCTTATTGAGTTCTTTGAGAAGGTGACCAAACAGTTAGATGAGAGTAAACCGATTGATGTGGTGTATATGGATTTCAGCAAGGCATTCGATAAGGTTCCCCACAGTAGGCTATTGTACAAAATGCGGAGGAATGGGATTGTGGGAGATATAGAAGTTTGGATCAGTAATTGACTTGCTGAAAGAAGACAGAGGGTGGTGGTTGATGGGAAATGTTCATCCTGGAGTCCAGTTACCAGTGATGTACCGCAAGGATCGGTATTGGGTCCACTGCTGTTCGTCATTTTTATAAACGACCTGGATGAGGGCGTAGAAGGGTGAGTTAGTAAATTTGCAGACAACACTAAGGTCGGTGGAGTTGTGAATAGTGATGAAGGATGTTGTAGGTTGCAGAGAGACATAGTTAAGCTGCAGAGCTGGACTGAGAAGTGGCAAATGAGTTTAATGCGGACAAGTGTGTGGTGGTTCTCTTTGGATGGAGTAACCGGAATGCAAAGTAGTGGGCTAATGGTAAGATTATTGGTAGTGTAGATGAGCAGAGATCTCAGTGTCCATGTACACAGATCCTTGAAAGTTGCCACCAAGGTTGACAGGGTTGGTAAGAAGGCATACCTTGGTTGGTAAGTGTTTTAGCTTTTATTAATAGAGGGATCGAGTTCCGGAACCATGAGGTTATGCTGCAGTTGTACAAAACACTGGTGCGTTTTGGAGTATTGTGTACAGTTCTGGTCACCGCATTATAAGAAGGATGTGAAAGTTTTGGAAAGGGTGCAGAGGAGATTTACTAGGATGTTGCCTGGTATGGAGGGAAAGTCTTACAAGGAAAGGCTGAGGGACTTGAGGTTGTTTTCGTTAGAGAGAAGAAGGTTGAGAGGTGACTTAATAGTGACATATAAGATAATCAGAGGGTTAGATCGGGTGGACAGGGAGAGCCTTTTTCCAAGTATGGTGACGGCAAGCATGAGGGGGCATAGCTTTAAATTGAGAGGTGATAGATATAGGACAGATGTCAGAGGTAGTTTCTTTACTCAGAGGGTAGTAAGGGTATGGAATGCTTTGCCTGTAACAGTAGTAGATTCGCCAACTTTAAGTACATTTAAGTCATCATTGGACAAGCATAAGGACGTACATGGAATAGGTGTAGGTTAGACGGCCTTCAGATTGGTATGACAGGTCGGCGCAACATCAAGGGCCAAAGGGCCTGTACTGCGCTGTAATGTTCTATGTTCAACTTGGCTTTGTGCATGGGAAATCATGTCTCATGAATTTGATTGAGTTTTTTAAGGACAGCACGAAACAGGCTAATACACTCAAACAAGTTGATGTTAAGAAGGAGGATGTGCTGGAAATTCTGAAAAACATAAGGGTAGGTAAGTCCCCTGGGTTAGACGGGATATACGCAAGGATACTACAGGAATTGAGGGAAGAGATTGCTGTGTCTTTGGTGATATGTTTGTGTCCTCATTGGAGTGCACTGGATGATTTGAGGGTGGCAGATGTTATTCCCTCCAAGAAAGGGAATAGAGATAACCCTGGGAATTACAGAACAGTCAGTCTTACATTGGTGGTCGGCAAATTATTAGAGAGGATTCTGAGAGACAGGATTTATGATTATACGGAAAAGCATAGTTTGATTAGAGTCTGCATAGCTTTGTGAGGGGCAGGTCATGCCTCACAAGCCTTATTGAATTCTTTGAGGATGTGATAAAACACATTGAAGGTAGAAGCAGTGGATGTGGTGTACATGGAGTTTAGTAAGGTGTTTGAAAAGGCTCCCCATGGTAGGGTCATTCGGAAAGTAAGGAGGCATGGAGTACAGGGAAATCTGGCTGTCTGGATACAGAATTGGCTGGCCCATAGAAGACAGAGGGTGGTAGTAGGTGGTAATCCAGGAGCTTGGAGACCAGTGGTGTTCCACAGGAATCTGTTCTGGGACCTCTGCTCTGTGATTTTTATGAATGACTTGGATGAGGAAGTGGAAGTGTGGGTTAGTAAGTTTGCCGATAACACGAAGGTTGGTGGAGTGATGGATAGTGTGGGAGGTCTGTTGTAGGTTGCAATGAGACATTGACAGGATGCAGATGTGCTGAGAGGTGGCAGATGGAGTACAACCTGGAAAAGTGTGAAGTGGTTCATTTTGGAAGCCCAAATTTGAATGCAGATTACAGGGTTAAAGGCAGTATTCTGAGCAGTGTGGAGGAACAGAGGGGTCTACATCCATAGATACCTCAAAGTTGCCACCCAAGTTAATAGGGTTGTTAACAAGACATATGGTGTGTTAGCTTTCATTAGCAGGGGAAATGGGTCTGAGAGCCGTGAGATTATGCTGCAGCTCTATAAAGCCCTGGTTAGACCACACTTGGAATAATGTGTTCAGTTCTGGTCACCTCATTATAAATAGTATGTTGAAGCTTTAGAGAGGGTGCAGAGGGGATTGACCAGGATGCTGCCTGGACTGGAGGGCATGTCTTATGAAGAAAGGTGGAGGGAGCTAGGGCTTTTTTCATTGGAGTGAAGAAGGATGATTCTTATACACTTAATGGTAAGGTCCTGGGGAGTGTTGCTGAACAAAGAGACCTTCATAGGTTCATAGTTCCTTGAAAGTGGATTCGCAGGTAGATAGGATAGTGAAGAAGGAATTTGATATGCTTTCCTTTATTTGTCAGAGTAAATAACCAATTCTTGAGGTTTCAGTGTGTGCAAGATTGGTGCAGTAATAAGGGTGAATTTCTCTTTCTGATATGTGTAGCATGAAATATTTAAAATGGATTTGTGTAGAATAACATTGTGTGTTATTTTGTAAAAATTACATGAGAACATAGAATATAACAGCGCAGTACACGCTCTTTGGACCTCGATGTTGCATTGACCTATGGAATGAATCTGAAACCTATCTAACCTATACTATTCCATTTTCATCCATATGTTAATCCAATGACCATTTAAATGCCCTTAGCTCTGGCAAATCCACTACTGTTGCAGGCAGTGCATTCCATGCCCCTACAACTCTCTGAGTAAAGAAACTACCTCTAACATTTGTCCTATATCTAACACCCCTCAATTTAAAGTTGTGTCCCCTTGTGCTAGCCATAACCATCCAAGGAAAAAGCCTCTCTCTGTCCACCCAATCTAACCCTCTGATTATCTTTTATGTTTCAATTAAGTCACCTCTCAACCTTCTCCTCTCTAACAAAAACAGCCTCAAGTCCCTCAGCCTTTCTTCATAAGACCATTCCTTCATACCAGGCAACATCCTAGTAAATCGTCTCTGCATTGGTTCCAAACCTTCCACTGTGGCACGGTGGCTCAGTGGTTAGCACTGCTGTCTCACAGCAGCAGGGTCCCCAGTTCGATTCCAGCCTTGGGTGACTGTGTGGAATTTGTACATTCTCCCTGTGTCTGCGTGGATTTCCGCCGGGTGCTGCGGTTTCCTCTCACAGTCCAAAGATGTGTGGGTCAGGCCATGCTAAATTGCCCATAGTGTTAGGTGCATTAGTTAGAGGGAGATGGGTCTGGATGGGTTACTCTTCGGACAGTCGGTGTGGACTGGTTTCCATGCTGTGGGGAATCTAGTCGAAAAAAATGTTTTCTGTGATATCCTTCCTAAAATGCGGTGACCAGAAGTGTATGCAATACTCCAAGTGCAGCTGCACCAGAGTATTCTACAGCTGCAGCATGACCTCGTGGGTCCAAAACTCAATCCCTCTACCAATAAAAGCTAACACACTGTACGCCTCCTTAACAACCCTATCCACCTGGGTGACAACTTTCAGGAATCTATGCACATGGACACCAAGATCTCTTTATTTATCCACACTACGAAGAATCTTACCATTAGCCCAGTACTCTGTATTTCTGTTGCTCTTTCCAAAGTGAATCACCTCACACTTTTCTGCATTGAACTCCATTTGCCACCTCTCAGCCCAGTTCTGCAGCTTATCTATGTCCCTCTGTAACCTGCAACATTCTCCAGCACTGTCCACAACTCCACCAACTTTAGTGTCATCCGCAAATTTACTAATCCATTCTTCTACGCCGACATCCAGGTCATTTATTAAAATGACAATCAGCAGTGGCCCCAGAACAGATCCTTGTGGTACGCCACTAGTAACTAAACTCCAGGACTGAACTCCATTTCCCATCAACCACCACCCTGACTTCTTTCAGCTAGCCAACTGATCTATTCCGCTAAACTGCTCTCAATCCCATGCCATTAATGGTCATTTGTGAGTATGTTCAGTGACTGAACTTCCTGTACACAAAAAAGAAATATAAACCATTGTCGATCAAGCCAGGTCTCACTCGAACCAGGAATACAATCAGCTGGGATCACAGCAATAACTATTATATAAATGTACCTAGCTTTAATCTTCCTAAGTTCTCTAGACGGAGGAGCCAAAAAAAAAACAAAAGAAAAATACAATGCAGGAACATGCCCTCTGGCCCTCCAAGCCTGTACCAATCATCATGCTGTATTAAATCAGAAGACAAACCTTCTGCCCTTACTCGGTCTATATCCCTCTATTCCTTCCCTATTCATGTAACCATCCAGATGCCTCTTAAACGTCACCAATGTATAAGCTTCCACCACCTCTTCTGGCAGTGCATTCCAGGCTCCTACCACTCTGTGTGGAAAAACCTCCTTTGTACATCTCCCTTAAACTTCCCCCCTCTGGCCTTGAATCTGTGCCCCCTTGAAAGTGAAACTTCAACCCTGGGGAAAAGCCTCTGACTATCCACTCTATCTATGCCACTCATAATTTTGTAGACTTCTATCAGATCTCTGCCCCGCTGCTGTCTTTCCAGTGCAAACAATCCTAGTCTTTTTAACTTTTCCTCATAATTAATGCCCTCAAGACCAGGCAACATCTTGGTGAACCTTCTCTGCACTCTCTTCCATGTCCTCTGGTAGTGTGGCTAGCAAAACTGCACACAATACTCTAAATGCGGCCAAACAAGGATTCTATATCGCTGCAATGTGGTTTGCCAACTCTTGTACTCCAAGCCCCAGCAGTGAAGGCAAGGCTTGCCATATGCCTTTTTAATCACCTTGGACACCTGTGTTGCCAGGTGCACGCCCAAATCTGTCTGCATATTAATGTTCCTAAGGGTTCTGCCATTTGACAGCATAATTCACAATTGATTTTGATCGTCTAAAATGGATCATCTCACATTTGCCTAGGTTAAAGTCTGTCTGCCATTTCTGTGCCCAAATGCCAATCCATCTATATCCTGTTGTGTCCATTCACAATCGTAGGCATTATCAGCAACTCCATTCCTGAAGGAAGGCTTATGCCCGAAATGTCGATTCTCCTGCTCCTCGGATGCTGCCTGGCCTGCTGTGTTTTTCCAGCACCACATTTTTCAACTCTGGTCTCCAGCATCTGCAGTCCTCACTTTCTCCTTATCAGCAACTCCACCAATCTTTGTGTCATCTTCAAACTTACAAATCAGACCACCCACATTTTAATGCTGATCTTTTATATATACTACAAACAACAGAGGACCTAAGACTGATCCCTGTGGAACACCACTAGTCACCAGTCTCCATTCTGAAAAACACCCTTCCACCACTACCCTCTGTCTTCTATGACCAAACCAGTTTTGCATCCATCTAGCCAGCCCATCCCAGATCCCATTTGATTTTAGGTTTCATACAAACCTGCCATGTGGGACTTTATCAAATTCCTTTCCAGTCAATACAAACTACATACAGAGCCCTTCCCTCATCAATTATCTTTGTCACCTCTTCAAAAGCTCCAATTAGGTTGGTGAGCTATGACCTTCCTCGTACAAAACCATGCTGCCTGACACTAACTAATCAATTTTCTTCCAAATATGCACATATCTGGTCCCTCAGTATCTTCTCCAAAAGCTTCCCCAGCACACATCAGGCTTACCAGCCTATAATTTTCTCAATTATCCCTGCTTCCTTTCTTAAACAAAGGAACAACAGTGACTAATCTGCAATCCTCTGTAACTTTGCCTGTGGTCCAAGAGGATGTAAAAATATCTGCTAATGCCCCTGCTACTTCTTCAATTGCCTCTCAGAGTAACCTGGGATACATCCCATCTGGCACTGGGGATTTGTCTACCTTCGTGCAGTTTAGGATACCCAAAACCTACTCCTTCAATATATTGACATTCTCTAGAGTATTCACACACTCATTCCTGACCAGAACATGTCCTTCTCCTTGGTGAATAATGATACAAAGTACAAATGAAGGATCTCACCCACTTCCTGTGATTCCACACATAACTTCCCTCCTTTGTGCTTGAGTGGGCCTATTCTTTCCCTTACTACCCTTTTTCTTCAAATTTATGCATAAAAAGCCGAGGGATTCTCCTTCACCCTGTTTGCTGAAGACATGGCCCCTTTTAGCCTTCCCAATTCCACATGTAAGTTCCTTCCTAATTTCTCTATACTCCTCATGGGCTTCATCAGTTTGTCGCTGTCTAGGTATATTATATGCTTCCTTTTTCCTTTCGACTAAGTTTACAATTTCCCTTGTCATTCCATAGTTCCTGAATCCTGCAATTCCTATCCTTCAGTTTTGCCAGGAGATGCATATGCTGCACTTTATTCAACTGGTCTTTAAAAGCCTCCTGCATGTCAAATGTAGATTTATCCTCAAATAACCGCTCCTAATCCACATTGCCCACTTTCTGTCCAATTTGGAAGTAATTGGCTGTTGCCCAATTAAGCACCCTCACCTGAGGGCCACTCTTGTCCTTGTCCATGACAACTCAAAATCTTATGGTCACTAACCCAAAATACTGTGTGACTGAAACATTGATCACCTGTCCTGGCTCATTCCCTAACACCAAGTCTAGCATGGCCTCTTCTCTGGTTGGATTGTCTCAAACTGGCAGTAACATCATAGTTCCATGCAGTAATCCATGTTTTAAGTTCATCTGGGAGGAAGTAAGGACTGCAGATGCTGGAGATCAGAGGTGATTATTGTGATGCTGGAAAAGCACAGCAGGTCAAGCAGCATCCAAGGAGCACAAGAGTCAATGTTTCGCCCTTAACCAGGAATGTGGGTGCTGTGTGTGTGCTGTGTCTGGTGTGTGGGTTTCATGATTTCAGCATTTTACTTGGCCAATGTACCCAGCATCCCTTGGGTACGGCCAAGTTAGCAATCTGTTTTAGCAGCCATGAGGTGGCTACACTACCCATTATCCCTGCTTTCTGTTGCCTGCCACTCAACCAATTTCCCAGCCATGTCTGTAACTTGCCCTCAATTCTGTGGGCTTCTACCTTTTATTATCAGTCTATTATCTGGGTATTTATCAAACGTCTTCTGAAAGTCATATAAACAGTTCATCTGTCTTGCTTGTTATACTTCTTACACTGAAGTAAAGGCATTCCAGGCCTCCAGTCCCTCTGAGCCCCACAACTTCCCTATGCCTGCTCTTACTCTGTACTATGCATATCTCAGTCTCACTTTTGTCCCCAGTCTCTGCACTTACTGGCCTGTTGTTCCAGTTACCACTCCCCTAGTTCAAATCCTCCTGAACAGCTCGAGCAAACTTCCCGCTGAGGATATTGGTGTCCCCCCCAGTTCAAGTGCAACCTGTCCTTATTGTACAGGTCCCACCTTTCCCAGAATACATCCCAATGATCCATACATCTAAATCCCACCCTCCTACACCAGCTCTGTAGCCATGTGTTCAACTGTACTCTCTCTCTCTCTCTGCACTCCTAGCCTCACAACCCCGTAGCATGGGTAGTAATCCTCAGATTACTACACTGGTAGTTTTGCTTTTTAGCTCCCTATCTAACTCCCTGAATTGTCTTCGCAGGACCTCTTCCTTCTTTCCACACCAATCATTTGTTCCAATGTGGACAATGACATCTGGCTATTTTCCCTTCCATTTGAGGATGTCCTGTACCTGCTCAGAGATATCCAAGATCCTGGCGCCAAGGAGGCAGCACACCATCCTAGAGTCTCGTTCTTAGTCACAGTAACACCTGCCTGTGCCCTGACTATCAAGACACCTACTAGCTACTACTGAGTCACCTGGACTTTGCCCCACCCTTATCTACAGCAGAATCAGTTGTGGTGCCACAGGCCTGGCTGCTGCTTGTACTATCTCCTGAGAGGCTATTTCCTCCCCTCCATTCCTCCACCCCTGTTTGAGAGGGGAATATTCACAGGAGGCTCCTAGAATACCTGCCTGCCTCTCCTGGCAGTCCCCCATCTAACTGTGTGGACTTGAGGTGTGAGCACCTCTGTAACGCTAGCGTCTATCACTCTCTCTGCATCACTGTGTGTCCAGCTGCTTCTGCAACCTAACCACTTGGCCTGAGGAGGTGCAGCTGGTCACACTTCCTGCAGACGCAGTTGTCAGGGACACTAGACTGCTCCCTGATTTCCCTCACTGACAGGAGTATACTACTGCCACCTCCACCCTTGAACACTTTTCAAATCAAAACAGTTGTCCCTCTGGATTGGGAAATTGCACAAGTCACTCCGCTTTTTAAGAAGAGTGCAATAAGAAAACATAACATTAGAACGAGGAGCTGGAATAGGCCGTCTGGCCCTTTGAGCCTGCTCTGCCACTCAATGAGATCATGGCTGATCTTTTCGTGGACTCGGACCAACTTACCCACCCTCTCACTGTATCCCTTAATTCCTTTATTATTCAAAAAAAGTCTATCTTAAGTTTAAAACGTTTACTGAAGCCGTGTCAACTACTTCATTGGACAAGGAATTCTATAGATTTACAATCCTCTGGGTGAAGAAGTTCCTTCTCAATTCAGTCCTAAATGTGCTCCGTCTAATCTTGAGGCTGTGCCCTGCAGTCCTAGCTTCACCTGGCAGCAGAAACATCCTCTCTACTTCTATCTTATCTTTTCCCTTCATAATTTTATATGTTTCTATAAGATTCCCTCTCATTCTTCTGAATTCCAATGACTATAATCCCAGTCTACTCAGTCTCTCCTCATAAACCAACCCCCTCAATTCCAGAATCAACCTCGCGAACCTCCTCTGTACCCCCTTCAATCCCAGTACATCCGTTCTCAAGTAAGGAGACCAAATCTGCACACAGTACTCCAGCTATGGCCTCACCATACCCTGTATAACTGCAACATTACCTCTCTGATTTTAAACTCAATCCCTTTCGCAATGAAGGACAAAATTCCATTTGCCTTCCTAATCATTTGTTGTACCTGCAGACCAACCTTCTGTGATTCATGCACAAGAACACCCAGGTCCCTCTGCATAGCAGCATGCTGCAACCTTTTACCATTCAAGTAATAATCCTTTTTACTGTTACTCCTACCAAAATGGATGACTTCACATTTATTAACATTGTATTCCATCTGCCAGTCCTTTGCCCACTCACTCAATGTATCTATGTTCCTCTGCAAAGTTTCATAGCCCTCTGCACACTTTGCTCTCCCATTCATCTTAGTATCATCTGCAAACTTTGACACACTACACATTGTCCCCAACTCCAAGTCATCTATACAAATTATGAATAACTGTGGTCCCAACACCGACTCCTGAGACACATCATTAATCACTGATTGCCAGGCAGAATAGCATTCATTTATCCCCACTCTTTGCTTCCTGTCATTCAACCAATCCTCTATCCTTGCTAATACTCTACCCCAACACCATGCATCTTTATGTTATGTAGCAGTCTCTTGTGTGGCACCTTATCAAAGGCCTTTTGGAAATCTAGGTACACCACATCCACTGGGTCTCCATTGTCCACCTTGCTTGTAATGTCTTCACAGATTTCCAAAAGATTTGTTAAGCATGATCTGCCCTTCGTGAACCCATGCTGCTTTTGCCCAACAGGACAATTTCTATCGAGATGTCCTGCTATTTCTTCCTTGATAATGGACTCAAGCATCTTCCCCACTACAGAGGTCAAGCTAACTGGTCAATAATTCCCTCCCTTTTGAAACAGTAGCGTCACTTTGCTGTTTTCCAATCTGCTGGCAGTGTCTCAGTATCCAGTGAATTTTGGGAAATTATCACCAGTGCATTTGCTATTTATCCTGCCATCTCTTTTAGTACCCTGGAATGCATTCCATCAGGGCCAGGAGACTTGTCTATCCTTAGCTCCATTAGCTTGCCCAACATTAACTCTTATGTATTAATGATTGTTTCAAAGTCCTCACCTACCTTAGTCTTTTTGTCAGTTACTGGCATGTTATTAGTATCGTCCACTGTGAAGACTGATACAAAATACCTGTTCAATGCCTCGGCCATTTCATCATATCCCATTACTAAATACCCCTTCTCATCCTCTAAAGGACTAACATTTACTTTAGCCGCTCTTTTTCGTTTTCTATATTTATAAAAACGTTTGCTATTTGTCTTTATATCCTGTGCTAGTTTTTTCTTATGTTCTATCTGACTTTTATTTATAGCTCTTTTTGTGGCTTTCTGTTGACCTTTCAAGTTTTCCCAGTCTTCTAGTTTCATGCTGTTTTTGGCCACTTTGTATGCCTTCTCTTTCAATTTGATAGCCTCCCTTATTTCCTTAGACCCCATGTAGATAACCCTTTTCTCATAGTCCTTCCTTTTGCTGAGCACCAGGTATTTTCAGTTCAATTAACCTAACATCATTGGAGAGAAAACTGTTGAACTCTACAATCAAGTCCAGGGTAACCGAACAGCTCAAAGTTTCAGTTAATCAGAGATTCGTGATCAGTAGGTCATGCCTGATAAACCTCAAATTTTTGAAGTGGTGACAAATGTAGTGGACAGCAGAATGTCTACACATTTGCAGAAGATGTTTGATAAAGACCCACATAACAGACTGTTAATTAAAGTAGAAGCCCACAGAATTGAGGGCAACTCAATGACACAGCTGGGAAATTGGTTGAGTGGCAGGCAACAGAAAGTAGGGATAATGGGTCATGTAAAACACATATTGCTAACTTGGCAATACAGCAAGGGGTGTTAGGTACATTGGCCAAGTAAAATGCTGAAATAACGCTCTGGTCAGAGCTGTCTAAATTATTTGAAAGGGAGACCAGACAACATTAGGTACTCACATTGGCAGGCTGTGACCAGTAGTATCCCACAAGGATCTGTATTAGGGCCTCAATTATTCACATCACTCATTAATAACTTGAATAAAGGTATAGAAAATCATACATCTAACTTTACTGATAACACAAAGCTACACAGAATTGTAGACAGATTAGATGATAGCTTAAAATTACAAAGGTATAGTAATAGACTAAATGAATGGACAAAACTGCGCCAGATGGAATTAAATATAAGCAAGTGTGAGATTATCCATTTTTGAGCTAACAAAGGATAGATCAGGATATTTTCTAGATGGTATGACCTTAAGCACAGAGGTTCAGAGACTGGAGGTTTATCTTTAAAATATCACAAACCAGTAGAGAAAATCAAGAAAGCTAATGGAATGCTGGCATTTATACATAGAGGTCTGTCTGCAAGGAAGACCCTGAGCTTCTCGTTGCCTGCCGCTTCAACACACTACCCTGCTCCCTGGCCAACATTTGTCTCAGGTTTGCTGCAGTGCATCCGTGAAGCTTAGTACAAGCTGGAAGAACAACATCTCATTTTCCACTCGCTACCCTCCAGTCTTCTGGACTTAGTATAGAGTTCAATAACTTTAGGGCTCGAGCTCTCCTATGCCCTTACCCCACCCCAACACACCAGGCCTTGTTATCACATAATCTGCTATTATACACAATCCAGTGTTAGCCACTAACAGTCTTCATTAATAGATATTCATCCTCCTTACCAGATTGTTATCCACTCCTTTGTGTGTCCAAGTATTCTTCTCTTTCTTTGGGTTCTATCCCAACCTATCATTTACCCCTTTCCGCACCCTGTCTTCTGCATATAAACTGACATTTTCCGAGCTACCGTCAGTTCTGAGAAAGCATCACTCGACCTGAAATGTTAACTCTGACTTCTCTCCACAGATACTGCCAGATCTGCTGAAGTTTACCAGCAATTTCTGTTTTTGTTGCAATCTCTTTCTTTTAATGCTTTGGATAATGGAGCTGAATACAGAGTTAACCATTTGGTAGTACAGAACCTGAGTATTGCTTTGCTAAAAAAAATGAAAGTTGTAGAAGTCTTTCATCTTGCATTCATCAGGAGAACTGACATAAAATACCAATTCAAAGGGAAAAACCATCAGTTATACTGTATGAAAGGAAAGTGATTGATTGGCAAATAGACTCAGATTTGTGGAGAAGTTTGCCATGGAAATTGCATCAATTAATGATGATTGACAGTTAACAGCCAAGCAAGCGGTGGGAATCTGGAAGTCATTGCCTCTAAGAATGGAAGAACCAGAGACCCTCATAGTACTTAGATGTACACTTGTAATGCCAAGGCAGACAAGGCTATGGACCAAGTGCTGGAAAGTGAAATTAGAACAGTTAGGTGATTGATTTTGACCAGCATGGACACATTAGATGAGTGAAAGGGCCTTTTTCAGTGCTATAGATCTCCATGACGATGATTCTATGACACCTCCCATAGTCCGTGCACATGTAAGAATGGGTAGACACAATTCATGATAGGCTATCTCTGACAGTCTATGTAAATACTCTGCTCTCAGGTGCTATACCCAGTTATTTAATCCCTTCCTGTGCACTTCAATCTTTAAAATACTTTGTTCACCATTTAATTTCTGAAGCTGGAGTTCTGTCAAAACTCATCTTAAGTCCCAAAGGGAATCAAGCATAATGGCTGTCACGCATCACTGGGGTAGGAGGTGGGAAATCAAGCTTCACTATTCCCAGATTCATCACAAGTTAGATTTCAAAGAATTGGCAGAATTCCTCAATTTACTTGTCTTTTTGACCCAGGTTGACAAAGTATGCAGCAGATTTCAGTACCTAACAAAAAAATTACTATTTATTGTCACAATTCACTGGAAACCAGCTATTCCTGGAGTCATCACAAAAGTTAAAGATTGTAAAATTAGTACACAAACTCCTCAGTTTATCTGATTTGGAAACCAATGTTCATTGGAAGCATGGACCAAGTTCTGTACTTAATAACAATTACAGTTTATTACAAGTAATTAAACTCGAGCTACAGGTAAACAGTTATAAATAGTCAGCAGATAACACTACTCATTAAATTGCTATTCCTGTTATAATATACACCCTCTCTCTCCTATACACACCCACGCGCACACATAGGGATAAACTGGAAAGTAGGTGAGCAGCCATTTTTTTGAGATTTGTTGAATTGGTTCTTGCTGATCAGAAGATTTCTCCTTGGCCTTCCTTCTCTGGGTGCTCCCACTGATTTGCAAGAGGCACGTGGTAGCATGTTCACTTATTAAAGGTCTCTGACTTATTAATTAAAAACCACAGCTTACAGCAACTGCTAAAGAAAGGTTAATTTTTTTTCAATTTTTTTTGTAGCTAACAAGATTTTTTGAGCTGATAGAGTTTGGAAAAGCTTCTCTGTATCTTGTTCATAGCTACAAGCTGTTCAGCTACCTGAGAACCAATCGTCTAGTTGGCAGGCAGAAGGCTTTTGTCATTCCCCCTCCCACTCCACCAAGGACATGCAGGTCCTTGGACTCCTCTATCGCCAAACCATAGCAACACGACGGCTGGAGGAAGAGCGCCTCATCTTCCGCCTAGATACCCTCCAACCACAAGGGATGAACTCAGATTTCTCCAGTTTCCTCCTTCCGTCCGCAACCCTCGAACTCAGCACCACCTTCCTAACCTGCAATCTTCTTCCTGACCTCTTGGCCCCCACCCCTACTCCGGCCTATCACCCTCACCTTAACCTCCTTCCACTTATCGCATTTCCAACGCCCCTCCCCCAAGTCCCTCCTCCCTACCTTTTATCTTAGCCTGCTGGGCACACTTTCCTCATTCCTGAAGAAGGGCTCATGCCCGAAACATTGATTTTCCTGCTCCTTGGATGCTGCCTGACCTGCTGCACTTTTCCAGCAACACATTTCAGCTTCCCTATTCATGCCAACCTTCCCATTCACTCTCACAGACCTTGAACTCAATGATCTCACTTTTAAAGACCTTCCACATGCCGGAGGTCCCTTTGCCTGCAAACTACTCCAATTTACCCCTGCAAGCACCTGTCTAATTCCACCAAAATTTGCCTTGCCACAATTTAGAACTTGAACCTGTGGACCAGTTTTGTCCCTCTCCATAACTATTTTAAAATTAATAGATCTATAGTCACTAGTTCCAAACGGCTCCCCCACTGTTACCTCCACCACTTGTCCTGCCCTATTTCCCAAGGGTAGGTTGGGTTTTGCCCCTTCCCAAGTAGAACCATCTATATGCTGCTTGAGGAATCTTTCCTGAAAGCACTTCACAAATTCTACCCCATCTAAGCCCTTAAAGCTCTGGCAGTTAAGAGGCAGCATGGTGACTCAGTGGGTAGCACTGCTGCCTCAAAGTTCTAGGGACCCAGGTTTGACTCCAGCCTCTGACAACTATCTGTGTGGAGTTTGCATATTCTCGCCGTGTCTGCGTGGGTTTCCTCTGGGTTCTCTGGCTTCTTCCCACAATCCAAAGATTTGCAGATTAGGTGAATTGTCCGTGCTAAATTGCCCATAGTGTTCAGGGATGTGTAGGTTAGGTGCATTAGTCAGGGGTAAATATAGGACAGGGGAATAGGTCTGGGTAGGTTAGTCTTCGGAGGGTCGGTGTGGACTTGTTGGGCCAAAGGGCCTACTTCCGCACTGTAGGGATTCTCTGATTCGTTTGCAACCACACGTCAACCACTGCTCCAACAAGCCACTTGCAATAAGCGTCAGGTTAGTTGCTTTCAAAACATTCAGCAATCCTTTTATTGTAAAAACAGCTATTTTCTCATTTCAGTCCACAAGGACTGCTTTTCCCCAAGGCAATATCTGCCCATCTTTGCCAACACAACTTTACCACGTAGAGGAAATCTTAAAATTAAAATAGTATCATAATTCTTACCTTGCCTCCGACATGAGAATTGGGCCCCAGACAAAGTATCGAGAAGAAAGTGGCTAATATTACTCAGGGTGTCCATCAGCTGACTGATGAATAGCCTCCACCTTACTCTGAAAGATTGCAGCCACAATGAACTCCTGGTCTCCGATACCTCTGTCAAACATTTCCTCAGTGCTACTATCAAACCTACAAGTACAGTAAATAATAACCATGTACAATTCAAACTGAAGCCAGTTTGCCTTCATACTTCACAGATTATAACTGAGCACCTTGGTTATTTAGAATTGGTAACAATACTTTTCATGTGGACTAAATTTTTGGTCAATTGTAATCGAGTAGAATTTGTAACACCACTTCCCAACAATAACTTGCGTTTATATAACATCTTTTGTGTGTCGTTAAGAAGTTTCACAAAAGAATTGTGAAATTGTACTTAATGCTGAAAATGTGTTGCTGGAAAAGCGCAGCAGGTCAGGCAGCATTCAAGGAACAGGAGAATCTACGTTTCGGGCATAAGCCTTTCTTCAGGAAGAAGGGCTTATGCCCGAAATGTCGATTCTCCTGTTCCTTGGATGCTGCCTGACCTGCTGCGCTTTTCCAGCAACACATTTTCAGCTCTGATCTCCAGCATCTGCAGTCCTCACTTTCTCCTTGAAAATTGTACTTAATGTCAAGTGTCCTATGGAAACATTAAATCAAATGAAAGAAGTGGGATCTGCGAAACGTCTTAAAGAAGCTAAGCAGTTTAGGGAAGGAATTCCAAAACTTGGGGCCTCGGCAGCTGAAAGCACAGATGCCAATTTTGAAGGAATTGGGCTTGCATGAAAGGCCACAATTAAAAGAACATTAATATCTCAGAAGGTTGTGCAATTGGAGATAATTGTACAGATAGACAGGGATAAAGCCATAGAGGAACTGAATGAGAAATTTAAAATTAAGGTGTTGCTTTCCTAGGGACTAATGTAGTTTGTGGGTGATAAGGGGAAATAGAACGTGACGCATGCTACATTAAGGTCAACAGAGTTTTCGATAAGCTCAGATCTATTTACGGTAGAAGGTGGGAGGCCAGCCAGGATTCCACCTTGAACTTTGATTTGATTGCATAAGGCATTGATCTAGCCTTGCAAAATATTCAATGATGCCATCACATGATTAGACTGGCAAAGTGACAGGCCACCATACTTATCAAGAACACATATCAGTTTCTTCTTAATCTCCCAAACCATAATGAGTACAACTTCTAATGACTTCCCTATTTTTATACTCCTATTCCCTTTGAAATGAAGGCCAACTTGCCATTTGCCTTTCCTATTACCTGCTGAACCTGCATGTTAGCTTTTTTGAGATTCATGCACAACGACCACCAGTCTTGCAGCTGACTGCAGTCTTTCTCTATTTTAATAATATTCAGTTCCTCCATTCCTCTTGCTAAAGCACATAACTTCCAGTTTCCCAAACTATATTCCATTTGTCAATTAAACTTGTCTACATCTCTCTGCAGACTCTTCATGTCATCCTCAACATCTCATTCTTGGAAGATTACTACCAGTGCATCTAATATCTCTGTAGCTACTTCCTTTAATATCCTACAATGTATCCCCCTGGTCCAAGGGGACTTATCCAATTTTGGCCTCATTAGTTTCCCCCGCACTTTTTCTTCTAGTGATAGTTTTCTATTTATTTCCTCTCCTCCTTATGCTCCTTGCTATTTACCAATTTTGGAATACTATTAGTATCTTCTACTGTGAAGACTGATGCAAAGTATATATTCAACTCGCCTGATATTTCCTGGTTCCCCATTATCATTTCCCATGCCTTGTTCTCCAAGGGGCTTATGTTCACTGTGACCTCTCTCTTCTTTTTTATATATTTAAAGATGCTCTTGTTGTCCATTTTGTTAGTACTTGCACGTTCACTCTCAATGCTTATTTTCTCCCCCTGTTTTTACTTGTTTTATTCTGATGGTTTTTAAAACTTTCCCAATCTTCTAGTTTACCACTAATCTTTGCCAAATTGTGTGTGTTATCTTTCAAGTTAATGCTAGCCTTAACTTTCCTGGTTAGCCTAGTCGTGCAGCCATCAGTAAACAATGTTCAGCACCATTTGCGAGTCCTCAGGTACTGAAGCAGTCCATGTTCATATGTACCAAGACCAGGACAACATGCAGACCTCGGTTGTTAAGTGGCAAGAAAATACTGTGTGTCACAAGAACCAAGCAATGACCATCTCAAACAAGAGGTAATCTAAACATCTCATCTCAACAATCAATAGTGTTACATGAATTCTACATTTTTTACTTTGTGTTGTGGACCATGAGATGACAATTGAAAGGGCAGCTTTGGACAGCAGTTTGTCAGAGAGTCATACAGCAGGGGAAACAGACCCTTCAATTCATCTGCGCCTGTTTGTTTTTGAACCCCCTCTGAAGGTTGATTCATCAAAGACCGTTATTGACTCTTCAACTCTGTGGTGGCAGTGTGCTTATAGCAGACATTTGGCCATTAATGAAGTCAGCACCTGGGAACTGATGAAGAGTCAGCTCGACTTGAAACGTTAACTTGCTCTCCGTGGATGCTGCCTGACCCACTGTGATCTCCAGCATTTGTTGTTTTCAGTACAGGTTCCAGCATCTGCAGTAATTTGCTATGAAATGGTGCCAGCAAGTCTCGTGGGGAAGATGATGGTTAAACAGACAGAGGGGCTGGAGTCTTTTGAGTTGTTTTGAATTGGGAATTTCTGAAGCAGCAGTTTGGTTGTTAGTTGTCAGTATGAAGATTTGAAAGCTCACTGCTCAAACTCCCATTACAAGCTATTGGAAACTTAGAGTAGAAACTAAATAATAATTATTACTGAATCTTCAGATTGAATTGAAAAGGGTGGCAATGATCAATGTCTTCATAAAATCAGTCAAGAGATAATGCTATTGTTTATTAAGGATTGCATTGTGGAAACTGCTTCAGTAGTCTGGCTGGTTTTGTTATTTTCCCTTTGTTAACATGCACCTTTTTAACAGTGTTTATCTTGTTGGGTTTTTGTGTGAATGGGGCTAAAAACAAAGGTTACCAGTTTTAATCATATTCATTAGATTACTTTGTTATAGAGTCACAGAGTTGTACAGCTCAGAAACAGACCAACCCATCTATGCTGACTAGCTATCCATCCAGATGCTTTTTAAATGTTAAATTTGCTTTGATAACATTACTGTATTGTTAATTAATAGTAAAGTATTTTCTTTAAGCTAGACCTGGTGTCTGGTATCAATTATTCACAAAGTTTTCTTGAGATTGGTTATTCAAAAGGTGTGCTGAGGAGCCATTGGGGTCAATGTTTAGGGTCTTTGAAGATTTTAATTTGACTGTGTTGCAAATACAGAAGTAGGGAGGCTGAATTGATTTGGCAGTCTGTCCCCAGTCAACCATATATAACACCATTGACCAGAAACTCAACTGGGTCAGCCATATAAATACTGTGGCTACCAGAGCAGGTCACAGGCTGGAAACTCTACAAGTAATTCACCTCCTATCTCTCTAAAGCTTAGCCATCATTTACATGGCACATGTCAGGAGTATGACAGAATACTGCCCACTTGCCTGGATTTTCTCAAGGTAAACTTGCAAGTTGAGTCACTAGTTAGGAAGGAGAAAGTGAGGACTGCAGATGCTGGAGATCAGAGTTTAAAAATGTGTTACTGGAAAAGCACAGTAGGTCAGGCAGCATCAAAGGAGAAGGAGAATGGACGTTTCGGGCATAAGCCTGAAGAAGGGCTTATGCCTGAAACGTTGATTCTCCTTCTTTGATGCTGCCTCACGAGTTAGGAAGACAAATGCAATGATGGCATTTATTTTGATGGCATTCATTTACTTGAAAGTAAAAGCAGGGATGTACTTCTGAGGCTCTATTAAGGTTCTGAACAGACAACATTTGGAGTATTGTACACAGTTTTGGGCCCCATATCTCAGGAAGGATGTACTAACCCTGGGGCGTGTTCAGAGGACGTTCACGAGAATGGTCCCAGGAATTTTAAGTTTAACATATGAGGAAGATTTGAGGATTCAGGGTTTATGTTCTGTGGAGGTTAGAAAGGTGAGGGGCGATCTAATCAAAACATACAGAATACTGAATGACCTGGACAGAGTAGATGGTAGGAAGATGTTTCATTGGGAGGAGAGATTAGGATCCAAGGGCATAGCCTTAGAGTAAAGGGAAGACCTTTAACAACAGAAATAAGAAGAAACTTCTTCAGCCAGAGAGTGGTAAATCTATGGACTTCATTGCCAGAAGGCTGTAGAGGGCAGGTCACTGAATTTATGTACGACCGAGATAGATTCTTGAGTATCAAGGGTTACAGGAGAAAGCAGAAGAACGGGGTTGAGAAACTTATCAGCCATGATCGAATGCCGGAGAAGACTCAATGGGCTGAATGGTCTAATTTTTGCTCCTATGTTATAGGAGCAAAATGGGTGTTATAGCTGCAAGAATATTAGGATTGTAATAGTAGAAGGTTTCAACTTTCCTAACATTGACTGGGACTACCGTAGTATTAAGGGCTTAGATGGAAAGAAATTTGTTAAGCGTTTTTAGGAAGAATTTCTCATGCAGTATGTAAATGGCCTTACGAGAGAAGGAGCAAAACTTGACCTCTTGGGAAATCAGGCATTACAAGTGACGGAAGTATTAGTGGGGGAGCACTTCGGGACGAGGGACCATAGTTCCATTAGTTTTAAAATAGTTATGGGAAAGAATCGGTGTGGCCCATAAGTTAAAGTTCTGAATTGGGGCAAGGCCAATGTTGATATTCTTAGACAGGGACTTCCAAACGTTGACTGGGGGAAGCTGTTTGCAGACAAATAGACATTTGGTAAATGGGCGGCTTTTAAAAGTGAGTTAATGAGGATTCAGGGCCACCATGTTCCTGTTAGAGTGAAGGATAAGGCTGGCAGGAGTAGGGAATGCTGAATAACTAGAGCTACTTAATCCCTGGTCATGAAAAAGGAGAAAGCATATGACTTGCAAAGGCAGCTGGGATCAAGAGAATTCCTTGAGGAACATAGAGGGTATCAGAGTCCACTTAAGAGAGAAATCAGGAGGGTTAAAAGAGGACATGAGATGGCTTAGGCAGATAAGGTAAAGGAGAATTCAAAAAGATTCTGCAAGTACATCAAATGCAAAAGAGTAACTAGGGAGAGAATACGGCCTCTTAAAAGATCAACAAGGTTGTCTATAAGCGGAGCTATAAGACAGGTGAGATCCTAAATGAATATTTCTCTTCAGTATTTACCGTCGAGAAAGGCATGGATGCTGAGGAACTTGGGGAGATAAATAGTGATGTCTTGAAGACAGTCCACATTACAGAAGAGGAGGTGCTGGAAGTCTTAAAATGCATTAAGGTAGATAAATCCCCAGGACCTGATGATGCATATCCCAGGACTTTGTGGGAGGCTAGGGAGGGTATTGCTGGGCCTCTAGTGAAGATATTTGCCAACAGCCACAGGGTGAAGTGCCTGAAGGTTGGAGGGTGACTAATGTTGTGCCATTATTTAAGAAAGGCTGCAGGGAAATGCCTGGGAACTACAGACCAGTGAGCCTAACGTCTGTGGAGAGTAACTTGTTAGACGGGATTATGAGAGACCAGATTTACAGGCATTTGGAGAGGCAAGGACTCATTTGGGATAGTCAGCATGGCTTTGTGCGTGGAAAATCATGTCTCACGAATTTTTGAGATCTTTTATGGGGTGACCAGGAAAGTAGATGAGGATAGTGTGGTATACATTGTTTACATGGACTTTAACAAGGTCTTTGACAAGGTACCACACGGTAGGTTGTTGAGTAAGGTTAAATCTCTCCAGATCCAGAGAGAGCTAGCCAATGGGATACAAAATTAGCTTGATGGTAGAAGATAGCAAAGGGCTGTTTTTCAGACTGCAGGCCTGTGATCAGCAGTGTGCCACAGCAATCAGTGCTGGGTCCACTGTTATTCATGATTTATATAAATGATTTGGATGAGAATTTAGGAGGTACGGTAGTAAATTTACAGATGACACCACGATTGGTGGTATAGGGGACAGTGAAGAAGGTAATCTGGGAATGCAGCGAGACCTTGATTAACTGGGCCAGTGAGCTGAGGAATGGCAGATGGAGTTTAATTTAGATAAATACAAGGTGTTGCATTTTGATGGGTCAAACCAGGGCAGGATTTATACAGTCAATCATAGCGTCCCGTAGAGTGTTATGGCACAAAGTCATACAACATAGAACATTACAGCGCAGTACAGGCCCTTCGGCCCTTGATGATGCGCTGACCTGTGAAATTAATCTGATGCCCTTCTAACCTACAGCGTTCCATTATTATCCATATGTATGTCCAATGCCCAGTTAAATGCCCTTAACATTAGCGAGTCTACTACTGTTGCAGGCAGGCCGTTCCACGCCCATATTACTCTCTGAGTAAAGAAACTACCCTGATATCTATCCTAAATCTATCAACCCTTAATTTAAAGCTATGTCCCCTCGTGTTAGCCATCACCATCTGAGGAAAAAGGCTGTCACTCTCCACCTTATCTAACCCCCGATTACCTTATACGTCTTGATTAAGTCATCTCTCAATCTTCTTCTCTCCACTAAAAACAACCTCAAGTTCCTCAGCCTTTCCTTGCAAGACCTTCCTCCCATACCAAGCAACATCCTGGTAAATCTCCTCTGAACCCTTTCCAAAGCTGCCACATCCTTCCTTTAATTTGGTGACCAGAACTGTATGCAGTATTCCTGGTGTGGCCTTATCAGTGTCTTGTACAGCTGAACCATGACTTCGCGGCTCTGAAACTTAATCCCCCTACCAATAAACGCCAACACACCATATGCCTTCTTAACCACCCTATCAACCAGGGTGGCAACTTTCAGGGAATTATGCACCTGGACACTGAGATGTCTCTGTTCATTTACACTGCCAAGAATTTTACCATTAGCCCAGTACTCTGCATTCCTGTTATTTTTTCCAAAGTGAACTACCTGACACTTTTCCACATTAAACTCCATTTGCCACTTCTCAGCCCAGCTCTGCATTTTATCTACGTCCCCCTGTAACCCACAACATCCTTCGGCACTATCCACAACTCTGCCTACCTTAGTGTCATCTGCAAATTTACCAATGTAAATTCATCCACGCCCATCTCCAGACCATTTATAAAAATGACAAACAGCAGTGGCCCCAAAACAGATCCTTGCGGTACACCACTGATAACTGAGCTCCAGGATGAACATTTCCCATCAACCACCACCTTCTTTCAGCTAGCCGATTTCTAATCCAAATCGCTAAATCACTTCAATCCCGAAACTCTGTACTTTGTGCAATAGCCTATCATGTGGAACCTTATCAAACACTTTACTGAAATCCATATACACCACATCAACCACTTTACCTTCAGCCACCTGTTTTGTCATCTTCTCGAAGAACTCAATAAGATTAGCGAGACATGACCTATCCTTCACAAAACCGTGTTGACTATCTCTAATCAAATTACTCCTTTCCAGATGATTATAAATAAGTTTTTCCAGCACCTTACCTACAATTGAAGTAAGGCTCACTAGTCTATAATTATCAGGGTTGTCTCGACTCCCCTTCTTAAACAAGAGAACAACATTTGCTATCCTCCAATCTTCTGGCACTACTCCTGTCGACAATAATGACATAAAGATCAAAGCTAAAGGCTCTGCAATCTGCTCCCTGGCTTCCCAGAGAATCTGAGGATAAATCCCATCTGGCCCAGGGGTCTTAACTATTTTCAGATCTTCCAATATTGCTAAAACCTCCTCGTTATCGACCTCAATCCCATCTAACCTTGTAGCCTGTATGTCCATATTCTCACTAACATTACCCTTTTCCAAGGGGAATACTGACAAAAAGTATTCATTAAGGGCTTCCCAATGTCCTCAGATTCCACAACTTTCCACTACTATCTTTGATTGGCCCTAATCTTACTATAGTCATTCTTTTATTCCCGATAGACCTATAGAAGGCCTTAGGGTTTTCCTTGATCCTATCCGCCAACAATTTCTCATGTCCCCTCCTGGCTCTTCTTAGCCCTCTCTTTAGATCTTTTCTGGCTAACTCATAACTCTCAAGCCCCCTAACTGAGCCTTCATGTCTCATCCTGACATAAGCCTTCTTCTTCCTCTTGACAAGTCCTAGGGGTACAGGTTCATAGCTACTTGAAAGTGGAGGCACAGGTAGATAGAGTGGTGAAGAAGGCTTTTAGCATGCTTGTTTTCATTGTTCAGAGCACTGACTATAGCAGTTCAGATGTCTTGTTGCAGCTGTACAAAATTATGGTGAGGTCACATTTGGAGTACTACAGACAGTTCTGGTTGTCCTACTATAGAAAGGATATTATTAAACTAGAAAGAGTCTAGAAAAGATTTACTAGGATGCTACCTGTTTAGGAAGGTTTGAGTCGTGAAGGGAAGTTGGATAGGCAGGGACTTTTTTCCCAGGAGCTTAGGAGCCTGAGAGGTGACCTGTTAGAGGTCTATAAAAACATGAGAGGCATAGGTAAGCCAACAGATTTTCCTTATGGTAGGAGAGTATAAAACTAGAGGGCATAGGTTTAAGGTGAGAGGGGAGACATACAAAAGGGTCCAGAGGGGCAAATCTTTCACACAGGATGGTGAGTGTCTGGAACGAGGTGCCGGGGTAATGATGGAAGTGAGTACGATTTTGTCATTTAAGAAACATTTAGACAGATACATGGATGGGTTTAGTATGGACAGATATGGACTAAACACAGGAAAATGGGACTAGTTTAATTGTGAAAATTGGATGGCATGCCAAGTTACGCTAATGGGGCCTGTTTCCATGCTGTAGACTCCTATGACTCTAAGCAACTGTGCATATTACCAATGTAAGGAGAATGAGAAAAATGTGGAGAGCTAATTTGTCCTGATAACCATGTCACTAAGACTCTTAGAATTTAGCCAGTGGTGAAGCATAACTCCAGGTGAAGGCTTTGCGGATCACTCCCCATACCCAGTTATGTTCAGACTTTGTCTAACTGGGTAAGTGGTATGATTGAGCCCACAGCTCAAGGTCCTTTCTGCACCATGGGGGTAAACACAAAGCCCGGGGGGGGGGGGGGGGGGGGGGGGGGGCTTATATTCAGGGCCTGAAGGCCTCCTCCAGGAGTCCTTTTGCCACTGCCCATGCAGCTTCCTTTCCTGCCTCACGATCTGCCCTGGCATGGTGATCTCTTGTCCCAGCATGGTGGTCTTTTGGCCTGATGTGGCCTCAGTGTGGACTTCTATCCTCAACAGCCTCAAGGTGAAGACTCGCGCAGTCTGGAGCCAAGGCACGATGCAGACTAGAGACTAAGTGCTAGCGTGGACTGGGTTGGAAGGACTGTTGTTCTGAACATTTAATTTTACTATTTTCTAATTTATTCCTACAATCTGTTATGATGTTGGACCTTTTAGTTCTTTCTTTTTCTATTTTTTTTCCAGAGAACTTGAACTGTGAAATCTGTACCTAGGCATCTTGTACCTAATATAGTGCCATAAGTGGTGACTTGTAAATAGTTCATTGTATTCATTTCAGTGGATGTGACAATAAAGCTAATTCAATTCAATTCAAATGGTCAGTGCAAGGCAACTCCTTACCATGTAGTGGCTTGGTCTTTGCAGCTTGCAGCAAATCTGCACGAGCCACTCTATAATGCTCCTCCAACTGCTGATGTAGGTAAGTTACAAAGATCAACGTTTGGGAGCAGACATCTTCAGGGGCCTTCCCATGAACAACCACGCCCAGCAAAACTGAAACGTCAGACCTGGAAGGAAGGAAACAGGCAAAACCAACATTGAAGATACCTTCTGACTGGCTGATGCATTGTCTGAAAAAATAAATTATCCTAATTTTGGCTCCGCTGAACACAATCAAGAAATTCACAGCTTTTGAGGCCCTGCCCTATAATTCAATTCCTAGTTCCTGGTACTGTGCAAACAGGATTTCACATCGATTCTTCCTTATGCTGTTGATTCCAATGGAGATCACAATGACTGACTGTCCCTTTCTACTATCCTTCCAAGCTGGTTGGAGATGTCCCTGATCCTCGCACCAAGAAAGCAAGCTTTCTCAGGGTCCAGTTCCTACTTAGAAAGGATGCTCTACTGTTCCCTAATTTTTGAATCCCTTACAACTACCACATTACACTTCCTGATCTCCTGCTCCAAATACCACAGTCAGCATTCTGCTTGTCCTTCTAACAGGTTTCATGCTTATTCTCTCAGATTGCGAGTAATGAATACAATTAAATTCAGCACGGACTAAGCCCCACTCTCTGCAACTGAATCCTCAGTTTCCTGACCCACAGGTCACAATCAGTGAAGATTGGGGACAATATTTCATCCTCACTAACACTCAACATTGGAGCCCCCCAGGGATTGGTACTCAGCCCCTTACTATACTCACTGTATACCCATGACTGCATCGCCAAATACCAGACTAATGCCATTTACAACTTCGCTGATGACACCACCATAGTCGGGAGGTGGAAGATCTGGAAAAATGGTGCAGAGAACAACCTAGCTCTCAATGCCAGCAAAACCAAGGAACACATTATTGACTTTCGCCAGGATGTTACTCATGCCCACCTACACACTAACAACACAGAGGTGGAATGAGTGGACAGTGTCAAGCTCCTGGGAGTGGTCATCCACAACAAGCTTTCTTTGACTCTTCATGTGGACGTACTGATTAAAAAGGCCCAACAACATCTCTTCTACCTCGGACAGCTGAGGACATGTGGCATGATGGCGAATACCCTTGCCAACTTTTATCGGTGCACCATCGAGAGCATTCTATCTGGATGCATCACTACCTGGTATGGCAAGATCGGAGACGGTTACAAAGAGTGTTGAGCCAGACGGTTACAAAGAGTGGTGAACAATCACAAAGGCCAACCTCCCATCTATAGAATCCATCTACAGGCCCGCTGTCAAGGAAAGACTGCCAGCATTCCCAAAGACCCATCCCACCCTGGCAATGCTTTTCTACAACCTCTACCATCGGGGAAAAGGTACAGAAGCCTGAACACTCGCACCAGCTGGTTTTGCAACAGTTTCTACCCTACTGTTAGAATACTGAATGGACTCACAAACTGTTAACATTCGCCTGTACCTGTATTTTGTTTTTGCTGCTATTTACCTATTATTCACTTATCTATGCTTCTTAATTCTGTGATCTGCCTGTACTGCTCAAAAGACAAAGTTTTTCACTGTGCCTCGGTACACGTGACAATAAATTCAATTCAATTCAAATCAAGGCTGGCCCACTCCGATATAGACCTCTCTAATCCTGCTCTGAATTAAGTTTCAAAACCACAATAGCTCTTTCTTTCACACCAAGGACGTAAACAATCACACCCAATAATAAAAAGGAAGCATATTACATAAATGGGGAAAGATTTCAGAGCTCTAAGATGCATGGAGATCTGCACGTCCTATGCGTGAATTGCAGGAATTCCTTAACATTCAAACTTCTGGACCTGTGCCTCACCACACACTTTACCTTCAATGACACCTTCACCACCCTACTAACATGGTGTTCGGCCTTCAGACATCTATGGACAAATACTCCAAGGTGCCTCTGTTCCAAAGAACTTCCTAGTGTCATGCCATTCATTGAATATTTCCTTGCTCTTCCAAAGGAGTAATTTCAGGGTTAAATTCCATCTACCACTTTTCTGCCCACTTGACCATACCAGTTATATCTTTTTGTAGCCCAGACTCGCAACCTCACTGTTAACCACCTGACCAAACTTTGTGTCATCCACAAATTTATTAATCCAACACCCTACATAGTCATCTATGTCATGGAGGTGCCAGTATTAGACTGGGGTGTACTTCCAAATAAACCTGTTGGACTATAACCTGGTGTTGCGTGATTTTTAACTTTGTCCAGTCATTAAAGCAGCCTTCTGTCATCATCTTCTGTTTCTACAACTGAGCCCATTTTGAATCCACTTCATCAAAGTATCCCGTATCCCAAGTGCACTTGCCCTCTTGATAAGTCTCCTATGTGGTACCTTGTCAAAGGCTTCACTGAAATCCAAATGAACTGCCATCAATTGGACGCCTTCATCTGTACATAAACATCTGGATCTCGGTGTGCAGGGAACAATTTCAAAGTTTTCAGATACACTCAGTTTAAAAGATTTGTACACTGTTAGAAGGATAGTGTGGAACTCCAAAGGTCAGTGAGAAGTTGGGAGTGCATGGCACATGAGGCTTAGTGCAGTGTGTGTGTGTGTGTGTGTGTGTGTGTGTGTGTGTGTGTGTGTGTGTGTGTGTGTGTGTGTGTGTGTGTGTGTGTGTGTGTGTGTGTAAAATGCATCAGATTAGATTACTTTACAGTGTGGAAACAGGCCCTTCGGCCTAACAAGTCCACACCGACCCGCCGAAGCGCAACCCACCCATAACCCTACATTTACCCCTTACCTAACACTACGGGCAATTTAGCATGGCCATTTCACTTGACCTGCACATCTTTGGACTGTGGGAGGAAATCGGAGCACCTGGAGGAAACCCACGCAGACACAAGGAGAATGTGCAAACTCCACACAGTCAGTCACCTGAGGTGGGAATTGAACCCGGGTCTCTGGCGCTGTGAGGCAGCAGTGCTAACCACTGTGCCACCGTGCCACCCACCAAGTGAACAGGAACTAGACTACTACAGTGTACTCAACTTTATTAATTAGCCATAGACTATATGAGCAGAAAGATGATGTTGAACTTGTACAAGGTACTCATTAGATCTCATCTGGAGTACTGTGTACAGTTGTGGGCACCACATTATAGGAAAGATGTGAATACACTGGGGAGAGTGCAGAATCAATTGAGAATAAAGGTTCCAGGAATGAGAAGTTCATGTTATGAGGATAGTTTGAAGAAGTTGGGAATATTTTCCCTGCAGAGAAGATGGCTGAGAGAAGATCTAGTTGAGAAAAAGAGCAGGCTAGACAGAATTGATAGGGTGAAGCTGTTTCTACTTATTGAAAAAAAGCAAAAATGAGAGGGCACAGATTTAAAGTGATGTGTCAATAAAGCAAAAGTGATGTGAGAGAAAAAAAATTATTCACACAGGGTTTTTAGGGTCTAGAATAAACTGCCTGGAAATGTGGTGGAGGTAGCTTCAATTAGAGTATTCAAGACATTCATTCGCCGGCTGTTGTTTTGGATAGCAATAGTGTGCAGGGATATGGGGGAAAGCCAATGGTTTGGCATTAGATAATAGAGTGGACTAGATAATTAGGCCAGTGTGGGCATGATGGGCCAAATGGTAGCCCTTTGTAATAATACAGTGCTTACGGAATATAGGCCATTGATGAGACCACATCTAAAGTAAAATTTACAATATTGGTCACCATGTTTAAGCAAGTTTGTGAATGCTTTGTCAGCAGTTGGGGCGGATGGCAAGGTTGGACAGGATAGGCTTGTATCCATTCAAATTCAGAACAGAATATTGAAATATATAAAATCCTGAATGGTCTTAGGAAGGCAAACGTAAGAATATATTTACTTTTGTGAGAGAATCTGCAAGTGGTGTTACAGTTTAAAAATAAGGATTCATTCGTTTAAAACGGTTGAAACAAAATGTTTTCTCTGAGGGTAATGAGTCTTTTGAACTCTCTCCATAAAACATGGCAGAAACAGACTCTTTGAATATTTTTAAGGCATAATTCTTATTAAGGATGAATTCTTATTTAGCAACAGGGTGAAAGGTCATCAGGAGTAGGCAGGAATGCACATGTGCAGATACAATCAGATCAACCACGATCTTGTCTTTTTTTCTGCTCTCCTATGGGACATGGGCATCGCTGGATGAGCCTGTATTTATTACCTGTCCCTAGTTGCTCTTGAGAAGATGGTGGTGAGCTGCACTGTGGTTGACCCGCAATGCCATTAGGGAGGGAATTCCAGGATTTTGAGCCAGCGGCAATGAAGGAGCCGTGATATATTTCCAAGTCAGGATTGTGAGTCGCATGAAGGGGAACTTGCAGATGGTGATGCTCCCATTTATCCGCCGTCCTGTCCTTCTAGAAGTGGCTGTGGATTTGCAAAGTACTGTATAAGAATCTTTGGTGAATTTCTGTAGTATGTCTTACTGCTACTGAGCATCAGTGGTAAAGGGAGTGGATGTGGTAAAGGTTCGTGGAGATGGTGCTAATCAAGTGGGTTGCTTTATTCTGGATGGTGACAAGCTTCTTGAGTGCTGTTGGAGTTACACTCATCAAACCTGTAGGGAGTATTCAATTACATTCCTGACTTCGCTCGTAAATGGTTATGTGGGGGTCACAGCAGTATTGCTAGCATCTGACGTGCTCTTGTAGCTTTTATATGTTGAGTCCATTTGACTTTCTGGTCAACGGTAACCCTGAGGATGTTGATAATGGGGGAATTCAGTGGTGGTAATGCCATTAAATGTCAAAGGGCGGTGGTTACATTGTCTCTTATTGGAGATTGTCATTGCCTGACATTTCTACAGCGTCGATGTTACTTGCTGCTTTTCAACCCGAGCCTGGATGTTCTCCAGGTCTTGTTGCACTTGAACATGGACTGCTTCAGTAGCTGAGGAGTCGTGAATGATAATGAACATTGTGTAATATCAACAAACATCCCACTTCTGACTATGTGATGGAGTGAAGTCCATTGATTGAGGCACAGTGAAGCATGACCCTTTAGATCAGAGATGAGGAGGAATTTCTTTAGCCAGAGTGGTGAATCTGTGGAACTAATTACTAAAGAAAGCTGTGGAAGCCAAGTCATTGACTGTATTTAAGACAGAGATAGATAGGTTCTTGATTAGCAAGGAAATCAAAGATTACAAGAAGACAGGAGAATTAGGTTGAGAAATATGTCAGCCATGATTAATGGGCGAATGGCTTATTTCTGCTCGAATAACCTTTGGTCTTATGATGAAGCAGCTGAAGATGTTTGGGACTGGAACACTACCTTGCCAAACACCTGCAGAAAGGTCCTGGAGCTGGGATGACTGACCTAAATAACGATAAGCATGTTCCCATGTGCCAGGTGCCAGGCACGGCTCCAACTAACAAAGATTTCTCCCTGATACCCATTGATTCCAGTTTAGCTCGGGCTCCTTCATGCCACACTTCATCAAATGCTGCCTTCCAGGGCTGACATTCTCACCTCACCTCACCTCTGGAGTTTTGCGCTTTTGTCCATTTTTGAACAAAGGTAATGAGGTCAGAAGCTGAGGGTCCTAGCTGAAGCAAACTGGATGTCACGAAGCAGGTTATTGCTGAGCAGTTGCTGCTTGATAGCACTATTGGTGAAAACTTTCATCACACTGCTAATGATCAAGAGCTGACTGATGGGGTGGTAACTGGCCAGATTTGGGTAGATACCAGCATTGTAGCTTGGCTAGAGATGCAGCAGGTTCTGGAGCACAAGTCTTCAGTACTATTGCCAGAATATTGTCAGAGCCTATAGCTTATGCGATATCCAATTCCTCCAACTGTTTCTTGATATCAAATAAATAGATTGGCTGAAGACTAGCATCTGTGATACTGGGGACCACTGGAGGAGGCTGAGATGGATCATCCACTCAACACTTCTGGCTGAAGGTTGCTGCGAATGCTTCAGACTTATCTTTTGCACTGATGTGCTGGGCTCTTTCATGATTGAGGATAGGGATATTTTGGAGCCACCTCTTCCAGTGAGTTGTCTACTTGCCCACCACCATTGACAACGGAATGTGGCAGCACTGTAGAGCTTAGATCTGATCCATTGGTTGAGGGAGCGCTTAACTAATTTGTCAATCATTTACTGCTGATGTTGTTTGGCAACAAGCAGTCTTGTTTGGTAGCTTCATCAGGCTGACATCATTCTGAGGTATGCCTGATTCTGCTCCTGATATGCACTCTTGCACTCTCCACTGAACCAGGGCTTGATGGTAATGTTCGAGTTGGGGATATACATGACCATGTGCTGCTGTTGATGGCCCACAGTGCTTCATGGATGCGCAGTTTTGAGTTGCTTTTGGAATTCTGTTCTATTTAGCATGGTGATAGTGCCACACAGTGGGACGGAGGTATTATTCTCAATATGAAGGCGAGACGTCATCTCCACAAGGACTGTGCGTTAGTCACTCTTTCAAATATTGTCACAAACAGCTGGATCTGTAGTGGACAGATTGATAAGGATAAGATCAAGTATGTTTTTCCCTCCTGTTGGTTCCCTCACTACCTCTGCAGACCCAGTCTAGCAGCTATGTCATCTAGTTCCTGAACAGCTCAGTCAGTGATAGTTCCAAGGGTTATTAAACATGAAGGCTTCCTGATTCATCAACAAAGGGAAGATGGTACATGGTAACCAGCAGGACGTGTCCTTGCCCATATCTTAACCTGATGTCATGATGCTTCAATGTTGAGGACTCCCTAGGCAATTCACTCCTGACTCTATATCACTCTGCCGTCACATTTGCTTGGTCTATCCTGCTGATGGGGTAGGAAATTCAGGGATAGTAATGGAGGTCTGGGACATTGTCCGTAAGGTATGATCTTGTGAATGTTACTATGTCAGGCTGTTGCTTGTCCAGTCTGTGAAACAGCCCTTCCAATTTTGGTACTAGCCCTCAGATGTTAAAAAGGAGGACTTTGCAGGGTCAACAAGGCTATCCCTGCCATTGCCTTTTCTGGTACCAGGTGGTTCTTTCTGTTTCATTTTCTTGTTGAGACTTTGTAGTGATTGATGCAGCTGAGTGACTTGCTCGGCCATTTCAAAGTGCAATTGAGAGTTAACTATTGTTGTGCATCTGGAGTCACAAGTAGGCCAGACCAGGTGAGCCTGGCAGATTTTCTTCCCTGAAGGACATTAATGAACACTGAATGGCAGAGAGGCTTGAGAAGCTGAATGCTCAATTCCTGCACCTGCTCTGTACTTTATAATTATTACCAACAGTTAACAACACCACCCTGCTCCCCACCCACCCCCATCCCTAAGCTAAACAATTCAGAAACAAACATGCCCCACCTCTCTTCTCTCCATTCACAAAAGTGATGACATACCCTGGTACTCACTGTGTCATGTTAATACTAACTTTTGAAGAACAGTTTTCACCATTAGGGCTCCAGCCTCAGCCTGGGACACCCTGGGGCTGCACAACATCCTCAGAGCATGCTCAAACAAAGCACCAGCCAGGGGCTGGGGTAGGTATATGGGAAGGTAGTTCACCAGCAGCTTGGCAGCCAGTTCCCTGATCTGGAACAGAAGCAACAATGATAGGAGGATGGCAGTAAAAGCATGAACAAGGAACAGAGGGCAATGTTATGAACAGGTGTGATCCAAATACTTTATGAAGAACATAGGCAACAACGTTACAGCTGTAAGGAGCAGGGAACTGGAATGGAGTCACAGTTCTTGAGAACACCTACAGGTCACTAGCCTGGTTGGAGTAGACTATTACATTTCAAAATCATTGTCAGAGAATTTGACCTGCCTGAAAAGCAAAAAAAAACATTGCTCTGTCCTTCCTTTTTTGCAATTCTGTTTAGCAAGGTGCGAGAGCTGCAAACCCACCAGAAGTCAGTTTTAATCTCTTGGAGAAGATTCATTGGAATCTATCCCACCATCTAAAGCAACTTGTCCAGGAAGACACAGCAGTATGTATGTAGAATAGCTCTGGAATCAGAACACCAGTTGGAACAATCCATGATTTATTCCTTTTTAATGAGTAAACTAGTACTTGCCAAAGTGACTGAAGTCTGATGAAAAACATAAAAATGAAAACTCTGTAGAGTGTAAACTTTATGTATTGAAAAGCAGGAGATGGGGGGGGGGCATACTAAACACATATTTAGCATCAGTGTTTAGAGTGGAGAAGCATATGGAAGATACTGAATGGGGGGAAAAATGTCCATATCACAGAGGTGGTGGTGCTGGACATTTTAAAATGCATAAAGGTGGATAAATCCCCAGGACCTGATCAGGTGTACCCTAGAACTCTGTGGGGACCTAGGGAAGTGGTTGCTGGCCCCCTAGTTGAGATACTTTTTTTAGATTAGATTCCCTACAATATGGAAACAGGCCCTTTGGCCCAACCAGTCCACACCAATCCTCCGAAGGGTAACCCACCCAGATACAATTCCCTCTGACTAATGCACCTAACACTATGGGCAATTTAGCATGGCCAATTCACCTGACCTGCACATCTTTGGACTGTGGGAGGAAACTGGAGCACCCGGAGGAAACCCACGCAGACATGGAAAGAATGTGCAAACTCCACAAAGACAGTTGCCCGAGGCTAGAATCGAACCTGAGACCCTGGTGCCGCCCCTTGTATCATTGATAGCCACAGGTGAGGTGCCAGAAGATAGGAGGTTGGCTAACGTGGTGTCACTATTTAAGAATTATAGTAAGGAAAAGCCAGGGAACTATAGAACGGTGAGCCTGACATCAGTGGTGGGCAAGCTGTTGGAGGGAATCCTGAGGGACAGGATTTACATGTATTTGGAAAGGCAAGGACTGATTCAGGATAGTCAACATGGCTTTGTGCGTGAGAAATCATGTCTCACTAACTTGACTGAGTACCTTGGAAGAAGTATCAAAAGGATTGATGAGGGCAGAACAGTGAATATGATATATATGGACTTCAGTAAAGCATTTAGTAAGGTTCCTTATGGTAGACTAGTTAGCAAGGTTAGATCACATGGAATACACGGCAAACTAACCAACTGGATACAGAACTGGCTCAAATGTAGAAGACAGAGGATGGTGGTGGATGGATGCTTTTGAGACTGGAGGCCTGCGACCAGTGGAGTGCCACAAGGATTGATGCTTGGTCCTCTACTTTTTGTCATTTATATAAATGATTTGGATATGAATATAGGAGATACAGTTAGTAAGTTTGAAGATGACACCAAACTTGAAGGTACATTGGATAGCAAAGCAGGTTACCTCAAAGTACAATGGGACCTTGATCAGATTGGCCAATGGACAGAGGGGTAACAGGTGGAATTTAATTTAAATAAATGTGAGGTACTGCGTTTTGGAAAGGCAAATCAGGGCAGGTCTTATGCAGTTAATGGTAAGGTTCTGGGGAGTGTTGCTGAACAAAGAGACCTTGCAGTGCAGGTTCATATTTCCTTGAAGGTTATGTCCCAGGTAGATAGGATAGTGAAGGTGGTGCTTGGTATGCCAGCCTTTTATTGGTCAGTGCATTGAGTATAGGGAGTTGGGAGGTCAGGTTGTGACTGTACAGGACACTGGTTAGGCCATGTTTGGAATACTGCGTGCAGTGCTGGTCTCCCTGCTATAGGAAGGATGTTGTGAAAGTTGGAATGGTTCAGAAAAGATTTATAAGGATGTTGCCAGGGTTGAAGGATTACAAACAGAGCTAAACTGACAAGAATATTGCACACCCCAATGGCTGAGCCAGACTGACCAGGAATAAAGTACCTAGTGACAAAGCCAGACTCACCTGGAATAAAGCCACAGTGACTGAGCTCATCAGGAATAAATTCACCCAGTGACTGTGCCAGACTAACCAGAATAGACTTCACTGTTACTGAGCGAGACTGACCAAGAATAAACCTCCAGGGACTGAACCAGACTGACCTGAAATAAACCTCCCAGTGATTGAGCCAGACTGATCAGGAATAAAATCCTCAGTTGCTTAGCCAGATTGATCACTGACTGAACTCATCAGAAATAAACTCACCCAGTGACTGTGCCAGACTCAGCGAGTCTCACCAGGAATAAACTTCCCCTGTTTCTGAAAGAGGCTGACCAGGAATAACCTCCCCAGTGGCTAAAGCAGACTGACCAGGAATAAATTCCCTATGAGTGAGCCAGACATACCAGGAATAAACTCTCTAGTGACTGAGCCAGACTGAAGCCTCACCTCATTTGTTCCATCCATCAAGCAGCCCACCAGGATCTGCAGGTTGCATTGCGAGAAGAAATCCCAGCTCCCACTTTGCCTCGCCAGGTTCAATAACTCAGTCATGTCCTCTGTCATAAAATGACAATAATAAGGCTGTGAATCAGTGGCCTTGACTGTACTGAATTATATTTGTTACAGCATTGAGTATTCAGACACAAAGAACATAATTTACTATGCAATCCACCCATACTATCCAACACATTTTCAAGTACTTTTCATTTTGGACTGAAGGATGGGCAATCAATCAATAGCCATATAATGTGCAGTGGGAGATTAAATGGGTGAACAGAATTCATGAAAAGGTGAGCAGGAGGAGAAAACTTGGATCTGTGATGAAGTATACATGCTTTAATAGAAAAATGAAGAATGATGTATCTGGCACTTCACAAATACTTACACTGAGTTCGCAGTTTGATGTAGAAACTTTCCCAAAGCAAAGCCTCAAGGGAACTAATAGACTCTGAGGCAAAGGAGGAGATGTTAGGAGGACCAGAAGGCTAAAGGCATGAGTTGAAGGCAGCCATTAAAGTGCAGAGGCAGCAGAGTTAACAGACTGGCTAGCAGAGAACACTGAGCATGGTGGCTCAGTGGTTAGCACTGCTGCCTGGGTTCAATTCCAGCCTCGGGCAACTGGCTGGGTGGAGTTTGCACATTCTCCCCTACATGGGTTTCCTTTCAGTGCTCCAATGTGCAGGTTAGGAGAATTGGCCATGCTAAATTGCCCATAGTGTTCAGGGATGTGTAGGTTAGGTGCATTAGTCAGGGTTAAATGTAGAGTAATAGGGTAGGGTAATAGGTTTGGGTGGGATACGCTTCGGAGGGCAGATGTGGACTTGTTGGGCTGAAGGGCCTGTTTCCACACTGTAGGGATTCTATGATTCAGAACAACAATTGCTGGAGATCACAGCAGATCAGACAGCATCCATGGCAGAGAGTTTCCTGAAGTAGCTCAAACTGTGGCTTTAACTGTGGTTTTTACTGGGTGAAGGAAAAGGGATGGGGGAAGCAAGGGAGAAGAGATGGAAGACGCACAAAAGGAGGAAAATTAGAGGAATGGAGATCTGGGGAGTGGACTCGCGGATTTGATGAGGTCAGAAGGAATGAGGCGATGAAAAGAATTAAATACAGAAACATTCAGTAAGAAATTGCAGCTCATGAATATTGGTGAGAAGATGGGAGATAGGTGAATGTGAGTTGCTCTCAGATGGACTCTGGATGCAATGATCTTGTAGAGGAAGAGCTGGATGCCAGTTGGTTGAGTCCGTAGGGAACAAAAGCATAGAAAACAGTTTTAACAGCAGGTGAGTTGAAACAGGGCAGAGGTGACAGTAGCATATAGTTGCAAATAGAGCTTGCTGATGGACAGAAAGCTCAGCACAAAGATGAAGAGGACACTGAGATTAAGAAGAGGATGTTTCAGGCAGGGATAGTGGCGCGGGACAGGGGTGAATTTCCCTGAACTGTGGCATTGAAATAAAAGCAAAAAACAGTGCAATCTGAAAATCAGAGAACCATACGGTACAGAAGAGGACCTTCAGCACTGACAAAAAAACTCATCTAAATCTACACTAATCCCACTTGGTCCATTCCCTTGAACGTTATGACATGACAATTGCTCTTTTAAGTACTCTTTAAAGATTGTGAGATCATCTTTCTCATCTACCTACCGAGGCAGATTCCAGATTCCACTAGGCGAAAAAACTTTCTGGGTTTAAAAAAATCTGAATCTGAAATGCTGGAGAAACTCAGCAGGTTTGCCATCATCTGTGGAGAATGAAACACAGTTTCAAACCAACATGTCTCTTCTTCAGAACTGAAAGAGGCTGGAAAATTGTGTTCTTATAACAAGGGGGAGAGGAAGAGTGGAACAGCTATGAGGGTGCCCACAGCAAAAGGCAAAGTGAGTGCTAATGGAGTGACAGGCCAAATAGGTGCGAATGAAAATGTGGAAAGGAGAAACTGGATCTCTCTGCTGAGAGCAGAGCCAAAATGACACAAATAAAACATGGAGTGGGGAGTAGGTTGTAATTAAAATGGAGGATATTGTAAATTCTCTGATGTTGCTGAACTTAACGTTGGTTCCTGAAGGATGTAACCTGCTTAAGTGAAAGATTAGACGCTGTTCCTTCAACTTGTATTGAGCTTCACTGAAACACTGCAGCAGGCCTTGGACAGAAATTTTATCCTCAGAGCATGGAGATTCATTGAAATAGCAAGCAACTGAAAGGTCAGGACTATCCTTATTGACAGAAGACTTGTAGCACAAAGTGGCTACTCAGTCTGCACCTGCGAGGTAAGAGACTGCACTGTGTAGAATGATTGAATTGTGCAGTAGACTTGATTAGTACGAATAAACTGCTGCTTTATCTAGAAGGTATGAGTGAGACTTTCGACATGAAGGAGGGGGAAGGTGCAAGGGCAATTTTGCAATTTTACGGGAAGGTGTCATGGAAAGACAGAGTGGGTCAAGATGGGTGAGAGGAAGTATTACGACTGATGAAGGATTGGACTAGAGCACAAGGACAGAACAGTCCCTGTAGAATGCTGACAGTAGAGGGAAGGGTATGTTTGGTGATGGTATCCTGGCAATCAAAGGTATGGCTATGGATACCCACATGAGTGCCAGCTATGCCTGTTTCTTTGTGGGGTATATGGAACATTCCTTATTCCAGTCACACTCAGCCCTGCCCATCAATTTTTCTTCAGCACATAAATGATATCATTTATGTTGCTTTCTGCTGTCATCTGGAATTGGAAATACCGATCCATTTTGCCTCCAATTACCGCCTTTCTTTTCATCTTCACCTGGTCCAGCTCTGACTCTTCCCCTTCCTTAACCACTGTTTCCATTTCTGGGGATACACTGTTCAATAATAACCACACCAAACCGAATGACATCCTCAGTCACCTCAACAACATTTCCTCACACCCTTCTCCATTCCATTCTCCCAGTTTCTGTCTCAATGGCATTTATTCTGTTTATACCACAGGGTTGCCTCCTCTATGTCCTCCTTTGTCTTCAACTGAAAAGTCTGTCCTCACCAAGGTTGACAGGACCCTCTGTCACATGCAACTTATTTTCTGCACCGTTGCCCTCACCCGGTTCTCTCCTCACAGAACAATGACAGGGTTACTCTTACTTTTACCCACCAGTCTCCACTTTCAAGGAATCATCCCTTGTCATGCTCACCACATCCAGCAGGAGAACACCACCAAACACACATTCCCCTTTCTCCACTGTCAACATTCTGCAGGGATTGTCTGCTCCTCAGCACAATCCTCCATCAGTCCTAACACTTTTTTCTCTCCCCACCTCCCTCCATCACATGACATCTTTCCATACAATCACAGAAGGTGTGTCACTTGCTCTTTCACCTCCTCTCCGCTCAATGTCAAATGCTCCACTCGCACCTTTCTGGTGAAGCAACAATTTACTTGTACTTCTTTCAAACTAGCCTACTATATTCACTACACATTGTGATGTCTCCTTTGTACTGGTGAGATCAAGTAGAGACTGGGTGGCCTTTTAATGGTACATTTCCACTCTGTTTGTAAGAATGACTCTGATCTTCCAATTGCTTTCCATTTCAATAAACCACCTTGAGCATAGAACAGGAACAGGCCCTTCGGCCCACTGTATCTGTGCCAACATGATGCTATTCTAAAATAATTCCATCTGCTTGTATATGATCCATATCCTTCTTTCCTTGTCTGTTCATGTATCTGCCTAAATGCCTCTTCAACATTGCGATCATATCTACTTTTACCACCTTCCCTGGCAACACATTCTAGGCATGCCTTGCACATCTCCCTTAAACTTTTCACTCTCAACTTAAACCTATACCCCATAGCATTTGATAGTTCCACCATAGGAAAAAGACTCCTACTATTCACCCTGGGAAATAAAGGCTTCAAATATCATCATTTCATACACTACTATCAGGTTGGCCCACAGCATCTGACACTTTAGAGAAAACAATCCAAGTTTGTCCAACCTCTCCTTATAGCTAATACACTCTAATCCAGGCAAACTGCTTCTGCACCCTCTCAAAAGCCTCCACATCATTCCCTCAGTGTGCCAATGGAACTTTGCACAGGACTCCAAATGTGGTCTTACTAAGATTTCATACAGTTGCAATATGACGTGCCAACTTTTGTACGTAATGCTCTGACCAATGAAAGCAAGCATGCCATTGGCCTTCTTTACCACCTTATCCACTTGTGTTGTCAATGTCAGGAAGCTATGGACTTGCAAATCAAGATCCCTCTGTACATCAATGCTCCTATGTGTTCTGTCATTTACTATATACTTTCCTTTTGCACTTGACTTTTCCAAATATATCAACTCACTCTTGTCTGGACTAAACTCTATCTGCATTTCTCTACTCAACTTTCCTTGCTCCCATGCTAATATTTCCATACTGGATCTGCTGCAGAGATGCAACAAAGCACACGCAAGGTGGAGGAGGTGCATGTCATTTTCCATTTAGGCACTTCACAGCCTTCAGGGATCACATTGTGTTCATCACTTTCAGGCTATATCCTTTGTCTTCCATTCTGAGTACAACCCAAACCTCACATTGTGTCTTCTATGTCTCGCTCAGCAAAACGGACCCATTTTCTCCTTTTCGCACCAACCATTCATGCCTTTCTTTGTCTATATTGCTCCTTCACCACCATTAGTACTTCATTTGTCTTTTGCTAAGCATCTTCTTCATTTGTTTCACTCATGCTTTCTCCTCTTCTTTAAAACATACTATCTTCCAGCTTATTTCAGTGCCACAGAAGAGTCATTTTGGACTTAAAACATTAACTCTGTTTCTCTCTCCAACGATGCTGCCAGACCTACTGAGCTTGCACCGCATTCTCTGCTTTTATTTCATTTCATCAGAAAAGCACAAAAGATTCAGATGACCAAGTAAGCCTGCCTCACTGGGTACAGGAGATGGAGATGTGAACATCAATCTAACTCACAAGTACACAATAGACAGCCAGAGCATGGAGTCCTGAAGGAATCCTTTAAACTAAGCTGCAGAACGATACCTGCACAGAAAGTACCAGTTGTGGCTCCAGGTTTAAGAGAGACTGAACTGGTAACAACTGTGTGTGTGTCTGTTTCCACCAGGTAATCCAAAGATGTGCAGGTTACGTAGATTGCCATGCTAAACTGTTTAAGTGTATTAGAGTTGAAAAATGTTGTGCTGGAAAAACACAGCAGGCCAGGCAGCATCCGAGGAGCAGGAGAATCAACGTTTCGGGCATAAGCCCTTCTTCAGGCATCTGCAGTCCTCACTTTCTCCTAGTATCTCGTGTTCCTCGGATGCTGCATGGCCTGCTGTGTTTTTCCAGCACGACATTTTTCAACTCTGGTACTCCAGCATCTGCAGTCCTCACTTTCCCCTACCTGTCTAAGTGTATTAGCCATGGTAAATGCAGAGTTAAGAGGATAGGGTAGGAGACTGAGTTTGGGTAGGATGCTCCTCAGAGTTTCTTTCTACACTGGAGGGATTTTAAGAAATATTTGTGTCCTCATTTCCTGAAGGTACTGAGGTTTTTCCAATGATATTAGATAAGTTCACATCAAAAAGTGTTCCTGATTCTTACGAGGTGGCTGTCCCTTCCTCCTGTTAGGGCTCCAACTGTCTGTACAGGTCTCGAGGAGGGCCTCCATCAGCAGCAATGCTGTCTTCTTCCTCTGGTAGCTGAGACTTGGCAGCAGAGAAGAGACACTCAGCTCCAGCAGCCACTGTACAAAACCTGCAAGAACCCAAATGACAAGAGATCAGGATTGTTCTCAGTTTGTCCACAGCCAGGGAAGGAGTGCAGGGTGGGAAGACAGTTGTCATGAATGTGCAAGGATATATTCTGTAAAGAAACCTACTCTCTTTATATTGAGCACAGAATCCTACAAAATACCTCCCAGAACCCATGTAACAACTCTTGTGAACTAAACTGTTGTGAGAAAAGGTGCTTGGACTTGGAATTCAAAATAGAGGCAAGTGGAGATGAGTCAGTTCTGACAGTATTATTTAAAAGCTCACCAAGTAACTTGAACAATGACCCAAACACATCACTCCCAAACTGTGATTTCAGTCATGCGCATGGGTGAACCCCGGTGGTGTTAATGGATAAAATATTAACACTGTTGGGCTTATGATAAGCAATGTAACTACATTAAGACAATTAGTTTAGTTTTGTCTTTGAACTGATGAACATGTTGCTGCAGGGCTGGTGTAGGAGGGATGGCTTCAGATATGTGGACAAAGTTAAAAATCACCAGGTTATAGTCTATAACCTGGTGTTGTGTGATTTTTAACTTTGTCCATCCCAGTCCAACACCGGCTCCTCCAAATCAGATGTGTGGATCATTGGGATACGTTCTGGGGAAGGTGGGACATGTACAAGTAGGATAGGTTGCACCTGAACTGGAGGGGCACCAATATCCTGGGCAGGAGGTTTGCTGGAGCTCTTTGGGAGAGTTTAAACTATTTAGATTGGCAGGGCGTGGGACCCTGAGCTGTGGATCAGATATGGAGGAGGTAGTGAACAGCCAGATATAGCGTGCAGGGAGTCTGTGAGGGGGGATAGGCACTTGATAGGGCAAAGATGCAGTCAGAGTGATGGGTTGAAGTGTGTCTATCTTAATGCAAGAAATGTCAAGAATAAGGGTGACAAACTCAGAGCATTGATTAGTACTTGGAAGTATGATGTTGTGGCCATTACAGAGACTTGGATATCACAGGGGAAGGAATGATTGTTTAATGTTCCATCTAATGTTTAGATGTTTCATAAGGAAAGGTGGGGGGGGTTTGAAGGTAAAAGAGGTGGAGGAGTGGCATTGCTAATCAGGGATAGTAGAACAGCTGTAGAAAGGGAGATCGTTGAGGAGGGTTTGTCTACAGAATCAGTACGGACGGAAGTCAGAAATAGGAAAGGAACAGTCACTTTATTGGGAATTTTCTATAGATCCCCCAATAGCAACGGAGACATGGAAATGAAGATTGGGGGGCAGATTTTGGAAATGTGCAGAAGTAACAGGGCTGTTTAACGTCCCTAATATTGATTGGAACCTACTTCATTAAAATAGTTTGGATGGAGCAGTTTTTGTCAGGTGTGTCCAGAAAGGGTTTCTGACATAATATGTAGATAGGCCAACTAGACGGGAGGCCATATTGGATTTGGTGCTTGGCAATGAACAATGCCAGGTATCAGACCTCTCAGTTGGAGAGCATTTCAGTGATAGTGATCACAACTCCATGACCTTTACTATACTCATGGAGAGGGAGAGGAGCATGAAAAAGCTTTAGTGGGTAGGATTAAGGAAAACCCCAAGGCGTTCCACATTATGTGAGGAACAAAAGGATGGCCAGAGTGAGGATAGGGCTGATCAGGGGTAGTGGAGGGAACTTGCGCCTGAAGTCAGAAGAAGCAGAGGAGGTCCTTAACGAATACTTTGCTTCAGTATTCACTACTAAGAGGGACCGTGACACTTCTGAGGACAGCGTGAAACAGGCTGATATGCTATAACAGGTTGATGTTAAGAAGGAAGACGTGTTGACAATTTTGAAAAGCATAAGGACAGATAAATCCCCTGGGCCATTTATCTCTCCATCCTGGAGGCTCCCTGCCTCTATTCCTGATGAAGGACTTTTGCCCAAAACGTTGATTTTCCTGCTCCTCGGATGCTGCCTGACCTGCTGTGTTTTTCCAGCACCACTCTAATCTAAACTCTGGTTTCCAGCATCTGCAGTCCTCACTTTTGCCTAATCCCTGGGCCAGACAGGATATACTCTAGGTTACTACAGGGTGCGCCTTTAGCGATGACCTTTGCGTGGTCACTGTCCACTGGAGTAGTACCAGATGATTGGAGGGTGGCAAATGTTATTCCCTTGTTCAAGAATGGGATTAGGGATAATCCTAGGAATTACAGAGCAGTGAGTCTTACATCAGCGTGGGCAAAGTATTGGAGAGGATTCTGAGAGACAGGATTTATGATTAAAGATAGTCAGCATGGCTTTGTGAGGGGCAGGTCATGCCTCACAAACCTTAATGAATTCTTTGATGATGTGACAAAACATGTTGATGAAGGTAGAACAGTGGATATGTGTACTTGAATTTTGGCAAAGCGTTTGATAAGGTTCTCCAAGGTAGGCTCATTCAGAACGTAAGGAGGCATGGGATATAGGGAAACCTGTCTGTCTAGGGACATAATTGGCTGGCTCATAGAAGACAGAGAGTGATGGTAGATGGAAAGTATTCAGCCTGGAGCTCGGTGGCCAGTGGTGTTCCAGAGGGATCAGTCCTGAGACCTCTGCTCTTTGTGATTTTTATAAATGACTTGGATGAGGAAGTGGAATGGTGGGTTAGTAAGTTTGCCAATGACCCGAAGGTTAGTGGAATTGTGGCTAGTGTGAAGGCCTGTTGTATGTTATAACAAGACATTGACAGAATGCAGAACTGAGCTAAGTGGCAAATGAGGTTCAATCTGGAAAAGTGTGAAGTCATTCAGTTTGGAAAGTCAAATTTGAATGCAGAATACAGAGTTAAATGCAAGATTCTTGGCAGTGTGGAGGAACAGAGGGATCTTGGGGTCCATGTCCATAGATCCCTCAAAGTTGTCACCCAGGTTGATAGGTTTGTTAAGAAGGCGTATGGTGTGTTGGCTTTCATTAGAAGGGGAAATTAGTTTAAGAGCCACAAGATTATGCTGCGCCTCTAATATAGCCCTGGTTGGACCACACTTGGAATATTGTGTTCAGTTCTGGTTGCCTCATTATAGGAAAGATGTGGAAGCATTCAAGAGGGTGCACAGGAGATTTCACAGGATGTTGCCTGGACTGGAGGGCATGTCTTATGAAGAAAGGTTGAGGGAGCTGGGGCTTTTCTCATTGGAGCAAAGAAGGATGACAGGTGACTTGATAGAGGTGTACAAGATGTCAAGAGGCATAGACAGGGACTTTTTTCCCAAGGCGGGAATATTTATAATGTAGTGGCATAATTTTAAGGTGATTGGAGGAAGGTTTAGGGGAGATATCAGAAGTAGGTTCTTTACTCAGAGAGTGATGGGTGCACGGAATGCACTGCCAGCAGTGGTAGTGGAGTTAGATACATTAGGGACATTTAAGTGACTCTTGGATAGACACATGGATGATAGTAAAATGAAGGGTATGTAGGTTAGTCTGATCTTAGAGGAGGATAAAAAACCAGCACAACATCGAGTGTTGAAGAGCCTATACTGTGCTGTACTGTTCTATGTTCTATATTCTAAACTTCACCTGCCACTACTTGTCCCATTGGCCCATCTGATGAAGACATTGTTGTAACTCTGAGGTAACCTTCTTCACTGTACACTACACCTCCAATTTTGGTGTCAAATGCAAACTTACTAATCATACTTACTATGATCACATCAAAATATTTTACATAAAGGACAAAAAGCAGTGGACTCATCACTGATCCTTTTGGCACACCACTGGTCACAGGTCTCCAGTCTGAAAACCAACCCTGCTCTACCAACCTCTGTATCCAAATGGCTAGTTCTCGCTGTATTCTATGAGATCTAACCTTGCTAACCAGTCTCCCTTGGGGAACCTTGTTGAACGCCTTACTGAAGTCCATATAAATCATATCCACGACTCTGTTACTTTTTCAAAAAACTCAATCAAGTTTATGAGACACCATTTCACATGCACAACACCGTGTTGACCATCCCTAAACAGTCTTTGCCTTTCCAAATGCATATACATGCTGTCCCTCAGGATTCCCTCCAACAACATGCCACTGACCTATAGTACTCTGCTTTATCCTTATCACCTTTCTTAAATAGCGGCATCATGTTAGCCAACTTCCAGACTTCTGGCACCTCACCTGTGGCTATCAATAATACAAATATCTCAGCAAGGGCCCAGTTATTACCTCCCTAACTTCCCACAATGTTCTAGGGTACACCTGATCAGGTCCCAAGGAATTATCCACCTTTATACATTTTAAGATGTCCAGCACCTCCTCCTCTGTAATGTGGGCAGTTTTCAAGATGTCGCTATTTATTTCACCACATTCTCTACCTTCCTTATCCTTCTCCACAGTAAACTCAGATGCAAAATACTTGTTTTGTATCTCCCTTGTCTCCTGTAGTTCCATACATAGGCAGCTTTGCTGATCTTTACAGAGTCTTATTCTCTCCCTGTTACTCTTTGCCCTTAATGTATATGTAGAATCCCTTCAGATTCTCCTTAAATCTATTTGCCGAAGTTACCTCATGTCCACTTTTTGTCCTCCTGATTTCTCTCTAGAAGGAAGGAGAAGAGGAAAAGATGGAGACAGGGATAAAGGAGAAAGAAGGAACAAAGGCAAAGGAGCAAAAAAGGTAAGGAAACTAAAGAAAAAAAAGGGGAAAAAGTCATAATTTGTATGCAAATTAACCTGCAAGGGAGAAGTTTTCTAAGTTCTGTTATCGACTCCACATATTGGGAGGGGGAGATAACGGAAACAAGAAATAGAATTCACAGCAGCAGCAGCTCCACAGAAGCAAGAGGGCAATATTCACATTAAGAGGGGGATGCTTGGTGCACTTTTCTGATATTGAAGGCATGTTATTAGAGGTGGGATGTGGTGGACAAAAGGTGATGGATGACGGAAAACATCTCAATGTGGCTATGTCCTCCTGAAAATTATTGAGGTCTAATAAACTCCCCTGCAGCTGCCTGGGTGACATTTTCTTCTTGAGTCCCATTTAGAAAACCTTTTGGAGTCATGTGGACATTTCCAGCTGGCTCAGGTAAAGGAAGACCATTAGCAGAGACTTGGTTAGTCACAGGAGTTACAGCCCAGCAATACCTCCCTCCAAGGCAACCTTTTTCTAAATTATATCCATCATTCTTCTATCCATCTCGCACTTTCCTTCCTCAAGAAGTAACTTGAAGAGAGATGGGATTGATCTCGCCTGAGCCTGGCCTCCTTGAAGGTGAGCATGTTCTTCCCTTTCAGGGGAGATGTCATGGAGAAGGACATGGTGAGTGAGTTCACTGTTCAACACCAGGTAGCCACTGCATCTTCTGGACACTGGATGGTGTCCAGTGCCATGAATGTGAGAAGGTGTAGCATGCACAGAAACAAACTATCCAACACCTAGACTGCCAGAACATTCAGATTGGAGGTGCACTGTCCCTTCCCCATTCCTGTATTTGATCTCTCGGCTGCAGAGTCAGTGCCAATGGTCAATATCATCATGGTTGTCACACATTAGAGGGGCTGATTTGAAAAGTGACTACACAGAAGGAACACATGGTAAAAATCATGCTGTAACCTGTAGTGATTGGAGGGAAGTCAGCCAGCTGGACTTCAGAACGAGAGTTCCCTGACTGGGTCTGTTAATCTGTTTCAATCAGGGAGCCCAGCTAAAAAGAGGACTGAGAGAAATTCTGGTACTCAGAGAACTGACCTTGAAGAGGCAAAATCACAGTCAAGGACCATTCATTTAAATAAAGGGTGACTTGATGACAAGATACTTGCCTCTATGAGTTATTTCATACTGCTCTCCCACCAGAAAGCATCAACCAACCTGTGAATAACCCCATGCGCCCCACTGTTCATGAGTGATCTCTACAAACATGCTAACCCTTTTTAATCCCATATTTAGTAATTTGAGGCTGCTAATTCCACAGTCAGCCTCAAATGTAGCAAGGAGAGAGTGCAGAGCCATAAACCTCAACAGACATAGTGATTTCCTCTCCCTCAAATCTGCACCCAAATAAGAGGGGGAGAACCTTGAGAAGTGATGCTGCTCACTGGAAGAGGAGTCCAAGCATTTTATGGATCGTGCTGAAGAATGAGATGCATCAGTGTTCAACTGATAACTGCAGGAACGGGAGAAGCCCCTCTATCTGAGGGGGAGCTGCAGGTTCCACCTGTTTCAACCCAGTCACTTGGTGCCAAGCTGGACATTCTGAATGTTAGTGTGGCTGGGATCAATGATCATGTGTCATACAGTCTTCTACTCTTATCTCTCACCCTTCACCACTTCTCCATTAAGGCCAAGGGATGCAAACTTGGATATATATGGCAGAGATGAATGGTTTGGCCTACCAGATCCAACTGGACCACATGAAACATTTTGTGCCATGCTCTCATTTACTAAAACTACTCAATATTCCAGTATCAACCTGGAATTCAGAGAAACCACATCCAGCAGACTGTCTCCCTAAAGCACTCTCCTCCTTGGTCCATAGCAGACCAAACCATCTTCCTCCTGTTGACCAGCCGGTGAGAACTATCTTCACACAGTCCCAATCTATCAAATTTGTAGTTCGGGAAACACTTGCAACGCCTTCTCTTCTTGTTCCAGAAACCCTCATCCTTGAATTTATTACTTCTGGTGTTTCCTAAGGATCTAAGTTTGACTCTGTCCTATTTCCATCATTAACATCCTCCAAATATACAAGTAGTTTCACATCTACGCTGCAAACATTCACCTCTACTTCAGCACTATCGCTCTCGTCCCCTCAACTGTTGCTGAACTATCAAACTGTTTATCCAGTAAGTCATGTGCAGAACTGGCCTCCAGTTAAACAGAAGGAAGACTGAACCATTGTTTTTGAGCTCAGGACCAAACTTCGTTTCTTAATGATCACCTACCTCTCTCTCCCCCCGATGCTGAGGTTAAAGCCCAACTCTCGGTCAGTTCCTGTTCATAACTTCAGTCTCATATTTGACTCTAAGATGAGCCTCTGATCAATCCTGACTATTTCCTGCAGTCTATTTTCACCTCTATAACATTGTCTAAATCCAGCCATTTCAGTTCATCATCTGCAGAAACCCTCATCCTTAAATTTGTTACCTTTGAGTTGACTAATCCCTCACTTTTCTAACTGGTTTCTCATATCCTATGTTTTCTATAAACGTGTGATCTGTGAAATCTGCCTGTCCCTCAAGTAACACCAACTCACACTCCATTGACCTAGGTGTCTTTGTTTGTATATCAATATGCTTTTAAGGTACTACGCAGCATATTATCACCACGTAACCTGAAGGGATAAGGTTTCAGATTCCAGCTTATTTGGAACCATTTGAAACTGATGAAAGCATTTAACTCTTTGTAATTGAATAAGTTAATGTTAGCCTAGACACCGATGTGAATGTAGCATTTGTATATATTCATGAGCTAAATGTCTATTAGATCATTCAATACCCTGTCCTAATTTCTACCATGTCCTACCACGGAGTGGGGCTGCTACATTTATTCAAGGATGAGTTAGATAGATAAAGAGTGTACATGTGTGTTGTTGACAAGACAATGAGGTGCGACCACACAGATCAGCTGTAACCGTACTGATTGGGGAAAGAAGCTGAAAGGGGTGAGTGGCCCACTCCTGCTCCTAAATCATACATTTCTATGAACTAATTTTATTACATTATACATAATTCATGTGCATGCTACATCAATACAAGTTGTCACTGTTTCAGTTCATGTTATCCACGGACAAGTCCCGAGACTGTAAAACCTGTCTCCTTCCACGTGTCTGAAATAAGGCCTGTGCTGACAACAAGTCACAATAAATAGAAAGAACTTTGACTTACCAACACCATCAAATACACAGTCTGCTGTTCCTGGGCATCCTTCTCCTCCCTTCTTGCTGATGTCTGATCTTCTCAGTGCACGAAGGTTCATAAGACAGCTGTCTCTGACCCTCACCAGGGCTTTCTTCACACTAGCCTGAAGCAACTGTCTGAATGACGAGGAACTGCAATTCAAGTTGAGAGGCAGGAACTCCTTCAGCAGACTCATGGCCTTCGGACTCAGTGCCTGGTTGGTTTTAGGGCTGATGCACAGCAGAGCAAGTGCACGGAGGCGCACACGGTCACTCAAACAATGTAAGGAGGCCCTCAAATTCCCCTGTATGTTGGCCTCCATGGGCAGGGATCCAGAAATTACCTGCTGAGTGCTGATTAGGGTGATCCAGCCAAGGTGATGCTCTGGGTGGCCACCATCAAATGCCCTAGCCAGTAGGTGGAAGGACGCTGGGAAGATCTTCAGTGTTCTTCCTAGGAGGTAATTGGCAGTGTTCTGCTGATATAATGGGAGGTCAGAGGTTAAAGCCTCAGCCAGTATTTGCAGCCACCACTGAGCCCAACTCTCTGCTAGTTCCTGTTCAGACAGGGTTCCTTGGGTCAAAGTGCACTCCAACCTGTGCTGCTGCAGTATTGTCCAGTACAGCTCAGAGGCAGCAGAGCACAAGTGATTTGTTGAAAGGCAGTTGAACAAATGTTTTGGAAGCTCCTCGTAATCAACCATGATCTGGGGACAAAACTCTTTGTCAGAAAAAGCACCGACTGGAACAGTGGGTCCCAAATCCTAGCTCCCATTTCCCCTTATAGACAGCAGTCTTTATAGACTAAAACAGACAGGCTATTTCCTGTGGCCTAGACGAAGACACGAAGGTGATTATAAGATATAGCCAGAGTCAGTGTGTGGTTCTGGGAATTAAGAGCACAGTCAGAATTCAGAGCTGAGGAGAAGATATGCTTATTACATTTCTTTTATGGTTTATAGTTTGCAAGGGCTATACGCTATAGCAACCAAGACCAGGGATTAACACCCGAAAACAACTGATATTATGTCATATGAAGAATCTTCCTAAAGTTTTAATTTAAAGGGTTAAATCATAGCGGGAGAGCTCAAAGCCATGGTGTGCTCTTCTTGCTCTACATGGGAAGCCAGAAACATTTCCAAGGCCTGGACCCTGCATACGTGCAGGAAATGTCTCCAGCTGCAGCTCTGTAAGACCAAGTTTCAGAGGTGGAGTTGCAGCGGCAACTGGGGTCACTGTAGAGCATTCACAAGACAGCGTGTGTAATGGATAGCACATACAGAGTAGTGGTCACATCACAGGCTAAGGCTCCATGGGGGAAGGGAACAGGTATCCACAAGATAAAGCAGGATGTCTCAGCAGGGAGCGCAGGGGTTTCCTATGGCTATTCCACATCAAAACAGATACATCACTTTGGATATTGTTGAAGGGAAGGCCTCTCAGGGGAAAGCAGCAATACCCAAATTCATACCACCAGGGTTGGCTCTGATACACGGGAGAGGAGTAAAAAGTGTGGGAATGCAGTAATTAAAGCGGATTCAATTGTAAGAGATTTCTGTGGCTGCAAATGAGATGGTATGTTGACTCTTTGGTACTAGCTCCAAGGATGTCTCTGAGCAGCTACAGAACACTCTGGAGGGGAGGATGAGGATAAAGGGATACTATCCAGTGACTAATGGGGTTCTGCAGGGTTCAGTGTAGGAACCACAACTATTTGCATTATCCATTAATGATCTGGACAAAGGAACGGAGGGTACTGTTGGTACGTTTGCAGATGCCACAAAGATAGGTGGAGGGGCAGGCAGTGTGGAGGAATCCAGAAGGACTTGGACAGGCTAGGAATGGGCAAACCTATGCATACAGGTCCACAGTTCCCTGAAAGTGGCAACACAAATGGATAAGGTGTTCAAGAAGGCATTTGGCATGAAACACAGAATATAAAAATTGGCAAGTCATGTAGCAGCTGTACAAAATTTTAATTAGACCACATTTTGAATATTGCATACAGTTCTGTCGCCATATGACAAGAAGGATGTGGAGGCTTTGGAGAGGGTACAGAAATGGTTTATCAGGATGTTACCTGGTTTGGAAGCTATTAGCTCTGAGAAGAGACTGGACAAACTTGTTTTGCTTTCACTTGAACCTTGGAGGATGAGGAATGACCTGATAGAAGTTTACAACATTATGAGAGGCATGGATAGAATGGATAGTCAGAGTCTTTTGCCCAGGGTAAAAATATCAATTAGTTGGGACATAAGTTTGAGGTAAAAAGGGGAAAGTTTAGAGATGTGACTGTCAAGTTTTTTACACAGAGGGTGGTAAGTGCCAGAGGGGATGATGGAGGCAGAAAGAATAGCATTGCTTAAGAAGTATCTTGACAGATATTTGAATATGCATGGAGTAGAGCGATATGGGTCAGATGGATGCAATAGATTTTTAGTTTAGAAAGACATGATGTGTCAGTACAGTCATAGAGTCATAGAGATGTACAGCATGGAAACAGACCCTTCGGTCCAACCCGTCCATGCTGAACAGATATCCCAACCCAACCTAGTCCCACCTGCCAGTACCCGGCCCATATCCCTCCAAACCCTTCCTATTCATATACCCATCCAAATGCCTCTTAAATGTTGCAATTGTACCAGCCTCCACCACTTCCTCTAGCAGCTCATTCTATACACGTAACACCCTCTGCGTGAAAAAGTTGCCTCTTAGGTGTCTTTTATATCTTTCCCCTCTCACCCTAAACCTATGTCCTCTAGTTCTGGACACCCCAACTCCAGGGAAAATACTTTGTCTATTTATCCTATTCATGCCCCTCATAATTTTGTAAACCTCTATAAGGTCACCCCTCAGCATCCGACGCTCCAGGGAAAACAGCCCCAGCCTGTTCAGCCTCTCCCCGTGGCTCAGATCCTCCAACCCCGGCAACATCCTTGTAAATCTTTTCTGAACCCTTTCAAGTTTCACAACATCTTTCCAATAGGAAGGAGACCAGAATTGCACGCAATATTCCAACAGTGGCCTAGCCAATGTCCTGTACAGCCGCAACATGACCTCCCAACTCCTGTACTCAATACTCGGACCAATAAAGGAAAGCATACCAAACACCACCTTCACTATCCTATCTACCTGCGAATCCACTTTCAAGGAGCTATGAACCTGCACTCCAAGGTCTCTTTGTTCAGCAACACTCCCCAGGACTTTACCATTAAGTGTATAAGTCCTGCTAAGATTTGCTTTCCCAAAATGGAGCACCTCGCATTTACCTGAATTAAACTCCATCTGCCACTTCTCAGCCTATTGGCCCATCTGGTCCAGATCCTGTTGTAATCTGAGGTAACCCTCTTCGCTGTCCACTATACCTCCAACTTTGGTGTCATCTGCAAACTTACTAACTGTACCTCTTATGCTCGCATCCAAATCATTTATGTAAATGACAAAAAGTAGAGGGCCCAGCACCAATCCTTGTGGCATTCCACTGGTCACAGACCTCCAGTCTGAAAAACAACCCTCCACCACCACCCTCTGTCTTCTACCTTTGAGCCAGTTCTGTATCTAAATGACTACTTCTCCCTTTGAGCCTGTCCTGTATCCAAATGGCTAAGTGTCTTGGTGGGCTGAAGGGCCCGTTCCTACACTGTACTGTTCTTGGTTCTGACATGCAATGTTAGTATCCATTTCAAGAGGACCACAATGTAAAAGCATTGACGTATGTTCCATTCAGACCGCATTTGAAATACAATGGCAGTTCTAGGCCCTGTATCTAAGGAAGAAAATAATAGCATGGGAGAGGTGGGACAGGGGACTGGTGTTCAGAGGAGATTTACAGGAATGATACTGAGGATGAAGGACTTGTCATATGAGGAGTGATTGAGGACTCTGGGTCTGCAGAAGGATTGAAGGTTGGGAGGTGGGGGGGGGGTATATCTCATTGGAACTTATAGGATACTGAGAGATCTGGACAGAATGGACATGGAGAAGATGTTTCCATTGGTAGGAGATACTGGGATGCAAAGACATAGCCCCAGAGTGAAGGGAATGGAGATGAGGAGGAATTTCTTTATCCAAAAGGTGGTGAATCCGTGGAATTCACTGCCGCAGATGGCTGCGGAGGCCAATTCATTGAGTGTATTTTAGACAAAGACAGAAAGGTCCTTGATTGTAAGGGGATCAAGGGTTACTGGGAGATGGCAGGAGAATAGCATTGAGAAACATATCAGCCACAATCAAATGGCAGAGCAGGTTCAAAGGCCTATGGGTCTTATGGGTTTCACCTGGGCAGGTTCATGATGTCCTGGGGAAGCATTTGCTAGAGTGGTTGTGAAGACTTTAAATTAAAATGGCAGGGGACCTATGCAAGGTGTCAGAAAAAGGAGAATTACGGACAAGAAATGGGAATAAGAAAAGGAATCGGCAGAGAAATCAAAGGCCAGGATCAAACATGGACATAGTGAAAAATAATGGACACAGGACCAGTAATGTTTAATAGACAAGCCTTAAAGCATTGTGCCTCAATGCACACAGCATTTGCAATAAAATGAATGAATTGATTGCACAAATAGATATGAAGAGGTATGATATAGCCAGGATTAGAGAGGCATGGCTGCAAGGTGACCAGAGATGGGAAATGAATACCCACCAGTATTCAATATTTAGGAAGGACAGACAAAAAGGAAATAATGATGGAATTGAGTTGCTGGTTAAAGAAGAAGAAATTAATGAAACATCATGCTCTGATAATATAGAATGTGGGTAGAGTTCAAAAACACCAAGGCACAAAAACATTAGTGGGGTTTGTGTATGGATTGCCAAGCCGCAGGCAAGATGTTGGGAAAATTAGAGGCACATGCAATATTGTAACATTTGTAATTATAGGAGACTTTAAGTTGCCAATAGATGGGCCTAATCAAATTAGTAACAATACTGTAGGGGAGGAACTCCTGGAATGTAAACAGAATGATTTTCTCAACCATTACATGGAGGAAGCAGGCCATTCTACACTGGGTATTTTGTCATGAGAAAGGAATAATTAGCAATTTAATTATGCAAGGCTCCTCAGAGATGAGCAACCATATGACTGAATTCCTCATTCACATGGACAGTGGCAAAGTTGATTCTGAAACTAGGGTCCTGAATGTAAAGAGGGGAAACTACAATGATAATTGAGTGTGAGAGTTGGCGACTGAATAGTTTAACAGTGGAAAGACAATGGCAAACAATCAAAGAGCACATGGGTGAACTGAAACAATTGTTCATTCTGTCTGGTCTAAAGGTAAAATAGGTGGCTCAACTATGGCTCACACAGATAAAGACAAAGGAAGAGGTGTAGAAACTAGCCAGAACTAACAACAGATGTGGAGTGGGAGCAGTTTATAATTTAGCAAAGGAGGAAAATGGGAAAATAGAGTAAGCTCGAGAGGAACATAAAGCTGACTATAAAAGTTGGTATAGGTATGTGGAGAGAAAAAGATTCATGAAGGTAAATGTAGGTCCCTTCCAGTCAAAAGTAAGGAAATCTATAATGGGGATACAAAAGAAATGGCTGCTGAAGTCAATACACACTTTGGTCTGTGTTCACAAAGAATGCAGATAAGAAACCAGAAATGCTGGGGAACTTAGTGTTTAATGATAAGGAAGAACTGAAGGAAATCAGTATATGTAGGGAAATAGTGTTGGGGAATTTGATGGGACTGAAGGCTGATAAATCCCCACATCTGGATAATGTACATCCCACAGTATCTCAGGAAGTGGCCCAAAAATAATGGTTGCACTGGTGATCAGCTTCCAAGATTCTATAGACTACAGATTAGTTCCTACAGACTGGAGGGTAGTTAAAGTAACCTCTCTGTTTAAGAAGGAAGGTAGACAGAAAACCAGGAATTATGCACTAATGAGTCATATGGAGGTAATGTGTAAGACGTTAGAGTCTATTATTATGATGGAATTCATAGCAGAGTGCTTGGAAAATTGTGACAGGATCAGATGGAGTCAGCATAGATTTAGGAAAGAAAAATCTACTGGCATTCTTTAAGTATGTAATTAATGGAATTGATAAGGGGAAAACAGTCAATGTAATTTATCTGGACTTTCAGAAGGCTTGCAACAGTCCCACATGTGAGATTAGTGTGTAAAATAAAAGCAAATAGAATTGGGGCTATTGTATTGAGATTGGCAGAAAACTGGTTGGCAGATAGGAAAATAAACTGGTCTTTTTCCAAAGGGTTTGTAGTGACCGGTGGGGTACCGCAGGGCTCAGTGCTGGGCCACAGCTATTCACAATACGTATTAATGAGGGATCAAAATATAATGTCTCCAGTTTACAGATGACACAAAGTTGGATGGAGGGATGGGCTAGGAGGAGGATGCAGAGATGCTTCAGGGCGATTTGGATAAATTGAGTGACTGACAAATACATACCAGATATAGTACAATTATGGAATCATAGAATGTTACAGTACAGAAAGAGGCCATTTGACCCATCACATCTATACCAGCTCCAAAAAGAGCTACCAGCTAGTTTCATTCTCCAGCTACAACTCCATAGCCCTTTAAATTCATCACATTCAAATATACATCCAGCTGTCTTTTGAAACTTCCTACCGAATCTGCCTCTCCAATTTCAAATACCCTCCCTTCCCAGCCCCTCCCCCTCCCTTCCATTCCTCTCAGCCACCTACCGGATTCATCCCTCCCATCAACTGAGATCGTACCTCTACCTGTCTACACCTGTCCCCACCTCACCACTCTGCACCCGCACCCCCTTTATCTACAGCTCCCTTACACCCACCCCCAGTACTGAGGAAGGGTTACACCCGAACGTCGACTTCTCCACCTCCTGGTGCTGTCTGGCTTGCTGTGCTCTTCCAGCCTCCTGCTTGTCTGCCTTGGATTCCAGCATCTGCAGTTTCTTTCTCCACCATTCTCTTAGGTAGCACATTCCAAATCCTGATAGTTCTCTAAGTAAAGTATCATACGATATTAGTATTTAACAGTGCAGCAGGAGGCTATACAACCCACTGTGTCTGTATTGGCTCCAAAAGTGCTCTCCAGCTAGCCCCATTCTGCAGCCTCATCTGTGTAGCTCTCTGAATTCATCACTTTGAAATACATATCAGCTCTCTTTTGAAACCTTTATGGAATCTGGCTCCATCACTCTTCCAGACAGTGCATTCCAATTTCACATCATCTTTCTGATAGGAAGGAGACCAGAATTGTACGCAATATTCCAACAGTAGTCTAACCAAAGACCTGTACAGCCACAATATGACCTCCCATCTCCCGTACTCAATATTCTGACCAAACGCCTCCTTCACTATCCTATCTATCTGTGACTCCACTTTCAAGGAGCTATGAACCTGCACTCCAAGGTCTCTTTGTTCAGCAACACACCTTAGGACCTTACCATTAAGTGTATAAATCCTGCTAAGATTTGCTTTCCAAAAATGCAGCACTTCACATTTATCTAAATTAAACTCCATCTGCCACTTCTCAGCCCATTGGCCCATCTGATCAAGATCCCGTTGTAATCTGAGGTAACCTTCTTCACTGTCCACTACACCTCCAATTTTGGTGTCATCAGCAAACTTACTAACTATACCTCTTATGCTCACATTCAAATCATTTATATAAATGATGAAAAGTAGAGGTCCCAGCACCAATCCTTGTGGCATTCCACTGATTGCAGGCCTCCAGTCTGAAAAACAACCCTCCACCACCACCCTCTGTCTTCTACCTTTGAGCCAGTTCTGTATCCAAATGACAAGTTCTCCCTGTATTCCATGAGATCTAACCTTGCTAACCAGTCTCCCTTGGGGAACTTTGTCCTTCTTTCTTTTTCTTAAGCAAACCCTCTATTTCTTTAGTCATCCAGCATTCCATATACCTGAAGTCCATATAGATCACATCTACCACTCTGCCCTCATCAATCTTTTTTGTTACTTCTTCAAAAAACTCAATCAAGTTTGTGAGACATGATTTCCCATGCACAAAGCCATGTTGGCTATCCCTAATCAATCCTTGCTTTTCTCAATACACGTACATCCTATCCCTCAGGATTCCCTCCAAAAACCTGTCCACCACCGACGTCAGGCTCACCGGTCTATAGTTCCCTGGCTTGTCTTTACCACCCTTCTTAAACAGTGGCACCACGTTTGCCAACCTCAAGTCTTCTGGCACGTCACCTGTGACTATCAATGATACAAATATCTCAGCAAGAGGCCCAGCAATCACTTCTCTAGCTTCCCACTGAGTTCTTGGATACACCTGATCAGGTCCTGGGGATTTATCCACTTTTATGTGTTTCAAGACATCCAGCACTTCCTCCTCTGTAATATGGACATTTTGCAAGGTGTCACCATCTATTTCCCTACATTCTGTATCTTCCATGTCCTTTGCCACAGTAAACACTGATGCAAAATACTCATTTAGTGTCTGTTCCATCTCCTGTGACTCCACACAAAGGCCGCCTTGCTGATCTTTGAGGGTCCCTATTCTCTGAAGAAGGGCTCATGCCCGAAACATCGATTCTCCTGCTCCTTGGATGCTGCTGACCTGCTGCGCTTTTCTAGCAATACATTTTCAGCTCTGATCTCCAGCATCTGCAGTCCTCACTTTCTCCTAGGGCCCTATTCTCTCCCTAGTTACCCTTTTGTCCTTAATGTATTTGTAAAAACCCTTTGGATTCTCCTTAACTCTATTTGCCAAAGTTATCTCATATCCCCTTCCTCCCCTCCTGATTTCCCTCTCAAGTATACTTCTACTGCCTTTATACTCTTCTAAGGATTCACTCGATCTATCCTGTCTATACCTGACATATCCTTCTTTCTTTTTCTTAAGCAAACCCTTAATTTCTTTAGTCATCCAGCATTCCATATACCTAACAGGCCTTTCCTTTCACCCTAACAGGAATATATTTCCTCTGGACTCTTGTTATCTCATTTCTGAAGGCTTCCCATTTTCCAGCCGTCCCTTTACCTGCGAACAGCTGCACCCAATCAGCTTTTGAAAGTTCTCGCTTAATACTGTCAAAATTGGCCTTCGTCCAATTTTGAGCTTCAACTTTTAGATCTGGTCTATCCTTTTCCATCACTATTTTAAAACTAATAGAATGGTGAGAATATTTGAATAAAAGAGAAGGGATGTCTTGCTACAATGATACAGGGCCTTGGTTTTGGTCTCCACATGTGAGGAAGGATGTTCTTGCTATAGACAGAGTACAGCTGACTGATTCCTGGGATGGCTGAACTGACATATGAGGAAAGCCTGAATCAGTTAGAATTATATTCACTGGACTTCTGAAGAATGAGGGGAGACCTCACAGAAACCTATACAATTTTAAACGGACGAGACAGGTGAGTGGAGGAGGGATGTTCCGAATGACAGAATCATGGGTCATGGAATAATTTATTCATTCATGGGATGTGGGCATTGCTAGCTGGGTCAACATTTAGTGCCCATCCCTAGTTGCCTTGAGAAGGTGTTAGTGAGGTGCCTTCTTGAACTGCTGCAATCCATGTGCTGTCAACAGACTCCCAATGCCCTTAAGAAGGGAATTCCAGGATTTTGACCCAGCAACAGTGATATATTTCCAAGTCGGATGGTGAGTGCCTTGAAGGAGGACTTGGAGGAGGTGGTGGTGTTCCTTGGCCTCCTAGATGGTATAGGTCCTGGGTCTCGAGGGTACTGTCAAAGGATCTTTGGTGAAGTTCTGCAATGCACCTTGTAAATAGTACACACGCCTGCGACTGAGCAGAGGTGGTTGACAGGAGGTAAACCATTTTGGACTAAGATGAGGAGAAATTTCTTCGTCCAGAGAATGGTGAGACTGTGGAATTCACTATCACAGAAAACAGTTGAGGGCAAAACATCAACAACACAAAAAAAAATCAAAGAACTGCCGATGCTGGAAATACGAAATAAGAACAGAAATTGCTGGAAAGACTGAGCAGGTCTGGAAGCAGTTGTCAAGAGAAAGCAGAGTAAACTTTCAGTCCAGTGACCCTTCTTCCAGAATGGTCAGAACATTATAGGATTTGTAGTAATAGTAGTAGGATACATCATTTGGGGCTAAAGGGATCAAAGAATATGGTGGAAAAGCAGGAACAGGCTATTAAGTATGATAAACAGACATGAACCTAATGAATGGTGATACAGGTCTGAATAGCCTACTCCTATTTTATGTTTGTAGACAAAAGAGGCTGGAAACTGTAGCTGTAACAGTTAGATTGAGGCCAATGATTGGGGCAGCACAGTGACTCAGTGATTAGCACTGCTGCCTCACAGCACTAGGGACCCGGGTTCAATTTCATCCTCGGGTGACCATCAGTGTGGAGTTTGCACATTCAGTTTAGTGGACTGACCATTCTAAATTGCCCGCAGTATCAAGGGATGTGCAGGCTAGGTGGGGTTAGCCATAGGAAATGCATGGTTACAGGGAATGGGTGGGGATGAGTGGGATGCTCTTCTGAGGGTTGGTGTGGATTTGATGGGCCAAATGGCCTGCTTCCACACTGTAGGGATTCTATGGTCGGGGATGGAAACCCTGGCAGTAATGGGCAGGGGCAAGGGGGGCTGCAACTAATGGAAACCCAAACCTCAACAGCTGAATGGATAAAGGAATGATCAGATACAAATAAGATGCACACACTGACTTGAAAGGGTGGAAGGGGGAGGCTAATAACTGGGGACAAACACCTTCCTCTAATTAAGCAAGGGAGGCAGTGAGGGTTGGAGAAACAGCTTTTGGACCAGAATTTTCATGCATTCTTCAGAGGAAAGGGTTCCAGTGACGAGGAAGCTCACAGGGCTGAGGGCAGAACAAACAATTGGGGATGTTTCATGATCCAGGTGAAAAGCCCAAACAAGCAAACAGATACAAACCTTATCTGCACCAAAGCAGGAGACGAGAGAGGAGAGGAGCAAATATTTGGCTTTCACCTGCCATGGGAGGGCTTTAAGACGATGCAGTAGGAATGAGTAAAGAGGCAGCTTCACATCCCCAAAGTGGCTGCACTCCTGTCTGTAAATATCCAGGAACAGGCGGAAAGAACAATGTATAGAGTCCAGCAGACCCTCCACCTGCCAACAACAAGAACATTGCAGGGCATCAGTTACACAAATCATAAACTCCAGACTTAGAGTCATAGAGATGTATAGTACAGCAACAGATCCTTGTATCCAACTTGTTCATACCGACCAGATATCCTGACCTAATCAACTCCCAATTGCCAGCACTTGGCCCATATTCCTCCAAACCCTTCCTATTCATATACCCACCCAGATATCTTTTAAATGTTGTAATTGTACCAGTCTTGACCACTCCTCTTGCAGCTCACTCCATACATGCACTACACTCTGCGTGAAAAAGTTGCCCCTTCGCTCCCTTTTAAATTTTTCCCCTCTCACCCTATACCTTTGCCCTCTAGTTTGGTTTCCTTTTCAGCAGCTCTCTGCATGGCCCTGAGAAGAAAAACCAAGCTTCACTGTGAGGCTGAGTTACCTGATGCTGTGAATTAGCCTGGGACCAACAAGCAAGATTAGAGTGGTGCTGGAAAAGCACAGCAGGTCAGACAGCAGGAAAATCGACGTTTCGGGCAGGAACTCTTCATCACGACAAGCATCCTTTGTACCTCCAGACCAGTGTAAATATTTCCAGGAAAAGTACAGTATGGGATTAGATACAGAGTAAAGCTTCCCTTCTACACTGTCCCGATTAACCATTCCCTACGCAGGTACAGCATGGGGCTAGTAACACAGTAAAGCTACCTCTACTCTTTTAAACTGAAAATAGGGCTCCTGTAATATAGCCCCCATCAAATAGTGATATGACAGAGTTAGGTGCAAAGTTAAGCTGCCTCTACACTCCTCCCCATCAAACTTTTCCAGGACAAGTGCAGCACAGGATTAAATTCACAGTAAAGCGTCCTCTACAGTTTTCATCTGAAAGAAAAGCTCTGCACTTGTTCCCATCAAACATTCCCATGGCAAGTACACCGTGGGATTAGATATGGAGTAAGGCTCAACTCTTTTAATTAGAATATAAAGCCTCCCCTACACTGTTCCCCCATCATACATTTCCAGAACATTCACAGCATGGCTCGGATACATTGTACAGCTCCCTCTTGACGGTCCCCATCAAACATTCACATGATAGACAGCATGAGCTTAGGTACAGAGTAAAGCTACCTCTAATTATCTAAACTGAAAGCAAAGCTCCCCACATCTTTAAAACTAAAAATAAAGCCCCCAGTCAACTTGAAATTGAAACACTCTGTACTCTTTAAAATGAAAATAAAGCTTCCTCAACTCCTTTAAACTTAATGTAAAGCTCCTTTATATTGTTCCCATCAAATCTTCCCAATGAAAAATTGTTCAGTGAAAATATATAGGTAGCAATTAGACATAAGAAAGGAACGGTCACTTGATGGGATTGTACTATAGGCCCCCCCCCACCAACAGTCTGGGGGAAATTGAGAAACAAGTATGTCAAGTGATCTCAGATATATGAAAGCATAATAAGGTTGTAATAATTGGGAGTTTTAATTTTGCAAACATTGACTGGGGCTACCATAATAGTAAAGGTTTGGATGGTGAAAAATTTGTTAAATGTGTTCAAAAACATTTTTTTTATCAATATGTAAATGCTCCTACAACAGAAGGAGCAAAACTTGACCTTCATTTGGGCAAAAAATCGACAAATCTGAGGTGATTTGCCAAATACAGATCGAAATTATATGAAGAACCCTTCGGAGTATTTATAGGCAGAGGGATCTGGGTATGTAGGTCCACAGGTCACTGAAGATGGCAGTGCAGGGAGATAAGGTAGCAAAAATGGCCTGTGGCATGCTTGCCTTCATTGGAAGGGACATTGAGTATAAGGATAGACAAGTTATGCTGCAGTTTTACAGAACTTTAGTTAGGCCATACTTGGAATATTGAGTATAGTTCTGGTTACCACACCACCAGAAGGACGCAGATGCTTTGGAGAGTGTACAGAAAAGGTTTACCAAGATGTTGCCTCATCTGGAGGGTTTTAGCTATGAAGAAAGATTGAATAGACTGGGTTTGTTTTCACTGGAATGCAGGAGGTTGAGGGGCGACCTGATAGAAGTTTATAAGGTTATGAATGACATGGATAGAGTGGAAAGTACGAGGCTTTTTCCCAGGGTTGAGGCATCAATTACTACAGAACACAGGTTCAATGTACGTGGGGAGTTTAAAAGAAATTAATGAAGCAAGGTTTTCATGCAAAGGGTGGTGAGTGCTTGGAACATGCTACCAGAGGTGGTGGAAGCAGACACAATAGCAGCATTCAAGAAACACATGAATAGGAAGTGAATAGAGGGATACGAATCCTGTAAGTGAAGACTGAATTAGTATGGAAAGGCAAAATGTGTCAACATAGGCTTGGGGGGGCTGATGGGCCTGTTCCTGTGCTGTATTGTTCGTTGTTCTAAAAAGGCAGGGCAGGTGACTGAAGTAAAAGTAGAGGAACAGTTTGGATCTTGCAATCATAATTCTATTAGTTTCAAAATGGTTATTGAAAAGGATAGGCCTTCCATAAACATTAATATTTTCAACTGGAGTTAAACAAAATTTTTATGGTATGAGACAAGAACTTGCAAGAATTGATTGGAGTAGACTGTTCGCAGGTAAAAGGACATCTACAAGTGGGAGGCTTTCAAGAGCGTAATGACGAGAACTTATTTCATAGAATTTCAATTCATAGAATCCCCACAGGGTGTAAACAGGCCCTTCGGTCCTCCAAGTCCACACCAACTCTCCAAATAGTAATCCACACAAACCCATTCCCCATTTCCCTACATTTACCCCGAACCTACAGAACACTATGGGCAATTTAGCATGGCCAATTCACCCTAACCTGCACATCTTTGGATTGTGGGAGGAAACCGGAGCACCCAGAGGAAACCCACGCAGACACGGGGAGAATGTGCAAACTTCACATGGACAGTCGTGCGAGGCTGGAATCGAACCCAGGTCCCTGGTGCTGTGAGGCCACAATGCTAACCATTGAGCCACCGTGCCGCATTAGAGTGGATGGTAAGGCTGGTAAGATTAAAGAACAATTATGGAATAAAGTTTTGAGGTTCTAGTCAAGAATAAAAGAAAATCTTATTTTAGATATCGACAACTGAATTCAAATGAATCTCTTACACAATAGTGTAGGAACATTCTTAAGAAAGAAATCAGGAAAGCAAAGAGGGAATGTGAGATCGCTTTGGCAGGTAAGGTTCAGGATAATCTGAAGAGATTCTACAAGTACATTAAGAGTAAGAGGGTAATTACAGAGAGGATAGGGTTCCTTAAAGATCAAGAAAGTCGACTTTGTGTTGAACCCCAGGAGACGGGAAGATACTAAATGAATATTTTGTGTCAGTTTTTACTGTGGAGAAAGAAATGGAGAACGCAGGAAAATAAATATTGATAACAATGGATAAATCTTTGGTCTAAAGTATCCTAAAACTATATGGGAAGTAAGGGAGGAAATTGCAAGACCCCTTACAGAAGTATTTGCATCATCCATAACTTCACGTGAGTTGCCTAATGACCGAAGAGTGGCTAATGTTGTGCCTTTGTTTAAGAAGGTTCGTAGGGAGAAACTGGGGAACTAGAGACCTGTAAGTCTGACTTCAGATATGGGTAAGTTGTTGGAGGTGATTTTAAAAGGTAGGATTTATAGACATTTAGAGAGGCACAAATTGATTACGGATAGCCAGCATAGTTTTGCGTGAGGAAAATCATATCTCATAAATTTGACTGAGTTTTTTGAGGAAGTTACCAAAAAGATTGATGACGGCAGAGCTGTAGACATTGTTTACTTGAACTTTAGTAAACCCTTCATCAAGGTTCTGCATGGGAAACTAATTAGTAAAATTCGGTCACAGGGTGAACTTACAAATTGCATACATAATTGGCTTAACGATAGGAGACAGAGAGAGGTAGTGGAGGGCTGCTTTTCAGACTGTGACCAGCAATGTTCCACAGGGATTGGCTCTGGGTCCTCTTTTGTTTGTTATTTATATAAATGATTGGGATGAGACCATAGAAGGCAAGGATGGTAAGTTTGTGGATGATATCAAAATTGGTGGCATAGTGGAGAGTGAAGCAGATTTTCTAAGATTACAAAGGGATCTTAATTAAATGGGTTAATAGGCTGAAAAAAGGCAAATGGAGTTCAATCTGGATGAATGCAAGGTATTGGATTTTGGTACAACAAACGGGGGAAGGGCTTATACAATTAATGTTAGGGCCTTGGGTAGAGTTATAGAACAGAGGGACCTAGGGGTTCAGGTACATAATTCTTTAAAGCTTACATAATATATAGAGAGGTTGGTTAAAAAGGCAGTTAGCACGCTTGCCTTTACTACTTAACCCTTTGAGTTTCAGAGTTGGGATGTCATGTTGAGGTTGTACAGGACATTAGTGAGATTTCTTCTGGAGTACTGTTTCTGATTCTGGTCCCTGAGTTATAAGAAGGATATTATTAAGCTGGAGAAGGTTTAGAAGAGATTTACCAGGGTGTTGCCAGGTAGGGAAGGTTTGAATTGTAAAAAAAGGCGGATAGGCTACGACTTTTTCACTGGAGCACAGAAGGTTGAGAGGTGACCTTACAGAGAATCATAAAATCATGAGGTTTTTAGGTAGTGTTGGTTGTAGGTGTCTTGCCCTAGGATGGAGGATTTCAAGACTAGGGGACATATTTTAAGGTGAAAGGAGAGAGATTTAAAAAAGACATAAGGGGCAAATTTTTTTACACAGGTGGTTCAAGTGTGGAATGAACTTCCTAAGGAAGTGGTGGACATAGGTACAGTTACAAAACTTAAAAGACACTCAGATAAGTGCATGAATAGGAAGTTTTGGAGGAATATGGACCAGAAGCAGGCAGCTGGGACTGGTTTAGTTTGGGATTACGTGTTTCCTGGATCGGTTGGATTAAATAATCTATTTCCGTGCTGTATGACAGGGACAGCATGGGGTCAGACGCGGAGTAAACATCCCTCTATTCTAAACTGAAATTAAAGCTCCTTCAAACATTCCTAGGACAGGAACTGCACACACTTAGTTACAAAGTAACACGTCTTTTACATTGTCCTCATCAAACAATCTCAGCACAGGGATAGCAAGGGCTCCCTTTACTCTTTTATACTAAATATAAAACTGCCTTGAAACTGTCCCATGAAACAATCCCAGCATAGGTACTGCACAGGGTCAGATACAGAATAAAAGTCTCACTACTCTTTTAACCTGAACGTAAAGCTCCCTCGATACTGTCTACATTAAACACTCTCAAGACACATATTGTGCAGGGTAAGATGCAGAGTAAAGCTCTTCTACTCTCTTAACCTGAAAGTAAACTAAAAGCAAAGCTCTCTTTGACAAGAATAGAAATAGCTGGAGAAAATCCATGAAGTGAGGTGGTCACATCTGAGATGCAAGAGGAGAGACCACCAGGAAAACTAAAGTGAGTTGGCAGAGAGTGCAGGAATCCCCTGTGGCCATTCCCCTCAAAAACAAGTATATCATTTGCATACTGTTGGGGGGGGGATGATGATCGTTCAGAGGTAAGCAGCAGTAGCAAGGTCCGTGGCACTTTGACTGGCTATGGGGCACAGCAGAAAAGGGTAAAGATAAATAGAACCTTGGTGAGAGACAACTCGATAGTTAGGGGGACAGACAGGAGATTCTGTGGCCACAAACGGGAATCCAGGTGTGTTGCCTCCTGGGTGCCAGGGTCCAAGATGCCTTGGAGAGGCTGCATAATGTTCTCAAAGAGGACGGTGAGCAGCCAGAGGTCATTGTGCATGTTGACACAAGTGACAATAAATAGAAATAGGGATGAGGTCCTGCCGAGTGATTATAGAGAGCTAGGAAAAAAGTTAAAAACCAGGGCCTCAACGAGGGTAATCTCTGGATTACTTCCAATGCCATGTGTTAGTGACGGTAAGGTCAGAAGGCTGTGGTACAGGGGGCAGGGTTTGAGATTTTTAGATCATTATGATCTTTTCTGGGGCAGAGGTGATGAAGGGCTTTTGTCCGAAACGTCGATTTCACTGCTCCTTAGATGCTGCCTGAACTGATGTGCTCTTCCAGCACCACTAATCCAGAATCGGGTTTCCAGCATCTGCAGTCATTGTTTTTACCGTGTTCAAGAGGAACAGGTGATTTGGAGGGGACCAATATCTTGGTGGCAAGGTTTGCTAGTGCTACAAGGGAGGAATTAAATTAGATTGGCAGGGGGTTGGGATCCTCAACAGCAGGGAGGCAAGTGCGAAGCTGGAAGGAGATACAGTAATCAGAAATAGTAAGTTAAAGAGACAGATCAGGTTGGAACACAATGGGGAGCGAGAAATGCCCGTTGTACTAAATTGCATTGATTTCAATGCAAGAGGGCTGACAGGTAAGGCTGATGAACTCAGGGTGCGGATAGGTATGTGGGAGTGGGATATTATAGACATTACAGAAACATAGCTAAGGGAGGGACAGGACTGGCGGCTTAATGTGCCAGGGTACAGGTGCTTTAGGCAGGACAGAGTTGGAGGAAAGGGGAGGTGGAGTTGTATTTTTGATTACGGCGAGTATCCCACAGCAGTAATCAGAGATGAAATAACTGAAGGATCATCCAGTGAGGCTAAGAAATCAGAAGGGGGTGGTGATGTCATTGGGGTTGTACTGTAGGGCCCCAAGTAGTCAATGGAAATTACAGCAACAAATATGCAGATAAATTGGGGAGACTTGCAGAAGCAAGATGGCGGTCATAGTAGGGGATTTTAACTTTCTTAACATAGACATTAAGGGCTTAGATGGGGTGGAATTTGTTAAATGCGTTCAGGAAAGTTTCCTTACGTAGACGGTCCTACTTGGGAAGGGACAAAACTCAACCTACTCTTGGGAAATAGAACAGGACAGGTGACTGAGGTGACATGGGTGGAACACTTTGGGACCGGTGATCATAGTTCTATTAATTTTAAAATAGTCAAGGAGGGAGACAAGACTGGTCCACAGCTTCAAGTTCTAAATTAGGCAAGGCGAATTTTGATGGAATGAGACAGGAGCTTGCAGGGTTGATCGGAGTAGTTTGTTTGCAGGCAAAGGGACCACCGGCAAGTGGGAGGCCTTTAAACATGAGATAGCGAGAGTTCAAAGTCTATATTTTCCTGTGAGGGTGATGGGCAAGGTTGGCAGGAATAGGGAAACCTGGGTGACAAGAGATATTAAAGCTTTGACCAGAAAAAAGCAGGCACATTTCAGGTACAGGCATCTGGGATCAAGGGATTCCCTGGAGACATATAGGGGATACAGGAGTTTACTGACGATGGAAATCAGGAGGGTGAAAAACAGGCACAAATAGCCTTGACTGAGGAGGTTAAGTTGAATCCAAAGAAGTTCTTTAGTATAAAGGAAAAAGAATAACTAGAGACAGAGTAGGACCAAAGTGGACATGGATGTGTAGAACCGCAGGAGATGGATGAGGTTCTCAATGAGTATTTCTCCTCTGTGTTTACTATGGAGAAAGACATGAAGACTAGGGAACTTGGGAAAGTTAGTTGTGATATCTTGGGGACAGTCCATATCACAGTAGAGGAGGTGTTGGATGTATTCAAGTGTATGTATTCAAGTGTATGATAAATCTCCTGGTCCTGACCAGATATATCCAAGAACACTGCAAGAGGCTAGAGAAGAAATTGTGGAGGCCCTGGCTGATATTTTTGCATCATTGTTAGCCACGGGTGATGTCCCGGAAGACTGGAGGGTAGCAAATGTTGTGCCATTATTCGAGAAGGGCTGCAAAGAAAAACCTGGGAATGACAGACCAGTCAGCTTAACACCTGTAATAGTTATGTGAGAAGATTCTGAGAGATAAGGTATACATGCATTTGGAAAGACAGGGTTTGATTAGGCGTAGTCAGCATGGCTATGTGCATGGGAGATCATGCCGCACAAATTTGTTAGAGCTTTTGGTAAGGTTCCACATGATAGGCTGCTCTGGAAGGTTAGATTGCATGAAATCTGGCGGAGCTGGCAAATTGGCTACACAATTGGCTTGATGGTAGGAAGCAGAGGGTAATAGTGGAAGGATGCTTGTTGGACTGGACGCCTGTGACTAGTGGAGCGTCTCAGGGATTATTGCTCGGTCCATTACTGTTTGTTATCTATATCAATGATTTGGATGAAAATGCACAAGGAAGGCATGATTAATATGTTTGCTGATGACACTGAGTTAGGCAGTATTGTGGATAGTGAGGAAGGTTATCAGAAATTGCAGCAGGTCCTTGACCAGTTGGGGAAGTGGGCCAAGAAATGGCAAATGAGGAGTTTAATATGGATAAGTGTGAGGTCTTGCATTTTGGAAAGTCAAATCATGGTAGGAGTTTCATGGTGAATGGTAGGACCTTAAGAAGTGTAGTGGAACAGAGGGACCTTGGAGTTCAGGTGTATGGTTCTCTGAAAGTAGGGTCACAAGTAGACAGGGCTGTGAAGAAAGCTTTTGGCACACTGGCCTGCTTCAGCCAAGGCATTAAGTATAGAAATTGGGAAGTTATATTGCAGTTGTACAGGATGTAGGTGAGGCCACACTTGGAGTATTGTGTTCAGTTTTGGTCATCGTTTTATAGGAAGGATGGTATTAAACTGGAAAGAGTGCAGAAGAAATTTACAAGGATGTTGCCAGGACTCAAGGGTCTGAGTTATAGGGAGAGGTTGGACAAGCTAGGACATTTTTCTTTAGAGCACAGGAGAATAAGGAGGAATCTTATAGAAGCATATAAGATCATGAGAGGCATGGATAGGGTGAATGCACTCAGTCTTTTTCCCAGGTTTGGGAATTGAGCATACTCCCAAGGCAGGTACAGCACAAGGTTCGATACAAAATAAAGCTCCTTCTTCTCTTTTAAATTGAAAGTAAAGCTATCTCTACCATTGTAATTGAAAGTAAAGCTACACTGCCCCTGACCCTGTCCTGATCCCAGTGCCCCAGACCCTGTCCTGATGCCGGTGCCCCAGACCCTGTCCTGATGCCGGTGCCCCAGACCCTGTCCTGATGCCGGTGCCCCAGACCCTGTCCTGATGCCAGTGCTCCTGGCCCTGTCCTGATCCCGGTGCTCCTGACCCTGTCCCGATCCCGGTGCCCTGACCCCGTCCTGATCCCAGTGCCCCTGACCCGTCCTGATCCCGGTCCCCCTGACCCTGTCCTGATCCCGGTGCCCTTGACCTTGAAGCACTCCCAGTACAAGTACAGGATTAATACAGAGTAAACAATTCACACCCCTTTTGCTTGATCAATTTAAACATAGTTCCTCTGTATTTTAACTCCATTTACTTGCCTTCATTCTCAATCTCTCAGCATTCTTCTCCAATAAATAATTGCTGATCTAGATCTTGAAAGCTCTTATAACAGATCTGCCCTGTTCCTTATTCCTCCCTTCCCATCGCTGTCCTGTCTCTCTTTCTGTCTCTGCTCTCCTCTCTACCTCAATAAGCCCTTGAATTTATTATTGGAGAGAATTGACAATTTCAGGGCAAAAATATTGTCCGCTGACGTCAGTGCATCTGCCTGTGCACAAGTTCACAGGAATGTTACGATTACTGCCACACCCCAGAGAACCTCATCCTAATCCTGCCTGCTCTACCCTCTGACCCACAGATGATCCCTCGCAATTGCTTACTGGGCTTTCAATCTTGTGCCACATCAGCTCCAATAGTTGGGTGGTAAAAGTTGAATGCTGCTCGAGCAGCCTCCCAGCACGCAGTCTCCAGATTTTGGCAATATTCACCTTTATGCACTTCAGCCACAGAGTCAGCACTGAAATCAAATGAGACACCAATGTCACATCATCCCATCACCACCAGCACAACCCAAGCACATCCTGATCCCAACACTCCCAACAATGACACATCTCCAAACCTGTGCTGTGCTAACTCAGTCACTCCCAACCCTGTGCCAACCTGGTCCTGACATCCTTCCTGATCCCGACACCGTTGAAACCATTCCCGATCCCAATGCTACTGACCATGTCTTGGTCCCGGAGCCACAAACCCCATCCCAATCTTGGCACGCCAAATATTTCCCGATCCTGGTGCTTGACCCTGTCCTGATCCCAGCGCCCCTGACCTCGTCCTGACCCCGGTGCCCTGACCCTGTCCTGACCCCGGTGCCCTGACCCTGTCCTGACCCCGGTGCCCTGACCTCGTCCTGACCCCGGTGCCCTGACCTCGTCCTGACCCCGGTGCCCTGACCTCGTCCTGATCCCGGTGTCCTGACCCTGTCCTGATCCCGGTGCCCTGACCCTGTCCTGATCCCGTTGCTCCTGGCCCTGTCCAGATTCCAGTGCTCCTGGCCTTGTCCTGATCCTGGTGATCCTGGCCCTGTCCTGATCCTGGTACCCCTGACCCTGTCCTGATCCCGATGTTCCTGACCCGTCATGATCCTGGTGCCCTTGACCCTGTCCTGATCCCGGTGCTCCTGGCCCTGTCCTGATCCCGGTGCTCCTGGCCCTGTCCTGATCCCGGTGCTCCTGGCCCTGTCCTGACCCCGGTGCTCCTGGCCCTGTCCTGACCCCGGTGCTCCGGACCCTGTCCTGATCCCAGTGCCCTGACCCTGTCCCGAACCCGGTGCCCCGACCCTGTCCCGATCCTAGTGCCCCTGACCCTGTCCCGATCCCGGTGCCCCTGACCCTGTTCTGAATCCGGTGCCCCTGACCCTGTCCTGATCCCAGTGCCCCTGGCCCTGGTGCCCTGTCCTGATCCCGGTGCCCCTGACCCCGTCCTGATCCCGGTGCCCCTGACCCCGTCCTGATCCCGGTGCCCCTGACCCCGTCCTGATCCCGGTGCTCCTGACCCTGTCCTGAATCCAGTGCCCCTGACCCTTTCCTGATCCAGGCGCCCCTGACCCCCTGTCCAGATCCTGGTGCCCCTGACCCTGTCCAGATCCTGGTGCCCCTGACCCTGTCCAGATCCTGGTGCCCCTGACCCTGTCCTGATCCCGGTGCCCTGACCCTGTCACGATCCTGGTGCCCCTGACCCTGTCCTGATCCTGGTGCCCCAGACCCTGTCCTGACCCTGTCGCCCCTGACCCTGTCGCCCCGACCCTGTCCTGATCCCGGCGCCCCAGTCCCTATCCTGAATCTAGTGCCCCCGACCCTGTCCCGACCCTAGTGCCCCTGACCCCCTGCCCTGATCCCGGTGCCCCTGACCCTGTCCTGATCCCGGTGCCGCGACCCTGTCCCGATCCTAGTGCCCCTGACCCTATCGCCCCTGACCCTTTCTTGATCCGGGCACCCCTGACGCTTTCTTGATCCGGGCACCCCTGACCCTGTCCGGATCCCGGTGCCCCTGACCCTGTCCTGAACCCGGTGCCCCTGACCCTGTCCGGATCCCGGTGCCCCTGACCCTGTCCGGATCCCGGTGCCCCTGACCCTGTCCGGATCCCGGTGCCCCTGACCCTGTCCTGATCCCGGTGCACCTGACCCTGTCCTGATCCCGACGCCCCTGACCCTGTCCTGATCCCGGTACTCCTGGCCCTGTCCTGATCCCGGCGCCCCTGACCCTGTCCCGAACCCGGTGCCCCGACCCTGTCCCGATCCCGGTGCCCCTGACCCTGTTCTGAATCCGGTGCCCCTGACCCTGTCCTGATCCCAGTGCCCCTGGCCCTGGTGCCCTGTCCTGATCCCGGTGCCCCTGACCCCGTCCTGATCCCGGTGCCCCTGACCCCGTCCTGATCTCGTTGCCCCTGACCCCGTCCTGATCTCGTTGCCCCTGACCCCGTCCTGATCCCGGTGCCCCTGACCCCGTCCTGATCCCGGTGCCCCTGACCCCGTCCTGATCCCGGTGCTCCTGACCCTGTCCTGATCCCGGCGCCCCAGACCCTGTCCTGAATCCAGTGCCCCTGACCCTTTCCTGATCCGGGCGCCCCTGACCCCCTGTCCAGATCCTGGTGCCCCTGACCCTGTCTTGATCCTGGTGCCCCTGACCCTGTCCTGATCCCGGTGCCCTGACCCTGTCACGATCCTGGTGCCCCTGACCCTGTCCTGATCCTGGTGCCCCAGACCCTGTCCTGACCCTGTCGCCCCTGACCCTGTCGCCCCGGCCCTGTCCTGATCCTGGCGCCCCAGTCCCTATCCTGAATCTAGTGCCCCCGACCCTGTCCCGACCCTAGTGCCCCTGACCCCCTGTCCTGATCCCGGTGCCCCTGACCCTGTCCTGATCCCGGTGCCGCGACCCTGTCCCGATCCTAGTGCCCCTGACCCTATCACCCCTGACCCTTTCTTGATCCGGGCACCCCTGACCCTTTCTTGATCCGGGCACCCCTGACCCTGTCCGGATCCCGGTGCCCCTGACCCTGTCCTGATCCCGGTGCCCCTGACCCTGTCCTGATCCCGGTACTCCTGGCCCTGTCCTGAATCCGGTGCCCCTGACCCTGTCCTTATCCCGGTGCCCCTGACCCTGTCCTGATCCCGGTGCCCCTGACCCTGTCCTGATCCCGGTGCCCCTGACCCTGTCCTGCTCCCGGTGCCCCTGACCCTGTCCTGCTCCCGGTGCCCCTGACCCTGTCCTGAACCCGGTGCCCCTGACCCTGTCCTGAACCCGGTGCCCCTGACCCTGTCCTGAACCCGGTGCCCCTGACCCTGTCCTGAACCCGGTGCCCCTGACCCTGTCCTGATCCCGGTGCCCCTGACCCTGTCCTGATCCCGATGCTCCTGACCCGTCCTGATCCCGACGCCCCTGACCCTGCCCCGACCCCGGTGCTCCTGGCCCTGTCCTGATCCCGGTGCCCCTGACCCTGTCCTGATCCCGGTGCCCCTGACCCTGTCCTGATCCTGGTGCCCCTGACGCTGTCCTGATCCTGGTGCCCTGACCCTGTCCTGATCCTGGTGCCCCTGACCTTGTCCTGATCCCGGTGCCCCTGACCCTGTCCTGATCCCGGTGCCCCTGACCCTATCCTGATCCCGTCGCCACGACCCTTTCCTGATCCCGACACCCCTGACCCTGTCCTGATCTGGGCACCCCTGACCCTGTCCTGATCCCGACGCCCCTGACCCTGTCCTGATCCCGGTGCCCCTGACCCTGTCCTGATCCCGGTGCCCCGACCCTGTCCCGACGCCCCTGACCCTGTCCCGATCCCGACGCCCCTGACCCTGTCCCGATCCCGACGCCCCTGACCCTGTCCCGATCCCGACGCCCCTGACCCTGTCCCGATCCCGGCGCCCCTGACCCTGTCCCGATCCCGGCGCCCCTGACCCTGTCCCGATCCCGGCGCCCCTGACCCTGTCCCGATCCCGGCGCCCCTGACCCTGTCCCGATCCCGGCGCCCCTGACCCTGTCCCGAATCCGGCGCCCCTGACCCTGTCCTGAACCCGGCGCCCCTGACCCTGTCCTGAACCCGGCGCCCCTGACCCTGTCCTGATCCCGGCGCTCCTGACCCTGACCTGATCCCGGCGCTCCTGACCCTGACCTGATCCCGGCGCCCCTGACCCTGTCCTGATCCCGGTGCCCTGACCCTGTCCTGATCCTGGTGCCCCTGACCCTGTACTGAACCCGGTGCCCCGACCCTGTCCTGATCCCGGCGCCCCGACCTTGTCCTGATCCTGGTGCCCTTGACCCTATCCTGATCCCGGTGCCCCTGACCCCGTCCTGATCCTGGTGCCCCTGACCCTGTCCTGATCCTGATCCTGTCCTGATCCTGGTGCCCCTGACCCTGTCCTGATCCTGGTGCCCCTGACCCTGTCCTGATCCCGGTGCCCCTGACCCTGTCCTGATCCTGGTGCCCCTGACCCTGTACTGAACCCGGTGCCCCGACCCTGTCCTGATCCCGGCGCCCCGACCTTGTCCTGATCCTGGTGCCCTTGACCCTATCCTGATCCCGGTGCCCCTGACCCTGTCCTGATCCCGGTGCCCCTGACCCTGTCCTGATCCCGGTGCTCCTGACCCTGTCCTGATCCCGGTCCCCCTGACCCTGTCCTAATCCCGGTGCCCCTGACCCCGTCCTGATCCTGGTGCCCCTGACCCTGTCCTGATCCTGACCCTGTCCTGATCCTGGTGCCCCTGACCCTGTCCTGATCCCGGTGCCCCTGACCCTGTCCTGATCCCGGTCCCCCTGACCCTGTCCTAATCCCGGTGCCCCTGACCCCGTCCTGATCCTGGTGCCCCTGACCCTGTCCTGATCCTGACCCTGTCCTGATCCCGGTGCCCCTGACCCTGTCCTGATCCCGGTGCCCCTGACCCTGTCCTGATCCCGGTGCCCCTGACACTGTCCTGATCCCGGTGCCCCTGACCCCGTCCTGTTCCCGGTGCCCCTGACCCTGTCCTGAACCTGATGTCCCGACCCTGTCCTGCTCCCGGTGCTCCTGACCCTGTCCTGAACCCGGCGCCCCTGACCCTGTCCTGAACCCGGCGCCCCTGACCCTGTCCTGAACCCGGCGCCCCTGACCCTGTCCTGAACCCGGCGCCCCTGACCCTGTCCTGAACCCGGCGCCCCTGACCCTGTCCTGAACCCGGCGCCCCTGACCCTGTCCTGAACCCGGCGCCCGTGACCCTGTCCTGAACCCGGCGCCCCTGACCCTGTCCTGAACCCGGCGCCCCTGACCCTGTCCTGAACCCGGCGCCCCTGACCCTGTCCTGAACCCGGCGCCCCTGACCCTGTCCTGAACCCGGCGCCCCTGACCCTGTCCTGAACCCGGCGCCCCTGACCCTGTCCTGAACCCGGCGCCCCTGACCCTGTCCTGAACCCGGCGCCCCTGACCCTGTCCTGAACCCGGCGCCCCTGACCCTGTCCTGATCCCGGCGCTCCTGACCCTGTCCTGATCCTGGTGCTCCTGACCCTGTCCTGATCCTGGTGCTCCTGACCCTGTCATGATCCTGGCGACCCTGTCCTGAACCCAGTGCCCCTGACCCTGTCCTGATCCTGGTGCCCCTGACCCTGTTCTGAACCCGGTAGCCCGACCCTGTCCTGATCCCGGCTCCCGGCTTTGTCCTGATCCTGGTGCCCCAGACCCTATCCTGATCCCGGTGCCCCTGACCCTGTCCTGATCCTGGTGCCCCTGACCCTGTACTGTACCCGGTGCCCCGACCCTGTCCTGATCCCGGCGCCCCGACCTTGTCCTGATCCTGGTGCCCTTGACCCTATCCTGATCCCGGTGCCCCTGACCCCGTCCTGATCCTGGTGCCCCTGACCCTGTCCTGATCCTGATCCTGTCCTGATCCTGGTGCCCCTGACCCTGTCCTGATCCTGGTGCCCCTGACCCTGTCCTGATCCTGGTGCCCCTGACCCTGTACTGAACCCGGTGCCCCGACCCTGTCCTGATCCCGGCGCCCCGACCTTGTCCTGATCCTGGTGCCCTTGACCCTGTCCTGATCCCGGCGCCCCGACCTTGTCCTGATCCTGGTGCCCTTGACCCTATCCTGATCCCGGTGCCCCTGACCCTTTCCTAATCCCGGTGCCCCTGACCCTGTCCTGATCCTGGTGCTCCTGACCCTGTCCTGATCCCGGTCCCCCTGACCCTGTCCTAATCCCGGTGCCCCTGACCCCGTCCTGATCCTGGTGCCCCTGACCCTGTCCTGATCCTGATCCTGTCCTGATCCTGGTGCCCCTGACCCTGTCCTGATCCCGGTGCCCCTGACCCTGTCCTGATCCCGGTGCCCCTGACCCCGTCCTGTTCCCGGTGCCCCTGACCCTGTCCTGAACCTGATGTCCCGACCCTGTCCTGAACCCGGCGCCCCTGACCCTGTCCTGAACCCGGCGCCCCTGACCCTGTCCTGAACCCGGCGCCCCTGACCCTGTCCTGAACCCGGCGCCCCTGACCCTGTCCTGAACCCGGCGCCCCTGACCCTGTCCTGAACCCGGCGCCCGTGACCCTGTCCTGAACCCGGCGCCCGTGACCCTGTCCTGAACCCGGCGCCCCTGACCCTGTCCTGAACCCGGCGCCCCTGACCCTGTCCTGAACCCGGCGCCCCTGACCCTGTCCTGAACCCGGCGCCCCTGACCCTGTCCTGAACCCGGCGCCCCTGACCCTGTCCTGAACCCGGCGCCCCTGACCCTGTCCTGAACCCGGCGCCCCTGACCCTGTCCTGAACCCGGCGCCCCTGACCCTGTCCTGAACCCGGCGCCCCTGACCCTGTCCTGAACCCGGCGCCCCTGACCCTGTCCTGAACCCGGCGCCCCTGACCCTGTCCTGAACCCGGCGCCCCTGACCCTGTCCTGATCCTGGCGCTCCTGACCCTGTCCTGAACCTGGTGCTCCTGACCCTGTCATGATCCTGGCGACCCTGTCCTGAACCCAGTGCCCCTGACCCTGTCCTGATCCTGGTGCCCCAGACCCTGTCCTGAACCCGATGTCCCGACCCTGTCCTGATCCCGGCGCCCCTGACCCTGTCCTGTTCCCGGCGCTCCTGACCCTGTCCTGATCCCCGGCGCTCCTGACCCTGTCCTGATCCTGGTGGTCCTGACCCTGTCATGATCCTGGTGACCCTGTCCTGATCCCGACGCCCCTGACCCTGTCCTGATCCCGACGCCCCTGACCCTATCCTGATCCCGGTGCCCCTGACCCTGTCCTGATCCTGGTGCCCCTGACCCTGTACTGAACCCGGTGCCCCGACCCTGTCCTGATCCCGGCGCCCCGACCTTGTCCTGATCCTGGTGCCCTTGACCCTATCCTGATCCCGGTGCCCCTGACCCTGTCCTGATCCCGGTGCCCCTGACCCTGTCCTGATCCCGGTGCTCCTGACCCTGTCCTGATCCCGGTGCCCCTGACCCCGTCCTGATCCTGGTGCCCCTGACCCTGTCCTGATCCTGACCCTGTCCTGATCCTGGTGCCCCTGACCCTGTCCTGATCCCGGTGCCCCTGACCCTGTCCTGATCCCGGTCCCCCTGACCCTGTCCTAATCCCGGTGCCCCTGACCCCGTCCTGATCCTGGTGCCCCTGACCCTGTCCTGATCCTGACCCTGTCCTGATCCCGGTGCCCCTGACCCTGTCCTGATCCCGGTGCCCCTGACCCTGTCCTGATCCCGGTGCCCCTGACCCTGTCCTGATCCCGGTGCCCCTGACCCCGTCCTGTTCCCGGTGCCCCTGACCCTGTCCTGAACCTGATGTCCCGACCCTGTCCTGCTCCCGGTGCTCCTGACCCTGTCCTGAACCCGGCGCCCCTGACCCTGTCCTGAACCCGGCGCCCCTGACCCTGTCCTGAACCCGGCGCCCCTGACCCTGTCCTGAACCCGGCGCCCCTGACCCTGTCCTGAACCCGGCGCCCCTGACCCTGTCCTGAACCCGGCGCCCCTGACCCTGTCCTGAACCCGGCGCCCCTGACCCTGTCCTGAACCCGGCGCCCCTGACCCTGTCCTGAACCCGGCGCCCCTGACCCTGTCCTGAACCCGGCGCCCCTGACCCTGTCCTGAACCCGGCGCCCCTGACCCTGTCCTGAACCCGGCGCCCCTGACCCTGTCCTGAACCCGGCGCCCCTGACCCTGTCCTGAACCCGGCGCCCCTGACCCTGTCCTGAACCCGGCGCCCCTGACCCTGTCCTGAACCCGGCGCCCCTGACCCTGTCCTGATCCCGGTGCTCCTGACCCTGTCCTGATCCCGGTGCTCCTGACCCTGTCCTGATCCTGGTGCTCCTGACCCTGTCCTGATCCTGGTGCTCCTGACCCTGTCATGATCCTGGCGACCCTGTCCTGAACCCAGTGCCCCTGACCCTGTCCTGATCCTGGTGCCCCTGACCCTGTTCTGAACCCGGTGGCCCGACCCTGTCCTGATCCCGGCTCCCGACTTTGTCCTGATCCTGGTGCCCCAGACCCTATCCTGATCCCGGTGCCCCTGACCCTGTCCTGATCCTGGTGCCCCTGACCCTGTACTGAACCCGGTGCCCCGACCCTGTCCTGATCCCGGCGCCCCGACCTTGTCCTGATCCTGGTGCCCTTGACCCTATCCTGATCCCGGTGCCCCTGACCCCGTCCTGATCCTGGTGCCCCTGACCCTGTCCTGATCCTGATCCTGTCCTGATCCTGGTGCCCCTGACCCTGTCCTGATCCTGGTGCCCCTGACCCTGTCCTGATCCTGGTGCCCCTGACCCTGTACTGAACCCGGTGCCCCGACCCTGTCCTGATCCCGGCGCCCCGACCTTGTCCTGATCCTGGTGCCCTTGACCCTATCCTGATCCCGGTGCCCCTGACCCTGTCCTAATCCCGGTGCCCCTGACCCTGTCCTGATCCTGGTGCTCCTGACCCTGTCCTGATCCCGGTCCCCCTGACCCTGTCCTAATCCCGGTGCCCCTGACCCCGTCCTGATCCTGGTGCCCCTGACCCTGTCCTGATCCTGACCCTGTCCTGATCCTGGTGCCCCTGACCCTGTCCTGATCCCGGTGCCCCTGACCCTGTCCTGATCCCGGTCCCCCTGACCCTGTCCTAATCCCGGTGCCCCTGACCCCGTCCTGATCCTGGTGCCCCTGACCCTGTCCTGATCCTGATCCTGTCCTGATCCTGGTGCCCCTGACCCTGTCCTGATCCCGGTGCCCCTGACCCTGTCCTGATCCCGGTGCCCCTGACCCCGTCCTGTTCCCGGTGCCCCTGACCCTGTCCTGAACCTGATGTCCCGACCCTGTCCTGCTCCCGGTGCTCCTGACCCTGTCCTGAACCCGGCGCCCCTGACCCTGTCCTGAACCCGGCGCCCCTGACCCTGTCCTGAACCCGGCGCCCCTGACCCTGTCCTGAACCCGGCGCCCCTGACCCTGTCCTGAACCCGGCGCCCCTGACCCTGTCCTGAACCCGGCGCCCCTGACCCTGTCCTGAACCCGGCGCCCCTGACCCTGTCCTGAACCCGGCGCCCGTGACCCTGTCCTGAACCCGGCGCCCGTGACCCTGTCCTGAACCCGGCGCCCCTGACCCTGTCCTGAACCCGGCGCCCCTGACCCTGTCCTGAACCCGGCGCCCCTGACCCTGTCCTGAACCCGGCGCCCCTGACCCTGTCCTGAACCCGGCGCCCCTGACCCTGTCCTGAACCCGGCGCCCCTGACCCTGTCCTGAACCCGGCGCCCCTGACCCTGTCCTGAACCCGGCGCCCCTGACCCTGTCCTGAACCCGGCGCCCCTGACCCTGTCCTGAACCCGGCGCCCCTGACCCTGTCCTGATCCTGGTGCTCCTGACCCTGTCCTGATCCTGGTGCTCCTGACCCTGTCATGATCCTGGCGACCCTGTCCTGAACCCAGTGCCCCTGACCCTGTCCTGATCCTGGTGCCCCAGACGCTGTCCTGAACCCGATGTCCCGACCCTGTCCTGATCCCGGCGCCCCTGACCCTGTCCTGTTCCCGGCGCTCCTGACCCTGTCCTGATCCCCGGCGCTCCTGACCCTGTCCTGATCCTGGTGGTCCTGACCCTGTCATGATCCTGGTGACCCTGTCCTGATCCCGACGCCCCTGACCCTGTCCTGATCCCGACGCCCCTGACCCTGTCCTGATCCCGACGCCCCTGACCCTATCCTGATCCCGGTGCCCCTGACCCTGTCCTGATCTGAGCACCCCTGAACCCGTCCTGATCCCAGCGCACCTGTCACTGCCCCGACCCCGGTGCTCCTGGCCCTGTCCTGATCCCGGTGTTCCCGATCGTGTCCTGATCCTGGTGCTCGTGACCCTGTCCCGATCCCGGTGCCCCTGACCCTGTGCTGATCCCGGTGCCCCTGACCCTGTCCTGATCCCGACGCCCCTGACCCTGTCCTGATCCCGGTACTCCTAGCCCTGTCCTGATCCCGGTACTCCTAGCCCTGTCCTGATCCCGGTGTTCCTGATCGTGTCCTGATCCCGGTGCCCTTGACCCTGTCCTGATCCCGACGCCCCTGACCCTGTCCTGATCCCGGTGCCCCTGACCCTGTCCTGATCCCGGTGCCCCTGACCCTGTCCTCATCCTGGTGCCCCTGACCCTGTCCTGATCTCGACGCCCCTGGCCCTGTCCTGACCCCGGTGCTCCTGACCCTGTCCCGATCCCGGTGCCCTGACCCTGTCCTGACCCCGGTGCCCTGACCTCGTCCTGATCCCGGTGCTCCTGGTCCTGTCCTGATCCCGGCGCCCCCGACCCTGTCCCGAACCCGGTGCCCCTGACCCTGTCCCGATCCCGGTGCCCCTGACCCTGTTCTGAATCCGGTGCCCCTGACCCCGTCCTGATCCCGGTGCCCCTGACCCCGTCCTGATCCCAGTGCCCCTGACCCCGTCCTGATCCCGGTGCCCCTGACCCCGTCCTGATCCCGGTGCCCCTGACCCCGTCCTGATCCCGGTGCCCCTGACCCCGTCCTGATCCCGGTGCCCCTGACCCTGTCCTGATCCCGGTGCTCCTGACCCTGTCCTGATCCCGGCGCCCCAGACCCTGTCCTGAATCCAGTGCCCCTGACCCTTTCCCGATCCGGGCGCCCCTGACCCCCTGTCCAGATCCTGGTGCCCCTGACCCTGTCCAGATCCTGGTGCCCCTGACCCTGTCTTGATCCTGGTGCCCCTGACCCTGTCCTGATCCCGGTGCCCTGACCCTGTCACGATCCTGGTGCCCCTGACCCTGTCCTGATCCTGGTGCCCCAGACCCTGTCCTGACCCTGTCGCCCCTGACCCTGTCGCCCCGACCCTGTCCTGATCCCGGCGCCCCAGTCCCTATCCTGAATCTAGTGCCCCCGACCCTGTCCCGACCCTAGTGCCCCTGACCCCCTGCCCTGATCCCGGTGCCGCGACCCTGTCCCGATCCTAGTGCCCCTGACCCTATTGCCCCTGACCCTTTCTTGATCCGGGCACCCCTGACCCTTTCTTGATCCGGGCACCCCTGACCCTGTCCGGATCCCGGTGCCCCTGACCCTGTCCTGATCCCGGTGCACCTGACCCTGTCCTGATCCCGACGCCCCTGACCCTGTCCTGATCCCGGTGCCCCTGACCCTGTCCTGCTCCCGGTGCCCCTGACCCTGTCCTGCTCCCGGTGCCCCTGACCCTGTCCTGAACCCGGTGCCCCTGACCCTGTCCTGAACCCGGTGCCCCTGACCCTGTCCTGAACCCGGTGCCCCTGACCCTGTCCTGATCCCGGTGCCCCTGACCCTGTCCTGATCCCGATGCTCCTGACCCGTCCTGATCCCGACGCCCCTGACCCTGCCCCGACCCCGGTGCTCCTGGCCCTGTCCCGATCCCGGTGTTCCTGATCGTGTCCTGATCCCGGTGCTCGTGACCCTGTCCTAATCCCATGCCCCTGACCCTGTCCCGATCCCGGTGCCCCTGACCCCGTCCTGATCCCGGTGCCCCTGACCCCGTCCTGATCCCGGTGCCCCTGACCCCGTCCTGATCTCGTTGCCCCTGACCCCGTCCTGATCTCGTTGCCCCTGACCCCGTCCTGATCTCGTTGCCCCTGACCCCGTCCTGATCTCGTTGCCCCTGACCCCGTCCTGATCTCGTTGCCCCTGACCCCGTCCTGATCCCGGTGCCCCTGACCCCGTCCTGATCCCGGTGCTCCTGACCCTGTCCTGATCCCGGTGCTCCTGACCCTGTCCTGATCCCGGCGCCCCAGACCCTGTCCTGAATCCAGTGCCCCTGACCCTTTCCTGATCCGGGCGCCCCTGACCCCCTGTCCAGATCCTGGTGCCCCTGACCCTGTCTTGATCCTGGTGCCCCTGACCCTGTCCTGATCCCGGTGCCCTGACCCTGTCACGATCCTGGTGCCCCTGACCCTGTCCTGATCCTGGTGCCCCAGACCCTGTCCTGACCCTGTCGCCCCTGACCCTGTCGCCCCGACCCTGTCCTGACCCCGGCGCCCCAGTCCCTATCCTGAATCTAGTGCCCCCGACCCTGTCCCGACCCTAGTGCCCCTGACCCCCTGTCCTAATCCCGGTGCCCCTGACCCTGTCCAGATCCTGGTGCCCCTGACCCTGTCCAGATCCTGGTGCCCCTGACCCTGTCCAGATCCTGGTGCCCCTGACCCTGTCCTGATCCCGGTGCCCTGACCCTGTCACGATCCTGGTGCCCCTGACCCTGTCCTGATCCTGGTTCCCCAGACCCTGTCCTGACCCTGTCGCCCCTGACCCTGTCGCCCCGACCGTGTCCTGATCCTGGCGCCCCAGTCCCTATCCTGAATCTAGTGCCCCCGACCCTGTCCTGATCCCGGTGCCGCGACCCTGTCCCGATCCTAGTGCCCCTGACCCTATCGCCCCTGACCCTTTCTTGATCCGGGCACCCCTGACCCTTTCTTGATCCGGGCACCCCTGACCCTGTCCGGATCCCGGTGCCCCTGACCCTGTCCTGATCCCGGTGCCCCTGACCCTGTCCTGATCCCGGTACTCCTGGCCCTGTCCTGAATCCGGTGCCCCTGACCCTGTCCTGATCCCGGTGCCCCTGACCCTGTCCTGATCCCGGTGCCCCTGACCCTGTCCTGCTCCCGGTGCCCCTGACCCTGTCCTGAACCCGGTGCCCCTGACCCTGTCCTGAACCCGGTGCCCCTGACCCTGTCCTGAACCCGGTGCCCCTGACCCTGTCCTGATCCCGGTGCCCCTGACCCTGTCCTGATCCCGGTGCCCCTGACCCTGTCCTGATCCCGATGCTCCTGACCCGTCCTGATCCCGACGCCCCTGACCCTGCCCCGACCCCGGTGCTCCTGGCCCTGTCCCGATCCCGGTGTTCCTGATCGTGTCCTGATCCCGGTGCTCGTGACCCTGTCCTAATCCCATGCCCCTGACCCTGTCCCGATCCCGGTGACCTGACCCTGTCCTGATTCCGGTGCCCCTCACCTTGTCCTGATGCCCCTGCCCCTGTCCTGATCCCGGCGCCCCGGACCCTATCCTGATCCCGGTGCCCCTGACCCTGTCCTGATCCCGGTGCCCCTGACCCTGTCCTGATCCCGGTGCCCCTGACCTTGTCCTGATCCCGGTGCCCCTGACCCTGTCCTGATCCTGGTGCCCCTGACGCTGTCCTGATCCTGGTGCCCTGACCCTGTCCTGATCCTGGTGCCCCTGACCTTGTCCTGATCCTGGTGCCCCTGGCCCTGTCCTGAACCCGGTGCCCCTGACCCTGTCCTGATCCCGGTGCCCCTGACCCTATCCTGATCCCAGCGCCACGACCCTGTCCTGATCCGGGCACCCCTGACCCTGTCCTGATCCGGGCACCCCTGACCCTGTCCTGATCCCGACGCCCCTGACCCTGTCCTGATCCCGACGCCCCTGACCCTGTCCTGATCCCAGTGCCCCTGACCCTGTCCTGATCCCGGTGCCCTGACCCTGTCCCGATCCTGACGCCCCTGACCCTGTCCCGATCCCGGTGCCCCTGACCCTGTCCTGATCCCGGTGCCCCTGACCCTGTGCTGATCCCGGTGCCCCTGAGCCTGTTCTGAACCCGGTGGCCCGACCCTGTCCTGATCCCGGCGCCCCGACTTTGTCCTGATCCTGGTGCCCCAGACCCTATCCTGATCCCGGTGCCCCTGACCCTGTCCTGATCCTGGTGCCCCTGACCCTGTCCTGATCCCGGTGCCCCTTTACTGAACCCGGTGCCCCGACCCTGTCCTGATCCCGGCGCCCCGACCTTGTCCTGATCCTGGTGCCCTTGACCCTATCCTGATCCCGGTGCCACTGACCCTGTCCTGACCCCGGTGCCCCTGACCCTGTCCTGATCCTGGTGCTCCTGACCCTATCCTGATCCCGGTCCCCCTGATCCTGTCCTAATCCCGGTGCCCCTGACCCTGGTGCCCCTGACCCTGTCCTGATCCTGATCCTGTCCTGATCCTGGTGCCCCTGACCCTGTCCTGATCCTGGTGCCCCTGACCCTGTCCTGATCCCGGTGCCCCTGACCCTGTCCTGATCCCGGTGCCCCTGACCCTGTCCTGCACCCAGTGCCCCTGACCCTGTCCTGATCCCGGTGCTCCTGACCCCATCCTGATCCCGGTGCTCCTGACCCCATCCTGATCCCGGTGCTCCTGTTCCCGGTGCTCCTGTTCCCGGCGCTCCTGATCCCGGCACCCCTGACCCTGTCCTGATCCCGGTGCCCCTGACCCTGTCCTGATCCCGGTGCCCCGACCCTGTCCTGATCCCGGTGCTCCTGACCCTGTCCTGATCCTGGTGGCCCAGACCCTGTCCTGAACCCAGTGCCCCTGACCCTGTCCTGAACCCGGTGCCCCTGACCCTGTCCTGATCCCGGTGCTCCTGACCCTGTCCTGATCCCGGTGCTCCTGACCCTGTCCTGATCCCGGTGGCCCAGACCCTGTCCTGATCCCGGTGGCCCAGACCCTGTCCTGATCTCGGTGCCCCAGACCCTGTCCTGAACCCAGTGCCCCTGACCCTGTCCTGAACCTGATGTCCCGACCCTGTCCTGCTCCCGGTGCCCCTGACCCTGTCCTGAACCCGGTGCCCCTGACCCTGTCCTGATCCCGGCGCCCCTGACCCTGTCCTGATCCCGGCGCCCCTGACCCTGTCCTGAACCCGGTGCCCCTGACCCTGTCCTGATCCCGGCGCTCCTGACCCTGCCCTGATCCCGGCGCTCCTGACCCTGTCCAGATCCCGGCGCTCCTGACCCTGTCCTGATCCCGGCGCTCCTGACCCTGTCCTGATCCTGGCGCTCCTGACCCTGTTCTGATCCTGGTGCTCCTGACCCTGTCATGATCCTGGCGACCCTGTCCTGAACCCAGTGCCCCTGACCCCGTCCTGATCCTGGTGCCCCAGACCCTGTCCTGAACCCGATGTCCCGACCCTGTCCTGCTCCCGGCGCCCCTGACCCTGTCCTGATCCCCGGCGCTCCTGACCCTGTCCTGATCCTGGTGGTCCTGACCCTGTCCTGATCCTGGTGGTCCTGACCCTGTCATGATCCTGGTGACCCTGTCCTGAACCCAGTGCCCCTGACCCTGTCCTGATCCAGGTGACCCTGACACTGTCCTGTTTCAGGTGCCCCGGCCCTGTCCTGATCCCGGTGCCCCGACCCTGTCCCGATCCCGGTGCCCCTGGCCCTGTCCCGATCCCGGTGCCCCTGACCCTGTCCCGATCCCGGTGCCCCTGAACCTGTCCCGACCCCAGTGCTCCTGACCCTGTCCCGACCCCGGTGCCCCTGACCCTCTCCCGATCCCAGTACTCCTGACCCTGTCCTGATCCTGGTGCCCCTGTCCCGAACCCGGTGCCCCTGACCCTGTCCCGATCCCGGTGCCCCTGACCCTGTCCCGACCCCGGTGCCCCTGAACCTGTCCCGACCCCGGTGCCCCTGAACCTGTCCCGACCCCGGTGCCCCTGACCCTCTCCCTATCCCGGTGCCCCTGACCCTCTCCCTATCCCGGTGCTCCTGGCCCTGTCCCGATCCCGGTGCCCCTGACCCTGTCCCGATCCCGGTGCCCCTGACCCTGTCCCGATCCCGGTGCCCCTGACCCTGTCCCGATCCCGGTGCCCCTGAACCTGTCCCGACCCCGGTGCCCCTGAACCTGTCCCGACCCCGGTGCCCCTGACCCTCTCCCTCTCCCGGTGCTCCTGGCCCTGTCCTGATCCCGGTGCCCCTGACCCTCTCCTGATCCCGGTACTCCTGACCCTGTCCTGATCCTGGTGCCCCTGTCCTGAACCCGGTGCCCCTGACCCTGTCCTGATCCCGGTGCCCCGACCCTGTCCTGATCCCAGTGCCCCTGACCCTGTCCGGAACCCACCGTCCAGCAAGTCTATATTGCCAAAATTAGACTACTACCTACACCAGTCCCACTTTCCATCACTCGGTCCATAAGCCTTGAATGTACCTCAAGTGTTCATCCAAGTACTTTTATGAACTTCCTGACTTTTATCTTACAAGTGTTCATTGTTCTTGATCATTCGACTAAGGGGACGAGCTGATTTCTTTTCACCCTATCTATGCCCCTCATAATCTTAAACACCTCTTTCAGGTACTCTCTTAGCTTCTTCTAGGAAGCTTAAAGGAAAACAATTTATTGAATTTATCCAGCCTCCCTTCATAACTAAAGTGGTCTAAACCGGGCAACATCATGGTGAATTTCCTCTGTACTCCCACCAGTGCAATCACATCCTTCCTACAGTATGGTGACCAGACCACTATTAGGTAGTCATCAACAGATGAAGGCAAGCATCCCTTATGCTTCCTTAACTCACTTATTAACACTTCCTGCCACCTTCAAGGTTTAGTGGGCAATAGTTCTCTCAGCGTCCTAGTTTTCTGCCATTCACTGAGTACTCTCTTGCCATGTTCATTTTTCTAAACTTCACATCAGGGTTAAACTCCATCTGACCAATCTGCTGACATACTCCTGAAATCTAAGACATTCTTCCTCACTGTCAACCACCTGACCAATCTTTATATCATCTGCAAACTTACTTTATCATTCCTCCCCCTTATGAATGTCACAAACAATAAAAGACACAGCATTAATCTCTGTTGAACGCCACTGGACAACAGCCTCCAGACAAAAACAGCTTTATACCACCAGGCTCTGTCTCCTACCACTAAAGCCAAGTTTGGATCCAACTTGTGAGGTTACCCTAGAGCCCCTGAGCTTTTACCTTCTTTATCAGTCTCCCACTGGGACCTTGGCAAAGGCCTTGCTGAAACCCATAAAAACTACATCAACTGCATTAGCCTTATCCAGACATCCAGTCACCTTTTCGAAAAATTCAGCCATAGTCGTTAGGCATGACCCTCCTCTGACAAAGTCATGCTGGTTGTCTGTGATTAAACGTGCCCCTCTAAATGGAGATTAATTTTATCTTTCCCTATTTTCTCCAATACCCTATCAGTGATATTAGACTCATGGGTCTACAGCTCCCTGATCTATTTCTACCATCCTTATTGTAAAGTGGAACCACAGTAGCTGTCCTCCAGCCCACTACCACCTCCTCCTCTATGGCCAGAGAAGAATTAAAAATTTTGGTCAGGACCCTGTGATTTCCTCTCTCTTCTCCTATAGGAGCTTGGGATACAACTCATCCCAACGTGCAGATCTATCCAATTTTATGTCTGCCAAAACTTCCAACACCTCCTTGCTTTTTATATCAATCTTCTCAAGAACCTGATGGCCCCTCTTGTCATATTCTGTACTTGCATCCTTTTTCTCGTGAGTAAAGATAGATGTGAATTATTCTTTTAACAGTACCAATGTCCCCCGACTTCATGCACAGATTGGCCCTTGGTGCCTAATGACACTCCTTATTCTACCCAAATCTTGTCACAGCTGATGTGACTGAGGTGATCTCATTGAAACTTGTCGGATTTGTTCGGATCTTTACAAGGTAAATGCTGAGAAGATGTTTACCTCCATGGGAGAATCTCGAGGACACAGTCTTAAAATGAAGAGGTGCCAATTTAAGGCTAAGAGGAGGATGAATTTCTTCTCTCAATGGATTGAGAGTCTTTGGAACTACTTGACACAGATACTGTGAGAGCAGAGTCCTTCTGTGTATTTAAGGCTGACGTAGATAGATTTTTGATTATTAGACAAATCAAGGGTTATGGGAAAAGGGCAGGAAAGTATAAGGAGTGTCGGATCAGCCATGACCCTGCTGAATGGAGAGCATATTGAAGCTGGGCTGTACCATTGAGACTGTCTACACCAGAACCATGATAGGGCCAGTATACTTCCAAACTGCGTAACTTAAGAGACGGAGAGGATTTTAAAATAAATAGTGGGGACAAGGGATCAAAAGTGCAATATCAATTAGTAGAACAAAAGGGGAAAATAATAAGATGTGAAATAAAGATCAGAGAATGGTAGGAGGGGCAGAGAGATAAAACTTAAGAATATACCAATAATAAAGACTAGATGCTACAAAGATATCAAAAAGCCAAAACAAAAAGTGCTGTATCTGAAAGTACACAGCATTTATAACAAAGTAAATGAATTGATAGTACACAATGAAAAAAAAATGATCTGCTTGCCATTACAGAGACATGCATGCAGGATATCAGGATTGGGTCCTGAATATCACATGTCATGAAAAATAAAAAGCTAGGTAATGCTGGAGGGGTAGCACTGTTCATCAATGACACATCTGTGCAACAGTTAATTATGGCCTTGGTTCAGGAGATCAGGATGTGGAGAATCAGTTTAGTTGGAGATGCAGAATAGAAGCAAAAAGAGGTTGCTAATCGGAGTGGTGAATAGTAACTACAATGTGGGACGAAGCATACAACAAGAAATATTGGATGCGTGTGTTATAGGGACAGCAATAATCACGGATGATTTTTATCTATGAATAAACAGGAAACATTAAGACTGGTAGTAGTTGCCTACACAAGGAGCTCATAGAATACTTCAGAGATAATTTCTTTGAACAGCACATTCGGGAACTGAACAGAGAACAGGGAGGACCCACCAGCCTTGGTTAACCAAAGACATTAAGGAAAGAATCAAGCTTAAGGGAAACGTATAAAATGGCACAAAATGAGTGGCAGGTCAAATGATTGATCAGAACATAAAGAATGCTAGAGAATGCCAGAAAATTAAAACAAGAGGAAGAAATTACAGTGTGAGAGGGAACTAGCTAGGAATAGAAAAATAAATTACAAGAGTTTCTACTGATATTGCGAGAGAAAGGGAGGTAGAATAAGTAAAGTGAGTGATGGTCCTCGAAAAAGTGAAAATGTGAATAAACAGTAGATAAGGAAATGGTGGATGAAATGAACAAATAGTCTACTGCGTCTTCACCATAGACAATTTAACAAACATTCCAGCAATAACTGTAAATCAGCAGGTGGAAAGTAGAGAAGGACTTAGCAAAATACAATTATGAGAGAAGTGGGACGATGTAAACCAATGGAACTGCAGATTGACAAGTCTCAGGGTCCAAATGTACTACATTCTGGGTTCTTTAAAGAGGTTGCTAATGGGCTAGTAGATTTGTTGGTGTTAATTGTCTAAACTTTCCTAGACTCAGAAAAAATTCTGTCAGACTGGAAAGGAGCAGTATAACCCCTAAATTCAAGAGGAAGGGAGTCAGACAACAGGAAACATTCAGCCAGTTAATTTGCTGTCTGTTGTGGGGCAATGTTTGAATTGATCATTAAAGAGAATATAGCTAATGGTTCAAAAAACTCAGGAAGAATTAGCCCTGGTTATTGTCAAAGGGAAATCATGTTTATTAAGAGTTCTCTGAAGGAGCACCATGCACTATGGCTAAATGGGAGCCAGTCGATATTTTACACTTGGATTTCCAGAAACCATTTGATAAGGTGCCACATTAAAGGTCATTTAAGAAAATGAAAGCTCATGGTGGGGTATATAACATGTTAGCACAGACACATGATCGGCTGGATAGAATAAAACAGTGTCTTTATAAGTGGTTCTTTGGCTGGCTGGTAGAATGCGGCAAGAACAAGAACAAAGAACAATATAGCACAGAAACAGTTTGATTCCGCTAGGCCCACACAGCTCGTGACCTCATTACATCCTTGGTTCAAACATGCACAAAAGAGCTGAATTCCAAATGGGAGGTAGAATGACAGCCCTTGACATCAAGGCTGTGTTTAGCCAAAAGTGGGATCACGGGATCCTAGCAAAATTGGAATCAATGGGTATCAGAGGGAAAACTCTCCAGTGGTTAGATTCATACCTGACTGTAGCGAAGTTAGGTAGAGTATTTGTGGATTGGAAGGTAGGGTGTTAGGCTTTGATGTTTGTAAAATGATAAGGGGAAGAGTGTGTGGTCCCTTTAAATGATTGTGTGTTTTTTTTCTATGCATAGCAATTTGAAAATGAGTGTCTGTGGGCAGCAGCTTGCCAGTTGCAGGTGTTCTAATTGAAACATCTGTATTAAAAGGCTATACCATTAGTAGCATTTTTACCAAGACAACAGATTTCTTAAATTTAGCCAATTAATTTAAACCAGACACTTGGAGACAAAAGACCAATTAAATTTAAAGGGGAATTATTTGGTTTTTAGTGGTTCTGTGAATTTGTTCACTGTTGGAGTTAGAAAAATAAATTGTTACTTTTTGATTATAGAGTGAATGAAAGGATTTCATTTCATTTAACCACTCCTTTATAACAGATTTGGGGGTGAGAGGTAGGTTGTACCCCTTGTCACACATCATTTAACAGATTATGAGGCAAGGCAAGCCTCTCTGGATGATTCACATACAAAGATGGTTGTGGTTGTTGGAGATCAATCATCTCAGCTCCAGAACTCCATCAGGGGTTCGTCAGGGTAATGTCCTAGGCCCAACCATCTTCAGCTGCTTCATTTATGACCTTCCCCCATCATAAGGTCAGAAATGGGGATGTTCGTCAATGATTGCACCATGTTCAGCACCATTCGCGACTCCTTCGACACTGAAGCAGTCTGTGTCCAAATGCAACAAGATCTGGACAATATCCAGGCTTGAGCTGACAAGTGGCAAGTAATCTTTGCGCCACACAAATACCAGGCTATGACTATCAATCTAACCACAGCCTCTTGACATTCAATGGTGTTACCAGTACTGAATGCCCAATTAGCAACTTCCTGGGAGTTATCATTGATCAGAAACTCATCTGGCTCATCACATAAATGCAATGGCTACAAGAGCAGGTCAGAGTCTAAGAATACTGCAGCAAGTAATTCACCTCTTGACAAGTCAGGTATGTGATGGAATACTCCCCACTTGCCTGGATGAGGGTAGCCCCAACAACACTCAAGAAGCTTGACACCATCCAGGACAAAGCAGCTCGCTTGACTGGCACTATATGCACAAGCATTCACTCCTTCCACTACCGACACTCAGTAGCAGAAGTGTGTCCTATCTACAAGATGCATTGCAGAACTTCACCAAAGATCCTCAGACAGCACCTTCCAAACCAACGACCACTTCCATCGAGAAGGACAAGGAGCTTCAGGTTCCCCTCCAAGCCACTCAACATCCTGACTTGGAAATATATCACAGTTCCTTCACTGTCACTGGAGTAAAATCCTGGAATTCCCTCCCTATTGGCATCATGGGTCAACCCACAGCAGGTGAACTGCAGCAGTTCAAAAAAGCAGCTCACCGGCTCTTATTCAAGGGCAACGAGGAACGGGCAATAAATGCTACCCAGCCAGCAATGCCCACATCCAAAAAAAAAGAATTCATAAAAAAAGGCCCTTTGGCCCTCCAAGCGTATGCCGACACATTTTGCCCTTCCATCCTAAATGTGTCTCCACTTATAGGATCCGTAGCCCTCTATTCCCTTGATATGCATGTATTTGTCCAGGTATTTCTTGAATGCTGCTATTGTGTCTGCTTCCACCAACTCCTCTGGCAGCACATTCTAGGCACTCACCACCCTTTCTATGAAAAACCTGTTGTGCGCAACTCTTTTAAACTTCCCACCCCGCCCCTTGAACCTGTGTTCCCCAGGAATTGACACCTCCACCCAGGGAAATAAAATCTTATACTTTCCACTTTATTCATGCCATTCACAGTCTTATAAATTTCAATCAGGTCGCCTCTCAAACACCTGTGTTCCAGTGAAAACAAGCCCTCTCTATCCAACCTTTCATCATACCAGACAACATCCAGGTAAATCATTTCTATACTCTCTCCAAACATCCACATTCTTCAAGTAGTCTGGTGATCAGCACTGTACGCAATATTCCAAATGTTGTCTAACTAAAGTTCCATAAAGTTGCAGCATAACTTGCCTACCCTTATACGAAATGCCCCTTCCAATGAAGACAAGCATGCCATTGGCCTTTTTCTACCTGTGCTGTCACCTTCAGTGATCTGTGGACTTACACATCCAGATCCCACAGCATATCAATACTCCTAAGAGTTCTGCCATTCACTGTATAATTTTCACCTGTACTTGACCTTCCAAAATGCACCACCTCTCATTTGTCTGGAATAAACTCCATCTGCCATTTTCCTGCCCATACCTCCAGCTGATCTATATTGTGCTGTATCCTCTGATAATCCTCCTCACCATCCACAATTCCTCCAATCTTTGTATCGTCTATGAGCTTACTAATTAGACCAGCTACACTTTCCACAAAGTCATTTACGTAGACCATTAACAGCAGAGGTCCCCGCACTGATCCCTGTGGAACACTGGTAGTCACAACCCTCAATTCTGAAAATCATCCTTCCACTGATACCCTCTGTCTGCTACGACTAAGCTAGTTCTGTATCCATCTTGCCAGCTCACCCCTGATACCATGTGATTCCACCTTTTGTACCAGTCGGCCATGAAGGACCATGTCAAAGGCTTTACTGGTCACCATGGAGACAACATCAACAGTTTTCCCTCATCAATCATCTTTGGCACTTCCTCAAAAAAACTCTATCAATTTAGTGAAGCATGACCTCCCCTGCACAAAACCATGCTGTCGATCTGGGACAGATTCTATCAGGACCCCGGGACTTATCTACCTAAATACTTTTTGAGATGCACACCTCTTCCTTTTTAATAGCACCTTGGCTTAGAAACTCGATATTCCCTTCCCCGAGATCATCCTCCACCAATTCCTTCTCTTGGTAAATACCAAAGCAAAGTATTTGCTTCGGACCTCACCCAGCTCTTCTGGCTCCACACACACATTCTTCCCTTTGTCCTTGAATGAGTCGACCCTTTCCCTGGCTACTCTCTTTCTTTTTATATATGTATAAAAACGTCGGAATTCTCCTTCATCCTGTTTGCTAATGACTTTTAATGACCCTTTTAGCTCTTCTAATTCCTTATTTAAGTTCTTTCCTACTTTCCTCATATACTTCAAGGGCTTTGTCAGTTCTCATCCTCCTAGACCTTACGTATACTTCCTTGTCATTTTTGACCAAGATCATAATGGCAGGAACGTGCCGTCCCTGAACTCTCATCAACTGCCGTTTAAAATACTCCCATATGTCCGATGTAGATTTACCCCCAAATAGTCAATAAGAATTTTCCAGTTCCTGCCTAATATTGTTGTAGTTTGCCTTGCCCCAGTTTGACCACCTTCACTGGGGACTGTTGCTATCCCGATCCTGATTATCTTAAAACTCATGGTTTTATAGCCACTACTCCAGAAATACACCACCACTGAAACTTTACTCAACTGGCCAGGCTCATTTCCCAAAACCAGGTCTTATGTAACCCCTTCCCTAGTTGGACTGTTCACATACTCCGGGAAAATGAGGACTGCAGATGCTGGAGATCAGAGCCAAAACGTGTCGCGCTGGAAAAGCACAGCCGATCAGGCTGCATCCAAGGAGCAGGAGAATCAACATTTGAAGCATAAGCTTTTCATCAGGAGTGTCAATTCACCTGCTCCTCAGATGCTGCCTGACCTGCTGTGCTTTTCCAGTGCCACACTTTCGACTGTTTGCATAGAGTCACAGAGATGTACAGTACGGAAACAGACCCTTCGGTCCAACCCATCCATGCCGACCAGATATCCCAACCCAATCTAGTCCCACCTGCCAGAACCCAGCCCATATACCTCTAAACCCTTCCTATTCATATACCCATCCAAATTCCTTTTAAATGTTGCAATTGTACCAGCCTGCACCACTTCCTCTGGCAACTCATTCCATATACGTACCACGCTTGTGTGAAAAAGTTGCCCCTTAGGTCTCTTTTATATCTTTCCCCCCTCACCCTAAACCTATGCCCTCCAGGGAAAAGACTTGTCTATTTATCCTATCCATGCCACTCATAATTTTGCAAACCTCTATAAGGTCACCCCTCAGTCTCTAATGCTCCAGGGAAACAGCCCCAGCCTGTTCAGCCTCTCCCTATAGCTCAAATCCTCCAACCCTGGCAACATCCTTGTAAATCTTTTCTGAACCCTTTCAAGTTTCACAACATCTTTCCGATAGGAAGGAGACCAGAATTGCACGCAATATTCCAACAGTGTCCTAACCAATGATCTGTACAGCCACAACATGACCTCCCGGCTTCTGTACTCAATACTCTGACCGAAAAATGAAAGCATACCAAATGCCTTCTTCACTATCCTATCTACCTGTGACTCCACTTTCAAGGAGCTATGAACCTGCACTCCAAGGTCTCTTTGTTCAGCAACACGCCCTAGGACCTTACCATTAAGTGTATATGTCCTGCGAAGATTTGCTTTCCTAAATGCAGCACCTCACATTTATTTGAATTAAACTCCATCTGCCACTTCTCAGCCCATTGGCCCATCAGATCAAGATCCTATTGTAATCCTATTGTAACCTTCTTCGCTGTCCACTATACCTCCAATTTTGGTGTCATCTGCAAACTTACTAACTGTATCTCTTATGCTCGCATCCAAATCATTTACATAAATGGTGAAAAGCAGAGGACACAGCACCAATCCTTGTGGCACTTCACTGGTCACAGGCCTCCAGTCTTAAAAACTACCATCCTCCACCACCCTCTGTCTTCTACCTTTGAGCCAGTTCTGTATCCAAATGGCTAGTTCTCCCTGTATTCCATGAGATCTAACCTTGCTAATCAGTCTCCCATGGGGAACCTTGTCGAACACCTTACTGAAGTCCATATAGATCACATTTACTGCTTTATCCTCATCAATCCTCTTTGTTTCTTCTTCAAAAAACTCAATCAAGTTTGTGAGACATGATTTTCCACGCACAAAGCCATGTTGACTACCCTTAATCAGTCCTTGCCTTTCCAAATACATGAACATCCTGTCCCTCAGGATTCCCTCCAACAACTTGTCCATCACCACCGTCAGGCTCACTGCTCTATAGTTCCCTGGCTTGTCCTTACCACCCTTCTTAAACAGTGGCACCTTTATGTGTTTCAAGACATCCAGCACTTCCTCCTCTGTAATAGACATTTTGCAAGGTGTCACCATCTATTTCCCTACATTCTATATCTTCCATATCCTTTTCCAAAGTATATACTGATACAAAATACTCGCTTAGTATCTCCCCCATTTTCTGCGGCTCCACACAAAGGCCACCTTGCTGATTCTCTCTCTTGTTACCCTCTTGTCCTTAATGTATTTGTAAAATCCCTTTGGATTCTTCTTAATTCTATTTGCCAAAACTATATCATGTCCCCTTTTTGCCCTCCTGATTTCCCTCTTAAATATACTCCTACAGCCTTTATATTCTTCTAAGGATTCACCCCAATCGATCCTGTCTATACCTGACATATGCTTCCTTCTTTTTCTTAACCAAACCCTCCATTTCTTTAGTCATCCGGCATTCCCTATACCTACCAGCCTTTCCTTTCACCCTGACAGGAATATACTTTCTCTGGATTCTTGTTATCTCATTTCTAAAGGCTTCCCATTTTCCGGCCGTCCCTTTACCTGTGAACATCAGCCCCCAATCAGCTTTTGAAAGTTCTTGCCTAATATCATCAAAATCGGCTTTTCTCCAATTTAGAACTTCAACTTTTAGATCTGGTCTTTCCTTTTCCATCACTATTTTACATCTAATAGAATTATGGTCGCTGGCCCCAAAGTGCTCCCCCACTGACACCTCAGTCACCTGCCCTGCCTTATTTCCCAAGAGTAGGTCAAGCTTTGTACCTTCTCTGGTCCGTACATCCACATACTGAATCAGAAAGTTTTCTTGTACACACTTAACAAATTCCTCTTCATTTAAACCCTTAACACTATGTCAGTCCCAGTCTACATTTGGAAAGTTATAATCCCCTACCATAATCACCCTATTATTCTTACAGATAACTGAGATCTCCTTACAAGTTTGCTTCTCAATTTCCCTCTGACTATTAGGGGGTCTATAATACAATCCCAATGAGGTGATCACCCCTTTCTTATTTCTCAGTTCCACCCAAATAACCGCCCTGGATGTATTTCCGGGAATATCCTCCCTTATCAAAAACGCCATTCCCCATCCTCTCTTGCTTCCATTTCTATCCTTCCTGTAGCATTTGTACCCTGGAACATTAAGCTGCGAGTCCTGCCCATCCCTGAGCCATGTTTCTGTAATTGCTATGATATCCCAGTCCCAGTCCCATGTTCCTAACCATGCCCTGAGTTCATCTGCCTTCCCTGTTAGGCCCCTTGCATTAAAATAAATGCAGTTTAATTTATTAGTCCTTCCTTGTCCCTGTCTGCCCTGACTGTTTGACTCGCTTCTGTTCTCAGCTGTACCAGTCTCAGATTGATCTCTTTCCTCACTATTTCCCTTGGTCCCACCCCTCCCACCTTTAGAGTTTAAATCCTCCCGAGCAGCTCTAGCAAATCTCCCTGCCAGTATATTAGGCCCCTTCCAATTTAGCTGTAATCCGTCCTTCTTGTACAGGTCACTTCTACCCCAAAAGAGATTCCAATGATCCAAAAATGGGAATCCTTCTCCCATACACCAGCTCCTCAGCCATGCATTCATCTGCTCTATCCTCCTATTCCTGCCCTCACTAGCTCGCAGCACCGGGAATAATCCAGATATTACTACTCTCGAAGACCTCCTTTTTAAATTCTTGCCTAACTCTCTGTAATCTCCCTTCAGAATCTCAAGCTTTTCCCTGCGTCAAGAAACCCTCCTAAATAGTCCTTAGAAATTCTGCCCTCCCCAAGCCCCCAGCACGAAATGAATCCCAGTCAATAATGGGGAATTGAGATCACCCACCATAACAACTCAGCTATTTTTACATCTTTCCAAAATTCATCCACATATGCTCTCCTCTATCTCCCACTGGCTACTGGGAGGCCTGTAGTATACCCCCCAACACTGTGATTTCACCTTTCCTATTCCTGAGTTCTACCCATATTGCCTCACTGTCCTCTGACGTATCCTCCCTCAGTAGAACATAGAACATAGAACATAGAACAATACAGCACAGAACAGGCCCTTCGGCCCACGATGTTGTGCCGAACTTCTATCCTAGATTAAGCACCCATCCATGTACCTATCCAAATGCCGCTTAAAGGTCGCCAATGAATCTGACTCTACCACTCCCTCGGGCAGCGCATTCCATGCCCCCACCACTCTCTGGGTAAAGAACCCACCCCTGACATCTCCCCTATACCTTCCACCCTTCACCTTAAATTTATGTTCCCTTGTAACACTCTGTTGTACCCAGGGAAAAAGTTTCTGACTGTCTACTCTATCTATTCCTCTGATCATCTTATAAACCTCTATCAAGTCACCCCTCATCCTTCGCCGTTCCAACGAGAAAAGGCCGAGAACTCTCAACCTATCCTCGTACGACCTACTCTCCATTCCAGGCAACATCCTGGTAAATCTTCTCTGCACCCTCTCCAAAGCTTCCACATCTTTCCTAAAGTGAGGCGACCAGAACTGCACACAGTACTCCAAATGTGGCCTAACCAAAGTCCTGTACAGCTGCAACATCACCTCACGACTCTTGAATTCAATCCCTCTGCTAATGAACGATAATACTCCATAGGCCTTCTTACAAACTCTATCCACCTGAGTGGCAACCTTCAAAGATCTATGTACATAGACCCCAAGATCCCTCTGTTCCTCCACCTGACCAAGAACCCTACCATTAACCCTGTATTCCGCATTCTTATTTGTTCTTCCAAAATGGACAACCTCACACTTGGCAGGGTTGAACTCCATCTGCCACTCCTCAGCCCAGCTCTGCATCATATCTAAGTCCCTCTGCAGCCGACAACAGCCCTCCTCACTGTCCACAACTCCACCTATCTTTGTATCATCTGCAAATTTACTGACCCACCCTTCGACTCCCTCATCTAAGTCATTAATAAAAATTACAAACAGCAGAGGACCCAGAACTGATCCCTGCGGAACTCCACTTGTAACTGGACTCCATGCTGAATATTTACCATCTACCACCACTCTCTGACTTCGACCGGTTAGCCAGTTTTCTATCCAATTGGCCAAATTTCCCTCTATCCCATGCCTCCTGACTTTCCGCATAAGCCTACCATGGGGAACCTTATCAAATGCCTTACTAAAATCCATGTACACTACATCCACTGCTCTACCCTCATCCACATGCTTGGTCACCTCCTCGAAGAATTCAATAAGACTTGTAAGGCAAGACCTGCCCTTCACAAATCCATGCTGGATGTCCCTAATCAAGCAGTGTCTTTCCAGATACTCGTAAATCCTATCCCTCAGTACCCTTTCCATTACTTTGCCTACCACAGAAGTAAGACTAACTGGCCTGTAATTCCCGGGGTTATCCCTATTCCCTTTTTTGAACAGGGGCACAACATTCGCTACTCTCCAGTCCCCTGGTACCACCCCAGTTGCCAGTGAAGACGAGAAGATCATTGCCAACGGTACTGCAATTTCCTCACTTGCTTCCCACATAATCCTAGGATATATCCCGTCAGGCCCGGGGGACTTGTCTATCCTCAAGTTGTTCAAAATGTCCAACACATCTTCCTTCCTAACAGGTATCTCTTCTAGCTTAACAGTCCGTTTCACACTCTCCTCTTCAACAATACGGTCCCTCTCGTTCGTAAATACTGAAGAGAAGTACTTGTTCAAGACCTCTCCTATCTCTTCCGACTCAATACACAGTCTCCCACCACTGTCCTTGATCGGACCTACCCTCGTTCTCGTCATTCTCAGGTTTCTCACATACGCATAGAATGCCTTGGGGTTATCCTTGATCCTATCCGCCAGGGATTTTTCATGCCCTCTCTTAGCTCTCCTAATCCCTTTCTTCAGGTCCCTTCTGGCTATCCTGTATCCCTCCACTGCTCTGTCTGAACCTTGTTTCCTCAACCTTATGTAAGCCTCCTTCTTCCTCTTTACTAGACATTCAACCTCCCTCGTCAACCAAGGCTCCCTCACACGACCATTTCTTTCCTGCCTGATCGGTACATACATATCAAGGACACGTCGTATCTGCTCCTTGAAAAAGTCCCACATTTCCACCACATCCTTCCCTGACAGCCTATGCTCCCAACGTATGCTCCTCAAATCCTGTCTTACAGCATCGTAATTTCCCTTCCCCCAATTGTAAAAACTTCCTTGTTGTGCGCACCTATCTCTCTCCATAACCAAGGTGAAAGTCACAGAATTGTGGTCGCCATCACCAAAATGTTCACCCACTAACAGTACAGCTGTGAGATATTCCTTTACCAGTAATGCAACTCCCCACCCCTTTTACATCCCTTTCTATCACACCTGAAACATCTAATTCTGGGACATTCAGCTGCCAATCTTGTCTCTCTTTCACCAAGTCTCCAAAATCACAATGATAGCATAGTTTCAAGTGCCAACCAAAGTTAGAACTACCTTACCTATTATTCTTCTCACATTGAAACACATGCATTTCAGACCACCTCTTGTATTTTCAACAGCAAGGTCCTGCCTGTTCTTGTTCTTAGTCACTTTTGCTTGGTTTCTACCTCTCCCTCAATTTCTGCATCTACTGTCCCACTCCTCTGGTTCCCAATCGCTGCCACACTAGTTTAAACCCTCTCCAACAACTCCCATTAACCCCCAACACCTCTCCCTCCCTCCCCCCCCCCCCCCCCACACCACCGCCCCCACCCCCGGTTCCAAAGGTCATCAGTCCCGGTCCTGTCCAGGTGTACCCCATTCAGTTTGTAGAAGTCCCACCTCCCCCAGAGCCAGTTCCAATTCCTCATCAATCTGAAACCCTCCCCCTCACACAATCTTATCAGCCATGTGTACATCCTATATATCCTGTTGTTTCTATTCTGACTAGTTTGTGGCACTGCTAGTAATCCTTAGATAACTACCTTTCAGGTCCTACATTTCAACTTTCTTCCTACTTCTCTAATATTCTGCTTTAAGGACCTCATCCCTTTTTTTAACCTATGCCACTTGTACCAACGTGTACCACAACCACTGACTTTTTGCCCTCACCCACCAGAATGTCCTGAAACTGCTCCGAGATATCTAGTACCCTCACACCGGGGAAGCAACACATTATCATTGACTCTGGTTTGCAGCCACAGAAAAGCAGAGGGAGGTGCCATGAATTTGGCTGAGAGGCTATTCCACTCAAAAGTATCTGAAACGTTAAATCTGTTTGGCAGGGAAATAGACACAGGAGATTCTTACACAGCTTGCTTAGACCTCCTGCTCTGCCTGGTGCTCACCCATTCCCTTCCTGCCTGTGGAGTTGGAGTATGCGATGTGACCACCTCTCTAAACATGCTATCCATGATACTCTCTGCCTTGTGAATGCTCCAGTGTCCCCAGATGCTGAAACTCAGGTTTCCAGGAGCTGCAGCTTCTTGCACACATGCAGGTCCCAGCCACTGGAAATGTTCCAGCTTCCCACATCGAGCAAGAGGAGCAGACTACAATTTGGAACACTCCTGTCATGTCTTAGCCCTTTAACGTAATTAATCTTTCCAATGTCAAATACTTTTAAAACTAAACTGAAGCTGTTGATGCTCTCTGCTTTGATAACAATTTCTCAAAACATACTTGTTACGCATCAACAACAGTTTCCAGAGGCTGTTTAGGCTCGCACTGCTTTACCTGCTGGAACTCTCACTGCCAACCTTCCTCTCATGATGTTCTGTCTTCTCTCCTCTGAACCTTGCCTCTCTGTTGTTTGGTTAGAGGAGGGAGGAGGAATGGAAACACTACAGAAATGTAATGTTTGGGGCTGATTGTTCCTTAACAATAGGTTCTTCCACGATACCCCTTGCACCTGCACAGACTGCAAAGTCCACTCCCAGAATGCTAATAAGCGATGTCTCAGTGTCCTCTGGTTGGATCGCAAGTGGAGACCCTCAGTGATTTCTGTTTGGGCTTTTAACTTCTTACAATTTACATCAATGACTTAGATGAGGGGAGCAAAAGCCTGAGAGCTCAATTCACTGATGGCACTATGATAGAGAGCAAATCACATTGAGAAGAAAATATAAGGAAATTGCAGCCACATATTGACAGGTTGAGTAAGTGGAAAAAAATCTGGAAGATAGACTGTGGAAAATGTGAAATTGTTCACTTTGGCAGGAAGAATAAAGAAGAAGAGTATTTCTTAAATGGAGGACAACTGTGAAATTCTGAGGTGCAGAGGGAGTCATGTGCTCTAGTGCATGCATCACAAAAACATAGAACGCAGGTATATCACCTAATCAAAAAAGGCAAATTAACGTTGACAGTTAATTGTCAATCATTATTAATTACTTTATTCTGCCCAGCAACACATCTACCAATCTGATTCCACCTGTCAACCAATCAGCACTCTCTTCTCAAAATATAAATGTTAGTTTCTTGTCACGTTGGCATGTCTTGCAAATTGTTGAGATGAATGCAAGAAAAAAAGCTTTGGCAAAACGTGTCGTTTTTCAACAATATTCAAGTTCTGTACTACCAAACAAATATTCACTGCTAAACACTCGAATTTGTGCACTTGAGATATGCATCACTTTGGTTTTTGCTGACGTTCACTTTAATTCAAAACCTCAAGAAAGCCTTCTGAGAAATTCAGAAATTCTTCTGATTGTTCTGTGCTTGTTATAAGTTTTGTTATCTGCAAATCTAACTGATGCTATCATTCACCTGCGAATATAAGTGCCAGATTCTGTCTTCAAATATGTGTTTGATCATGGCTTTTGCACAAACATCGAAGAGCAATGGCAATAAACCATACCCAATAGTCAAACTCCTCTTCCAATTCCACCTGATTCTAAATCCCTGCTGACTACTCTCACTGTTGTTCTTTGTCCATGTACTTATGTAAAACCCCAGTTTTTTTTATTTTTCTGTATTTTTAATTGTGAACCAATATGAAAAAAGAACTATTTTAAAAGATCAAGGATAGGTGTGGGATTGTTGTATGTTTTGAAAGCAAGTAACCTGACAATTCCCGAATAAACATTTACACAGCTGCAGCGTTGAAGTATAGTTGTAGTTGAGGTGAATACTGGATTAGTGGTGCTGGAAGAGCACAGCAGTTCAGGCAGCGCTGCTCGTTGGATGCTGCCTGAACTGCTGTGCTCTTCCAGCACCACTAATCCAGTATTTGATTTTCAGCATTTGCAGTCATTGTTTTTACCTACGTAGTTGAGGTGAAGCCAAGGGAGATTTTATTTACAACTGGAAGCTGATTGGTCTACAGACACGTCATCAGATCTCCACCAGCTGGAGAGCTCTCTGTGTTCTTTGCAGTAAAAGCCACTTTAAAACTGAAGAAAATTAGTTGCTATAAGCTGTGACTTTTACTTGTTAATTCCTTTTCTCAGTTCCAGTTGAAACAGCCTGTTGCAAACTAATGCAAATCTGCTAGAGAAGGAAGACCAATGAGCAGCATTCTGACCTGCACATGAGTCTCAGCAACCCTGTAAATAAGAATCTCTGAACTGCTTTCCCAGTCTGTACCTTCATCCATAATGTCCATGACTTTTTTATGCACATAAGGGGGAAATTTAAGAGGATTTGACTTTTCATTAGTAGAGCTATACACTGATGTTTCCTAATTATTTACCTGTTGCTAAGAGTATTTCAGTAAAGTAGAAACATGGTCTGCACTTTCTGTCAACCTGGATCTAAATGACAGGTAAATTGGATAATTGTGAGCACTTTTTAACATTCTTAACGTTTGTAACAAATTTGGGAATAGCAAGTCTTGATTTCCAGTGCATTGCCCCACATGGTGCAACACTTATCTGTAGTTTCTTTTTCGACTCTAATGTCTTTCAGCACTGTCAAGAACTTACAAATTCTGGATTAGTGGTGCTGGAAGAGCACAGCAGTTCAGGCAGCATCTGAGGAGCAGTAAAATCGACGTTTCGGGCAAAAGTCCTTCATCAGGAATAAAAAAGTCAGTCCAACCAATTTTTTTTTAAAATCTACAAAACAAACATACAAAACCTGGCCACACATCAATTTTATCAAGCTGAGTAATTTCTCTTGTCCTGGTTATCTCTGATATTGCCTTCCTATCTATTGTCTTTGTTATAATTCTCAACGCAACCTTTGATGCTTGGACAATCAATCGACCTGATTACATGAAAACCTCATAGAGATTTTAAAGAGGTGACAAATGTTGTGGATAGATGCTGTTTATATGGACTCCCAGAAGAGTTTTGATAAAGCCCCACTCAAGATATTGTTATCTAAATTGGTAACTCACAGAATTGAGGGCAAATTACTGACATAGATAGGCAATCAGTTGAGTAGCAGGAAACACAGAGTTGGAACATTGGGTCAATACTCATTGGCAGGACATGATTAGTAGTGTCCTTGCAGGGAAGGAATATAGAACAGTACAGCACAATACCGGCCCTTCGGCCCACAATGTTGTGCCGAGCATTTAGTTTAATCTAAGATCAACCGAACCTACACACCCCTTAAATTACTGCCATCCATGTATTTGTACTATAGAACATAGAAATGTGTCGTGCCTCAATTATTCACAATATTCATTAATAACTTGGATAATGGCATTCCTGATGAAGGGCTTTTAACCAAAACATAGATTTTCCTGCTCCTCAGATGCTGCTTGACCTGCTGTGCTTTTCCAGCACCACACTTTTGACTTTGATCTCCAGCATCTGTAGTCCTCACTTTCGCCTAATGGCATGAAAAGTCAAATATCCAAAACAAGTGATGACACTTGTGCAGTATTGTAGACAGTTTTCTTGACAGCATAAAATTGCAACAGGTGAATGGGCAAAGCTGTAGTTCGATGGATTTTAAAATAAGCAAGTGTGAAGTTATTTATTTTGAATCGAAAAAGGATGCACCAGGATATTTTTGTAAGGCGCAAAGTTAAATACAGTGGCTATCCAATGTGATTTGGGGGTTCAGACATATAGCTATTTAAAATGAGATGAACACATGCAGAAAATAGTCAAGAGGCTAATGGAACGCTGGTCTTCATATCTAAAGGTATAGAGTACATAATGCAGACATAACATTGCAGATTTACAAAACCCTGATTAAACTCTCCAGCACTGTGAGCAGGACCGGGCACCACACCTTAGGAAGAATGTTCGTTTCAGCTGAATAAAGGCAACTACAGAGGCATGAGGAAGGAGCTGGGTAGAACTGACTGGGATAGAAGCCTAGCAGGAAAGACAGTGGAACAGCACTGGCAGGATTAATTACTCTGGGAGTAATTCAGGAAACACAACAGAGATTCATCCTGAGGAAAATGAAGCATGGTACAGGGAGGATGAAGCAACCATGGCTTCACTAGGGAAGTCAGGGATAACATCAAAGCAAAAGAGAAAGCATATAATATGATGAAGGGCAGAGGGAAAACAGAGGATTGGGAAGCTTACAAAGACCAATAAAGGGCAAAAAAATAAGAAATAAGGAAGGAGAAGATTAAATATGAGGGTAAGATAGCCAGTAATATAAAGGAAGACTGTAAGAGTTTCTTTAGATATATAAATGGCAAAAGAGAGGTAAATGTAGACATTGGGCTGCTGGAAAATTCAGTTCCTCAGCCCTTTCTTTGTGGTGGGGTACAAAGAAAGGGCTGAGGAACTGAATAATTACTTTGCATCAGCCTTCACAGTGGAAGACATGAGTAATATTGCTCAAATTCAAGAGAGTCAGGGGGCAGAGCTGGGTTTGGTGGAGAACGTGCTAGAAAAACTGAATGGCCTGAAGGTGGATAAATCACCTGTATCAGATGGACTACACCCTAGAGTTCTAAGGGACATAACTAAAGAGAAGTGAAAGCATTAGTGGTGATCTTTTAGGAATTGCTAGAATCAAGGAAGGTTCCAGAAGACTGGAAAATCACTATATGACACCCTTGTTTAAAAAGAGAGTTAGGCAAAAGATGGAAAATTACAGACCTATTAGCCAAACCTCAGTCACGGGTAAGATCCTGGAATCCATTGTGAAGGATTAGACTTCTGAATACTTGGAAGTGTATGGTAAAGTAGGGCAAAGTCAGTGTGGTTTCATCAAGAGGAGGGCATGCCTGACAAATTTGCTAGAATTCTTTGAGGAAGTAACAAGCAGGTTAGACTAAGGAGAGCCAATGGATGTTATCTATCTGGACTTCAAGAAGGCCTTTGACAAGGTGTTGCACAGGAGGCTGGAGCCATGGTGTTAGAGGCAAGATGCTAGCATGGATAGAAGATTGGCTGTCTGGCAGAATGCAGAGAGTGGGATCCTTCTCAGGATCCTTCATTCCTGAAAAGGGCCTTCTCAGGATGGCACCACAGTGTTGGGAGCACGCTTTTCACCTGATACATTAACGATCTAGGTGAAGGAACTGAAGGCATTCTGGCTAAGTTTGCAGATAGATACAAAGATAGGTAGAGACAGATAAAATTGAGGAGGTGGGAAGGCTGCAAAAGAATTTGGACAAGTTAGGAAAGTCGGCAAAGAAGTGACAGATGGAATACAATGTGGGAAAGTGTGAGGTCATACACTTTGGGCCCAAGGCAAGCGCATGATGCTAGGCCACAGATCAGCCATGATCTTGTTTAATGATGGAGTATACTTGAGGGGATGACTGGCCTACTCCTGTACCCAAGTTCCTATGTTTCCGAACTCAGGCTTGTCTTTGGCTCCTTTTTTCAGGTGAATATTAATACTTGAATGAAGTTCTCAGGCCATTCTCCTGATCAGTAAATATCTTTATACAGCTTGGAAGCACTGAGGTTACATTCTTTCCAATTTTCATGAATTCTATTGTTACTTCCCTTATTGCAGCTGCTTTTCTAATTTTTATCTATTTAGTCCGCTGTTATTTCAACATTTCCAGTTTCTGATCCATTTAAATTGACCATCATTTTCTTCTTCTAGTTCAATCATGTCCTGCTTTTCAAATATTCCATATTGTTCTTCAAGATACTCCACCCAAATTTTTATTTTCTGTTCCCTGTTTCTTTAATGTGTTTTCATTGCTTGTTCACAGAGATGGTTGTTTTTTGTCTCTAGCTAACTCACTTACTTCATTTACGAATTCTTCACTTACCTCTTCCTGTTTCTGTCGATTCCACTGTTTTCTCTGTATTCCATCTCAGATCTTATTTAGTTGGAGTACCATTTCCATTTTCAGAAGATTAGAAACTCAATTTGCCTTGGCTTTTGGTTTGAGCTTTCTAGTTCTGTATCTTTATCTCACCACTAAATCGTCCTGTAACAAATATATGTGTTGCCAAACATTTTCCCCATATCATGTCTGCTCTTATGACGCCTAAACCATGCAGTTTTTATCATGAGTCTTGTTGCTGTGCAAAAATCAGCTGTTTTTGGCTTCACTCATTTCTTTTTCCAAGTCTCTATGCTCCTACTTACTCTGTCATCTGTTTCTTTTCAACAATGGCCCATCCACTCTCCTGTTTGATTTTTTTGTTTTCAGTTCCATTCCACATTTCATCACCATTCTCCTTGAATCTCTGCTTGAGGATATATATATATCTGAATCATGGTAACGTCCTCTATTTATCCCTTTGACTATCTGACTTACATTTCACACAGTTAGCAGCTACTTTGTCAAGCATGACGGCTACTCCCCACCTTTTTTCTTGTTGGGAGTTTCAAGAGACTTCCAGATCATGAGGGAGAGAGAGAGGTGCAAGCCTGCAGGGAAATCAGAGATGTGGAAGACCTACAGAACAGTGAAACTATGGGCTTTAATGTTCAAAATATCAAGTGGAATAATATTAAAGGGTAAGGGAGGAGCCAAACTTCTGAAATATATATCTTTCACCAGCAGTTCTTGGTCCCACAAGGAAGCAAGCACTGCTGGATTTGATGGTGGGGAATGAGGTTGTCCTGTGAGGGAAACACTTGGCTAAGAGTGATCACCATATCTTAAGGGTTAGATTAATTATGGAGAACAGCAAAGGAACAATCTGCTTCCAAACTGGAAGAAGACTGACTTCAATAGGATGAGAGGGCATCCAACCAGGCCAATGGAAATAAAGATTAACAAGTGAAAATTAACAAAACGATCTTTAAGGGGATGACGACTAAAATACTAACTAAAGTACACAAATAGGATGGCAGTAGGGGAATCAAACAGTGGATGATCAGGGAGAAAAGATACGGTTAAAGAAACAAGGAGGGTGTACGATGCACGTCAGGTGAATTCTTCAAACAAGAATCAGGCCAAATACAATAGCTTAACAGAGAAAAGAGGAAAATTAGACTGGCAAAGAGAGAGAAAAATGATAATGGAAGGAGGGGCGGCTGGATCTTATTTGGAGCAAACTGATGAAATGTGAATGGAGATGCACGGCAAGGCTAGAATACATAAGGAGTCTTTGTTACCAAGGAAAAGGAAGCTGAGAAAATACATCAGTCAAAGTGGAGATGGTAGAAGTATGGTTGAAGTACTCATTAAGTGTAAATGAATAGGCTGGATGTACTGGAAAGGCTGAATTTGCTTAGAATGGTTACATTGCCCATGTCTGGATCCCAGGATCTTGAAGAAAATGGGAGTGGAGGTAGCAAAATACTTCCACAGATCTGAGGGAGGTATCAAAGGATTAGACAATGTAGACCAGAGAGAGAAAAAAATAGTGTGCAAGGACTCTTTGCAGTAACTTGAGGTGAAAGGCAGTGGTGAGTAAAATTTTAGAAATAATAATTAGGGGAACGAAGTCAAAAGAGAGGTTTGTGTATATTAAGGATAATCAACATGGATTGTAAAAGACAGACTGTTTTTGTTTCATCTAATTGAATGTATTGGTGAAGTGACAGAGAACACTGATGAAGGGAATGTTGTCTCTGTGTACGTTAAAGAAGTGTTTGACAAAGTACAATACAAAAGGCTAGTTAACAAAATTAAGAACAAGAAGATCAGTGTCAGCTTGAATAAAAAGTTATTGAAAGACAGAAAACACAGAATTTAATTGATTAGCAAATCTGGGAGAAGAAATTCTTCATCTCCATTTTAAAATGGGAGGCTTTATTTTGAAACTGCTTCCCTACTTTGAAGTTCGAAGAAACATCTCAATATCTACCCTGCCAACACACCAGATTATGATGTTTCATTAAGATCATCTCTCAGAGAATAACAGAATCCTTACAGTGTGGAAGCAGGCCATTTGCCCACTGAGTGCACACCGACCCTCTGAACAGCATCACACCCAGACTGACGCCATTACCCTATCCTTGTAATCCTCCATACTCCACAGCCAATCCAGTCAACCTACACATCCCTGGACACTATGGGCAATTTAGAATGGCCAATCCACCTAACCTACACATCTTTGGACCATGGGAAGAAACCAGAGCACCCGGAGGAAACCTACGCAGACACAGTCAGAAGGCAAACTCCACACAGTTGCCTGAGGTTGGAATCGAACCCGGATTCCTGGCACTGTGAGGCAGTAGCACTAGTCATTGAGCCAGCAGATCACCCCTTTTCTGAACAAAAATTCTTCCAACTCCAATTACTGCCACCCTGTTGATTCTTTCCTAACAATTTCTTCATACCCTTTCATCCCAATAATTAGTTTTCTCTGAACTGAGAGTATATCCCTCCTTAAAAAAGGATACTTAATCTGTACACAGTACTCTACTGTAGTCTCACCAAACACCGATACAGTTGTAGTAAGGCTGCACTAATTCACCATTCCCTTTTCAATAACAGCCAATATTCTATTTGCCTTAGTAATTACTTGCTGTACTTGTACCTTAATCGTTTGAGATTCAAATATGACAGGATACTACACACTCTCTTCTGCCTTCCAATTTTTCCCACCAAGTAGGTAAACTCATACTCCATCTGCCATTTTATTGCCCACTTACCTCTTTATATTCCTCTGCAAACTCTTTGTGTCCTACTGACAATTTGCTTTCCTATCTTTGTATTGTCATCATGCAATAAACAAAAGCACTTAATTCTACATGCAAAGTGAGAGTGAATGTCCTTGATGTTATGAAGTTAAAGGTGTGTACTATATCTTTAAGAGAGAGTGAATGCTGTTTGGGACTGACAGCTTACAAACACCTGTGTATATGACCAGATGGCAGTCCCAGAATGTACTAGAAAATTGAAAATATGTAAAATTTGGCTGTCAGATGGATACCTGAGTTTTGGTTCCTGGTTTGACAACAATTCGAATTTAACCAATCAGCTTAAATCATGCCCCAGCATACTAAAACTCAACTCAGTTTGAATTTATTGTCTTGCCAACATCGAACCAATGAGATGGTCTGATGTTGGGAGGTATAAAATGTGGGCATTTTGAAAACTGGTCAGAGAGCAACTGCCAGCCAGACAGAAACACAGGGAGAGCTAATGTCTTACTCACCAAGAAATTAGGAAACATTCTCTTTCAAAGGTACCTTTTCATATGAAACATATTCATAGTAAAAAGAAAGAAGACAACCCAGGGGGATCTTCAGTCAGAAGACAGGTGAAGACAGCAGTTGTGTCATTCTGAAATTAAGTTGATGTAATTTTAATAAGTGTCTTATTATTATAGAGCTGGAGACAAAAAGTAAGCAGTTAAGAAAAAGGGGAGATTGGTTGTTGTTTAACGTTCACTTTTAGAGTTAAAAGATAAACTGATGTTATTTTCTTTAAATAGTGGAATTTGAGAGTTCTCTGTCACTCATATTTTAACAGATTATGAAGTGAGGTGAGCTTTTCTATGTATTTGGGTTTAAGTAACAGAGGGGTTCACCTCCGTATCCTAACATTAACGACAAAACATCATTTTATTGAGTGCAGTATCAAGAAGCCCTTGCAATGCCAGAATGAATAGCAATCAGGGGACAACTATCTGAGTTCCAAGACATCACTGCAAGAGTTCCTCAGGGTACAAGCCTAGACAAAACCATCTTCAGCCGTTTCAGCAATGACTATCGCTCAATCATAAGACCTGAAGTGAGATATTTGCTGTTCATTACACACTGTTCGATACCAGTCATGACCTCTCGGAAAATGAAACATTCCATGTCCATATGCAACAAGCCACAGACCACAGCCAGCTTGAATTGATTTGTAATAAGCAACTCTGCACCACATAAACATCAAACACACTCCATAAATATCTCCAAGAGAGAATCTAACCATTGGCACTTGACATTCTATTACAATGCCATCGCTGAATTCCCCATAAATAGCATCCTGGTGTGCCACTGTCAAGAAACTGAACGGGACTACAATTTAAATACTGAGGCTACAAATGCAGCCTGAGGCTGAGGACTCTGTGGTGAGTAACTCACCTCCCAACACCTCAAAGCCTCTCTGCCATCTGTAAGGTACAAGTCAGAAGTGTGATAGAATAATCTCCACTTGCATGGATGACATCAGCACCAACAACATTCAAGCAGCTCAATACCACCCAGGAGCCTGTCTAATCAGCATTTCACCAACTTCAACATTCACTCTCTCCATCAGCAATGTAAGGTGACAGCTGTGTGTACCATCTGCAAGATGCATTGCAACAACTGACCGAGGCTCCTTCTAAACGAATAACCTCTACCACTACTGAAAGGAGAAAGGCAGCAGATACATGAGAACTCTTTGTCTCTCCAAGCCACACAAAATCCTGTTTTGGAACTACATCATTGTTCCTTCATTGACACTGAGTTAAAATCCTGAAAGTTTCAATCATAAACACTGAAACGAACATCGCCAGGACTCCAACAATTCAAGAGAGTGACTCATCACCAGCTGAAGGGGAGAATGTGCAAATTCCACACAGACAGTCACCAAAGGATGGAATTTTAAGTGGGTGCCTGGCACTGTGAGGCAGCAGTGCTGAACACAGTGCCATCATGCCACCTCAAATCATAGAATCCCTACAATGTGGAAGCAATCATTCAGCTTATTGGGTCCAAGCCTCCAAAGAGAATCTCACCCTGACCATGTAATCCTACATTTCCTGTGGCTAATCCACTTAACCTGCACATCTTTAGACTGTGGGAGGAAATGAGAGCACCAGGAGGGAATCCACGCAGATATGGGTAAACTGTGCAAACTCGTTGCCTAAGGGAGGAATTGAACCTGAATCGCTGGCACTGTGAGGCAGCAGTGCTAACCACTGAGCCACCTGCAGGGTTGGTTATGTAGATAAAAAGAGAGAATAGGACTGATTGGATAGTTCTACAGACAACATGGACTCAACAGGCCAAATGGCAGAATGACTAGAAATAGCAAGTTCTCAGAATCAATATCTCCTCTAATGATAGGGAAACCCACGTGACTCACAGAGATCGTTGTGTGTGGAACCTCTCAGCAGCATCACAGCTATGCAACCCAAAGAGAACATAGCACAGAGTAACTTACCTTGAAAAGCACGGGACAGAATCTGACTCCGTTTGTCCTCACAGTGAGCCACTATGACAGGAAACAGCAGATCCAGCAAGACAGAGGCCTGTGACAAAAGTAACACACATTACCACTTTCATCATTTATATAAATGATTTGGATGTGAACATAAGAGGTATTGTTAGTAAGTTTGTAGATGACACCAAAACTGGAGGTGTAGTGGACAGCGAAGAAGGTTACCTCAAGTTACAACAGGATTTTGATCAGATAGGCCAACGCACTGAGAAGTGGCAGATGGAGCTTTATTTAGGTAAGTGCAAGGTGCTGCATTTTGAGAAAGCGAATCTTAGCAGGACTTATACACTTAATGGTAAGGTCCTAGGGAGTGTTGCTGAACAAAGAGACTTTGGAGTGCAGGTTCATAGCTCCTTGAAAGTAGAGTCACAGGTAGATAGGATAGTGAAGAAGGTGTTGGTACGCTTTGCTTTATTGCTCAGATCATTGAGTATAGGAGTTGAGAGGTCATGTTGCGGCTTTACAGGATGTTGATTAGATCACTTTTAGAATATTGTGTGCCAATCTGGAAAGGTGTTGTGAAACTTGAAAGGGTTCAGAAAAGGTTTGCAAGGATGTTGCGAGTGTTGGAGGGTTTGAGCTACAGGGCGAGGCTGAATCGGCTGGGGCTGTTTTCCCTGGAGCATCGGAGGCTGAGGGGTGACCTTATAGAGGTTTATAAAATCATGACGGCATGGATAGGATAAATAGACATCTTTTCCTTAGGGTGGGGAGTCCAGAACTAGAGGGCATAGATTTAGGGTGAGAGGGGAAAGATATAAAAGAGTCCTCAGGGACAATTTTTTCACACAGAGAGTGGTACGTGTATGGAATGAGCAGCCAGAGGAAGAGGTGGGAATAGTACAATTGCAACATTTAAAAGGCATATGGACAGGTATATGAATAGGAAGGGTTTGGAGGGCTATGGGCCGGGTGCTGGCAGGTGGGACTAGATTGGATTGGGATATCTGGTCGGCTTGGATGAGTTGGACTGAAGGGTCTGTTTCCATGCTGTACATCTCTATGGCTCTACCTAGTGATTCACAGAACAACATGGGGAGATTTAATCCAATAGCATGAGGTGACCTAATCGCACCAACACAGGGAGATCAAATCCTGCCAACAAGGGGAGACCAAACCCTGTCGATGTGGGAAGCAAAACCCTGCCAACACAAGGAAAACAGATTCCGCTGCACACTTTTGTCTTCACAGTGAGTCACTATGTCAAGAAACATCAGATTCCGCAAGACAGACGTCTGTGACAAAGAACACCTATTAAACAGTGGTTCATAGAATAACACAGGGAGAAAAAATTACAGAGAGGCAAAATCCCACTGCAGAGGGAGACCAAATCCCACCAACATGGACAAAGGGGGAAAGCCACCTCACCAACTCAGGGAGATTACACATTGTCAACACTGAGCAATGTGCTGGCAACACACTCCAATGCATGGAGAGACCAGACCCCACCAGCATGGACAGAAAATAATCCCACTGCAGGGTGAGAACAAACTCCACCAACATGGAGACATAAAATCCCAAGACAGGGGAGACCAAATCCCATCAACACAGAGACACAAAATCCCACTGCACGGGGAAACCCACTGCACGTACATGGAGGCCAAACTCCAAGAGTGCAGGGAGGTAACATCTCATCAACACGGGTAAACCAAATCCCAACACCGAGAGACCAAACCTCAACAAGACAGATAGACTAAATCCCACAAACACAGAGACCAAATGCCACCTACCCAGAGAGACAAAATCCTGCTAACACTAGAAGACTAAACTCTGTCAACACTGGCTGAATTTGAACTAGCAGGACCTGATATGAATTCTTCCTCATTGAGAGGTGATCTGCCAGAAATGGAATGACATGAGAAGATACATGATGAGGAAAGTAAACATTGAGATTTATTCTGTTTTTGACTGATGTGAATTTTTCAGTGATCTGAATTGGATGCAATGACTTTGCATGTTCCTGCTCTCCTTCCATCCTAACCATGCTTAGCACTTTAAGTGAAGAGGCTATTTTTCACATCTTAGACAAAAGGGCTATTCTGCTGTGGGTACCTCTCAAACACAATGAATATCCAGAGATGTACTTTATAGTGGGGTTCCTGAGAACAATCAGGAGCATCATCCTTTTTTTTAAATCTCAGAGGCAGGTACAGATAGTTTATTGGGGTGCTCCATCCCAACTAATTCACCACAGGCCCTGATACCACAGCCAGGCCTGACTGCATTGTGCACTATCTTAATCTCAGTTAATGGTTAATCAGACTGTGCTGGGCTTTGTTAATCTCTTATTGTTTATTTTGCTTTTTATGGTAGTAACTACAAACTTCTGAGTTTTCTTGCTGAGAAATGAAGACATGTCAATTAAGATGCAGTAACTGCTAAATCGTTAAAGTTTCTTCAAGCAAAAAATCTTTTTCACTGCACACTTCAGAGGTCTTAAATCAGCCGATGAAAATCAAACTTTTCAAAGCAAGAGACTGGTGTGGAGTATAGCAGTTCATCCAAGTTGAGTGTACACACACATATGCTGTAACCCAGCATGTATGGACAGCTCAAGCAAAAATAACTTCATGAGAGTGTTGGAATTGTCACAACTGTATAATTATCATATTGTATAGTTTGTAAAGAAGGCTACTATTACTTTTAAGAATGGGCACAGTTAACTTACAAAATGACTCCCAAATGTCACATGACTACCTTTGTGGATTAAGCTGGTATTGGGTCTAGAACGTATGTATTGCAGAAATAAACTACAGCAGATCTCTCTGAACTTCAATGAGCTTTTGCAAGAGTAAACAGAAACTCATCGACAATGGCTTCCCTGAAGCTCCTCCTAGCTCACTGTCACCTCATAGTAAGAACAATTCAAACTGAGATAGTTTGAAGTCAATTACCTTGACAAAGGATGGATCTGTTACTATGGAAGCATAACGCAACAGCTTTGAGATTACTGACAATTATAAGACAAGCTGAGAGAACAATTCTGGCAAAGCTTCCCAGGCAGGAATCTCAGAGGTACCCTCTGAGAAACAGTTCTCAGCCAAAGGGTGCACCAAAGGTAAAAGGCTTTCAAAAATCAATTCAGGCTCAACTGAAGAATCCAGGCAATCTGCAGGTGCTGTCTCTATGGAATTAGCCGTGATGTGGAGGTACCAGTGTTGGACTAGGTTGGACAAGGTCAAAACTCACATGACACCAGGTTATAGTCCAACAGGTTTCTTTGAAAACACTAGCCTCACTCCCAGTGCTAGTGAGAGAGGGAGACCTTAGATGCAGAATTTATAAGTAAAACAAAATTCTGCATTTTGCATATTAATCAGTCGAAACCTGCATCTCCATTCTAACTAATTAAAGATTTAACAGCCATCTTAGGTGAGTTCAATTCGTTCGCATCAGTTGTATGACCTTTTGATCTTTTACTTATAAATTCTGTGCCTTAGGTCTCCCTCTCTCACTATACCTAAAGAAGGAGCCAAGCTCCGAAAGCTTGTGTTCTCAAATAAACCCGTTGGAGTGTAATCTGGTGTCGTGTGAGTTTTGACCATAGAATTAGTGAAGAACAGGAAAGTTCATATCTCTCTCTCTCTCGAAGCTTTCTCTACCAATTGTGTTCACTAGTGCAGAAAACCTCCACCTATTCAACCACAGTAGTCAGAGCCACCGTTGAAATCTACGTTTAAATTTTCACAGCCTTCACTTCTTAAAAGAGAATCCTCCGCGAGTAACAAGAGTGTAACAATAACAGACTAATCTTATCTTCATTCTCATAAGTACCTTTTATCCATATCTACCTTTACTCTTTGGATCTCTACTTTAACAAACAGTCAATTTTAAGTTTGTTAGAGAAAAGGAGAAACATTATCTGCAAAGAAGGGTTTTGGATTGAGGTCAGGCAGTTTTATTAAAATAAGGCAGGATCTGGCCAAAGTAGACTGGGACAGCTACTTGAAGGTAAATCTGTAACAGATCATTGAAAAAGGCCCAACATCTTCCCTTCAGGAGCGACAAGCCCAAAGAACCATTAATTTATAGGAATATTCAGGACTGGATTAAAGGAAAAAAAGAGATGTATAACATGTACAAAGGGAGCAAAACAATGGAAGCCCAAGGCTTTGGGAGGGTACAAAGCGGTTTACCAGGATGTTGTCTCAAATGGAGTATATTAAGTATATGGAGAGCTTAGGCAAACTTGGATTCTTTTCGTTAGTGAGTGTTGATAGCTGAGGGGTGACCTGATAGAAGTATTTAAAATTATGAGAGGTCGATAGTCAGAGTCTTTTTCCTGGGGTAAAATGTTAAATACTATGGGGCATAAGTTTAAGGTGAGTGGGGGGACTCTTTAAAGGAGATATGCGAGGGAAGTTTTTTTACACAAAGGGTGGCACATGTCTGGACTACACTGCTGGACATTGGAATCATACATGTTAGCAAAGTTTAAGAAGCACTTAAACAGACACATGAACAGGCAGGGAATAGAAGGATATGGACTCGTGCAGGCAGGTGGAATTAGTTTAGAATGGCATCATGTTGACACAGACATGATGGATTGAAGGGCCTTTTCCTGTGCTGTACTGTTCTATGTTCTACACTAGGTAGCTCAGAGGAATGGAGCAATGTTGGGGCGCTTAATCACAGACCCCTGAAGGTGGCAACACGGGTCAATAGGGTAGTCAAGAAAGCATACGGGACACTTGCCTTTATCAGTTGTGGCACCGATTATAAGGGGAGGGAGGTTATTTTGAAACTGTATATGACTTTGATTATCCCACAGCTGGAGTACTGTGTGCACTTCTGGTCCCTACACATAAGAAGGATGTGATTGCACTGGAGGGTGTGCAAAGGAGATTCACCAAAGATTGTGCATTTCAGCTATGAAGAGAGGCTGATTAAGCCCAGGTTGTTCTCTTCGGAGCAGGGAAGATTGAGAGGGGACCTGATAGAGGTGCGTAGGATTATGAGGGGCATGGACACAGTGAATAGAAAGCAGCTGTTCTCCTTAGTTGAAAGGTCAATAGCAAGGAGGCATAATTTTAAAGGGAAAGGCAGAAGCTTTAAAGGAGATTTGAGAAAACTCTTTCTCATCCAGAGGGTGCCGGTGTTCTGGAATATACTGTCTGGGAAAGTAGTTGAGGCCAGAAACCTCACAACTTTTAAGACGTACTTGGATGAGCACTCAGAAGGGTCATAATATTCATCAAGGCTATAAGCCCAGTGCCAGAAAGTGGGAGTAGCATAAGTAGTACTACATTTTTGGCAGTACAGATTTGATGGCTCAATGTGTCTCTTCTTTATTGTAAAATCCTTTGAACTGTATCACTTCTTACTTAGTAGCTTCAGTAATAAGTTTGCAATAAATTATCTTGCTTAAAACTGAAGCATTACTGCTGTTATGTTATCATTGGAATACCTGAGAAACTAAAACTAGTTGTACAAATTCACAGTTTATGAATCATTGTGTGTACACACCTGATGTAACTCTGACAGAACAGAGATCTGGGTTGGAAGGACTGCTCTAGTGCAAAAATGCAAAGCTTTTGACCCTGCTGACTAAACTTGTAAAATTCTGTTTAAAGTGCACAAAAACAGAAATTGCTGGAAAAGCTCAGCAGGTCTGGCAGCATGTGTGCAGAGAAATCACAGTTAACATTTCGGGTAAGCTTCTGAGGAAGGGTCACTCAATGCAAAATGTTAACTCTGATTTCTCTCCACAAATGCTGCCAGACCTGCTGAACGTTTCCACCAATTTATGTTTTGGTTTCTGATTTACAGCATCCGCGTTCTTTTGGTTTCTGTTTAAAGTGCCACTGTTTAATTCTTGCACATTGAGTTAATCATAGCATCATAGAGTTTTACAGTACAGCAGGAGACCATTCAACACATCATATCTGTACTGGCTCCCAAAAGACTTACCCAGCCAGTACCATTTTCCAGCCCCATCTCCACTCCCCTCTAAATTATCACTTTCAAATGTATATCCACCTTGCTTTTGAAACCTCTTTTGAATCGGACTCCACCACTCTTCCAGGCAGTATATTCCAACTCTGAGTAAAGACATACCTCCTCATCTCACTCTTAGCTCTCCTGCTAACAATCTTGAAATTGTGACCCCTAGTTACCAGTATACCAGCAATATATCCTGACAAACCTGTTCTTAGTTTTGAATAATAACAATATCTCAATAATATCTGCTCCAAGGAGGATAACTCTAATTTTCTAATCTTTCTATCTGCCTAAAATACCTCATTCCTTGGTGTCATTCTCTTATTAGATTTTAAACAAGGTGCCCAGAACTGAAGACAATACTCCAAATGTGGTCTGACCAATGATTTATAGAGATGTAGCATCAGCTTCTTTATTTTATACTCTATTTATAAACCCAAGGATCCTTATAAGTCTTAACAACTGTTTCAACTTGCCTGGCCACCTTCAAATAATCATGCATGTGAACTCGGAAGTCCCTCTGCTCCTGTATTCCCCTCAAAGTTGCACCACTGAGCTTGTGTTTCTCTTTGTGTTTCTTCTAACAAAATGCATTATCTCATATTTTGTCCCTCTGAAGTCACTAAGTGTCATCCTCACAATTCACTCATCATTCCACCTTGTGTAATCTACAAATTTAGAGATTTTTGCCCTCAACACCCACCTCTACATAAATCAGAAAAAAAAATCCATCATTGATGCCTGGAGAACATCACTTTCAACTCCTCTCCAATCTAAGAAATGCCCGAGTATACCTACCCTCTGTTTTCTATCTTTTAGCCAACTCCGTATCATTGCTGCCAAGGATCTATCAATTCCAAACCTTTCTAATTTGCAAACCAGCCTGCCATGTGGCATATATCAAATGACTTCTGAAAGTCCAAACATACAAAATCCACCAGGACTAAGAGACTCCGCACAGCAAATCAGATCAAAGCTCTGCAGTCCTGCCCCTTTGTATCGTCAACAGTCTTGGACAATTAGGGTGGCACGGTTGCCTCACAGTGCCAGGGACCCAAGTTCAATTCTACCCTTAGGTGACTGTGTGGAGTTTGCACATTCTCCCCGTGCCTGCGTGGGTTTCCTCCGGGTGCTCCAGTTTCCTCCCACAATCCAAAGATGTGCAGTGTTAGGTGAATTGGCCGCGCTAAATTGCCCACAGTGTTCAGGGATGTTAGGTGCGTAGTCAGCTGGATATATAGAGTAATGGGGAATAGGTTTGGGAGGGATACTCTTTGGAAGGTTGGTATGGACTTGTTGGGCCGAAGGGCTGTTTCCATACTGTAGGGATTCTATGATCTATGAAATAAAGAACTAAAAGGAGGTGGAGGCTCTACAAATATCTGCATCATTGATTGAGATCAACGTTAGTACAAACAGCAAGGCGAAAACATTTGCATTCAGCCTAAGCCAGCAATGTTGAGTGAATGACCTGTCTCAGCCTCCTCCTGAGGTCCACAGCGTCACAAGTGCCAGGATTCAGCCATTTCAATTCACTCCACATTGTATCAAAAAGCAGAACGCTAAGGGCCCTAACAGCATTCGGGCAATAGCACTGATAATTTGTGCTTCAGATCTGGCTGTGCCTAAACCAAGGTGTTCCAGTACAGCTATGACACCGAGTGTCATAGCTGTACTGGAACATTTTGGCATAGGCACATATTTTCCAAATATGGAAAATTGCCTCAGTGTGGTCTGTCCACAACAGCAGGACAAATCCAACCCAGAGAATTACCATCTTATCAGTCTACTCTAACCATTAGCAAAGTGATGGATGCATGGATGGAGGCTCTCTGAGGCTCTGGTTTCCTCCAGGGTCATTTGGCTCCTGACCTCATTATAGTCTTGTTCCAAATGTGTAAAAAAAATGAGCTAACTCCAGAGTGGTGACAGGGACTGCCTTTGGTATGACTGCATTTTTACAAACTATGGCATCAAGAATCCTTACAAACATGAGATTGAAGGGAATTGGAGGAAACCTCCACTAGTTGGTGTCATACTAAACACACAGGAAGATGGCTGTAACCGTTGGAGGTGAATCATATCAATCTCGTTCGAAACACTGCACCTCCTCAATATAGTGTCCTAGGCCCAAACATCTTAGCTGCTTCAATGACCCTCTCTCTATCATCAGGTGAAAAGTGCGGATATTTGCTGATGACTGCACAATGTTCTTTACCATTTTCAACTCCTCAGATACTGAAGCAGTTTGGGTTTATAAGCCGCAAAACCTGGACAAGGTTCTGTCTCAGGCTTGAGCTGATATGTGACAAGAAACATCCACACTGCACAAATGCCAGGCAACAGTCATCTCCAACAAGTGAGAAAATAACCACTGCCCTTGAAATTTTCTACTGCATGCAGCTTCCACAGCTTAGCACATAAGTATCACAAAATCCCCACAGTGTGGTAGCAGGCTATTCAGCCCATCGAATCCACACCGACACACCAGAGAGCATCCCAACCATACGCCCCCCCCCCCCCCCCCCCCCCCCCATCCCTGTAATTGTGCATTTCCCATGGCCAATTCACCTAACCTCCAAATTCCTGGACACTACGGGCAATTGAGCATAGCCAACCCACCTAACCTGCACATCTTTGGTCAGCAAGAGGAAACCAGAGTGCCTGGAGGAAACCCATGCAGAGACAGGGAGAATGTGCAAACTCCACACAAACAGTCGCCCAAGAAATTGAACCCTGGTCCCTGATACTGTGAGGCAGCAGTGCTAACCACTGAGCCACGATATCGCCCTGTAGTCTTGAATCACAATGTTTTCGCCTCATTTTTAGATATGCGTGGTGATGCTTCTGGCATGTTCTTCATTAATCTTCATCAACTAAGGCCTGTTAGAGTCACAAAGATATACAGCACACAAACAGACCCTTCAGTCTAACTTGCCATGCCGACCAGATATCCTAAACTAATCTGGTCCCATTTGCCAGTACTTGGCCCATATCCCTCCAAACCCTTCCCATTCACATACCTATCCAGGTCCCTTTTAAATGCTGTAATTGTACCAGCCTCCACCACTTCCTCTGGCAGCTCATTCCATACACGTACCACCCTCTGTGTGAGAAAGGTGCCCCTTAGGTTGCTTTTAAATGTTTCTCCTTAAACCAATGCCCTCTAATTCTGGATTCCCCTACCCCAAGGAAAAGGCCTTGTCTATTTATCCTATCCATGCCCCTCATGATTATATAAGCCTCTAGTAGGTTACCCCTCAGCCTTCAATGCTCTAGGGAAAACAGTCGCAGCTCATTCAGCCTCTCCCTATAGCTCAAATCCTCCAACCATGGCCACATCCTTGCAGCTCAACAGGACATTGGTAAGGTCATTTTTAGAATATTGTATACAATTCTGACCGCCCTTGTAGAGAAAGCAAATTACATATGTTATACCAAAAAAGACCCTTCGGTCCAACTCATCCGTGTGAAATACTTATTCCTATGCCATCATAATCCATGATAAAAATTTGCGTATGTGAAACAATGGAAATCTTTCTACTTTACCCCACTTTGGAAGCCTGGCAGTTGGCAGACAAGCATCTCATTGTGATTGCAGCTCACCAGACCCCGACTGATCAGCAAACTTCCCAAGTCATCAGTTCGCTTTGCCATAACTGTGACCTTCAGCTCTCCGAGAGTCAAGCCATCAATCTCTTGGGGAACAAACAACAGATCAGATTACCAGATTACAAGGGCAGAGAGCTGGAAATGACTGGTACCAAATCAATAACAATTGCTCATCCCATCAATCACCACATAAACACCCCAACTACTGTAAACCACGCCAATCACACTCTCTCATAGCGTCGGTAACACTATCCCTGCAGATCCCATCGATAACTGCGCAACCTATCAATAACTTCTGCCACACTTACCCACACTCACTATCTCACATCTTCAGTGACACACCCCCAACCAATCTATAACTTCCCCACTGTCCTTTGTTGACAGGATAACACACCAAAGTCAGTCACATGCTATCCTTTTATAGAGGATATTTTGAATACTACTTTTCATTTACAGTGGTCAATTCTGGTCTCCCTGCCATAGAATGGATGTTGTTAAACTTGAGAGGGTGCAGAAAAGATTTACAAGGATATTGCCAGGATCGGAGGGTTTGAACTATAGGGAGAGGCTGAATAGGCTTGGAATTTTTTTTCTCTGGAAGATTGGAGACTGAGGGGTGACCCTATAGAGGTTTGTAAAATCACGCTGGGCATGGATAGCACGAATAGCCGAGATCTCTTTCTTAGGGTGAGGGAGTCCAAAACTAGAGGGCATGTTAAGGTAAGAAACGAAAGATATTAAAAGAACTTGAGAGGTAAGTTTTTGGGTGGTGCATGTATGGAAGAGAAAGTGGTGGAGGCTGGTACAATTACAACATTTAAAAGGCATCTGGATGCATATGTAAGGAGATTTAGAGGGTTATGGGCCAAATGCTGGCAAATGGATCTAAGTCAGATTGGGATGACTGGTCAGTGTGGACAAGTTGGACCAAGAGGTTTGTTTATGAGCTGTATAACTCTATGACTCACGGAAGACTCTAGGACCAGAGGGCATAGTCTCAGAATAAAGGCGTGCCAATTTAAGACTGAGACAAGGTGTAATTTCTTCTCTAGAAGGGCTGAGTGTCTTTGGAACTCCCTGCCACAGGCAGCTGTGGAGCAGTCCTTGTGAATGTTTAAGGCTAAATAGGTAGATTCTTGATCAGGAGTTACGACAAGAGTTACGACAAAGGGCAGGAAAGTGGACGTGATGAGTGTTCGATCAGCCGTGATTCAATGAATGGTAGAGCAGGTTCAAGGGGCTGACCAATCTACTCCTGTTTCTATTTTTTACGGTCTGATGCGCTTTCTCTGCATAACTCTGCAATTTTTCTTCTACAAGTGTTGCTCTATCTGGCCTTCCAAAGTTATACCTCTTCAAACAAAGGCACCAATGCCTGAAAATGAGGCCACAGTACAGAGTTAAGACTGGAAAATCAAGGTAAAAGAACCGCAGATATGGGTGTGCAAGGTTACGCAAGCATCACCCGCATCTGGTTTCACTGTGTGAGGAAGTGGAATGATTACTAACCTTCTTGTGTCAATTGGACAGCATGGAGTGCTGCCACTGCCCCAAGCTGGGGCTGAGGGCTGCTGTTGATCAGCTTCACTAGTGCTGTACTGGCCAGTAGTCGACTGTCTGTGTGTAAACTCTGCAACAGCAAACAACATAGGGGTAAGAAATAGAGACAGCCTGCATTATTCCGCCATCACAACCACTCATCCCTCCAGCTTGCCCCTCAATCATGATACTTGGCCTCATTCACTCTTCTGATCCATTCAAGACACCAACATCACCAGTTTTCCCAAGGCTCTTCTCAAAAGCGGATTCCTTCGTTGTGAAACCCACAGTATCTTTTCAATGACTCATTCTTCACAAAGGCTCCATCTGCCCAAATCAGGTTCCTGTTCCTGGCAGGAAATAAGGGAAAGGTCTTCCAACTAACTCCTCATACATGCAATCAGTCTTCTCCTCCGAATTTTGTAAATGCTCGGTGATCCTCCGAATTTTCCACCTCTATTCCAGAAGCTACTTTATGCAGATCCCCACTTTCCTGTGTCGCCTGCATTCATATGAAGACCGATTCCTCCCCCCAACTTCTCTGAAAGATGGAAACTTGCAGCCGGCACATATTTCCTTCTCTTCCTGCATTAAAACTCAAAGCTCGACTGCATGTCAGTGCTTTCTCTACATTATCTGACCAGCTTATGCTTGAGTAGCAGAAGGGGGTATCACCAGGAGAGCATATCCCCAATCCCACCCTCACGTACTCTGATGGAATCAGTCCTGTCCTGCTCCCCAGTATCACTCTGCCCTTCCCAATCCTGACTTCAGATTCTGTCTCCTTTTACTTGCTCACTCTAATTAAAGATTAGAGACACTTGTCGCTTTCATCCACTGAAACCTCTTAAGGAAAATATAACTCAATCTCTTTTATCAACTGAATCCTATCTCCATGTACAAGCCAACAACTAGACTACAATCCAGAGGAATGAAAATGGTCTCCAGTCTTCTGAATGCAGAGTAATGGACTGGGATGTACTGCAAACACATTGTAACCTTGGCAGTGACCTACCTGGCTCATGATGACTTGGAACAGAAATCCCACAATCCTTTGCAGAGCTTCTTTTCCACACTCCCCCCTCCATACAATGGCTCCAATATGTTTGGGTACAGCCTGGAAGATCTGAAGACAGATCTAGGAAGCCAGAATGGGTCATCAGACACATATAAACAAAGATGCAAATGTTTCTGACAATATTACAGCAAACTTAGATGATGTTTATTCTGACTAATTTCTGCCCTTAGAACTATTACACTGCTACCCTTCACTTGCATAAGACACTACAGTATTTTGCAAAAATACGCTTGTTCAAAAAACATCTAAAAGTACATTCCAAAATATTTCAAATTGGACATCATGAAAAACACAATAAAATATAACTTTTCTCCATTAAGCACAATGAATACCTCAATTCAATTGCAATCCCTGCTATGTTTAATACGTACATTAAGTGACAAGCATTCAATGGAGTTTGACAAGTTATTAACTCCTTGGACAGCAATCTTTCCTCATTGCACATCTTTAGTGGCTGTCCCCTCAGTATGCAGTGCTGGATCTTGGAATGGGCTTTTGTGCAACACTTGCTTGAGGACAACTCTTTGTGCTGGAAGGCCAGCCAGTTTCAGGGACACCACCTCCAGGTACAGTTGATATTTTTTCTGGTCTGTGTCCCCGTGAACAACCTGGAGAACATGCTTCTGCATCATAAGGCTGCTCAGGATGAACTCAACAAAACCAGTGCCTTATCTCCAGACATTCTTAGCAAAGGCACTCTCCAGAATGACCTCGTTCTGGAAGTCTCCCCAATAGGAAACAAAAATATTTAGTATCAAGACCATTGAAGATCTTACACACTGCAATTAAATCATACCCCATTCTTCTAAACCTCAGTGAAAACAAGTTCAGCTGGTCCAATTCATCGAAAAACTAAGTCAACCCACTCATTCCAGGTATTAATCTAGTAAACCTCCTCTGAACTGTCTCCAATGCATTTACATCTGTATTTAAATAAAGAGACTAAAACTGTACACAGTGTAGAAAATAGTTGTTTAAGATTGTTTCATGGGAGTAATACATCCATTTGGATTAAAGGACAGTTTCTTTACTAAGAGAGTAGTAGGGGATTGGAACACACTATCTGCAAAGTAGTAGACTCGCCAACTTTAAGGGCATTTAAATGGTCATTGGTTAAACATATGGATGAAAATGGAATAGTGTAGGATAGATAAGCTTCAGATTGGTTCCACAGGTTGGCACAAAATTGAGGGCTGAAGGGCCTGTACTGTGCTGTAATGTTCTACATTCTATGTAGTCTCATCAAAGCCTTGTACAATTTAAGCATAACATCTTTACCTTTATGCACAATTCCTCTTTCAATAAAGGACAGCATTCATAATTATTTGCTGAACATTCATACAAACTTGTTGTAATTCCTGGAGTGAACACCTAGATCCTTCTACACCTAGGAATTCTGCAGTTGTTCTCTGCTTTTTAATTATTCCTGCCAAAGTGAACAAAAGACATGATCCACTACTACTAATATCCTTACATACAGATAAAGGAGGACACCACTTCTACTGGGACAACACATCCATCCTAGGTCAGGCTAAACAGAGACACGCACAGGAATTCCTAGAGGCCCGGCATTTAAACCGGAACTCCATCAATAACCACATTGATTTGGACCCTAATTACCAACATCTGAGAAAAAGAATCAGAAATGATATTCCTCACCTTAACAGACCGAGATACATAAATAGAAAGTGGGACATAACACCAGTGCTTCACCAGAGGCTCACTGATGATGTTACCGAGCATGGTGATGAAACCAACCTTCCAGCTCAGTGAGCAAACTTACAATCTGAACCTCAACCTGAGTGACAAATCTTCTCAAAAATTGCAAACTTCACTTTTGTCCACTCACTCAATCTCATCTTGGAAGGTACACTCTTGGGGTTAAAAATTATATTTGGTCATGACAATGAGCAACTGAAGGAAAGTGGAAAAATAAATGAAATAAGTCTGCTGTAAAAAAAAACAAACTATTTTGGCTGGGAGGTATCCATGATTATCTGTAGGAACCATTCTTTTATGCAGTTAACACAGAGACACTTGGAGATTTTTTTCAACTGATGTTCTGCACAATGGAGTGTCTGGAAAAGTACTGAAAGTGCTATAAAATGACAATACAGCATGAACCAGAACAGTCCCACTCATTGAACTTTCAACATCAGACTGTGTTCATGGGACCAGGGCCATGGACTTTCCCTATAGGACTGGGATTCAATAGACCAATGCCACAGAATCAGAGATAGAACTCCAAATGTCAGCTATTCAAAGTTCCTACATGAAGACAAGGCAGTGAGACTCATTAGTTTGTACATGTGCCATCTATCAACCCCTCAGAAAACGAACAGGAAATGATATCACCACAAACCCCAGGAACCCCATCCAGGATAGAAATCGGGAGACAACAGCTTCGCTTCACTTGGAGGTCACCACTGATGATGTTGCCAGGTAATGAAACGTCTGGATAACAAACCTACAGCTCAGCGAGCAAACCTACATCCTAAACCTCAACCTGAGCTACAAACCTTGCAAAAATATACAAAGTAGTTTAAGGTAATAGATTCTCTCATGAGTTGATGGATATATTAGGTAGAGAAAGCTACTCAATTAGCTACATATTGACATGCATGTGTGTCCTTGCAAACATTTTGAACAATTTAAAGACCCCATGAGGTCCTTTAAGTCTAACAATACAGAAAAAGTGTCAAATGAAGTTTTCTGGTAAAGCTCAGGAATAAAAAAGGGGCAGTCACATTGCTCACAAATAGACAGAGGCAGTAGAGAAGCAAATATGTAGACAATTCACGGAAGTTTGCAAGAAAAGCAACAGGGTAATTATGTTAGGGGATTTCAACTACCCCAGTAAAACGGTTTAGAGGACTCAGATTTTTTTACTATATTGAGAAGAACTTTTCATAAAGACATGTGTACGGTCCTACAAGGGATGCTACAGCGCTGGACCTACTTCTGGGAATAAAGCCAGACAGGTGAATCAGATGATAATAATCTGTGAAGCTCTTGAGCAGTTTGATATAGAAATCCATGGATCCAAATAAGTTGTATTCCAGGCTGCTGTGGGAGATGAAGGAGGAAACTATAGAATCCCTGACCTAAAGTTTTATTTCCTCTTTGGCCACAGGGGAGGTGCCAGAGGACTGGAGGACAGCAAATATGTTTCCACGTTTCAAGAAGGGTGATAGAGATAGACCAGGGAACTACAGACTAATGAATCTCACATCTGTGGTTGGGAAACCTTTTGGAGAAAATTCTGAAGAAAATTAATTCCTATTTAGAGAGACAAGGTTTTATCAGAGATAATCAGCATGGCAGAGGGAGGTCATGCATAGCAAATTTGGTTGAACTTTTATAGGAAGTGACCAGATATGTAGGTTCTATGGATTCCAATAAAGCCTTTGACAAGATCCCACATGGAAAATTGATGAAGAACACAAAAGCACATGGGATTCAGGGTACTTTAGCAAGTTAGATCCAAGTTGAGTTCAGGACAAGAGCCAGAGTGTGATGTTTGAAGGCTGCTATGTGACTGGCGGCTGGTATCCAGTGACAGGCTACAGGAATGCCCTCTTGAAAGTGTCAATTGAACCCACCTCCTCCGCATTTCCAGACAGTGCATTCCTGATCGTAACTACTTGCTGTCCCTGCTCTATCCATGTCTCCAAAATGGCCACAACATCAAAGTCCCAGGTACCAACCCATGCTGCAAGTTCACCCACCTTATTCTAGATGCTCCTGGCGTTGAAGTAGACACACTTTAAACCAACTTCTTCCTTGCCGGTGCCATCTTGCATCCCTGAAACTTGATTTGGGACCTCTCTACTCTCAAACTACAATTTTGGTTCCCATCCCCCTGCTGGATTAGTTTAAACCCACCCCAATAGCCTTAGCGAATTCCACCCCCTCCCCCCAGGATATTGGTAGCCCTCTGGTTCAGATGAAGACCATCCTGCTTGTAGAGGTCCCACCTTCCCCCAGAAAGAGCCCAATTATCCAAGAATCCAAAACCCTCCCTCCTGCACCATCCCTGTAGCCACGTGTTCAACTCCTCTCTCTCCCTATTCCTCGCCTCACTAGCACGTGGCACGGGCAACAAACCAGAGATAACAACTCTGGTCGTCCTAGCTCTAAGCTCCCATCCTAGCTCCCTGAATTTCTGCCTTAAATCCCCATCTCTCTTCCTATCTACGTCGTTGGTGCCTATGTGGACCATGACTTGGGGCTGCTCTCCCTCCCCCTTAAGAATCCCAAAAACACGATCAGAGATATCACGAACCCTGGCACCTGGGAGGCAACATACCAACCATGAGTGTCTCTCATCCCTACAGAACCTCCTATCTGTCCCCCTAATTATGGAGTCCCCAATGACTACTGCTCTGCTCCTCTTCCCCCTTCCCTTCTGAGCAGCAGGGTGCCAGAGTCCTGTGACCCACTATGGCATATTTGCCTTTACTGGTCAGGGAAGTGAGTACAAGAGTCAGGATGTCATGTTGCAGCTTTATAAGACTTTGGTTAGGTCACGCTGAGCAGATTGTGCTCAATTCTGGTTGCCACATTACAGAAAGGATGTGGAGGCTTTGGACAGAGTGCAGTAGAGGTTTACCAGGGTATGAATTATAAGAAAGGCTAGAAAAACTTGGGTTACTTTCTCTAGAGCGGCGGAGGCTGAAGGGAGTCTATAAAATTATGAGACGCATAGATAGGGTTGACAGTCAGAATCATTGTGGATATGTTGTAACTATACCCACATCCACCACCTCCTCAGGAAGTTCATTCCATACAAGAACCATTGTGTGTGTAAAACAAATTGCCCCTCACATCTTTTTTTAAATCTCTCTCTCTTCACCTTAAAAATATACCCCTTGTCTTGAAAATTTGAACCCTCCCACCTCCCACTGCCTTAATACTAGGGGCATGCATTTAAGGTAAAAGAGGGAAAGTTCAAAGGGGATGTGTGGGGCAAGATTTTTACACAGAGTTTGGAACACCCTGCCAGGGATGGTGATGGAGACAGACACAATAGGGGGTGTTTAAGGGACTTTTAGAGAAGCACATGAGTATGCAAGGAATGGAGGGGTATGGACCAAGGGCAAGCAAAAGGGATTAGTTTAATTTGTCATCATGTTCAACGCAACATCGTGGGCTGAAGAGCTCATTTCTGTGCTGAACAGTTCTATGTTTTATCCTTCCTAAAATGTGGCATCCACTATAGTCCAACTGAAGGATAACTGTTTCTTATACAGGTACAGATTAACCTTGTACTCTGTTTCTGTTCGTAAAGTTGAGGATGATGTTTGTATCATTGGTTTACTTTTGACCCCCAATAGCTCAGCCATCTTTTCATGACTTATGCACAAATACACCCAGGTCTCTCTCTGCTTCTGCACATCTTTAGACCAGTGCCATTTACTTTAAACTGTGTATCCATGTACTTTCTACCAAAATATATTATATATCTTCGGCTTAATATTATCCTTCCAAAACTTTGCATTTCCGTGTGTTGAACATGATCTAACCACACACTCAATTTTTCTTTTATTTGCCTCAGAACTAAAGACAGGTAGAGTCATAGAGTCATACAGCACAGAAGTAGACCCTTCAGTCCAACCAGTCCACACCAACCACAATCCCAGACTAAACTATCCCAATTGCCTGGGCTTTGCCTATACCCCTCCAAAGTCTTTTTATTCATGAACTTACCCAAATGTCTTTTAAATGTTGTAACTATACCCACATCCACCACCTCCTCAGGAAGTTCATTCCATACAAGAACCACTGTATGTGTAAAAAAATTGCCCCTCATATCTTTTTTAAATCTCTCTCTCCTCACCTTAAAAAATATACCCCTTGTCTTGAAAATTCACACCCTAGGGAAAAGACACCTCCCACTGCCTTAACTATACCCCTCATTATTTTATAAACCTCTATAAGGTCACCCCTCAACACCCTACGCTCCAGTGAAAAAAGTCCCAGCCTATCCAGCCTCTCTTTATAACTGAAATCCTCTATTTCCAGCAAAACCTTGGTAAAACTCTTGTGAACCTTCTCCAGCTTAATAATATCCTTCTACGAATAGGGCAACCAGAAATGGACACAGTATTCCAGAAGAGGCCTCTCCGACGTCCTGTACAACCTCAACATAACCTCCAAATTCCTATACTCAAAGATCGGAGCAATGAAGGCAAGCATGCTAAATGCCTTCTTAGCCACCCTGTCTAGATATGACGCAAACTTCAAAGATTTATGTACCTGAACTCCTAGGTTTCTCTGTTTACAACATTACCCAAAGCCCTACTTTTAAGTGTAAAAGCCCCACTCTTGTTTGTTTTACCGTAATGCAATACCTCACATTTATCCAAATTAAACTGCCATTCTTCAGCCGATTGGCCCAATTAATCAAGATCGATTTGCAATCTTAGATAACCTACTACACTGTCCACTGTACCACCAACTTTGGTGCCATCCACAAACTTAGTAACCATGCCTTCTATATTCTCATCTAATCATTTATGTAAATGACAAACAAAAGTGAACCCAGCACCAATTCCCGTGGAACACTGCTGGTGACAGGCCTCCAGTCTGAAAAACAACCATCCTCATCACCCTCAGTCTCCTGCCATTATACCAAGTTTGTAACCAACTGGCAAGCTCACTCTGAATCCTCTGGGATGTAACTTTACGAATTAGTCTACGATGAGGAACCTTGGCAAAGGTTTTACTAAGGTCCAAGTAAACAATGTGTGTTGCTCTGCCCTGATCAATCTTCTTGGTTATTTCCTCAAAAAACTCAATCAAGTTTGTGAGAAACAATTTCCCTCGAAGAAAACTATGCTGACTATCCCTAGTCATTCCTTGCCTCTCCAAATGCACATAAATCCTATCTTTCAAAATCACCTCCAACAACATACCAACTACCAAAGTCAGACTCACAGCTCTATAATTCCCAGGTTCCTCCTTACAACCCTTCTTAATCAAAGGCACACTCTCCAGTCATCCAGCACCTCATCTGTAGTTATAGTTGATACAGATATTTCTGCAATTTTCTTCCTGACATCCCACAATGTCCTGGGATACACTAGATTAAGTCCTGGAGATTTATCTGCCTTTATATTTTCTAAGACCTCCAGCACTTCCTCTTCTGTAATGAGAATTGTTTTCAAAATGTCATTATTTATTTTCCTGAGTTCTCTATTCTCCATTCTTTCTCCACAGTAAAAATTGATGCAAAATATTCATTTATTATCTCTCCCATCTCCTGATGAGATGACATAAAGATGACCACTTTGAACTTCAAGAGGTCCTACTCTCTCCCTAGTTGCACTCTAGCTCTAATGTACTTGTTGAACCTCTTTTGATTAACCTTAATCTTAGGCTATGTCATATCCTCTCTTTGCCTTCCTGATTTCCCTCTTAAGAATGCCCTATACTCTTTACATTGTTCAAATGATTCATTTGAATCCAACTTTCTATATCTAACATATAATTCTTTTTTATTCTTGACTAAAACCTCAATATCTTTATTTATCCGTTATTCTTTAATCCTATCAGCCCTGTCTTTCACTTTAACAGGAACATAATGACCGTGAGCTCTTGTTATCACACCCCTGAAATCCTCCCATTTATCAGACATTCTTTAACTTGTGAATGATCTACTCCAATCAACTTTTGAAAGCTCTTTTCTCATGTCATTAAAATTTGCCTTATTCCAATTAAAAACTTTAACTTTTATGTAAGGCCTTTAACCTTTATCATAACTATTTTAAAACAAAGAGAATTATGATCACTAGACCCAAAGTATTTCCCTTCATTCACTTGCCTTGTCTTATTACTCAAGAGGTGAGGTTTTGTTCCTTCTCTAGGAGGAATATTTACATATTGATAAAGAAACTTTTTTTTGAATGCATTTAACAAATTCTTCACCATCCAAACCTTTAACACTATGGTAGTCCCAGTCAATGTTTGAAAAATTAAAATCATCCACTATCTGTGGCTCAGAAGGGAAGGGGACAGAATAGGAGAGCGATAGTGATAGGAGATTCAATGGTGATAGGAACAGACAGGAGATTCTGTGGTCACGAGCGAGACTCCAGGATGGTGTGTAGCCTCCCCAGGTGTCAGGGTCAGGAATGTCTCAGATTGAGTCTACAGGATTCTTAAGGGGGAGGGAGAGCAGCCAAAAGTCGAGGTACACATCAGTAGCAAGGCATACCTAGGAAAAGGAGGAGGACCTCAAAAGAGAATAGAGGGAGTTAGGTTGGAAGCTAAAAGGCAGGACGAGCAGAGAAGCAATCTCAGGATTGGTGAAGCTAGGAACAGAGAGCGAGTGCAGCTGAACACATGGCTGCAAGGCTTGTGTAGGAGGGGTGGCTTCAGATATGTGGATCATTGGGATACCTGCTGGGGAATGTGGGACCTGTATAAAAAGGATGGGTTGCACCTTAAGTGCAGGGACACCAATATCCTGGGCAGGAAGTTTGCCAGAGCTCTTCAGGAGGGTTAAAACCAGTTTGGCAGGGGGTTGGGGATCAGAGCTGCAGATCTGAGGATGGGGTAGCTAGTATTCAGCCAGATACGGCATGGAGAGAATCTATGAAAAAGCATAGGCAGTTGACAGGGCAAAGTTGCAGTCAGTATGATGGGTTGAAATGTGTCTATTTCAACACAAAAACAAATGTCAGGAATAAGGGTGATGAACTTAGAGCATGGATCAGTATTGGAACTATGATGTTGTGGCCATTACAAGAGACTTGGATATCACAGGGGCAAGAATGGTTGTTGGATGTATCAGGTTTAGATGTTTCATATAGTAACTATAGGCCAGTGAGTCTCACTTCTGTTGTGGGCAAAGTCTTAGAGAGAATTGTAAGGGATAGGATTTATGCACATCTGGATAAGAATAATGTGATCAAGGATAGTCAGCATGGTTTTGTGAAGGGCAGGTCGTGCCTCACAAACCTTATTGAATTCTTTGAGAAGGTGACTAAGGAGGTAGATGAGGGGAAAGCGGTAGATGTGGTATATATGGATTTTAGTAAGGCGTTTGATAAGGTCCCCCATGGTAGGCTACTGCAGAAAATACAGAGATATGGCATTGAGGGTGAGTTGGAGGTTTGGATTAGGAATTGGCTGGCTGGAAGAAGACAGAGGGTAGTAGTTGATGGCAAAGGTTCATCTTGGAGTGCCGTCACTAGCGGTGTTCCGCAAGGATCTGTTTTGGGACCATTGCTGTTTGTCATTTTTATAAATGACCTGGAGGAAGGGTTAGAAGGTTGGGTGAGCAAGTTTGCGGATGATACGAAAGTCGGAGGAGTTGTAGACAGTGAGGAAGGATGTGGCAGGTTACAGCGGGATATAGAGAAGCTGCAGAGCTGGGCAGAAAGGTGGCAAATGGAGTTCAATGTAGCTAAGTGTGAGGTGATTCACTTTGGTAAGAGTAACAAAAAGATGGGGTACTGGGCTAATGGTCGGATACCTGGTAGTGTGGAAGAGCAGAGGGATCTTGGTGTCCATGTACACAGATCTCTGAAAGTTGCCACCCAGGTAAATAGTGCAGTGAAGAAGGCATATGGCGTACTGGCTTTTATTGGTAGAGGAATTGAGTTCCGGAGTCCTGAGGTCATGCTGCAGTTGTATAAGACTCTGGTGCGGCCGCATCTGGAATATTGTGTGCAGTTTTGGTCGCCATACTATAGGAAGGATGTGGAGGCACTGGAACGGGTGCAGAGGAAGTTTACCAGGATGTTGCCTGGTATGGTAGGAAGATCCTATGAGGAAAGGCTGAGGCACTTGGGGTTGTTTTCATTGGAGAAAAGAAGGTTTAGGGGTGACTTGATAGAGGTGTACAAGATGATTAGGGGGTTAGATAGGGTTGACAGTGAGAACCTTTTTCCACGTATGGAGTCAGCTATTACAAGGGGGCATAGCTTTAAATTAAGGGGGGGTAGATATAGGACTGATGTTAGGGGTAGGTTCTTCACTCAGCGAGTCGTAAGTTCATGGAATGCCCTGCCAGTAGCAGTGGTGGACTCTCCCTCTTTATGGGTATTTAAGCGGGCATTGGATAGGTATATGGAGGATAGTGGGTTAGTGTAGGTTAGGTGGGCTTTGATCGGCGCAACATCGAGGGCCGAAGGGCCTGTACTGCGCTGTATTCTTCTATGTTCTATGTTCTATGTTCAAGAGACATGGTTGTGGGGGGAGTTAAAAGAGGAGAAGGCGTGGCATTGCTCATCAAGGATAGTGTCACAGCTGCCGAAAGGAGATCATTGAGGAGGGCTTGTCCACTGAGTCAGTACGGGTGGAAGTCAGAAACAGGAAGTGAGCAGTCACTTCTACAAATCCCTCAATGGCAACAGAGACACGGAGGAGCAGACTGGAAGGCAGATTTTGAAAAGGTGCAGAACGAACAGGGCTGTTGTCATGGGTGACTTCAAATTTCCTAACATTGATTGGAACCTCCTCAGTTCAAATAATTTGGATGGAACATTTTTTATCAGGTGTATCCAGGAAGGATTCCTGACTCAATATGTAGATAGGCCAACTAGAGGGAAGGCCATATTGGATTTGGTGCTTGGCATCGGACCAGGCCTGGTGTCAGATCTCTCAGTGGGAGGGCATTTCGGTGATAGTGATCACAGCTTCCTAACTTTTACTATAGTCATGGAGAAGGATAGAAGTAGACAATATGGAAAAGTATTTAATTGGCGGAGGGTGAATTACAATGTTATTCGGCAGGAACTGGGTTGTTTGGGAGCACTTGCTGATAGTACTAGACAGGTTTGTCCCACAGAGGCAAGGAAGGGATGGTGGGTTGAAGGAACCTTGGGTGACAAAAGAGGTGGAACATATACTTAAGAGGGAGAAGGAAGCTTACATAAGGTTGAGGAGGCAAGGATCAGACAGGGCTCTAGAGGGTTACAAGGTAACCAAGCAGGAACTGAAGAATGGAATTAGAAGAGCTAGAAGTAGGGCATGAAAAAGCTTTAGTGGGTAGGATTAAGGAAAACCCCAAGGCATTCTACACATATGTGAAGAACAAGAGAATAGCCAGAGTGAGGGTAGGGCCAATCAGAGATAGTGGAGGAAACTTGTGCCTGGAGTCAGAGGAGGTCCTTAATGAATATCTTGCTTCAGTATTCACCAGTGAGAGAGACCTTGTTGTTTATGAGGACAGTGTGAAACAGGCTGATACGCTTGAATAGGATGATAGTAATAAGGAAGATGTGCTGAAAACTTTGAAACACGTAAGGATAGGTAAGCCCCCTGGACCAGACAGGATATAACCAAGGTTACTACAGGAAGCGAGGGAAGAGACTGCTGCATCTTTGGTGATGATCTTTCTGTCCTCACTAGGCGGTTAGAGTAGAGTGTGTGGAGCTGGGCTTCCTGATGAAGGGCTTTTACCCAAAACATCAATTCTCTTGCTCTTCCGATGCTGCCTGCTCTGTTGTGCTTTTCTAGCACTACACTCTTTGCGTCATCACTGTCCATTGGAGTAGCACCAGATGATTGGAGGATGGCAAATATTATTTTCTTGACCAAGAAAGGGAATAGGAATAATCCTAGGATTTACAGGCCAGTTAGTCTTATGTCTGTGATGGACAAATTATTGGAGAGGATTCTGAGAGATAGAACTTATGATTATTTGGTAAACCATAGTTTGATTAGAGATAGTCAGCATGGCTTTGAGAGGGGCAAATCATGCCTCACAAGCCTTATTGAATTCTTTGAGGATGTGACAAAAACATTAGATTACTTTACAGTGTGGAAACAGGCCCTTCGGCCCAACAAGTCCACACTGACCCACTGAAGCGCAACCCACCCATTCCCCTACATTTACCCCTTTACCTAACACTACGGGCAATTTAGCATGGCCAATTCACCTGACCTGCACATCTTTGGACTGTAGGAGGAAACCGGAGCACGCGGAGGAAACCCATGCACACACGGGGAGAATGTGCAAACTCCACACAGTCAGTCGCCTGGGTCAGGAATTGAACCTGGGTCTCTGGCGTTGTGAGGCAGCAGTGCTAACCACTGTGTCACCGTGCCGCCCACACATTGATGAAGGTGGAGCAGTGGATGTGGTGTATTTGGATTTTAGCAAGGTTCCCCATGGTAGGCTCATTCAGAAAGTAAGAAGGCATGGGATACAGGGAAATGTGGCTGTCTGGATACAGAATTGGCTGGCCCATAAGAAAATAGAGGATGGGTAGTAGATGAAAAGTGTTCAGCCTGGAGCTCGGTGATCAGTGATGTTCCGCAGGGATCTGTTCTGGGACCTTTGCTCTTTGTGATTTTTATAAATGATTTGGATGAGGAAGTAGAAGGGTGGGTTAGTAAGTTTGCCCATGACGCCAAAGTGGAGTGGTGGAGAGGGTGGAAGGCTGTTATAGGTTGCAGTGGGGCATTGACAGGATGCAGAACTAGGCTGATAAGTGGCAGTTCGAGTTCAACCTGGAAAAGTGTGAAGTGATTCATTTTGGAAGATGGAATTTGAAAGCAGATTACAGAGTTAAAGGCAGGATTTTTGGCAGTGTGGAGAAACAGAGGGATCTTGAGGTGCATAGATCCTTCAAATTTGCCACCCAAGTTGATAGGGCTGTAAAGAAGACGTATGGTGTGTTGGCTTTCATTAGCTGGGGGACTGAGTTTAAGAGCCTTGAGGTTATGCTGCAGCTCTACAGAGCCTGGGTAGACCACACTTGGAATAATGTGTTCAGATCTGATCGCCTCATTTTAGGAAGGATATGGAAGCTTTCAAGGGGTTGCAGAGGAGATTTACCAGTATGCTGCCTGTACTGGAGGGCATGTCTTATGAAGAAAGATTGAAGGAGCTGAGGCTTTTCTCATTGGATCAAAGAAGGGTGAGAGACAACTTGATAGAGGTGTACAAGATGCTAAGAGGCATAGATAGAATGATTCATCAGAGACTTTTTCCCAGAACAGAAAAGTCTATCATGAGGTGGTATAATTTTAAAGTGAATGGAGGAAGGTTTAGGGGAGATGTTACAGGTCAGTTCTTTACACAGAGTTGTGGCTGTGTGGAACGTATTGCCGACAGTGGTGGTAGAGTCAGATATATCAGGGGCATTTAAGCGACTCTTAGATAGGCACATGGATGACAAAAAAATGAAGGGAATGTAGGCTTGGAAACATAATGCAGGTTAATTACTGTTCTCAGCGAACTACATCCTGTGCTCAAGATCTGGCAGCTAGTTGAATGTTGAATTAGTTAATCAAGGGAGGGCTGGTGCTAACCAAACACCCACAGAGAATGTTGGAAAAAAAGGGGGAAAAAATAGAGTGAATTGATGTGCTGAATGGTTCTGGGCAGGAGGCAGTTTGCTTTAAAGCTCCCAGACTGGGGCTGTACTTTTCCGTGTTGTCCTGTCTAGTTATTCTCCAGTTACTTGTTGAAAGTTTTCAGAAAAAGAATCCCAGAATATAATAAATCAAAGTCTCCAGGGGTCTGTGGAAGCTGCAATGACCAGTGACTTTGGAATTCCAACATGATATCCAGCAACTACCAGTAATATGATCCATCCTCCAAAGATTTCATGGAAGCCTGAAGTCTATTGTTGAATCAGTTATTGAACTGGCAAGTTCTTATATATTCTTCCTTAATTTATCTTTTAGCTGTGTCTGTCTGTTGGTCGGTGTATGAATTTGTGAATAAAGAAAACTGAGTTTAAATCATAGATATTAATTAGGATATCTTGTAGTTTATCTGTGTTCTGCTAAAGTTATATTCTTAATAAGAAATTGATAATTTTTGTTTAAATTGGTGTCTAAGATCTGTCCTTTGAAAAATCTGGAGGCACGGAACAATAGAGCAATTTTGAGAGTCATTGAAACTGTGTTGCAAATCTAGTGATAGTGAAGCTGAGGTGGTTTGGTTTGCCATCCCAGTGTCTTAAAATATTGCTTATGCAGCTGCCATAACACTGATCAGATAAGATAAGAACTTTTATAAGTGAACCAGCCACCCAGTGTGTTTTGCAAATCAATGAAAGCATCCAGAGAAGGAAGGTTGAGAAGAAACCTTCTGATCAGCAAGAACCAGCTCAACAGACTCTATTAACAAAGACGACTGAACTACTTTCCCAGTTTTCCCTCCATCCATATTTTTTCTTCAACATTTACATCTATATGTGGGAGAGAGGGGGAGTTTACAAGGGAATCTGAATTATATGCCGAAGGCTTACAATTGTTTGCCTGTAGCTAGAGTCTAATTATTTGTAATAACTAACAATTCTTGTTAAGTACAGAAACTTGGTCTGTGCTTTCTATCAACCTAAACGTAGAAATCAAGTAAACTGGGGAATCTTTGTGTCTCTGTTCAAATGTCTTTGACTTCTGTGATGACTCCTATTCTAGCAATACTGGGACTTGATTTTTCGCATGCTTTCCCGGTAAACTGTGATAATGTTCATTCCTGCACATGAGATACATGGACCACGTAATCACAGAGTCATAGAAATGTCCAGCATGGAAACAGATCCTTCAGTCCAACTCATCCATGCTGACCAGATATCCCAACCCAATCTCGTCCCAGCTGCCAGCACCTGGCCCATATCCCTGCAAACCCTTCCTATTCAAATACTCATCCAGATGCCTTTTAAATGTTACACTGGTATTAGCATCCTCCACTTCCTCTGGCAGCTCATTCCATACACGTACCACTCTCTGCATGAAAAAGTTGCCCCTTAGGTCTCTTTTATATCTTTCCCCTCTCACCCTAAGCCTTTGCCCTCTAGTTCTAGACTCCCCCACCTCAGGGAAAAGACTTTGCCTATTAATCCTATCCATGCCCATTATGATTTTATAAACCTTGTAAGGTCATCCTTCAGCCTCCGATGCTCCAGGGAAAACTGCCCTAGCCTATTCAACCTCTCCCTAAAATACTTTGACATTTGATTCTGCTTGCAATAAATGATAACATTCCATCAATCAGTTTTCTTAAATACTTGCTATAGCTGCATTTAGTCTTTTGCAATTTATTCCTTTGAGTAATATGCTTCTTTTATATTCTTCCTAACAAAATGGACAATTTCACATTTTCCCACATTGTATCCCATTTGCTAAAGCTTTGCCCACTCACTGAAATAATGTATATCCTTTTGAAACCCCTTAATGTCTTCCGCACAACTTACTTCCCCACCCATCTTTGCATTATCAGCAAATTTTTACAACCATTCCTTCCTCCCTAAATCTAAGTTATTTATATCTACTGTAAAAAGTGGAGACCGTGCACTGATCCCTGCAGTTCACCACTCATGAAATAAGACTACAATAGCAACTTAAAAAAAGGGAATTGCATTTAAAATTTAAAAAGGAAAATTTGTAGAAGTAAGTCAGAGGAGCGAGGGAATAGGAGTAATTACGAGCTCTTATATAAAAAAACAGTGGAGGCATTTTGGGCAGAATTGCCTTCTGGGCTGATATCACTTCTACTTAACATCATTTTGTCTGTACACCCAAAGATAGCATTAGGTTACACAACAAAATGCTCAAGCCCAGACTACGTACCACTTAGTAATGAATTCAAAAGAAATATCGTAACCAGCAAAACAAAAATCATTTTGGGAAATTAGTTTGCAATTGGCAAAATCCATTTCACAGAATCAGAGAAGTGTTGTGACACAGGAGACTATTCAGCCCACCATGCCTGCACTAGCTCATTAAACAAGCATCATTGCCTCGTGCCAAACTCCGACTTTCTCCCTATTCCTTTGGACATTGATTATTTGGCTGAGAGCAATGTATGCCCACTTGGAGGCCTCAATTAAACCTGTCTCCACCATACTTAATTCAATGACCTACAACTTGCCTGACAAATCTGCTGTGTGGCACTGTATCAAATGGCTTCTGAAAGTCCATGGACACCATATCAACAGCACTACCTTCCTTAAGCCTTTTTCTTAGCTCTTCAAAAACCTCCACAATTATTTAAACATGATTTCCCTTTAGAAATCCATGCTGACTCTTCCTAATCAACCATTTTTTTTCAACATAACTATTATTTCCATCCTAAATAATTGTTTCTAGAAGCTTCCCCACACACGAAAGTTAAACTGACTAGTCTGTGACTGCTGGGCTTATACTTATGTTTCTTGAACAAAGCAATAACATTTGCAACTTTCCAGCTTTTAGCCTCCCTCAAGGCAAGTGAAGACAGTGTCCTTGTAATTTCTTCACTTTCTTCAAAACTTCCATCACGAGCCCAGATTCTATTAATTTCAAAAGGTAAGCAACCTGACATTAAACACGTTGATGAACAAACTGAGTGTCCATTATCTTATATAAAAGTACAAATAAGACCATAAGACCATAAGACATAGGAGTGGAAGTAAGGCCATTCGGCCCATCGAGTCCACTCCACCACTTAATCATGGCTGATGGGCATTTCAACTCCACTTACCCACATTCTCCCCGTCGCCCTTAATTCCTTGTGACATCAAGAATTTATCAATCTAAATAATGTGCATGTATAATTAAATGTGCATATTAGATGCCTTCATTTCAAGCATATATTAGAGACTTGCCTGGGTTCCAGTAACACTAGGGTCTATAACCATTATTGACAAATGAAGTGTTGGGAGAGATCCTGCTCCTACCTTCAGCCCATTCCTTGCAGGAGTGTAATATCCTCCCAATCTGTTGCAGATTTGTGTGGCCAGTGTTTCAGTTTTGATCAACTACCTCAGCAAAGGGACGACACAAATGTAAAGGTGCAGTGTTACAGAAAAGGGGAGTTCCCTCATATTGCAGGAGAGTGAAATGGTTAAGTGAATATTAATAGGGGGTTATTGGGAGAACCTGTGAGAGAATTACTGCAAAAGAAAAGGTTGATTGAGGTTCCAACAAAACGCCGCATGGAAAATCCATGAGGTTACATGTACTGATCTTCCTTTCTGCAATGCCCTTGAGCCAGAAAAATCATCTTGGTTTGTTGAGTGCCAACACATTTAGGAACTTTGCCTCTGAAACTACTGATACATTTGTGATCTTAGCTTTTGAGAGCAGAATATAATGCAAACAATGAAGGAGAAAGTTGACCTTTCCTGGTAACTATAAATCATCTGTACAAAGGACATTGGCATCAAACCAACATCCCAAGTACCAGTTTGACGGTATTTCATATCCAGTTCCTGCTCATTTTTCCCAAATTATTGAAAATAACAAGTGCAAGGTTATTTGTTTCTTTGAAAGGGATACAAAGGATCCCACAACAGTATTTGAAAGAGTGGGAGTTATCCTCTCTGTCCTGGCCAATTATTATCCTTTGATCACCATCAGTTTATCTTGGCATTATCACATTGCTGTTTGTGTGATCTTGCAGTGCATTCCAACACATTAAAAACCAACCATTCTCAATGAAAGAAAGCTCAATATTTCATACAAAAAGGAAACCATGGTGAAATAGTGGTTTTGAATGATGGCTAAAGGCTTTTCCCTGCAGCAGTTTATATCAAAGTAAGCAGACAAATTAGAAAAAACTTGATTAATGTTGAGCATTTGATGGACAGTTTACTCTCCTAAATCACTCGGGATCAAAAAAATCCCAGCTGGAGCCAATAATCCAGGTGCATGTGAAGAACAATTACTATGCAAGCATTTGTGCCCTTTCTCTCTGCCCCTCTCGAGAGATCATCAGCCCTCATTGCTGACACTGCTGGTTTCAGTGATCTATGCACTAATATTCCCAAATCCGTTGCTTATGGTGTATCCTGTAGCCTAGAGCTATAAAGGTCACAATCCCACTGTTGGTTTTCCTACAGTGTACTTTGCCTTTGTCTACATTAAACACAATTAGCTGCTCTTCAGCCACCTTTTATCTTCACATCTTTATATTTATTTTGCCCATTCTCAGGTGTTTCAACCCTGCCATCTTCAAACTTACACAACTTTGTTAATGGCCCCAATTCCAAATGATTTGTATATTCAGCACTGACGCCTATCCTATTCGATGTCACTTGTGCTTTAGCCAATTTTCAGTTCCCTGAGAAGTCTGTATCCTTTAACCATGCAAGGGAATTGCTTCCGTGGCATAGGATGAAATACCTTGCTTAAAATCAGAATATTGCACATTTACAGAACCTGTTGTAACGAAAGTCCTCATTCCTTCAAAGCTCAGCTTTTAGCTCCAATGTCAAGAGATTTCCTTCTTCATTACCTCAAGATTCTTTTCTCTTCTTAACCAATAAACATCTAAGATAAAAATCACACAACACCAAGCTACAGTCCAACAGGTTGAACTGGAAACACACCAGCCCCCGGAGCAACGATCCCCCACCAGGTGATTGAATCACCTGATCACCTGATGAATCACCTGATGAAGGAGCGTTGCCCCGAAAGCCAGTGATTCCCCAACCAAACCTGCTGGACCACAACCTGGTGTTGTGTGATTTTTAACTTTGCATACCCCAGTCCAAAACCGTCATCTCCAAATAACAAACACCTATGCAGCTTGCTAGTCTGTCTCTATACCCTCAATTTGAGGAGTGAGATAAGATTAGCTTCTACTTTTTAATGTTTCAAAAGTTAATGCTAGAAGTTTGCTGACCTTTTGTTCCACCTTGATTTAATCTTATCAGAAAAGTGTTTCTGAAATCACAATTTCTTTGAGTACTTTGTCCATTCTTTCCCTGACCACTACCCCTTCCTCACTCAAAGCAGGGATAACAATCCTGTACATTCTCAAATAAACACCCAAAAGGGATTGTCAAGAGATGAAACCAAACAAAGGGAGTCCAGTAATCTGCGAACACTGAGTTAGTATTTGCCCTATATGCAATCACATAGTCTGAACTCATCTACAGACTATAACTACAGTCAATAAGTACTTTTTGTTATGTAATGCATGTGAGAATTCTGAGGATGAATAAAAGGAAGGGACTATGCCTGTCTCTTTGTTGGCTATGTAGAACAGTACATCTTCCGTAGTTACACCAGCACCACTCCCCATCTCTTCCTCCGCTACATTGATGACTGCATTGGCGCCAGCTCATGCTCCCGCGAGGAGATTGAGCAATTCATCAACTTCACCAACACATTCCACCCCGACCTTAAATTCACCTGGACCAGCTCTGACACCTCCCTCCCCTTCCTGGACCTCTCCATCTCCATTAATGGTGACCGACTGGACACTGACATTCTTTACAAACCCACCGACTTCCACAGCTACCTGGAATATAATTCTTCACACCCTACCTCCTGCAAAAATGCCAACCCGTATTCCCAATTCCTCCGCCTCCGTCGTATCTGCTCCCAGGAGGACCAGTTCCACCACAGAACACACCAAATGGCCTCCTTCTTTCGAGACCGCAATTTCCCTTCCCACGTGGTTAAAGATGCCATCCAATGCATCTCGTCCACATCCCGCACCTCCGCCCTCAAACCCCACCCCTCCAACTGTAACAAGGACAGAACCCCCCTGGTGCTCACCTTCCACCCTACCAACCTTCGCATAAACCACATCATCTGAAGACATTTCCGTCACCTTCAAACGGACCCCACCATCAGGGATATATTCCCCTCCCCATCCTTTTTCACCTTCCATAAAGACCGTTCCTCCGTGACTACCTGGTCAGGTCCACAACCCCCCAACAAACCACCCTCCCGTCCTGGCACCTTCCCCCGCCATCATAGGAATTGCAAAACCTGCACCCACACCTCCTCCCTCACCTCCATCCAAGGCCCCAAAGGAGCCTTCCACATCCATCAAAGTTTTACCTGCACATCCACTAATATCATTTATCGTATCTGTTGCTCCAGATGCGGTCTCCTCTACAATGGGGAGACTGGATGCCTCCTCGCAGAGCGCTTTAGGGAACATCTCCGGGACACCCGCACCAATCAACCACACCGCCCTGTGGCCCAACATTTCAACTCCCCCTCCCACTCTGCTGAGGACATGGAGGTCCTGGGCCTCCTCCACCGCTGCTCCCTCACCACCTGATGCCTGAAGGAAGAACGCCTTATCTTCCACCTTGGAACACTTCAACCCCAGGGCATCAAAGTGGATTTCACCAGTTTCCTCGTTTCCCCTCCCCCCACCTTGCCCTACTTCCAACCTTCCAGCTCAGCACTGTCCCCATGACCTGTCCTACCTGCCTATCTTCCTTCCCACCTATCCACTCCACCCTCCTCTCTGACCTATCATCTTCATCCCCACCCCCATTCACCCATTGTACTCTTTGCTACCTTCCCCCACCCTCCTCTCTGACCTATCACCTCCATCCCCACCCTCACTCACCTATTGTACTCTATGCTACTTTCTCCCCACCCCATCTCCTCTCATTTATCTCTCCACTCTGCAGGCACCCTGCCTCTATTCCTGATGAATGGCTTTTGCCCGAAACGTCGATTTTCCTGCTCCTCGGATGCTGCCTGACCTGCTGTGCTTTTCCAGCACTACTCTAATCTAGATTCCAATCCAGAGACCTAATGATGGCTTACAATGAAGCACAGCCATTGTTTTTCTCTGGTTGGATCTATGCTAGTGTAACAGAGGAACAGCGTCAACAATTGCTTCAAAACAAAATATTGTAATGGGAAAGAGGCAGTCTTATCAGAATCATTTACCACTGAAGGCCATTCATGCTATTGAGTCTGTATGTCTGTCATCAAATTTAAGGTCAAAGTTTTCTTACCTGATGCCAAAAATTGTGCTAAGAAGGCATTTGGTGAAGGAGCAGGTGCTATGGGAACTGGGTCTGACTTCAATATAGGACCTAATTTCTGGAGCTGTTTAGGATGCGGCCTATATCCAAGCCCTGGAAAAGTGCCAGCTTTTGGTACAGCAAAAGGTGTAGAAACATTTGGTGGCTGCATAATAACATTACAAGGCACTCCTTGTAGTTTTGTGGCAAGATGAAGATTCTGATTTTGGGTGAATGTAGTAGCAGCAGGAATTTGTGTAAACATAGATGAGGCAGGATGAGTAATCGCTGGTGATGGTGCTGGTGAAGCAGGCAAAGTAAACTTCTGATCCTCTGGTCTTACGAACAACTGGGTATTCAGAGACTGGTCAGAAGGTTCTTCAGACTTGACTGTTTCTGGTTGCTGGGTTTGGGGAGTCTGAGATGTTGGTGCAGCAGATGGAAACAGTAGCAAAAACGCCCGCTGGTTGTTTAGTGCTGTCTGTGGACGAAACTCTTGACTCTGAGGAAAAGCCGTGAAATTTGAACTACTATTACCATTGCTGGTATTAACATGATCCATCACTGGACCAAGAGATGCTCCTCCTCAATGTTAACTGACAACACCGTGCCAGTTAGATGGTTAGCCGGCATGATCATGGAATGGTTATTTTTAGAATTGTGCCATTCATTATTTACTGCCTCACCTCATTCTTCCTGCAAAAATGAATCATTTCAGATTCGGTGTATTAAATTTCATCCGCCCCAATTCCATCCATTCCACCAGCACATGTCTATGTCTTCCCAGTTTTAACCATCTATGAAATTATAATCCCTGGCAACACAATCTAGATCATTAATGTTGATAAGGAAAAGTTGAAGTCCTGACCCTAACTCCTGGAAACATTGCAAGAAACCTTCCTACAGTCTGAAAAACAACTGTTCACCAGTACTATCTGTTTCCTGTCACTGTGCCAATTCCAATTTGTGATTTGGAGATGCCGGTGTTGGACTGGGGTGTACAAAGTTAAAAATCACACATCACCAGATTATAGTCCAACAGGTTTAATTGGAAGCACACTAGCTTTAGGAGCGACGCTCCTTCATCAGGTGATGAAGGAGCGTCGCTCCAAAAGCTAGTGTGCTTCCAATTAAATCTGTTGGATTATAACCTGGCGTTGAAAATGTGTTGCTGGAAAAGCGCAGCAGGTCAGGCAGCGTCCAAGGAGCAGGAGAATCGACGTTTCGGGCATAAGTGTTGTGTGATTTTTAAATTCCAATTTGGACTGCTACTGACCTTCTTGTTCCATAACCACTAACCTTTGCTGGCAAGTGTATTATATGGCATTCTATCAAATGGTTTCATGTCCACCACATCAAACATTCTCCTCAAACACTCTTGGTTGGTTCATCAAAAAACTGAAGAAAAATAGTTAAACATTTGACTTTAGAAAAATCCAGTCATCCCTGAACAAATCTGCATTTGCTTGAGGGTTATTTTTATCCCAAAGTATAATCATTTCTAGAAGCTTCTCCACGACCAGGGTGAAACTGGCTGGCTTGGAGTTTTTGGACATATGCTTGCATCCTCTTTTGAATAAAAGGTGTAACATTTGGATTATAACTTTACTAATACAATGAATAAAATAAATCTTAGAAACATTAAAAACATGACCTTTAACTGTTAATTCAAGAGTGCCCCTGCAGATGGTGGTGAGAGTCTACATTCCACCTCAGGCACATTGACAACCAACATTGCTTGGAGACTGCTCATCATGAGAGAGGTCTCAACACGACAAACCGGTCCATTAAACTACAGCAAACACATCATAAAGGATAAGCAATGGAAATGCCTCACCTTGACAGTCAGTTGACTCCAGTCTCTGTTGCCTATGCTCTCGGACTCCAACAGGTGACTAAGGGTGTCAGACACTCTGTTTAACAGCAGTTCAAGGTGATCAGTACAGGTAAACCAGCCCACATGCTTCTCCACACAAGCACTGACTGAAAGAATGACAAAACGTCCAAGTTACTGCCAGTTACAGTCAATCACTTCGCCCGCATGAGGATTAACTGCGCAGTTTAATAAAAAGAGACAAACAACTCCCTGGAATAATGGGATTACTGGAATCAACTATAACAAAACCTCATAAAAGTCCAACAGATAGCCACTCTGGAATGCAGCATAGATTCACACCAAAATGGCTAAAGACTCAGAATAGAGTGTGTAGCCAGCCCAGGACATCAGGAATGAGAAATTACAAATTAATTTTAAAAATGGGGGCGTAGGAAGGAAGAGCACAGGGTCAGGCATTCCACTTTCATCTCTTGCATTGGGTTCAAGTTCAGCCCAAGCCAACATAACAAACTCTCCTCTGGCTGCAATCTGAAGTAAATATCAGCCACTTTCGATATAGTTCTTGCACAGAACTGGCAAAAAATAGCAGAGTCAGAACTGAAAATGATTTACACTGAGACAGTGCAGGGCAGTTAAATTCAGGATTGTTCTCTGCACTAAAGGAGTTTTATTCTAAATCTAAGCTGTACTGTACCTGTCCTGGATAGTACACTGGGAGCCAGCTTCCCAACAGATGTGAGTGCCAACAGTTGAACTCCTGAAGTAAGCATACAGGAAACGCCAATGAAGTCCTGCAGCAATTATCAAACACAAGCCTCTGCAAGGTCATGGATCATGCACCCAGAGTTCGGTTTGCTACTATTGTACCACATGACCTGATTACAATGCAGTCAAGGCATCGAAGAACGAGTCTGTACTTGTTTTGAAAAGAACCTTGAAGAATTTGCGCCAATTGTAAAGGAATCAAATGTAACTTTCTTGGTAGTAAGAATTAATGATCAATGAGGTTGGCAATATTTGACCTGGAATCAGTATCGACAGGAAAGAAGTTAAAACACAGAAGCCTTGTGGCTGACAGACACAAAGGAGAGTAACAAGGCAAAGGACAGTTGTAAACAGAAGGCAATCAGCACACAAGTGCAACCAAAGAAAAAGCAAAGACAGAAAGGCAAACACAAATGTATATGAAGTGAAGACAGTAAAGCTGTCAATGAAAAGGCTAATTTTCTGTTGAGTAAAAAGAAAAACAATTCGATCAGCTTTTACAGATGCAATGCACAAGAGAGCTTTTAAAAAAAGGCAAAATTCTAAAAAGTAATGAACATAACCTCAGCAAGTAAAATTGCTGACAGTTTGTATCAGAGGACCAAATCATGAACCAGGTACTATTGGTCATTCAGTTAAAATGGAAATCTCAAGAACTAGGCCCACAAGATTGACATGGCCATACAGGAGAGAGTGATAGATGTGTGCCTTGACGGTTTTAACTCTATCCAGGGACATTGGATAGAATACACCTGCCAGAGAATACAAATCGCAACCAAACAATTTAGTTGAAAGCCTGAGGTTGAAGCCATATCAGTTTGGAGTAAAGAAGGTATTTGTTTTTGCCCGAGATGTACCTGTACAGGTTGTTCTGCTATAACGCCCATTTTGTTAACACAAATTCACTGTAACACAATTGACAAATTGAAGACACTGTTTCTAAAGTGCGAACTTTTAAACGTGTATTGGCTGTAATGCAATTACATCACCAATACTTTAAGTGCTGTTCCTAAAGCACAATTTTTCTATAACACAGGGTTGCACAAGAACATAACTATCACGTTTTAGAAGAACCACCTGTATTGTATTGACTGTGTACACTGAAAATTACCTTTTTATTATAACTTGCCTGTTAAATCATGTATACTGTGTATTGATTCTGATTGTCCTCAAAGTAAAAACTAAAAAAAAGTGAAATCTTGGCAATTTCTTCACTTGATCACTTTCCCCGTGGTTTACACTTTCCCTATGGCAATTATAGCAGGAGATGTAAATGGTATGACAGGAAAGCACAGATTAAGGATGGGGGAAGAACAAGCACAACACCAGTGTGTGATCTGCTGAATATAAACAGACCCAGTCACATACCTGTTTGCAGCTCAGTCACTGACAGCACCTGAAAACAAGGAAGTGGAGAAGGGGAGGCAACAGAGTGAAACATGGCTTAATACAAAGCAAAATAATGCACTGAATAAATAACAGGTTGTATGAGAGAGGGGTCAAAATGCAGTCTATGATCAAAGAAATCTATATATATACACATACACAAAACTACACATACGGAGGGAGGGCATTTCGTCTCACTGTTTAATGATCTAAATACCTGTCTTATACACCTGTATATCCTATTCCTTAAAATGTCTGGATGACAAAAATCTATCAATCCCAGATTTAAAATGAACAACTGACCAAGATCAATTGCCACGTGCCAAAATGAGTTCTGAACTTTACCACCCTTGATGTTTTGCAATATCATTCCTGAAATGTTTTGGCAAATTTCGCCACAGTCTAACCACGGTTTTGTGTGTCTTTGGCAGAATTTCTTGCCCCTAATATTCCCTCTTCCACACATACAGACGCACACACCCTTTTTCTTCCTCCTTTCATAAAGACGTTGACAAATTGCATTCCCATGAGCCTCTAATTCCTTGTCCACTTGCTGTCCATCAGCATGGATCAGTTTAAACACACAAGCGACACACACATTAGCCCCTGGACTAATTACATGCGCACTGTTCCATTTCAGCCTGCAATCTGCTTGCTCACCGTCCAGTCCTTTGATAACAGGAGGAGAGCTCGAGAGAGCTTATTAGTAACACCACAAAGTGTCAAGATGGAGTAAGAGCCAACAGTGTTAAATGACATAATATACCCATGAACTCCCCAGTTAGTCTGCACTATTAAACCCCACGTACCCCCTCTCTCTCCAGTACGTCACTCTGCATCTTCTTGATCACTGCATTCCTCTTCTTCTGTTGACCTATTAATCAACATCAAAAACATGACTGTGAGAAAGAGATTTGCATCTGTATAGACTTGTACACAGTTATATAGGTCACAGGATGTCTGAAAGCACTTTACAGCCATGATTTGGAGATGCAGTGTTGGATTGGGTATACAAAGTTAAAAATCACACAACACCGGATTATAGTCCAATAGGTTTAATTGAAAGCATTAGCTTTTGGAGTGCTGCTTCTTCATCAGGTGGTTGTGGAATACACAATTGTAAGACACAGAATTTACAGCAAAAGTTTACAGTGTGAACAGTTGAATGAAACTTGATCACACATATCGACATAGACATCAAGTTTCTCCAGAAATGCAAGCATGCAGGGAAGATCCCAAAAGGCTTAAACTAATGTGGTCATTCTAACATTTGAGACACTTAAAAACAATCAAAGTATTTTTCAATGTATAATTTCAGTTACATCACACTGTAAGCTTTTGCGATAAATTCTGTGTCTTACAATTGTTTACTCCACAACCATCTGATGAAGGAGCAGCGTTCCGAAAGCTAGTGCTTCCAATTAAACCTGTTGGACTATAACCTGGTGTTGTGATTTTTAACTTTTTACAGCCAATGAAATACAACAAACTTTGTTTTAACCAAGACCATATCAACTGACACTCCTGATAAACTGGCAAAAATTATATACTTCAAATACAACAATCTACCATGATGTCCAAGTATTTATGCTGTACATAAGTTATAACCGCAATGTGTTTTTCCTTGTACTATGTTTCTTTGACTTACTGTGTGTGTTTTACATTGATTTTTAGTAGGTGTGTTGATTTTTTACAAAGAACTTTTTGAGGGATGTTGACGTCTCAAAGCCTCATATTTGGTCAGAGTTTACTGCGATTATAGGTATATCTTAATTATCTGGAATATTTCATCAACTAGCACACTTCTAGCCCCAAAGGTGCCAGTTAATAAAAACTTTGCCGTACTTAGTACTATCAAATTTGTAATTCAGGACACAAGAGAAATATCCATCTGTAGTAAGAAATGGGTGACCTGTGGGAATATGAAGGGCAGCAATTTGGGGGAAGGCAATGGGACTGAGCAAGTGTTGCAAGCAATGGAGATGGGAGGGACTGAATGATGAGAGAAGTGACAATGGAAGGGAGGGAGCAAGTGATACATGCAATGTAGGTGAGAGCGAGTGAGTGTTGTAAGCAGTAGAGATAGGAGAGAGGAAGTGAATGATGCAAATGGAAAGAATAAGAGCAAGCAAGTGATGCGGGTAGTGAAGTTGGGAGCGAACAAGTGTTGCACGCAATGGAGATAGGAATGAGTGAGTGGTAAGAGAGATTGAGGTGGGCAGGAGCATGCCAGTGTTATCCCAGATGGAGATGGGAATGAACACACAATGACAATGGGAGGGATCGAGCAAGTCTTGCAAGTAATGGAGATAGGAACAAACTAGAAGTGGCAATGGGAGTAAAATGAATTGAATGATGGAAGTAGATTGGGGGCAGTCAATTGGAACAAAAAGGGTGGATAAGATGGGATTAGAGTGAGTGAAGGCAAGGGGGTATGGAGAGAGAGGAGGAGATGAGAACAAAGAGAGTGAAGGTGACGATAGTGGAGATGCAGAGGAGATGGGATTTTTTTTTTAACCCTTCTTACAATATTGGCATCTCAAGCTGGGCCAACATTTATTACTCTTCCCTGGTTACCTTTGCAAAAGTGGTGGTGAGCTGCCTTTTTGGACTGCTTCATTCCATTCAGTGCATGTGCACCATCTATGTTATTAGGATCAAGTTCCAGGATACTGACCCAACAACAGTAAAGGAATGGTGATATATTTCCAAATCAGGATAGGAGGTAACTTGGACAGAAACATGCAGGTGACGGCTATCCCATGTGTTTGCTGCCCTCATCCTCCCAGATGATTGCCGTTATGGATTTGGAAGCCTCCTTGATGAATTTCTACAGAGCATCTGGTGGATCATACAAATTACTGCTACTGAGTGTCGGTGGATGTCAGTGGATGTGGTGTCCATCAAGTGCTTTATCCTGAATGGTGTCAAGTTTATTGAGCATTGCTGGAGCTGCATTCATCCAGGCAACTGGAGAATATTCCATCACACTCCTTGCAGATGATGGACAAACTGTGGGGAGTCAGGGTGTGGGTTAATCCCCATAGGACTCCTAGCCTCTGATCTGCTCTTACAGCTACAGTATTTATATAGCTCGTCCAGTGGAGTGTCTGGTCAGTAATAACCCCCAAGAAACTGATAGTGGGGGATTCAACATTGGTCACACCATTAAATGTTAAAGGAATATATTTATATTCTTTCTTGTTGGAGATGGGACTTGAGATAGCTTTCGCAAATAGAGTTCAGGAGAATCCAAAGGGTTTTTACAAATATATCAAGGACAAAAGGGTAACTAGGGAGCGAATAGGGCCCCTCAAAGATCAGCAAGGCGGCCTTTGTGTGGAGCCACAGGAGTATTTTGCATCAGTACTTACTGTGGAAAAGGACATGGAAAATATAGCATGTAGGGAAATAGATGGTGACATCTTGCAAAATATCCATATTACAGAGAAGGCTGGATGTCTTGAAACAAATAAAGATGGATAAATCCCCAGAACCTGATCAGGTGTATCGTAGAACTCTGTGGGAAGCTAGGGAAGCAATTGCTGGGCCTCTTACTGAGATATTTGTCTCATCGATAGTCACAGGTGAGGTGCCAGAAGACTGGAGGTTGCTAACGTAGTGCCACTGTTTAAGAAAAGTGGTAAGGACAAGCTGGGGAACTACAGACCAGTGAGTCTGACATCGGTAGTGGGCAAATTGTTAGAGGGAATCCTGAGGGACAAGATGTACATGTATTTGGAAAGGGAAGGACTGATTAGGGATAGTCAACATGGCTTTGTGCGTGGGAAATCATGTCTCACAAACTTGATTTTTTGAAGAAGAAACAAAGAGGATTGATGAGGGCAGAGCGGTAAATGTGATCTATATGGACTTCAGTAAGGCGTTCGACAAGGTTCCCCAGGGGAGACTGGTTAGCGAGGTTAGATCTCATGGAATACAGGGAGAATTAGCCATTTGGATATAGAATTGGCTGAATGGTGGAAGACAGAGGGCGGTGGTAGAGAGTTGTTTTTCGGACTGGAGGCCTGTAACCAGTGGAGTGCTACAAGGATCAGTGCTGGGTTCACTACTTTTCATTATTTATATAAATGAGTTGGATGTGAGCATAAGAGGTATAGTAAGTAAGTTTGCAAATGACACCAAAATTGGAGGTTTAGTGGACAGCGAAGAAGATTACCTCAGATTACAACTAGGTTCTTGATCAGATGAGCAAATGGGCTGTGAAGTGACAGTTGGAGTTTAATTTAGATAAATGTGAGATGCTACATTTGGGGAAAGCAAATCTTAGCAGGACTTTCACACTTAATGGTAAGATCCTAGGGAGTGTTGCTGAACAAAGAGACCTTGGAGTACAGGTTCATAGCTCCTTGAAAGTGGAATCGCAGGTAAATAGGATAGTGAAGAAGGCGTTTGGTATGCTTTCCTTTGTTGCTGAGAGTATTGAGTACAGGAGTTGGGAGGTCATGTTGCGGCTGTACAGGACATTGGTTAGGCCATTGTGCAATTCTGGTCTCCTTCCTATCGGAAAGATGTTGTGAAACTTGAAAAGGTTCAGAAAAGATTTACAAGGATGTTGCCAGGGTTGGAGGATTTGAGTAATAGGGAGAGGTTGAAGAGGCTAGGGCTATTTTCCCTGGAGCTTCGGAGGCTGAGAGGTGACCTTATAGAGATTTATAAAATCATGAGGGGCATGGATAGGATAAATGGACAAAGTCTTTTGCCAGGGGTCGGGGAATCCAGAACTAGAGGGCATAAGTTTAGGGTGAGGGGGGAAAGATATGGAAGAGACCTAAGGGGCAACATTTTCATGCAGAGGGTGATATGTGTATGCAATGAGCTGCCAGAGGAAGTACAATTGAAGGCTAGTACAATTGCAACATTTAAAAGGATATATGAATAGGAAGGGTTTGGAGGGATATTGGCCGGGTGCTGGCAGGTGGGATGAGATTGGGTTGGGATATCTGGTCGGCATGGTCGAGTTGGACCAAAGGATCTGTTTCCGTGCTGTACATCTCTATGACTCTTTAACTGCATAGTCATTGCCTGGCACTTATGTAGTATAGATGTTTCTTGCCACCTGTCTATCAAAACCTGTCCAGGTCTTGCTGCATCTGGACAGACTGCTTCCGTATCTGAGGAATTGTGATTGGTACTAAACATTGTACAATTAGCTCTCTTTCTGATCTTATGATTGCAGAAAAGTCATGGATGAAGCAGCTGAGGATGCTTGGGCCTACGACACTACCCTGAGGCATGCCAACAGAAATTTGCTGGAGCTGAAATGACTGACCCGCCCCCCCCCAACAATCATAACCATCATGCGTCCAACCAGCGGAGTTTTCCTGATTCCTATTCAATCCGGTTTTGGTAGGCTAGGACTCCTTGATGTCACACTTGATCAAAAGCAGCCTTAATGTCAAATGCAGTCACTCTCACCTTACCTCAGAATAGCCCTGACAGAACCCAAACTGAGTGTCAGTAAACAGGATGCTGCTAAGTAAGTGCAGCTTAATAGCTCTGTTGATGACACCTTCCATCACTTTACTGATATGATAGTTATTGGCTGGGTTTGATTTCTCCTGCTTTCTATAAACAGGACATTCTTTGGCTATTTTCCACATTTTTGGGTAGATGCCAGTGTTATAATTGTACAGGAACAGCCTGGCTAGGGGTCTGACATGTTCTGGAGTACAAGTTTTTGGAATGTTGTTGGAGCTGCATCCATCCACGCAAATGGATAGTATTCCATCACATCCTGACTTATCCCATATAGATGGTGGGAGTCAGGAGGTGAGTTACTCACTGCAGTACTCCAAGCTTCTGACCTTCCTTTGTAGCTACAATATTTATATGGCTAGTCCAGTACAGTATAATTGCTGGAATGTTGTAAGGGCCCTGAGTCTTTGTAGTATTCCACATGGAGTGAATCGAATTGGTTGAAGACTGGCACCTACTATGCTGGGGTCCTTTGGAGGATGCCAAGATGGATCATTTGCTTGGCACTTCTGGCTAAAGTGTTCTGTTGCAAACACTTCAGCCTTATCTTTTGAACTAATGTGCTGGGTTCTCCCATCATTGAAAATTTGGATATTGTGGCACTTTCTCCTCTAGCAAAGTTGTTTAATTATCCAGCATCATTAATAGCTGGATGTAGCAAGACTGCAGAGCTTAGATTTGATCCATTGATTGTGCAATTGCTTAGCTCAGTCTGTCACATGCTGCTCGAGACCAGTAAGACCTGTTAGGTAGTTTCACACTTCATTTTTAGGGATGCCCTCCTGTAATCTTCATTAAGCCAAGGTTGATTCCCTGGCTTGATGTAAATGGAGGAATGGGGGAAATATGCCATGCCATGAAGTTGTAGATTGTGTTGGTGTACAATTCTGCTGCTGATGGTGGCCCATTGTGCCTCATTCTTATAAAAGCCCAGTCTTGAGTTGCTTGATCTTTTGGAAGACTACGCCTGCATACTACTGTGCTATCACCTCTGCTGGGACTGTCCTCAGTTGGATCAGGACATTTCCAGGGATGATGACAATATTGTCTGGGACATTATGTTCAAGGTATGTCAATGTCAACCTGCTACCTGACCGGTTGGTGAGATAATTCTCTCAATTTTGGCACCAGCCCCCAGATGTTAGCAAGGATGGCTTTGCAGGGTCAATATGGCTGTGTTAGTCATTATTGTTTCTGGTGCCTGGGTTGATACCAGATGGCCCATCCTGATTTATTCATTTTTTGAGATTTTTTTCTGAGTTGGAACCACTGAATGGCTTGCTCCTCCATTTCAGAGGGCAGACAAGTGTCTATTGCATTGCTTTGGGTCTAAGGTCATATGCAGGCCAGACCAGGTAAGGGTGGCAGCTTTCCTTCTCTAAAGGACAGTAGTGAACCCAATGCATTTTTATATCAACTGACAATGAATTCCTGGTTGAGGGACTTTTTAATTCCAGATTTTTATTGAACACAATTGTGAACTGAGCAAAGGCAGCAGGAATGGAAGGGTGAAGGCATGAGGATAGGTGGAGCTGATGGAGGTAGGCATGAATGATGGGGGGCATAGAGGGACTGGAGGCGATGTGGCTGGGAGAGAGTGATGGAATGGTTGGTGCCGTGGGAGTGCAATTAGTCAAGGCAATGGGAGCAGACTGAGTGAAAGCGATGGGAGCGGAGTGAATGGAGGGATTGGACCAGGGTGATGGGGGTGGACAGAGTTGATGAAACCCAACGACTGAAAGACTGTGCCCTAACCGAAGACCTAGGAACACTGGAGCAGCAGTCAGCCAATCAGCTCAAGTTTGTTTCACGATTCATTTTGGGAAAGCAAATCTTAGCAGGACTTATATACTTAATGGTAAGGTCCTAGGGAGTGTTGCTGAACAAAGAGACCTTGGAGTCCAGGTTCATAGCTCCTTGAAAGTGGAGTCGCAGGTAGATAGGATAGTGAAGAAGGCGTTTGGTATGCTTTCCTTTCTTGGTCAGAGTATTGAATACAGGAGTTGGGAGGTCATGTTGCGGCTGTACAGGACATTGGTTAGGCCACTGTTGGAATATTTGCATGCAATTCTGGTCTCCTTCCTATTGGAAAGATGTTGTGAAACTTGAAAGGGCTCAGAAAAGATTTACAAGGATGTTGCCAGCGTTGGAGGATCTGAGCTACAAGGAGAGGCTGAACAGGCTGGGGCTGTTTTCCCTGGAGCGTCAGAGGCTGAGGGGTTTACAAAATTATGAGGGCCATGGATAGGATAAATAGACAAAGTCTTTTCCCTGGGGTCGGGGAGTCCAGAACTAGAGGGCATAGGTTTAGGGTGAGAGGGGAAAGATATAAAAGAGACCTAAGGGGCAACTTTTTCATGCAGAGGGTGGTACGTGTAGGGAATGAGCTGCCAGAGGATGTGGTGGAGGCTGGTACAATTGCAACATTTAAGAGGCATTTGGATGGGTATATGAATAGGAAGGGTTTGGAGGGATATGGACCAGGTGCTGGCAGGTGGGACTAGATTGGGTTGGGAGATCTGATTGGCATGGCCGGGTTGGACGAAAGGGTCTGTTTCCATGTTGTACATCTCTATGACTCACTGGTGCAATGCCTTTTGCTCACACTAGCCCCATATCTCTTTTCATGACTAGTATGCAGACATCTGTCAATTTGTACTTTAAGCATACTTAGTAACTGAGCTTCCACAGCCCTCTGGGGTATAGAATACCTAAGATTCATCCCTCTGAGTAAGAAGAAATTGTCCTTATCACAGAGCTAAGTGAATTCCCCCTTAGCTTTAAATTGTGTCCCTGACGCTTGCGTCTAAGTCCAGACCTGCATCCTGTTTTAAGTATTTTGTAGACTTCAATCAGATCACCTCCCATTCTTCAAACTCCCAGAGAATTCAAGCCCAGTTTATCAAATCTCTCTTCATAGGGCAGTCCTGTCATCCCCAAAATAAGTCTGATGAGCCTTTGTTGAAGCCTCTCTGTTAATTATAATTTCCTGAGATAAGGAGACCAAACTGCATACAGTATTTCAGGTACAGTCTAAACCAAGCTCCTATATAATTGAACTAAGGTTTCATTACTTCTGTACTCAAATCCTCTTGCATTAACCTTTCTAATAGCTTTCTTCACCTGCACATGAGCCTTCTGTGACTTATTAACAAGGATCTCGGGTTCTCTTTGTACATCTAAACTTTCCAACCTCTTACCATTTCAGAAGCACAGGTACTCAAGAAATGACAGTAACATTATGTTGGACAAGGACACAGAAACATGGAACAGGTGTAGGCCATTTGGCACTGCTTCGAGATGAAAAAAAACTGCAAATGCTGGAATCCAAAATTGACAGGCAGGAGGCTGGAAGAACACAGCAAGCCAGGCAGCATCAGGAGGTGGAGAAGTCAATGTTTCAGGTGTAATCCTTCTTCAGGACTGAGGATGGGTGTCAGGGGAGCTGCAGATAAAGGGGGTGGCTGGGGCAGGGTGGTGAAGTGGGTCAGGTGAAGACAGATAGAGAGTGTGACCTGGTTGGTCAACAGAAGGAATGAGTCTGGTTGGTGGCAGGGAGCAGTGGAAGGGAGGGGGAGGGGCTGGGAAGGGAGGTTATTTGAAATTGGAGAACTCAATGTTGAGTCTTCCAGGCTGTAGGCTGCGCAGGCCGAAGATGAGGTGTTGTTCCTCTATGTAGTTCATTTTAGCAATGGAGGAGGTCAGGGATAGTCATATCAGAAAGGGAGTGGCAGGGGGAATTGAAATGGGCGGTGACTGGGAGGTCCGGTCGGCCCTTGCAGGCCCGGCTAAAATGCTTGGCGAACCGTTCCCTAAGTTTGTGTTCAGTCTCCCCGATGTAGAGAAGACCATATTGGGGGCATCTGATGCAGTAAACTCAGTTAAACGAGAGGCAGGTGAACTTCTGTCCCACCTGGAAGGACAGTTTGGGACCCTGGCGAGAGGTGAGGGGCGATGGTGTACCAGCAGGTTTTGCATCTTTTCTGGTTGCAGGGGAAGGTACCTGGGGGTTTGGGTGGGTTGGTGGGGAGAGTGGCACAAACCAAGGATTGGCAAAGGCAGTGGTCCTTGTGAAAGGCACAGAGGAGTGGGAAGGGGAAGATGTTCTTGGTGGTGGGATCTAGTTGGAGTTGGTGGAAGTGTTTAAGGATGATACATTGGATGTGGAGATTGGTGGAGTGGTAGGGGTAGGTGGGGACAAGGGGGACTCTGTCTTTATTGCTTTGGGGGGAGGTTTAGAGCAGTGGAATGGGAAATGGAGATGGTGCAGTGGAGGGCTGTCTGGATGATGAGGGGAGGAAAAGCTACTTGTTCAAAATAGGTGGACTTCTGGGAACCTCGTGAGTGGAATGCCTCCTCGTCCGAGCAGATGCTGTGTTCTTCCACCCTCCTGCCTGTTTAATTTGGCCTTGCTTCGCCATTCAATATAATCATGGTTGATCCTCTATCAATTCCATTTTGAAGACATTTAGCGTCCCGGCCTCCACTGCATTCTGCGGCAATGAATTCCACAGGCCCACCACTCTCTGGCTGAAGAAATGTCTCCGCATTTCTGTTCTGAATTGACCCCCTCTAATTCTAAGGCTGTGTCCACGGGTCCTAGTCTCCTCGCCTAAAGGAAACAATTTCCTAGCGTCCACCCTTTCCAAGCAATGTATTATCTTGTAAGTTTCTATTAGATCGCCCCTTAATCTTCTAAACTCCAATGAATGCAATCCCAGGATCCTCAGCCGTTCCTCATATGTTAGACCTACCATTCCAGGGATCATCTGTGTGGATCTCCGCTGGACACGCTTCAGTGCCAGTATGTCCTTCCTGAGGTGTGGGGACCAAAACTGGACACAGTACTCCAAATGGGGCCTAACTAGAGCTTTATAAAGGCTCAGTAGCACAACGGTGCTTTTATATTCCAACCCTCTTGAGATAAATGACAACATTGCATTCACTTTCTTAATCACGGACTCAACCTTTAGAGAATCCTCGACTAGCACTCCCAGATCCCTTTGTACTTTGGCTTTATGAATTTTCTCACCGTTTAGAAGTAGTCCATGCTTGTATTCTTTTTTCTGAAGTGCAAGACCTTGCAGTTGCTCACATTGAATTCCATCAGCCATTTCCTGGACCACACTCCCAAACTGTCTAGATCCTTCTGCAGCCTCCCCACTTCCTCAGTACTACCTGCCTGTCCACCTAACTTTGTATCATCGGCAAACTTCGCTAGAATGCCCCCAGTCCCTTCATCCAGATCATTAATATATAACGTGAACAGCTGCGACCCCAAAACTGAACCCTGTGGGACACCACTTGTCACCGGCTACCATTCCAAAAAAGAATCTTTTATCCCAACTCTCTGCCTTCTGTCAGAGAGCCAATCCTCAATCCATCCCAGTAGCTCACCTCGAACACCATGGGCCCTCACCTTGCTCAGCAGCCTCCCTTGTGGCACCTTATCAAAGGCCTTTTGGAAGTCTAGATAGACCACTTCCACTGGGTTTCCCTGGTCTAACCTACTTGTCACCTCTTCAAAGAATTCCAACAGGTTTGTCAGGCACGACCTCCCCTTACTAACTTGTTCTTGTTCTAATCCGACCCTGCTCTTCCAAGAATTTAGAAACGCATCCTTAATGATGGATTCTAGAATTTTACCAACAACAGAGGTTAGGCTAATTGGCCTATAATTTTCCATCTTTTGTCTTGATCCTTTCTTGAACAAGGAGGTTACAACAGCGATCTTCCAACCATCCGGGACTTTCCCTGACTCCAGTGACTTTTGAAAGATCTCAACCAACGCCTCCGCTATTTCTTCAGCTACCTCCCTCAGAACTTTAGGATGTATCCCATCAGAGCCAGGAGATTTATCAATTTTAAGACCTTTTAGCTTTTCTAGCACTTTCTCTTTTGTGATGGCAATCATACTCAACTCAGCCCCCTGACTCCCTTTAATTGTTGGGATTTCCCCAAACAGGTCCTCCACCCTAGCTTTGCCTATGTTGTTAGTCCCAACGTGGGATTTCCCTTTCTCCCAATATCCCTTGATTCCTTTAAATTCTGAGCATTTATCTATCACTTTTGTGAATATAGTTAAAAAAATCACACAACACCAGGTTATAGTCCAACAGCTTTAATTGGAAGCACACTAGCTTTCGGAGCGACACTCAATCACCTGATGAAGGAACGTCGCTCCGAAAGCTAGTGTGCTTCCAATTAAACCTGTTGGACTATAACCTGGTGTGTGATTTTTAACTTTGTACATCCCAGTCCAACACCGGCATCTCCAAATCATTTCTTGAATATATTCAGTGACATAGTCTCCACGGCCTTCTGTGGTAGAAAATTCCCCAGGTTTATCACTCTGAGTGAAGAAATTGTTCATCTCAGTCCTGAATGGTCTACCCTTCATCCTGAGACTGTGCCCCGATTCTAGACTCCCCAACCAGAGGAAACGTCCTCCCTATAGCCATGGTGGATTTTTAGAGGTATGTATCAGATCTCTTCGCAGCTTTCTCACCTCTATTAAACACAGGCACAGTCAAAACAATCTCTCCTCATAGGATAGTCCTGCTGTAGTGATTGCAATGAGGTCAGCAGCTGGACCTCATAGAACATGAGTTATCTAATGATGCTTTAAGCACAAAACTCTGGGTTGACACTCTAATGCAGTGGATTAGAATAGACAGAGAAATTTATTGCAAAAAAAAGAACAAAAAGAACAGGATTGTTGGCTGCACTTCAGTCCCCTGCTCCTGAGCTTTGGGCACCCCATGTAGAGGGGGGAGGGAATGTCAGAGGATTTCCTCATGGGTCTGCTTCTGAGCCTGGCCATACAGGTCCAGGCAGCAGGCCATGGAGGGGGTCGATTGCCTGCCCCTCTTCCACGGCTATGTCCAAGCCCGGATGTTCCAGGAGAAAGAGCAGGGAGTGGAGTGTTAGATTTCCCCCTCCAACTCTATTTTGATTTAATCCCCATCCTCCCCTTCACCTTTTGATCAGACAACATTGCCCTTTGTTGAGAAGGGCACGGCCTGTCACTGGCCACTTGGGGGTTTCCTTTCTTCCTGGTGGTGGAACATCAATAAAGATTTATGGCTTGGTACGTAAATAAAGATTTATGCACTTGTTGCTCTTCATTGTGAAGAAAAAGAAAACAAAAGGAGTGTTTGGAGCGCTCTCTACGCAGGAGTCCTCACTCTTCCTGTCAAGTGAAGTGTTGCAGTGGTTCACGGACTCCCAGTTCAACTGTTTGTTTTGAGGCACAGTGTAGTCTGGAGACCATGTGTATGTTGGTTGTAAGCATTTGCACTCCTTATTTAGTTACCTAAAGAACCTTCTCCTCTGCTTCTAGTTGCACTTCAGCCCCATGCTCCTGATCTTGGGCACCTGGTGCAGAGGGGTATGGGCAGGTCAGAAGATCTTCTCGTGGGTCTACTCCTGGGCCTGGCCAGGTTGGCTATAAACAGGCCCAGGCAGCAGGCCATGGAGGGGGTCATTCCGAGCCCAGGTGGCCTTGGAGAGGGAGCACGCAGTATCCACCAACACTCTCGATGCCTTTAGGGAGAGGTGGGCACCACAGGGGGTGGAGTGCTCTATTTCCCCTATTTTATTTTGATTTGATTCCTACCCTCCCCCTTCACTTTTTCCATGGAAGCATCACCCATATCGGGCTTTGCTTGTTACTGGTTCCCCTAGCCACATTGATGTTTTTCGTTGTGGTGGAATATTGAATAAAATTATTTACACAGATGATATTTTCTCTGAGTCCTTGCACAACACAACATGGGTGCTGTGGGAAAAAAAATAAGCACCACTGTTGTATGGTGTACAGCATGGGGATATTAATTTTTAAAAAAACAAAAGTGTCAGACATCCTGTTCACCCTGAGAGAGCTAGACCAGTGTCAAGGACTCTCCATGCGTAAATAAGGGGTGCCTTGGTGACAAGATATCAGCCTCTGTGGGGTTATTTCACCGACCATCCATAGTATGAGCCTTGTGAACTTCCACTGCACTCCTTCAATGGCAAGTGTGTCACTTTTTGGGTGGAGAAACCAAAACTGCCTGCAATACCCCAGGTGGAGTCTCATCAAGGCCTTGCAGAATTGCAGTAAGACATCCTTATTTCTGAACTCATCCTCTGACAATGAAGGCCAAATACCATTCACCTTTCTAATTGTGTCCTGCATCCACCCCACTTAGAATAACAGAAAATAGGTGCAGTAGGCCATTTGGCCCTTCAAGCCTACTCTACCATTCATTATGATCATGGCAGATCATCCAACTCAACAGTCTGTCCCCACTTTTCCTCCACATCCTTCAATCCATTTAGCTTCAAGTACTATATCCTAATCCCTCTTGAAATGATATAATGTTTTTGCTTTCTGTGGTGGCGAGTTCCACAAAGGTTCACCACTCTGGGAGAAGAAATGGCACTTCCTCTCAGTTCTAATGGCCTATCTTTAAACTCTAACTGTCTACTTTCATTGACTTATGTACAAGGAGGGCACCCAGATCCCTTTGTATACCCACACATCCCAATATATCACCAGTTAAATCATACTCTTCCTATCTGATTTTCATACCAAAGTGTATAATTTCACACTTAGCTATGTTATACTGCATCTGCCATGTGTTTGCCAACATTCAATTTGTCTAAACCCTTTGAATCCTCCTTGCATCCTCCTCATAATTCCAAACCCTACCCAGTTTTGTCATCAGTAAACTTGGACACGTTGCAATCAAAAACAGAAATTATACACAAATATATCGCTACCCCGAGGGATCACTGAACTTGATATGTCAATGCTGTTCTCTTTCCAGAGATGCTGCAAAACCTGTGAGTTCCCCTAGCAATTTGTTTTTGTTTGTTTCAGCTCTCCAGCATCCAGTTCTTTGTTTTATTTTGGAAATGTTGCATTTTGTCCCCTTACCCAGGTCATTTATGTATAGTGTAAATAGCTGGGGCCCAAGCACTGCCTGCTACTTGGAAAAGACCCATTTATACGCACTTGCTGTTTCCTTCTGTCAACCAGTTCTCAATCAATGCCAATATATATTACACCCTATCCCATGTGCTTTTACTTTGTCCACTCACCTCTTATTGGAAGGACCTTATCAATAGTCTTCTGAAAATCCAAATCCACCATATCCATTGGTTTACCTTTATTTATTCCACAAGTTACAATCTCAAAAAACTCCTGTAGATCCATTAATCATTATTTGCCTTTCATAAGCTAATGCCAGCTTTGTCCAATCCCATTAATGTTATCCACATGTTCTGTTATCAATTCTTTTATGACAGATTCTTAACATTTCCCCATGACTGACATGAGATTCTTTCTTCCCCTCCTTTTTTAAATAGCAGGGTTATATCTAGCACACTCCAACCTGCAGGAACTGCTCCAGATTTAACAGAACTTTGGAAGATGACCATGAATGTATCCAATATTTCCAGGGCCACTTCCTTTAGTATTCTGGGGTGTACATTATCAGGCCTTTGTGATTTCTCAGCCTTTAATCCCATTACTTTCCCCAGAGCCATTTTCTCACTAATACTGATTTCTTTCAATTCTGCCCTTTCACCAGTTCACTAACATTTGTCGGAAGTTATTTGTGCCTTCTTTTGTGAAGACAGAATCAGTTCTGTTCTGACAGAAAACAAAGAACTGCAGATGCTGGAGATCTGAAACAAACAAAAACAGAAATTGCTTGAGAAACTCAGCAGGTCTTGGAGCATCTGTGGGAAGAAAGCAGAGTTAACATTTAAAGTCTGGTGATTCTTCATCAGCTCTGGTGAGACCTGCTTGAATTTCTGTTTTTGTTCCATTTCTATTTTCTGCTATTTATTTGTGCAGATTATAATTTCCCCAGCTTTTGACTATAATGGACCTAAATTTGTCTTTAACAATCTTTTTCTCTTCACATATTTTAAGAGCTTTTATGGTCAGTTTCTATAATTCCTGCAATTTTACACGTATTGTTATTTCCCTCCCCCACCTTGATCAAATATTGCATTCTCTTTTGCTGAATTGTAAGATGCTCCTAATCCTCAGACTTGCTGTTTTCTCTACAAATCTCTCTCTTTGGATCTAATACTATCCCAAATTTCTCTTATAAGCCATTGTTGAGCCACCTCTCCTGTTGTTTTTGCAACCAACGGGAATGCATATCTGCTGTAATGTATGTGCATGTTCTTTAATTATGATCCATTACCTATCCACAATTAACTCCTTTTGCAAGGTTCCCTAATCATCCTTGCTAATTTGCACATCATACCCTTGTAGTTCTCTTTATTTACATTCAGGACCAAAGTTTTGGACTCAACTACTTCACTCTCCAACTTAATAAAGAATTCTATAATCTTATGATTACTCTTTCCCAAGGGACCCCACACAAAACTGTTAATTAATTCTTTCTCATTACACAGTACCTAATCTAGAGTTGCCTGTTCTGACTGATTCCTCAAAAGTGATTCCTAAAAGCAAATCACGTCCATATTCCAGAAAATCTATCCCCCCCAGCATCACGGCTAGTTTGGTTCATCCAATCTATTTGTAAATTAAAGTCATGCACCCGATTTCTTGTTTAATGCCATCCCTTACATCTCCAATGCTATTTGGGGGCCTATAGACAACAATCCCAAAGCATTTGCTGCCCCTCGCTGTTACCTATCTCCATCCATACAGATTCCAAATCATGATTTTTTTTCAGCCAATTTGCTTCCTCACTATTGCACTGATTTCATTTTTTTTTACTAACAATGCCACCCCATCTCCTTTCTCTTTATGTCTCCTCTTCCTAAGAGAAAAAATATCTTGGGATGTTCCATTCTCATCCTTGGTCACCCTGCAGCAATGTCTCTGTAATATCAACTATATCATAACCATTTATGTCTATTTGCAAATGCTCTACACATTAAAACACAAACTCTTGAAACCTGTCTTTTGAACCCCATTAATCATTTCGCATTATAGCCCTACGTGTTGCTCCCTTTTTAAAAATCCTGCTTCCATTTTGCTTGTTATCTTTTTGTCTTGTCCTCCTCTTTCCATCTCTTTCTCTCCCTGTTCAGATCCCATTCCCCTGTCATTCCAGTTTAAACCCTTCCTCACAGCAAACGACAGCCCATCCCTATTTTTCCAACCACGTCCTGGTCTGGTGTATCCTATTTACTCTGTGCTGGTGATGACAAGGTTACTACACTGGAGGTCCTGCCTGCTAATTTACATCCTAATTCTTTATATTGGAGGACTTCATCCTGTTTACTTTCACATATCTGGTACCGATATGTATCTCAACAACTGTCTGTTCATTCTGAGTGAAATGCTCTGAATGTTGATGGGTGATGTCTGACTGAGGACCAACACAGGGCTCGATGCACAATGATTCCAAGGTGGGCCCACCCTGCAGCATCCAGTGGAAGCTGCCCCGGGGAATGCGGGCCCTCCGGCCCTTCTCCTGAGCCAGACCTCACTCTAACCGCGGCTCCACAATCAACCACAGCTCAACACACGGGACCAACGGCTCCCTCGGCATCACCACCTCCTGACACACTCCCGCGATACACGGTCTTTCTACCTGAAGCTCCGGCTCCTCCTCGAGCGGCTCGTTCCCCGCGGTGCGGCTGGAAGGTCAGCCTGAGACAGCGCCTCCCGCGGCCGGAGGAGCAGGTCCCGGGGAGGCTGAACCTCTGCTCCTCCCAGTCCCAGCAAGGGGAGATCCAAGATCATTCAAACCATGGCAATCAATAATTGCACAGAGAGATCAAGAAACAATCTACCCGCAGAGAAATCAATTAATCAGACCCATAGAAATATCAATAAATCAACCCATACAGTGATCAATAAATCAGGCCTGTGTCGATCCGTAAATCAAACTCATGAATTATCCATGAATTAACCCAGATATGATTTGGAGATGCCGTTGTTGGACTGGGGTGCACAAAGTTAAAAATTACACAATACCAGATTATAATCCAACAGGTTTAATTGGAAGTACTAGCTTTCTAAGCACTGCTCAGATGGTTGTGGAGGACACAATTGTAACACAGAATTTATAGCAATAGTGTGATGTAACTGAAATTATACATTGAAAAAAAACCTTGATTGTTTGTTGAGTCTTTCATCTGTTAGAGTACCATGATAGTTTCACTTCTTTCATATGTAAATCAGAAAATTATTTTAAAAAGTTACATTCTCAGTTTAAGTATAGCAATTGGTGTCAGCCAGATAATACATTGAAGGTGTTAGCCCCCTGTGTTCCCTGCCAGTGCCATAATTGTTAAACTGATTCTAATCTAAAAAGTGAGTTAACAGAGTTTTACATGGATTCATGCAGTTTTTGAGCAAAGTACAATGCGTGAGAAACAAAATACACATATTAATAAGTTTCAGTCTGAGTCAAATTCTGAAGCAGCAAATTTTATTGATACGTACTTACATAGTTTGCTGTCTTTGTGCGATCATCCTGCCAAACTAATTTCCATCCGTTGGCCACATCCCTCCTGAGACTGGCACACTATTCTCCTGTTACTGGTACATCCCGCTACATGGTCACTCTGCCCTATTAGTCATAGATAATTCTACCTGTTTTTGCTTCTTCTGTTTTCCTCTGCCAGGTACATCCTGCTACACGGTCGCTCTGCCCTGTTAGTCATAGATAATTCTACCTGTTTTTGCTTCTCACTGTTTAGTATTTGCATGTGCAGCCTAATTTTATAATGTAAGCTTTTGCAGAAGCAACATCTGTTCCCTTATTCTGCACAATTTTAACCCTATACCTTACAAATGTAACTCTGCAAGTACAAATTCACCCTACAAACATATATGTATTATGTGTGCATGTGAGTTTTTGTGTGTCTGTCTGTCTGTCTGGGGTGGGGGGTTGTGAGTGTGAGAGAGTGTGTATGTGTGTGTGTATGTGAGTGTAAAGTGTCTAAATCGGTGAGAAGGTGCATGTATGAATGTGGGAGTGTGTGTGCCTGTAAGAGTGTTTGTGTGTATGTGTGTCTGGGGTGGGAGACTGTGAGTGTCTGTGAGAGAGAGTGTATATGTGTATGTATGTGAGTTTAAAGTGGTCTACGTCTGTGAGAGGATGCATGTGTGAGTGCGGGTGTATGTGTGTCTGTAGGAGTGTGTGTGAGTGTCTGTGTATACGTGTGTGTATAGGAGTGTGTGTGTGTGTTTGTAGGAGTGTCTGTGTGTTGTATAGTGCAATGGTGGTCACCTGTAGTGTGACATGAACCCAAGGTCCCGGTTGAGGCCTTCCCTACATCCAAAAATTTGCAGGTTAGGTGAATTGGCCATGCTAAATTACCCGTAGTGTTAAGTGAGGGGGTAAATGTAGTGGAATGGGTCTGGGTGGGTTGCTCTTCGGAGGGTCGGTGTGGACTTGTTGGGCCGAAGGGCCTGTTTCCACACTGTAAGTAATCTAATCTAATCTATGGGTACGGAACATATACACTCCCTCTCACACTCATAACCCCCCCACCTCAGGCAGACGGACACACATACACACACAAACCCACATGCACACATATACATATACGTTTGTGGGGTGAATTTGTACTTGCAGAGTTATATTGTACTTTGCTCAAAAACTGCATGAATCCAAGTGAGACTCTGTTAACTCACCTTTTAGATTAGAATCAGTCTAAACATTATGGTACAGACAGAGAACACAGGGGGCTAACACCTTCAACATATTATCTGGCTGACACCAATTGTTACAGTTAATCTGAGAATGTAACTTTTTAAAAAAATGTTTGTGATTTACATATGAAAGAAGTGAAACTATCATGGTATTCTAACAGATGAAAGACTCAACAAACAATCAAGGTATTTATCAATGTATAATTTCAGTTACATCACACTGTAAACCTTTGCTGTAAATTCTGTGTGTTACAATTGTGTCCTCCAGTACCAACTGATGAAGGAGCGGTGCTCCGAAAGCTAGTGCAGTGCTAGAGACAAAAAAACTGCAGATGCTGGAATCCAAAGTAGACAAGCAGGAGGCTGGAAGAACACAGTACACCAGGCCGCATCAGGAGGGGTAGAAGTCAACATTTCAGGTATAACCCTTCTTCAGGACTGGGGGTGGGGATAAGGGAAGCTGCAAGTAAAGGGCGGTGTGGGAGGGTTTTGGATGGAGAAAGGGGCGGAGTAGTGAAGTAGTGATAGCTGAACACAAGTAGAGGATACAGCCTGATTTGTCTCATGGAACGAATGAATTCAGTTGGTACACCAGTTCCCTGGCTTTCCTTATCACTTTTTTAAAATAGTGGCACCACGTTAATCAACCTCCAATCTTCTGTCTCCTCACCCGTGACTATCGATGATACAAATATCTCAGCAAGAGGCCCAGCAATCACTTCCTTAGCTTCCCAGAAAGTTTTACAGTACACCTGATCAGGTCCTGGGGATTTATCCACCTTTATGCATTTTAATACATCTAGCACCTCCTCCTCTGTAGTATGGACATTTTTCAAGATGTTAGCATCTATTTCCCCACATTCTATATCTTCCATGTCCTTCTCCGCAGTAAACACTAATGCAAAATACTTGTTTAGCATCTCCCCCATCTCCTGCGGTTTCACACATTGAATGCCTTGCTGATCTTTGATGACTCCTATTCTCTAGGAGAAAGTGAGGACTGCAGATGCTGGAGATCAGAGCTGAAAATGTGTTGCTGGAAAAGCGCAGCAGGTCAGGCAGCATCCAAGGAGCAGGAGAATCGACGTTTCGGGCATGAGCCCTTCTTCAGGAATATTCCTGAAGAAGGGCTCATGCCCGAAACATCGATTCTCCTGCTCCTTGGATGCTGCCTGACCTGCTGCGCTTTTCCAGCAACACATTTTCGGCTCCTATTCTCTCCTTTGTTACCCTTCCATCCTTAACATATTTATAAAATCCCTTTGGATTCTCCTTAACCCTATTTGCCAAATCTAGCCCATGTCCCCTTTTTGCCCTCCTGATTTATCTCTTAAGTATACTTTTACTGCCTTTATGGGAATTGGTTTAGCTCAGTTGGCTGGATTGTTGGTTTGTAGAAGAGTGTGAAACCAACTGTGTGGGTTCAATTCCCATCACCAGTTTGAGGTTACTATGAAGGACTCTCCTTCTCAATCTCTTCCCTCGCCTGAAGTCTAGTAGCCCTCAGGTTAAATTACACCAGTTGCTTCTCTCTAATAAGAGAGCAGCCCCTATGGTCCAGTAAGATTATGGTGACACAACAACTGCCTTTGGACTCTTCTGAGGATTCACTCAAACCCTACTGTCTATACCTGACATATGCTTCCTTCTTTTTTTTAAACAAAAACTTCCATTTCTCTAGTCGTCCAGCATTCCTGACATCCACCAGCCTTGCCTTTCACCCTAACAGGAGCATATTGACTCTGGACTCTCGTTCTCTCATTTTTGAAGGCTTCCCATTTTTCAGCCATCCCCTTACCTGATCAAATGATTGAGTAAAAACAAGGAGAGGTGTACGACAAAGTGGATAGTTTTAGTTCAGGAAATATTGTTGAATTATAATGGAAAGATGAAAAAACTAAAGCAGTTGTATCAAAATTCACATGCAGAATAAGAATCTGAGTGTATCCCAGAATATTAATATCTTAAGAATGACATCTTGATGGGGAAATGGAGACTATTACATATTCAGACAGATAGGAAATGGGCAGAAGTTCATCAAGTTGCATTACCAATGGGTTACAGAAAGGTGTTGCCAGTAATATATGAATTACCAGTAAGAGGTCATTTGGGAGTAAGGAAAACTCAAGCCAAAATATAAGAACATCTTTACTGGCCTGGACCACATAAAGATGTGGTTGAATTTTTTGGACAAGTCATAAGTGTCTGATATTTGGAAAACTGCAGGCAGTGATAAAACCAACACCTTTAATACCCATTCCTGTACTTGAGGAACCTTTTACATGAGTCTTAATTGATCGCAAAGGACCCTTACCAAAAACAAAAAGTGGAAATCGGTATTTGTTGACCATAATGGATGCATCTACTAGATTTCCAGAGGCCATTCCAGCGTGGCTAAAAGGAATGCAGAAGAGTTACTCAAATTTGTTATGAGATATGGTCTACCCACAGAGATACAATCAGATCAAGGGTCAAATTTTACAACAAAATTATTTAAGGAAGTTATTGACAGCTTAAGAATAAAACAATTCAAATCCACTGCATACCATCCAGAATTGCAGGAAACAATGGTGGCATCAATCTTTAAAGACCATGTTGAGAGCTTATGGTCAAAACTATCCAGAGGATTAGGATAAAGGAATTGCATTTGTTCGTCTTGCAATTAGGGGCACACCTAATGCATCAACTAAAAGAAGACCACTGAAACTAGTTAAAGAGAAATTGGTGAGTCAGAGTTCAGAGACCACTCTTTTGGACTATGTATCAAATTTTAGGGAAAGATTAAATACAGCAGGTGAGTTTGCCAGACAACATTTGAAAGTAACACAGCATGTGATGAAACAGGAAGCAGGCAAGAAATCAAAAATTTACAATTTTGCTAAAGGAGATAAAGTGTTACTGTTACTCCAAGTGACAGATGAAACTTTAAAGGCAAGGTGTAGTGGGACTTATCAACTCAAAAGGAAATTGAGTGAGGTGAATTATTTGATAAGAACACTGGAAGGAAAGAAATCTTGCAGAGTGTGTCATGTGAATATGCTCAAAAAGGTATTTTGATAGGGAAGGAAAGCAAAACCAGAATGTGATATTAGTTACAACACAGAGTGAAGTACCAAGTTCTGATGATTCTGAATTGGATATTCCTCAAATTAAATTAGGAAATGAGGAAGTTATCAAACATTTTAATAAATTATTGAGTTACCTTCCAAAGAGTTATTACAATCACATGAGGAGATACGTGGGAATAAGCTAGCAAGTACTAATCTAATTATGCATGATGTTGATATAGAAAACGCTGTTCCAGTTAAGCAACATCCTTAAAGACTTTACCCTCTAAAGTTGAATCTCACAAAGAGATTGAATGCAAGCTCAAAGACAATATAAAGTGATTTAAAGCAAATGTAACCCACCCATAGTCATGGTGCCAAAACTAAATGGTACTCAATGATTATGTGTGGACTATCATAAAGTCAATGCAGTTACAAAATCTGATTCATAATCTATTCCACTTTTGGAAGACTGTATTGAGAAGATGGGACAAGTAACTTATATTTCTAAGTTGGCCTTAGTCAGAGGATACTTGCAGATACCTTTATCCAAAAGAGCAAAGGAAATTTTATGATACCGAATGGACTGTGCCTGTTTAAAGTCATGCTGTTAGTATGACAAATGCGCCAGTCACATTTCAAAGACTAACCAATAAAGTCATTTTGGAATAACCCAATTGTATGTCATACATAAACGATCTGGTGATTTTTAATCACACATGTAAGGAACATTTACAGCATCTATCGGAATTGTTCAACTGACTTGGGGAGGCAGGCTTAATGGTAAACTTGGCTAACACTGAGTTCACAAAGACCCAAGTCATGTTCCTGGGCCATGTCTTGGACTTGGACAGATGACCTTATGGGTTGTGAAAACAAGGGTTATTGGGGAATTTCCCATACCATTGACAAAGAGGGAACTACTACAATTCCTGGGCCTGTCTAGTTTTTATCAGAAATTTGGACCAAATTGTAACAGTGTGGTTTCTCCAACAATTGACTTGTTGAAGAGCAGAAAATTTCAGTTGACAGAGGAATATCAGAAGGCATTTGACTGCCTGAAGGCTGTCTTAACCACTGCCCCAGTGTTAGCCACATCTAATTACACAAAACCATTCAAAGTGGCAATTGATGCGAGTAATGTGGGTATCGATGCTGTATTCTTGCAAGAAGTTGACAATACAATACAAAGATCTATTGGCTGTTTTTCTAAAACATAGAATAATCATCAACAAAATTATTCCTAATTGAAAAGGAGACCTAGATTTTGGTGTTTGTGTTGCAACATTCCAACATTTATAATGCCAGTAATGTGTTTGAGAGAATTGTATATCCTGATCATAACCCCTTAAACATTTTGAAAAAAAAATGAAGCATAAAAATCCCAGACTGTTTAGATGGACCTTATTAGTGCATCCATTCAGTTTGAATAATGATTGCCAACACATTGTTGTGACTTTGATATCTGAAATATCAAAGTTGTGACAATGCATCAGCTATTATATTCTTTGATGAAGGAAGACAGAGGCATTTGGTGGTGGGTAAAATGGACTAAAATGGACTGTATTAGTACATGTTTGCATGTTTATAGTCAATGTAATGTATATGTATTGTAGTACACTAATTGCATAAAACTAAAGCTTATTAAAAATAAGGCCATATTTGTATATAGATGGTTCACTTTTTTTAAAAGGGGGAGGTGTGACAATAGCTGAAAATGTGTTGCTGGAAAAGCACAGCAGGTCAGGCAGCATCCAAGGAGCAGGAGAATTGACGTTTCGGGCATGAGCCCTTCTTCAGGAATGAGAAAGTGTGACAATACTATAGCTTTAAGAGGTGTATTTTGACCTGTTTTCTTTTGAAGAGACTTTTAAAAGAAAGGCAATAAGCTGTCTATTTGAATACAATAAAGTAAATGGCTTGGGTTTTTTTTTAATTGGAGCAATAGAAGCAGCCTGAATGGGTGGAGTCAAGTTCCCACAGAACCAGAATTTTTAGTTTTAGCTTTCAGTAACAGCTTAAATTAGATTAGATTCCCTACAGTGTGGAAACAAGCCCTTCAGCCTAACAAGACCACACCGACCGTCCGAAGAGTAAACTACCCAGACTCATTTCCCCCTGACAAATGCACCTAACACTATGGGCAATTTAGGATGGCCAATTTACCTGACCTGCACATCTTTTGGAATGAAACTGGAGCAAACCCACACAGACAGTTGCCTGAGGCCAGAATCAAACCTGGGTCCCTCGTGCTGTGAGACAGCAGTGCTAACCACTGAGCCACTGTGCAACCCCTTTTGCTGGGGTCTTGAAGCTAGATTTGGAAGGTACAAGACATCTGTCCCTCTACCCTTTCTTTCAACATTTTCTCTTGATTTTTCTTCTTCCTGGACTGGAGAATTGCCTGTGAGACAATCTATTTTACTGAATTTGCCCTTTCCCAAGGATGTATTTATGGGATGTTACGATATTGGAACAGTTATGATTAGTACTTAAATCATCTATTATTCTGTTAAGTTTTCCAATGGAATAGTTATTCCAATTTCTTCTTTCTTTCTTTAACTATAGTGAATGAATAAAGTGTGTTTTGCTTCAAATCTGGTAGTTTGATCGATCAAATTGCATCTGCAAAGTGGCACTTGCCTTTAAAATAAGAAAAAAAAAATTATCTTCTTAATATATTTTGAAGGGGTTTGGCCTGGTCCATGACATCCTGCTTCTTGTAAATTCTGTTTCATTCTCCCAGTCCTCTATTTGGTTGCACCTATTCCAATGCCTGATAAGGAGCCTGATGTCCATCCCATTGCCAGACTTCAATCTTTCAGCCCAGTTGTGAGACATTTTTCCTCCTGCAAGGAGTCAAAGGGAGGAATTGAGTCTGATAGAGATGGATGGAAAAGCAGCTAGGGATGATGCAAGGGCAGGAGAGATGGTGCAGTGTCCACAAGTAGTGAGTGGGAAATGCTGAGAACAGGAAGAACTAGTGGTCTGAGGGAATGAGGTAGGTGAGGGCTGTTGAATAGACATGCTACATTCAATAGGGAGAGTTCTAGTCCATAAGCTTTGGTATGTGTAGTGGCAAGTCAGAGTGAGTGATGCCTGTGAGTGCAAGGGAGCACAGAGAAAATGGTAGCATCTGGAGTGCAAGTTGAAGTGCAGGAGATCACTCCCCACAATGCTGAGCTTTTCTTTTAACCCAAAAGGGCACTTTCTCTGTCCAAACTGGCTGCGTCTGGTGACCTAGCTTCCTTTGGTGGTCTGGGGGGTACAGCACTGCCATCCTTTCTACCACTCCATTCAACAGCAATTCCAAGTTCTTGTTAGCAAACGGAGAAGTAATTTGCCCTTCTGGACAATGTGCAAGGGGATAACAGATCGGGAGCACAGTGTGAGGGGCAGTTCCTGGCTTGCAGTAGATTGGGATAAAAGTAGTGCCAGCAACATAAACACCAAAAGGTCCCAGCCGCAGCAAACACTTCCACCTCTCCTATTGCAGATTTCCAAATTTAATGAGCTGAAGAGCAGAAAATTAAGTTGGAAAAATCGACATGGCCTGTGGCAGACCGACTTCCATGAATGTCCCTGAAAAATACATTTTGCCAAGGACAAGGGAAATTTTAGTCCTGGGTAAACCCGCAGCATTTGCTGTGAGATTATACTTTGTGGATAAATAAACAATCAATACGAGTATTTTTTAAATGGTGACAAATTGGGAACAATGATGATCCGAAGAGATTTCAGGAACCATGGACTAAATCACTAAAGTGTAATAGTCAGGTATACAAAAATAATTATATCTTGGAATTTTAAACTCAGTTGTTCAATGGACTCCTTCATAACAGCTGTTGTCTCATTGGATACCGGTACCAGATGCTAAATCATTGGATCCCTGTACCAGCTTTCAAATTACTGAATCCGACCCATCCCATATCAGCTTTCAAACCATTGGCTCCACTGTGTCAGTTGGTAAATCACTGGATTCCATTCATACCAGACGGTAAATCACCGGTTCTAATTCCCCCACTACATTAGCCTAAATGGGTGTCCCGTGCCCCCAGAACACCAGCTGTTAAATCACTGCTTCCCCATGCCAGTTGTTAAATTATTGTGTCCCCACCCATGTCAGCTGTTAAATCACTGGCTTTCCCCACCATACCAGCTGGTAAATCACTCCCTCCCTCCGACCCAGTTGGTAAACCACCGATTCCCCTCCCCATACAGCTGTTAAATCACTGGCTCTCCCCACCATACCAGCTGGTAAATCACTCTCTCCCTCCCACCCAGCCGGTAAACCACCAGATCCCCCCCCCCATACAACTGTTAAATCATTGGTTCCCCTTCCTGCCATATCCATGCAAACTGTTAAATCCTTGCCTTCCCCCATCCATGCACTAGCTGCCAAGTAATTGGCTCTCACCATCCCCAGTACCAGCTGTTGTAATATTTTTTAAAAGTTATAGATTTAAGATATCCCTTATCTCAGAATGCTGCTAAGGAATTCAACATTTGACACTCTCCTTGGATTGACGAGGATCAAATGACAGGGGATAAACGACTGCTTGTTGTACTGTGAACCCGCTGGAAACACAAATACAGAGGAGAATTTAATCTGGGTTCAAGTCTGAACAGGTTGATTAAAAAATACTTTACACATGGAGGAGAAAATAGAATGTGATTAAATTGCAGGATAGGTTCAGCCTGACTGCTCCTTGTCAAAATCCACATTCAATCCCATCCTTACATTTATTTGTTCCCTTCTCCCTATCGATATCATTTGCCTCAATTACTCCTTGTGGTTGCAGGTCCTACATTCCAACCACACTCTGAATGAAGAAGCTGCGTTATATTTTCTTCACTAAATTACAACTCCCTATGGAGTAAAAGTCTTCACTATGTTTTTGCATACCTTTTATTATTAGACTTCCCCTCACAAATCTGCCCCAAACAGACTGTTGGCAATATTTATTTCTATATCAGGGATATGTGAAAAAATTGGAAGATAGGGAACCTTTTGAATATTCCCTGGGTGGTAAATGGTTTTGACCATGTGTCTTATTGGAAATGAAGTCAACAGTTCATTGTGTGCTGTGTTTTCCCTGCTGGTTATAGAAAATTGAGTGACTTTAGAGAGAAAGAAAGCTTTAATAGAGATAGGTCACAGCTGTAACCATACTGAGGTGCTACTAGATGAGAGGGATGGAGAGAGTGGAATGGGGCCAAACAGGAATCAAGGCAAATGGGATTAGTTTATTTTCAGAAATTTAGTCAGCATGGACAAATTGGGACTGAAGGGTATTGTTGCATCTGCCACACAGTGTGTTTCAACTCTTATATCTAGCAAAGAAACTGCAAGTCAACTCTTAATAGCAATAAACGATCATATTTATTTATTTAACACAATTAATATTATAATAACAAAATACACTCTAAATTCACATTGTAAATTTAATCAACTATCTTGTGCTTTAACTTAATTCTGGCTGATCATATACCATCACACTAGCTCTTGGCCTTGATCCACGTGATGATGATTGTCTAGTCCTCTTCTCCTACTGGTCTCAGGGGTGTCTTCTCTTCACGGTGGTTAGTCTCATGTTACCACCCTGAGGATGGTATTGCAGTGATTCTTTTACTTATAAGTCTTCATGCCCTTTTGAGAGGGTCTTCGATGTCCACCAATAGATCGGTCAGGCCTCGATCACCCTCATCGATCGGACCCAACAAGGTGGTGACATGTTGGTCGCAGGATGGTTCTTGAGCATCCATTCCTGAAAGTGTTAGGTGCAATTAGGTCAGGCAGCCCTCTCCAAATAACTGTGTGAGACGCCCCTGTGTCTGGTAAACATTCGATGTTTCTGATTGTCCTGGGGATAGCATTCAGGTTGATTCTCTTCAATTCCAGTTCAAGTGTATATTGCTGCTGGGTCAGTTGCATACTGTCTATCTGTAACTGCAGCCTGTCTGGATTCTATAACATGTTCATTCCAGAGTGTTTGAGCACAGTCACCTTTGGCCAAGCCTTGTGTCATGTTCTCAGCATGCCTCATTTATTGTCAATTTTTCAGAACTCCATCATTTTGAGCAGCCCGACAGGCCACAGGATGTTTCCATGCTGTATGAATCTATGCCACTATGAGAATGTGGCTGAAATTTGGACAAGAATTGAGAACAGTATTGGTCTGAATGGTCACGGTTTCTCTGTGATTAACTCTCAGTTTCTTTTCAGCCATTGGGGAATTCTCAGCAAGGCAGCAACATTGTTATTATTTGGTTCTAAGGTTTTTATTTCCTAATGCAATGCTTTACTTTTATCAAAAGAAATGAGGAGATTTCAGTGAGGCCATTGTACAAACCTGTCAGTCAGAGAGAATGAAACACGGAAACAACAATTGCTTCTCAGCTGATTCTTTCTTCACCTCATAAAAGCGATCAACTCCAGCTTCAATATTCAGTTCCAACTGCACAGATCACATCTTAAAACTCAGTCTTTTACAAAGGACTTGCTCTTATCGATTGTGTAGAGCTTCAAATACTTGCAAAGCTGTTATAGGGGATTAATAACATTTAATCTGCTTTTGCCTTCAGTTTATGATAGAGATTTGTGAGCAGGAAATCCAAACATAATTGAGGCAGAGTGTTGATGTTGGGTGGGGGAGGTAAAGTGATTGACTTTTTAGGGATGCGGGGTGGGGGTGATGAATACTGAATGAACCAGAAACAGAGACAGAGACACAGAAAGCAATTCCCCAAACAGCACCAGAAGACACAGTATAATTGTCACAGAAACTAGACTGGGGTCAGTAATGTGGAAGATTTTAAGCACAAGATTTGGTTGTGATATCTTGTCGGCATGGACGGGTTGGACTGAACGGTCTGTTTCCGTGTTGTACATTTTTATGACTCTATGACTCTAAAATTCAAAACAAAAAACCAATCCCACCTTTGCCCACATGTACACAATCTGCCTACAGTTCAATGTGGGAGTGCAGTGTTAACTTTGCAGCTTTTTGCAGTATTTGTGATTGCATGGTGATTGCTTCTTGTTTGTGTTAGCACAGTAGCATGGGCAGTATCACTGCCTCACAGCACCAGGGATGCAGGTTCAATTCCACCTCTGGCGAACGTGTGGAGTTTGCATGGTCTCCCCCGTTTGTGTGTGTTTCCTCTGGGTACTCGGGTTTCCTCCTACAGTCAGATGTGCAGGTTAGGTGGATTGGCCATGCTAAATTACTCATAGTGTTGAGGGATGTACAGGCTAGGTGGTTAGCCATGGGAAATGTGAGGTTACGGGAATAGGGTGAGGGGATGGGATGCTCTTCGTAAGATGGTGTGAATTTGATGGGCCAAATGACCTGCTTCTACAGTGTATGGATTCTATAAGTCTGTGTGTTTAGGTCAGAATTTGATTCCTGTCCTTTCACTATGTCAGATGTGTGGTAACCTATATCCAGTAGTCATCTCCTAGCAGGTAATAGCAAGAGCTGATTGGCTAAGTAACTGTGGGTGGGCCTGGTGAAATAACTCCAGAGGCCAGTATCCTGTTGCCAAGTCTCCTTTTATTTATATGTGGAAAATCCCAAATCTCAGAGCGTTGGGATATTTGAGACTCCTGTCTTTATCTTTCAGCCATGACTCCCTGATTGGATCAGGTTAACAGCCCCAATCAGGGAACTCATATTCTATGCCTGACCTCATTACAATCACTACATCCCTCTCCCTCTGAGTCCGAAGACATAGATCGGTTCGTTTTCATCTAGCTCCTCCTGGCGTGTTTTAGTAGTGGCTTAGGTTCGCCCGACTTTGTCTCGGATTTGGGCAGCATGTTGTTACATAGTAGCTCGCCAACTGTTCCGAGAGTATCTCAGAAGAAATCCATTCTCTTTTTTAGGCAGCAAAGGTGTCATGGTGGTGAAATTCACCATATCCATCTAGATTCTGATGTCTTTCAATGGAAAGGAAAACCTACAGGTTCTGCCAGCCTTTCTGATTGTTCTGAGGAACCAGGCACGGTTTGCTGCCATCCCACTGGCAGATTGTGGCTTTCATATGGTCTACATGCTTATTCAAATCCATCGCACATACCCAAACCTTAAACGTTACTGGACCTGACCTTACATCGACCATGCCTCTTACCAATGCAGGGCCATTTCTTTGATTCCAACACCAAACTTCATGCCTGAAGTAAACCGCTTAGCAGAGTCTTGTTTCCAACACTGGTGTTCCTGATGCTGTTTCACCTTCCTCTCCAGGTCCAGGAAGATCAGATGGTGCGGAGTCTTCTCCCTATTAGCAACTCTGCTGGAGCTATCCCTGTGGTGTTGTCCTATAATCAAATAGGAACCAGGACAGTTTGTTATCTGGGGAAGCTATGGGCTGTTCTTCTTTAAGCCTGTCTTCAAAGCTTAGATTGTTGTTTCTGCAGAAACCATTGGATGATGGATGGTATGTTTGGATGTTGAATGCCATTCCACTTTATGAAATACTCAAATTCCCTGGTGGAAAATGATGGCCCATAACTTCTGACCAACAGTTCCAGGAGTTCATGCACTGCAAAAGATATGCACAGTTTTTCTATTGCTATCTCCATGTTTGACAAATGAACTCTATGCATGGCCAGCCACTTTGAGTGGGTGCCCACAGTGACTAAGAACATTGAGCAGATGCTCAGCTGACGTATAACTGAGTTCAGGGTTTATCTAGCCATTCTTATGAATGTAGGGAGCTGCTGGTGGTAATTTTTGACCTTGCTGGCACTCTATGCACTGCCCCACTAACATGGCTATGTCCGCATCCAGTCCTGGCCACTAGACATAACTTCTCACCAACATCTTCAATTTGGAAACCTGGATAGTCCTGGCTGTATTCAGCCTGAATCTGGTGTAACCTTTTCTCACACTCCACAATAATATGCCTTCCCTCACTGTGATCTGGTCTGTCCAGGTCCAAAAAGGTTTCATTTCTGGCTGTGACGGAACATTGGTTTCCCTCATCACCACCTCCAAGGCAGTGTTCCAACTTGTAATTATACTCAAGTTAGAATTAGAGTCCACTGCTGAATTTGGCCTGAGACTGTGGGAGTTTGTGGCCCATTATTATTACAACTTTTACATTCATAAAGATATTGGTGGAACTTCCTGATTCCAAATATGACCACCAAACCTTCCTTCTCCATCTGGACATATTTACGCTCTACAGTAGCCAAAGTCCTGGATTCAAATGTTATCGAATGTACCTTTCCATCGGGCCACCCATGAGCTAACACTACCCCAGTGCTGTACAGGGAGACATCATATGTCAACACTAGATCTCGCTTGGATCATAGTGTACCAACACCTGACAGAATGAGAGCTGTTTCTTCATTTACCTGAAAGCTATGGCTTGGCTACACCTCCACTTCCAAAGCCACCCCTTTTTTAAGAGTTGATGCAAACATGCCAGGATGGAGGCCAGGTTACGTATGAACTTTGCGTAATAATTTACCAGCCCAAATAAAGACCTAAGCTCCGATATGAACATGGGAGCCAAGACATATTTGATTGCCCTCACTCTATCTTGCAATGGGTGTAAGCTGGTCTTGTCAATTTTGTAGCCCGAGTAGGTCACTTGGTGTGCCTGGAACATAACCTTTTCCCTTCTAAGTCTTACACCCACTTGGGAGAAATATTCAATGACTATGTCCAAATTCTCTAAGTGCTCTTATTAGTCTTCCCTGTTATTGGCATGTCATCTCAATAATTGATGACCTGGGGTAGACCTTGTAAAATGTTCTCTGTCGTCTGCCTAAAGATTTCCCAAATGGCAGTGTTGTATATTAGCACAAACTCTATTGGGTATTAATTTTAGATTACTTCTGGTAATCCTCAACTGACCACAATCGCAGTTAAGCATGGCTCATGTCCAACTTAGTGAAGGACAGCCGTCCTGCTACCTTTGCATGTAAAACCTCCATGCAAGGGATTTTTATTTTATTCAGCCATGAAAAGCAGTTTACTGTTTATTTGAAAGGCAAATTAACCCATCGGGCTTCCCAATCATTACGATCGAAGCTGCCATTCCACGAACTGGACTCGTTTGATTGTTCCTTTGCTTTCCAGCCTTCTGATTTCATTCTCTAGTTTTGCCTGTAAGACAAATGGCACTGCCCTAACCTTGCAGAATTGTGGGATTGCTTCCTGCTCAACAGGCAAGGTTGCCTTGGCTCTTTTGATAGTCCCTAGACTTTCCTGAAAAGCTTCCAGGTATTTAATGAGGATTTCATTCAGGCAGCCATTTTCTGTTTTCTTATTGAAAAGGTTTTTAATTTTTTACAAAATTATAAAATTACAATAAAACAGTATAACAATCTTATTCTGTAACAAAAACAATAAACTAACTACTACTCTACTTTACAAAAACAAATTTAAAAAACCAAAAAAATCTATCCATACCTCAATGCAATAAATAATTGAACAAAATAATTAAATTAAGTTACACCACTCAGCTCAACCCCACTCCCCATCATCGGGAGCTTCAGTTGGCATACCTGTATTTATTTGGGATTCTTCCCCTCAGGGTCTGCCAGACCCAGACCTCGTGGCTATACAAAGGCCCTAATCAATATAGCTGACAAGTCTGCATCTATGTAGTTCAAAAAGGGCCACCATGTCTTATAAAAAAGTTCCTTTTTCTGGTGCACCGTACTTGTAAGGAAGTCTAGGGCACATGTTCCATAACTAACCTGCGCCATCTCAATAGGCCCGTGGATTTTTCAGATCCAGCTCATCAGAATTTTCTTCCTCGCACAATATGTAAGAATATTAAAAAATTTCTTCCTATACTCACCTAAAGAAGGCAGATTCAGCAGGCCCTAGAAGAGGGATACCAGATCTACCTTGACTTCAGTTCCCAAGATTCTTCCAACACACTTGCTATAGCGCCCCAATACCTGCGAAGCTTGTGGCATCACCACAAGCAATTGGTGAGAGTACCAATGACTGTTTTGCATTGGGGCGCATTGGAGACGTTCCTTTTGTAAATTTTGCAAGCCACTCTGGAGCCAAATAGGCCCTGTGGAGAATCTTCAGTTGCATAGACTGCGTTCCATGACAGATTGAAGTGTTCCTCACATTCTCCCAAATGTCCTCCCATACCTCTGAGGAGATGTCCACTCCCAATTCCTGAGATCCCCATTTTTTAAAGGAGCAAAACCAGGTAACAAAGTAAACAACAGAGAAAACAAAGGGGACACTATTGTCCCTATTACTTGAACCAGCCCGTTTATTTTGAAGTGTCCAGGAAGTCCTTTGCCTTTTCCGATGAATCAAAAATATGCAAGGACCCTCCGTGGTTGAAACGCAACACTGCTGGGTACCTTCCAGAATATTGAATACTCACATCTCTCAGCCTCTTCTTTACTTCAGCAAAGGTCTTCCTCTTGCACAGAGAAGTTATGAAAGAACATAATTTTCAATCCCTCGTAGATCAGGGCCTGTGGATCCTTCCCCAGTGTTCTGGAAGCTTCCATACCATCTGTTTGTCCCTATAATGCTGAAATCAAACTAGGACCGGGCGGTGGCTTCCAGTCTCAAGAACTGCAGGAGCCATTGCTCGAAAAAGCTGACTGGCTGATCCCCGTCCTCTTGTTCGGCAGCCCAATAACACGGATGTTCTTTCTCTGACCTCGATTTTTGAGGTTGTTGATCTGCTCCATTAAGGCCTGTACCTACTTTTCCAGGGCCTAGATCCGACCCACTGAGGATTCCCCGCAATCTCCGAAGCTGTGGTCCACTGCTCGATGAACTCCACACGCATGGCCGAGATCAGTCCCAGCTTAGTTCGGGTCTCCTCCACTGCTGATTTAATCTTCCATCGGAGTTTAACAAACTCTGAAATCAAGCTCTGCTACACAGGTAAATTCAAAGGAGCTTCCATGGAGGTCAGCGCTGCGGCTGCACCTGTTACTGCAAGGGGTGGCCTGCTTATTGTGATCCATGTGGCCATTTCCTTTAGTCATCTTCCCTGATGACTAAAAATAATGTACAGACATTCTGGAGATTTAAAACTGCTGATTCTTACAAAAAACAGCTAGCAAAGGGATGGTAAAAGCACCACCTTACTTGGGTTATGGTGCAGAGCTCAGCAAGGCAGAACTATTAGATTGCCGCCATCTTAAATCCCAGGCAGCCATTTTCTAATTGAGAAATGTTCAGCCAGTCTAGGTGAATCTTTCTCAACTAATTTCACCCCATCAAGCTTGGGTCTGAGCCTTTTACCATAATCAGTGATAACTGAATCAACTGCTTCTTAGAAGAGATTGGAACCAAAGTTGGACCTTAATCTGTAAAGGCTCCCCAGTATAGCTTGTCAGTCTAGCCAATGTTTTGCGCAAACTTCAAGGTTGAAGTTCAGAGTGAATTTTGTTAAAGACTAGTTCTGCGATCACTGAAATGGCTGTGCTGGTATCGACCTCCATCAGAACTGAGTGACCATTTAGCCAGATGTTTACTTTGATTGGTTCTGCTTTGGATGTTGCTTAGCAATTTAAACGTTCCAAACCAATTGTAGATGGACTTTCTAGCGTGCACACTTTCCTGCTCACCAGCCTATGAAATCTCTCAGTCAATTTTGGCTGTCTCGAGTCCACATACAATGGCTTGCTGGCCCAGATCGTGAAGAAAATTGTAACCATTTGGTTGAGGCTTGGCTTTGTTTTGGGGTTTAGCTGTGGGCTGACCTAGAGTCCCTCTGTTTAGGAAATGTCCTGAGTGAGGCTATTCAATTGCCTTCACTCAAGTGGTGTTTCCCAAACTCAGTGGGATTGGCGAGGGTGTCCACTTCCATCGGAATACCCTGCAACTCATAAGCTCCTCTTGTCGCATTTTCCAATGATAAAGCCAGTTATGGTGCTTATTTGAGTCCCTTTGGGCTTCAGCTAATGGGCACTCTTGCATGATTACATCATTACTCTCACATACCGATCGGTCTCTCAGCATTTCATTAAAAGGTTGAAGTTTTGGAGTCACACAGTCATACAACATGGAAACAGACCCTTGGGTCTGCACTGACCAGACATCTCAAACTGTCCTAGTCCCATTTGCCAACATTTGGCCAATATCCCTCTCAACCCTTCCTATTCATCTACCCATCCTTTTAAATGTTGTCATTGTACCTGCCTCCACTACTTCCTTTGGCAGCTTGTTTCATACATGGACTAGTTGCGAGTACCTCACACCTTTAATGCATTGTCTGAGATGAGATGTCATCTATTTTTTATAAACCTTAATATCTCAGGAATTTAACTTGAAAGAAGTTCTGGGATTTACATATTAATGAATGGAAATCTGCAACAAATCCTAAGTGATTAAAGATTTAATAGCAATCTAGGTTTGTTCAATACAGTTGTATGACACTTTGATCTTTTACGACAAATTCTGTGTCCTATGATAGATCGGTGGGGAGGGTGGAGCAGATAGGTGGGAAGGAAGATGGACAGATAGGACAGTTCAAGGTGGTGCCAAGTTAGAAAGTTGGATATGGGTTAAGGTGCAGAGAGGGGAGATGAGGAAACTGGTACCATCACCCCCCACCTTCATCTGCCTATTGCATTCCCAGCTACCTTGCCTCCAGCCCCACAAACCTCCCATTTATCTCTCACATCCTTTGGGCCCCCCACCCCACATTCCTGAGGAAGAGCTGATGTTTGAAACGTTGACTCTTCTGCTCCTCAATGCTGCCTGACTGGCAATAAAATCTAATTCTAATTCAACATTCACTGCCTCCACCACAAATGCAAAGTGGCACCACTATCTGGAAGATGCACTTCAGCAACTTTGCCAAGGCATCTTCCAAACCCCTTACCATTATCACCTCGAAGGACAAGGGCAGTACATGGGGATACCACTAGCTGCAAATCCCCCTCCAAATTATTCAGCATCCTGACATCTTAGCAGGGGTTCCTCAGGCCCAACCATTTTCAACTGCTTCATCAATGACCTTCTCTCCACCATAATGTCAGAAGTGGGATGTTTTCTGATGATTGCACAATGTTCATCACCATTTGTGACTCCTCAGAAATTTAACAACTCATGTCTAAATTCCACAAGACTTAGATAATATTTAGGCTTATGTTGATAAGTAGCAAAAAACAATTCTGCCACAAATGCCAGGCAATGACCATCCAGCAAGAGAGAATCCATCTATTTCCTTTAATGTTCAATAGCATTACTAGGACTTAATTCCCTACTCTCAATATCCTGGGGGTTACCATTAACCAAAATCTGAACTGGACTGGCCATACATTTTGAGTTGTTAGGCCTATTCAAAGACTATCCCATTTAGCTAAGTGGTGGTGGCACAGAACACAATGTAAAGTATTCTCATTGTGGAGATGGGGTTTTGTCTCCACGAGGACTGTGAGGTGGACACTCCTACGACGCCATCAGGAACAGATGTATCTACGGCAGAAAGACTAGCGATGATGCGGTCAAGGATACTTTTCCTGCTTCTCAGTTCATTCATCACTGCTGCAGACCCAGACTACCAGTTATTCTTTAGAACCCGACCAGCTCATTCAGTCGTAGTACTCAGCCACTCTAAATGATGCATGTTGAAATCCCCACCAATACTACATTCTCTGTCTTTGTGAGTCTCAGTGATTCATCCAAGTTGTGCTAGACATGGACAATTAATAATTCATTAGCTAAGGTCAGTACATGGTAATCAGCAGAAGGTTTCCTCAACCATATTTGACCTGAGACCAGGAGACTTCATGGGATCCACAGTCAATACTAAGGATTCTCAGTGCAACTTCCTCTGGATTGTATACCACTCTGCCACTATCTGTGCTATCAACAACCACCACCCCTGGTTCAGCCCATGGCCGTCCCAATGATGGTGATGTCTGGATCACAGACTTCCTCATGGGATCAAACTATACAGGCAATGTCAGGTTGTTGCTTGATTTGTCTGTGAGATAGCTCTCCCAATTTTGGTAGAAGCTCCCAGATTGTAGTAAGGAGGACCTAGCAAGATCAACTGGACTCGATTTGCTATTGTCATTTCCAGTGCCTTAGGTGGTCCTTTTTATTCCTCTTTTTTAGACTTTTGTAACAGTTAAATATATCAGCATGGTTTGATGTGCCAGTTGAGGACAACTGAGTCAACCACATTGCTGTGGATCTGGAATCAACAGGTAGCCAGACCAGATAAGGATGGCAGGTTTCCCTAAAGGTTATTAGTGAACCAGATAGGTTTTTATAACAATTGACAATGGCTATATTGTCAACTTTGGAAAAGATTTTCATATCAAATTTATTAATTGAATTTGAATTTCTTCATCTGCTATATTGAAGCCTGGTATAGCAATTGTAACTATGTCAGCCATAGATTATACCTCCTAGATTATGACTTCCCTGATCGGGGCTGTTAATCTGGCCCAATCTGGGTGCCCTGGCTAACAGATATAAACACAAGTGTCAGAGCTTCTGTTCACTCTGAGAGCTGGGTCTGAGGAAGCTGGATCACTGTCAAGTACTCTCCACGTGTAAATAAAGGGTGAGTGGATGATGGGATAGCCACCTCTTTGGAGCTATTTCAATGGCGATGAGAGAAAAGCATACTCCTGAAGAAATTCACTCACAACAGTCATCTTTGTGTTGGGATAGCACATCTGGCATTCTGCTGTACATAAAGGAAGGTGAGTGACCAGGGGAACTTATTGAGGACTGATTGCCGAAATTCCTTAACTTGGAGGCTGGAATGTGAAGCCTGAAGATTGAGAGGGCTCACCGGGCCATGGCTCAGAGGTCAGGTCTCGACCAACATCCTCGTCCTATCTTGGTGCAGTTTCATCACTGTAGAGATAAGGAGAGAATCGTGTGGAAGCTTTTAGAATCCAGGGGAAGAATCCGAAGGCCTAGTTTACAAGGGCTCTAAAATCATGTCCTTCTAGGACTTTTCAGCGGTGGTGATCTGGAAAAGATAGTCCTATGATGGCATCAAGAAAAGACTGAAGGAGCTTGGGATCCAGTACTCTTTGAGTTATCTGGTGGTGCTTCGGATCACCTTAGATGGATCTGTACATCTCTTTCACACGTTGGGAGAAGGGAAGAGACTTTGTGGACAAATTGACTTAACCTGAACAAATTAGTATGTACAAATAGTAACGTTGTTTCGGTATGCGTCTACTTTTCTTTTAAAGAAGAGGAAGTCCAGCTGGGGCCTTCTTTTCCCTTTTTTTATTGATAATAATCTGTTCTAAACTATCCTCGGGGGCGGTTGGGATGTGTGCTCTCAATTTCTAAGTTAAGTTATACCTTTTTTTTCAAAATTTCTTTGTTCACATTGATATTCCATGGTTTTGTTTTACTTTCTTTGCCGCTTGTGCTCGTGGTGCGGCTCTAGCTAGAAGGAGAGAAAATGGTTGGGATGGCGCGATGTTAACTTATGGGCAGTTTATGCCCAGTTCAGGTATTTAAATGCCCTGACTGCAGTATTGGCAGAGGGATGGGAAGTTAGGTTTTGGGATGTATACATGTCCTCTTTGGGCAGGGGGTGAGTTCCCCTATTCAGTGCCATTGACGCTTTATATGTTGGTTTGTTTTTTGGTTTTTGTTGTATGCAGTCTTGATAGCTTTTTAGGTTTGTTAACCAATAGTTTTAGTTTATGTAGTTTTTTGCGACACTAAGGCTTGGCAATTTGTAATTCAAGTTCCTCCTCTCTGGACTCTAAATGTTACTGCAAAAGATTATGGCTAATGACTTGATTAAATGGTGTACTTGGGACGTCAAGAAGAGTCACTCACCATTTAAGAGGGAAAAGGTACTCTTGAGTCTTAGAAGGGAAAAGGTGGATATTGCTTTATTACAGGAGACACATTTGGATGATAGGGAGCATTTGAAAATACAGCAAACTGGCTTTGATCGAGTTTACTTTTCATCTTTTAATACCAGAAGTAGGGGAGTTGCCATATTGGTTAAGAGGAATCTCCCATTTAAGTTACTAGAGTGTGTTAAAGACACACATGGGAGGTTTGTAATCCTCAAAGCCCTGATAGACTGGGAAGAATATGATGTTTTAAATGTTTACTGCCCTCCAGCCTACCCCTTCAAATTTCTGGTAGATGCGTTCTCTAAATTGATCAGACTCAAGTCCCAGCATATCATTGTAGGGGGACATTTTAATTGTCATATGGATCCCATGGTAGACAGGTTGCCTAAAGACCCCCCGATACCCTCCGTACAAACTAAACAATTAGTGGATCTTTGTGTGGGGTTGGTGGACATCTGGAGGCGTCTCCACCCTATAGGCAGGGATTTTATGTTTTTTTCCAATCCACACAGATGACTCATCAGGATTGATTTTTTTTCTTACCCCCGTGGCAACACTGGACGAGGTGGCATCTTGTATGATTGGTGATATTACCATCTCCGATCGTGCTCTAGTGTAGCTGTTGGTTAAGATTAAGGAAGCTATAGCAGACCCATGGCACTGGGAATGGATCCCTTTATCCTTAAGGATAATAAGTTTGTAGAGTACTTCTCTAATGAGTTTAGGGCGTTTCTAGACATTAATTCAAGCTCACTTAGTAGGCCGTCTGTCCTTTGGGAAACCGAAAAAGCCTATGCCATAGGAAGTGCCAGAAAGTCAATCAGCAATATCTCCTTGAAGCACGATTGAGGCAGCTGAGAAGGCCAAGCTACAGAGAATTATGGCGCTGCGTCTGCATTGAATTCCATGCTCACGCAGACAGCAAAGAAGGACCTTACTCTTGCAAAGCAAAAGTTGTATGAGCGTGCTGACAAACCGGGCAAATACCTAGCGGATCTCGACAGGAAAAGGAGTGCTCCTCAAGCCATCACGTCGATTAAAGAAGGGTCAGGGAACCTAACATGTGATTCCAAAAAGATTAATGCGGCAGTCCAGAGATTTTACTCTGAGTTATACCATTCTGAGGGTTGTGAGGAGGGCTGGGCCAAGATGGAGTCCTTTTTCAAGAATCTGGAGCTCCCGGGTGTGACCCCCGAACAAAATGTCCCCTTATCAGAGCAAGAGGTGCAGGAGGCTGTGAAGCAGCTTCAGAGTGGAAAGACGCCTGGTCCTGATAAACTTCCCAGTGAATTCTATAAGGAATTTATAAACATATTGTCAGGCATAATACTCAACATGTTTAATGATTCATACAGTAATGATCATCTCCCGCTATCACTAAGAGAGGCCAATATTTCGCTTATTCATAAAAAAGGAAGGTCCTGGAGGATTGTGCTTCTTAGGCCCATTTCACTCTTAAATGTTGACTTTAAAATCCTCTCTAAGAATCTTGCGTTAAGGCTGGAAACTATGTTACCTTCTGTTGTTAAAGAGGACCAGGCAGGCTTCATAAAGGGATGCAGATCCTCCAATAATGTTAGGAGGCTACTTAATGTAATTCAAGCGTGACAAAAACAGACAATACAGGGATTGGTGATTTCTCTAGGTGCAGAGAAGGCATTTGACAGAGTTGAGTGGCTGTACCTTTTTTATACTCGAAAGTGGTTTGGCTTGGGCGAAGCCTTTATAAGATGGATAAAGGTTCTCTACAATGACCCTCTCGCTGCAGTCATCACCAATAGGGTACAATCAAGCAATTTTAGCATTCTTTGGGGGACACGACAGGGCTGTCCCCTTACATCACTGCTTTTTACATTGGTGATTGAACCGTTGGCGGAGACCATTTGTAGGGATCCCAATATATCTGCTCCAGAAGTGGGGTCAAAGTTTCATTGTATGCAGATGATGTCCTCACTTTTTTGTCAAATCCAGCAGTTTTGGTGTCTCATCTGATACAATGCATAGCTTGTTTGGCACCTTTTCAGGGTACAAGATTAATTTTGCAAAATCAGAGGCTATGCCTTTGGGTGGTCTGACAAAGGTGTTAGGTCTTGAGGGTGAATCTCGATCCCCATTTAAGTGGTCACAGGAGGGGTTTTATGATTTGGCATATCACTCCAGTTCTTGACTGGTTGTTTAAAGTTAATTTAAAAGTTTGCAGATGATACGAAGATAGGTGGAGTTGTGGACACTGAGGAGGGCTGTTGTCGGCTGCAGAGGGACTTAGATATGATGCAGAGCTGGGCTGAGGAGTGGCACATGGAGTTCAACCCTGCCAAGTGTGAGGTTGTCCATTTTGGAAGAACAAATAAGAATGCGGAATACAGGGTTAATGGTAGGGTTCTTAGTCAGGTGGAGGAACAGAGGGATCTTGGGGTCTATGTACATAGATCTTTGAAGGTTGCCACTCAGGTGGATAGAGTTTGTAAGAAGGCCTATGGAGTATTATCGTTCATTAGCAGAGGGATTGAATTCAAGAGTCGTGAAGTGATGTTGCAGCTGTACAGGACTTTGGTTAGGCCACAGTTGGAGTACTGTGTGCAGTTCTGGTCGCCTCACTTTAGGAAAGATGTGGAAGCTTTGGAGAGGGTGCAGAGAAGATTTACCAGGATGTTGCCTGGAATGGAGAGTAGATCATACGAGGATAGGTTGAGAGTGCTAGGCCTTTTCTCGTTGGAACGGCGAAGGGTGAGGGGTGACTTGATAGAGGTTTATAAGATGATCAGAGGAATAGATAGAGTAGACAGTCAGAAACTTTTTCCCCGGGTACAACAGAGTGTTACAAGGGGACATAAATTTAAGGTGAAGGGTGGAAGGTATAGGGGAGATGTCAGGGGTGGGTTCTTTACCCAGAGAGTGGTGGGGGCATGGAATGCGCTGCCCGTGGGAGTGGTAGAGTCAGAATCATTGGCGACCTTTAAGCGGCATTTGGATAGGTACATGGATGGGTGCTTAATCTAGGTTAGAAGTTCGGCACAACATCGTGGGCCGAAGGGCCTGTTCTGTGCTGTATTGTTCTATGTTCTATGTTCTAATTTTGATCAATCATTCGACAAAATAAAACAAGACCTTCAAAAGTGGGAGACACTTCCAAGTCTCATGGTTAGGTCAGATAGTTATTAAGATGAATATTCTCCCCCCTTTGTTGGACCCTATACAGATGCTACCCCTGATTTTCGATAAGCAAATGTTCAGGAGACTGAATCGCTGGTTCAACTCTTTTATTTGGCATCATAAGCGGCCCTTCATTAAATTAGCTAAACTGCAATTGCCTCACAGATTGGGGGAAGTGGATCTCCCGGACATTCAAAACTATCAACCAAGCTCACTTTTATCTTAAGTGAGTGATTGGGCTTATGGGAACCCTTTTTCAATATGGTTAGATAACGAAACCTCTCAGGCAGGGTGCCCTCTTACTAGTTTGCTGTTTTTGGACAAAATGAGGACAGTTAAGGAATATTGTCATCACCCGATAGTTAACAGTACTGTTAAAGCATGGAGGGCAATTCGGCAGAGGGAAGGCCGATTGGAAAAACATCTTTTCTTACACCTGTAGTGAGTGTGTCTTGCCAGGGTGATTTATTTGACGGAGACACAATGCTGACTTTTGATCAGTTAGCGCAGTTATCTGATAATGAGCTATCTCGCAGGAACGTCTTTCGTTTTTCTCAAGATAAGGATTTTATTCCAAAAAAGACTACACTTCTGACTGTTCCCTACAAGTCCGATATAGAGAGTGGGGGGGCTGCTCAGTGCTAAGAGTACACTTTCTGTCTGCACTTTATTCTTTTTTATTTCAAAAATATACTTTATTCATAAAATAATTTGATGGTATGTACAGTTGGTCATGCCATACATACGTAAACATTTACATACAGAGATCAGAATTTATCATTCATATATACAGGTCTGTACGTTTATCAATCATATATCCATATATTTAGCTGAGGCGTCAGTGGAGCCCAAATGACTGTGTGGGCCCCCTGTTCTTCTTAGGCAGGCAGATGTTACATCGTGGTCTTTCCCCACCGTGCCTTGGCGGCAGCTGCCCGAAGCTTCAGCGCGTTCCTCAACACGTAGTCCTGGACCTTGGACTGTGCCAGTCCACAACACTCAGTCGGGGTCAACTCCTTCAGCTGGAAGATCAACAGGTTTTGGACCGCCCAGAGAGCGTCCTTCACCGAGTTGATGATCCTCCAGGCGCAGTTGATGTTCGTCTCAGTGTGCGTCCCGGGGAACAGGCCGTAGAGCACGGAGTCCTGCGTCACAGCGCTGCTCGGGACGAACCTCGACAAACACCACTGCATTCCTCTCCAGACTTCCTCTGCATAGGCACATTCCAGAAGGAGGTGTGTGACAGTCTCGTCCCCCCCGCAGCTGCTTTGAGGGCAGCGTGCGGTGCGGCAGAGAGTCCGGGCGTGCATAAAGGATCTCACAGGCAGAGCCCTTCTCACCACCAGCCAAGCCACGTCTTGGTGCTTGTTGGAAAGTTCTGGCGATGAGGCATTCTGCCAAATGGCTTTGACAGTCTGCTCAGGGAACTGCTCGATAGAATCCGCCCTCTCCTTTTCCCGAAGGGTCTCAAGGACACTACGTGCTGACCACTTCCTGATGGACTTGTGGTCAAAGGTGTTTTTCTTCATAAACTTCTCCACAAAGGACAGGTGATACGGAACGGTCCAACTACTCGGAACGTTCCGCGGCAGCGAAGCCAGGTCCATCCTTCGCAACACCGGAAACAGGTAGAACCTCAGTACGTAGTGACACTTGGTGTTTGTGTACTGGGGATCCACGCACAGCTTGATGCAGCCACACACAAAGGTGGCCATCAGGCTGAGGGTGGCATTGGGTGTATTTTTTCCCCTGTTGCCCAGATCTTTATACAGCGAGTCCCTTCGGACCCGGTCCATCTTTGACCGCCATATAAATTGGAAGATGGCCCAGGTGACTGAAGCGGCACAGGTTCTGGGAATAGGCCAGACCTGTATCACATATAACAGCAATGACAGTGCCTCACACCTGATGACCAGGTTTTTTTCCCACCATGTAGAGCGACCGTAGCTTCCATCTGCCCAGTTTCTGCCTCACTTTGCTGATACGCTCCTCCTAAGACTTGGCGCACGCCCCAGTCCCCCCGAACCAAATACCCAGCACCTTCAGGTGGTCGGTCCTGACGGTGAAGGGGATCGAGGATTGGTCGGCCCAGTTCCCGAAGAGCATGGCCTCGCTCTTGCCTCTATTTACCTTGGCCCCCGAGGCCCATTCAAACTGGTCACAGATGCACACGAGTCTGTGCATGGACAGGGGATCCAAGCAGAAAACAGCGACGTCATCCATATACAGGGAGGCCTTAACCTGCAGGCCCCCGCTGCCAGGAATAGTCACCCCTCTCAGGCTCGCATCCTTCCTGATGGACTTGGCAAATGGCTCTATGCAGCACACAAACAAGGCAGGAGGGAGAGGGCAGCCCTGCCTGACTCCAGATCTGACTGGGAAGCTATCTGATTCCCACCCATTGATTGAGACTGCACTGACAATGTTGGTGTAGAGCAGTCTGATCCAATTGCAGATTCCCTCCCCAAAGCCCATTTTGGAGAGAACATCTCTCATATACCTGTGTGATATCCTGCCAAAGGTCCAGGCTGATCAGGAAGGTGTCCAACCCTCTGTCCTGCACGTAGGCGATCTTATCCCTGAGGAGTTCGAGACTCTCAGCGATCTTCCTGCCCGGTACAGCACAGGTTTGGTCGGGGTGAATCACCGACCCCAGAGCAGACCTGACCCGGTTGGCGATTACCTTTGACAGAATTTTGTAATCTGCATTCAACAGTGAGAGTGGTCTCCAATTTTTGAGTTCCTCCCTCTCCCCCTTCTGCTTGTAGATGGGGGTGATGATGCCTTTCCTCATGGATTCACTCATGATACCTGCCCGAAGCATACTGACATACACCTCCAGCAGATCCTGGCCAATCAAGTCCCCCAGAGCAGAATAGAGCTCGATTGGTAAGCCGTCGCTTCCAGGAGTTTTATTCTTTTCGAAGGACTCGAGGGCCTTGGTCAGCTCGTCCAGAGATAGAGGCTGGTCCAGCCTCTCCCGTGTTCTGTCATCTTAGACCCCCGTGATAGAGGACAGGAACGACTGGGAGGCCGCGCTGTCGGTTGGCTTCACGTCATACAGACTGGCATAGAGGGATTTGCTGATTCTCATGATGTCAGCCTGAGATGACGTTATCGAGCCATCTTCTTCCTTCAGGCTGCTGAGCACGGAGCTCTCTTTGTGCACCTTCTGGAAGAAGAAACGTGAGCACGTCTCGTCCTGCTCCACTGAGCGGACTCTGGACCGGAAGATTATCTTGGAGGCCTCCGAGGCAAAGAGCGAGGCTTGCTGGCCCTTCACCTCCTTGAGGTCGTCCGTGACATTGACCCCCATCGTCTGCAGCAGGAGCAGGTTCTGCATACTTTCCTGGAGCTGGGACAGTTTTCCCCACCTCTCTCTCGCCTCCTGAACACCTTTGAGGATGAAGAACCTCTTGATGTTGCCTTTTACTGTTTCCCACCAGTCCGCTGGAGACTCAAAGAGGGGCTTCACGGTTCTCCAACCTGCGTAGTCCCTCTTGAGCTCCTCAATGTTTCCCGGGGTCAACAGCTTTGTGTTCAGCTTCCACGTAACCTTACCAGCCCAATACTCACCTGTAGGTGACAGTCGGCCGGCAGGTGGCAGTGGTCAGAGAAGAACACCGGCTTGATGTCGGTGGATCTGACCGAGAGCGTTCGGGACACAAACAGGTAATCTATCCTTGAGCGGATAGACCCGTCTGCCCATGACCAGGTGTATCTACGCTGCACTCCATCTGTAAGGGTGCTGAAGACGTCGTGCAGCTTGGCATCTTTTACTGTGTCCTTCAGGGCTCTGGACGTGGCGTCCAGTTTACTGTCACCCCCGCCGGATTGTCCATCTGCATCAATGATACAGTTGAAGTCTCCGGCCAGAATGACCAGCCTGCAGGACGGCCAACTGTTCACTCTTACCCACTGGGGCGTACACACTAATCAGTCTCAGGGGAGCATTCCTGTACATGACGTCGATGACAAGGAGGTGCCCGCCCACCACCTCCTTAACCTCAGAGATGGTGAAGTTGCCTCCTCGCAACAGGATACCTGGGCCGAAGGCGCGGCTATTGTTGCCCCCGACCAAACTGAAGGCCCATGGGCCCACAAGCTCGACCATCTCCTGTAGCTGCTGAGGTGCGGTATCCCACACTCCTGCAGAAACAGGACGTCGGCTTTAAAGTTGGCCAGGAAGGCCATCGTAGAAACACATCACGTAGCCGATTTGATGCTACGCACATTGATGCTGGCAATTCTTTTCCCCATTTTAACAGTTTACGAAGTTACCAGTGTCCATTTGTTGCTGGTCTTGCCTCTCTGGGGTAGCTGTGTGCATCCTTGTGGTGACGGCAAACTGCTGGACCCTCCCAGGGCTGAGGTAGCTGTCCGGCTCCACGCTGGGGCCATTTCCCCGCTCTGGTGTCTTCGAGTCAGGCCCAGAGTCCGCACAGTGCAGTTCTCCATCTGACAGCGGGGCTGTCATAGGACCGTTGGTCCCAGTTTCCTGGAGCTGTGGTCCGGAGGGTACCCCTTGGTTCTCATTGGGTGGGGGGAGGTCTTTACCCATCCCCTCAGAGGGATCGTCTTTTCCTGCTTAGCGGTGCTGCCCTCCTTTCTCCCTGTGGCGCTTTGTCTCTTCCTCTGGTGACAACCCTCCTTGCGCCTGTCCTCACCGTCAGAAGAGCTGCCTGTATCCTCGTCGTGTAGGTGTCGCTTCCCCCTTTGCTGGGTGACTTTGGGGGGGCTGGTGAGGTTTCCTCTTCCTGCTTTTGACAGTAATCCAACCCTCTGCCTCCTTTGTTCCCTCCTCTTCCATTTCCTCCGTCTTGAAAGAGCTTGGATCGGATGCTGCACCTCCCCGCTGTCTGCCATCTGCTCTGCTACAGTCTGCCCTTCCTTCTGGGCGGCTCCAGACACCGTTCCCGTGCTGTTTTGTGGTACCTTGCTGGTCTTAGGCGGTCCACGGCTCGTGTTGCCACCTCTGGCCATCTGTGCATAGGCGGCGGCCCCTCATCTTGGGCAGACCTTGTACATTTGGCCCGCCTCTCTGCACAGATTACAGTTCTTGGTCTCTTTACATTCCTTGGTCGGGTGGCCTTCTTGCTTTCAGTTTCGTCGCTTACAATCCGCCGCCATGTGGCCTGACCTCTGTTTGCACTTGATATCATCAACTGGGAGGTGGCCCCTCAGATGAATTCCGTCAGCTTTGCAGGGTGTGGGAGAGAGAGCTAGGCATTGAAGTCTCCTCAGAGGCATGGCAAGATATTTGGGAAAACGCAAGAAAGATATCAATTTGCAATAGGACCCATGCTTTACAGTTGAAGATTCTCCACAGGATCCACTTGGTTCTGGATCATTTGTCAAAATTTAAACCAGGGTATCTTCAACATGCCCCAAATGTAAAGTTAATACAGGTGGAGAAGGACCCGATTTCTCTTCTTCTAGACCTGCCCTGTGTATTCCCTGTAGATGCGCATAAGATAAAACTTTTCAACATCGTCACTTTTTGAGCAAGAAAGAATATCTCATTAGGTTGGGTGTCTGAAAATCCCCCGGGCTTGTCAGGTTGGCTTAAGATTGTTATGGAGCATATCCCCTTGGATTTTCTTACAAGTATGGTACACCACAAAATTGAGAATTTCTATAAGACACGGTGACCTTTTTGGACTACCTGGACATAAATTTATCTGCCACACTAAGAATGGCTCTTACATCGCCATAACGAGTGTGCTTTACGAGTCCAATATCCAGAGATAGGGAACTGCGAATGTATGAATATGTGAAAATTAATGCTCTTTATATTTGAGAGTTAGTGTTTTGTTTTGCTGAGCTGTATTAATATTATTTATCAGTTTGTTGTTGGTTATTATCTATTTAGTTAAGTAGTTGAGGTTTTTATGATATATTTTTTATGTATAGTATTACATTTGTATATGAGGGTGGTTTGGGTTTTCTAAAAAGAAAAATAAAGAAAACAAATTTACAGCATGTAAACAGGCCCTTCGGCCCAACTAGTCCACACCGACCCATCCCCCTAACTAATGCACCTAACTCTATGACCAATTCACCTGACCTGCACATCTTTTGACTGTGGGAGGAAATCAGAGCACCCAGAGGAAACCCACACAGACACGGGGAGAATGTGCAGACTCCACACAGTCACCCGAGGCTGGAATCGAACCCGGGTCCCTAGCGTTGTGAGGCAGCAGTGTTAACCACTGAGCCACCGTGCCATTCTTTTTTTACGTACTTTCCTTGTATTGTTTTGAATTGTATTGTTTTGTATTTGTTGTAATATTTAAAAATCTATTTTTCAGTAAAAATATATTTAAAAACAAAAGAGGACAAGGCAGTGCTGCCAATAACTTCAGGCTGAATTCAGCTGTCGGCTCTCATATTAAATACATACAATTATAAGATGGAGCACCATCCACAGGCCAAACAGTGAATGCGGATGCATTGAGCTGCCTTCCCCCTGGCAGATACACCACCAGTGGTACCACCACTGGAAGAGTCTATAATTGTTTTAAATTTTCTGTTGCACTTCCAGTCACAGATGACAATATCAGATGTCGGACTCATGAAGATCTGATCCTGGCAAAACTGAAACAGCTGGTGGTGGTAAGGGAAACTAAAGGGCTGTCACAACCAGAAATGAAACCCTTTTTGGACCCAGAGAGCCTATTTATTGCTTTTAAAGTTGGTTGGTCAACATGTGACCTACGTTTTTTTCATTGGGGCTATAGGCAAGCAATATGTCCTTCTCACTCCTGCAAAATTCACCACAATGTTGAGGCCTCAAAGATCGTGCAGAGGTCATTTACTAGAATGGGACCAGACATTGACAATTTCAGTTATATGGACAGGCTGGAGAACCCAGGGTTGGCCAACTCAGAGGAGGTTAAGGAGAGATTTAAAACCATTAAGTATTTTGATAGTGAAAGTAAGAAGAACTATTTCCACTGAGAAGAATCAATCCAGATAAGATGAGAGATGAGAAACATTCTTCTTATTCAGTGAGTGTTAATGAAGGGATCTGCGGGACAGCTACTACAGTCTCCATGTATCATCCAGTGTGGCATCTGAGCATAACACAGCACAGATCATTCAGCAAAGCATGATACAATATAAGGCACCAAGTTGTGAAGAGGGCCACATTTCACATCATCAATAGTGAGCAGAACCAAAACCTTGTTACATTCAGCCATGCTAAGTAGCAGCAGTGGTCTCTGCTTTATCACTGTGCTGGTGCAACCTCAGACTGAATTAAAAAGATCACTTAAAGCAGAAGCATGGACCAGCCAGAATGAACATGTTGCTCAATATCCAGTGGTGCCTGGCTATCCATTGCCATTTATCAGTCACATTCTCCTACAATTCTTCACCCGAGTGAATAGTGGAGAGCCTGGAAGATTAAATTTATTCAAGGCTTGATTTTGGAAATCAAGGATTAATGGAGGGCAATTAGCAAAATGGAGCTGAGGCCACAACCACGTCAGCCATGATCAAGATGAATGGTGGAGCAGACTAATAGAGCCAAATACCCGCTCTTAATTCTTGTGTCCTTATGTCAGAATAGATGTCTCACAGACCACAGAATGTATTACACAGTGCATGGCATGTGGTTGTGTGTAAGCAGATAGGTCAGTGCGTGAGGGGCTATGTGCAAGTGTGGCAGAGGTGGTTGGTTGTGGGAGGTGTGTGTGTGTGTGTGTGTCTTGTATTTGTGTGAAAGTGTGTTTGTATTCATATTAGGATGGGGGAAGAAGACTTTCTAATGTGGTATACGGAGAACTTGGTTGAATTCACTTGAATCTGAAAATTAACATTTTAGTACTTTACACACAAATTTCCATTGATTGACATGTTTAATGTGTTGATATGCAAAGGTGAGCTTTAATTATATACTGCATGTTCTAATTGCTGTTTTGTTTTTGTTGGTGTCTGAGGTCAGGCTAATTTTCATGTGTAAATGGTTTTGAGAAATACTCACACAACCCAACAGAAATCAGAAATTTCTGTCTCAGACGTTCCAATTGACACCCTTGAATTCACAGCTTCTGGAGATAAAGTCCCAGATTTCCATTCCCCTATCTGTGAAAATATATGCCTTTAGTTCTCTGTTAATTGTCGTAGTTCTCATATTAAATTTGGCGTCTTATTTGACTCCAGAACCAGAATAAATAGCTTTTCCATATTTCCCCCAGCCTATATTGTCAACAAATTGCTAGAAGCAAACTGGCAGGTACAAAAAGCAATCAAAAAGCCTTACGCAATGCTAGTCACAGAAGCTGAGAGATGGAAGTGAGGTTTCAGTTACATACAAATGTACAAATTAGGAGAAGTAATAGGCCATTTGGCTGCTTGAATCCACTCTGCCATTCAATAAGATCTGGCTGATCTGTGTTTCAAATTCTACATTCCACCTACCCTGATAACCTTTGACCCCTGCCAAACAAGAATTTATTGACCTCCATTTGAAAACTATTCAGATACCTCACTTGCACCACCTTTTCAGTGTGAAAGTTGCACTTCTGAGAGAACTCTTTGAAAGAAAGAAACTCCCTTTATCCCTGCCCTAAAAGGGATATCCTTAATTTTTAAACAGTGTCCCACAATTTAGATGGACATACAAGAAGAAACATTCTTTCTAAGTCTAACTTGTTGAGACATTTCAGAATTGTATACACTTCCATCAAGTCACTCCTTCGAACATAAAATCCGTCATATTATAGAATCCCCACAGCAGGTCATTTGAGCCATTGAGTCCACCCGAACTCTCTGAAGTGTATCCCACTCAGACGGCACCCCCACCCTATTCCTGCAATCCCCAGGACTACTCCATCTAGCCTGCATACTATAGGTAATTTAGCATGGCCAATCCACCTAATCTGCACATCTTTGGTCTATGGTAGGAAACTGGAGCAGCCGGAGGAAACCATGCGGACCCATGTAGAACAGGCAAACTCCATGCAGAGTCACCTGAGAGTGGAATCTTCTAAACTTCAGTAGAAGCAAGTCCAGCCTGTCCTACCTATTCTCATAAGACAACCTACTCATTCTAAATAAATAAAACCAAAACTGCACCGAGTATTTGAGACCTGTTGTAAAATAGAACAACTTATGCTACACTTTTCACAGTCTCATGATATCTTCATTGCTAAATAAGTGGCAAATAACATTCACACCACACAAATGCCAGGCTATGATCATCACCAATAAGAAATAATCTAACCATCGACCCTTGGCATTCAATAGTGTTACCATTATTGAATCCTCAATTATAAACATCTTTTGGTTGTCATTGACCAGAAACTCAACTGGACTCACCACGTAAACACAGATCAGAGGCTAGGAATACTGCAACAAGTAAGTCACCTCCTGACTCCCCAGAGCCTGTCCACCATTTACAAGGCACAAGTCAGGAGTGTGATGGAACACTCTCCACTTGCCTGGATGAATGCAACTCCAACAACACTCAAGAAGCTTGATGCCATAAGCCCACTTGATTGGCACCACATCCACAAGCATCCACTCCCTCCACCACTGAAGCTCAGTAGCAGCAGTGTGTATTACCTGCAAGATGCACTGCAGAAATTCACCAAAGATTCTCAGACAACACCTTCCAAACCCATGATCACTTCCATCTCGAAGGACAAAGGCAGCAGATATATGGGAACACCACCACCTTCAAGTTCCTCTCCAAGCAACGCTCCATCCTGACTTGGAAATATATTGCCATTCTTTCACTGTGGCTGGGTCAAAATCCTGGAATTTCCTCCTGATGGCATTGTGGGTCAAACCACAGCAGGTGGGCTGCAGCGATTCAAGAAGGCAGCTCACCACCTCCTTCTCAAGGATAACTAAGGACAGGCAATTTGCTGGCCAGCCAATAACTACATCCCACAAATGAATTTTAAAAAATGCATCAGGGAAATAGGACCAATGATAGACCAAGAACTCACTGAAATGCTGTAGCCAATTTATACCTAGCAAATTACAATGTGACAGGATCAGAATTTTTTTATGTGATATGGACTGAAGGATAAATATTGGCTAGGACACTATAAAAACTCTCTGATCTCCTTTAAACTAATACCAGGGCTTATGCCCGAAACGTCGATTCTCCTGTTCCTTGGCTGCTGTCTGACCTGCTGCGCTTTTCCAGCAACACATTTTCAGCTCCTTTCATATCTACCTGAGAAAGGAGACTGGACCTTACTTTAATGTGTCATCTGAATTACTGCACTTCTGACAGTGAGGACTCTCTCAGTGCTGCGTGGGACAATTAGCTTCAATACATGCTCAAATCTCTGGACTGAGGCTTGAGTCAGGACCCAAGAGGCAAGGGTGACCCCCACTTAAAGCTGAAAACACTGACAAGCAGGCACCTTAGGGACACACACAGAATTACAACCGTTCACATGTGTAGAATGACACTCAAAAACACACACAGGAAACAGATACACAAATATAGACACACAGGCACAGATAGATACACAGGAAACATAAATACAAAAGTACAAACAGGATCATTCACATAAACTATTTTTAATATTCATTTACAGATGTGAGCAGTGCTACCTCAGCCAGCAATTTTTATCCATTTCCAATATTGTCCTTGAGACGATATTGGGGTGAGTTGCTGCCTTGAACTTCTGAGGTCTTGGGATATAGGGGCACCCACAGTGCTGTTAAGGAGGGAGTTTCAGAACTTTAACCCAGATATGCAAACAGAGTTGCATCCATATAGATGAACATATCGAAAAAAAAAGACTTGGAGCAGGGTTTCTGAGTACTATTGAAAGAATCTATTTTGCCTCTGAATATGGTCACACTTCTTGTTACAGAAGCTGTTACTCTGGGCTAAACGGTTAGTGATGTCTTCAGTGTGACTGTGAGAACACAGACTCTCAATCCCCTCCCATCCTAGACCAGGCTCAATGTCTTAGCACTTTTTCATCCCAACTCATTTCAGGACAAATCAGATTTCCTATTGAGTGAATGCTGCAGATTAGTTCAATCTTTCATCTGCAATCCAGCTCAGTAAACCTACAAAGATTAGTCTAAATGTTTTATTGTGAAGTTTCTCCTGTCTGGGGATTATTAACTGGTTGAACACACTTGAGACGAAAGGGGGAATGAAATGATTGAGAGGTGGGGAGTATAAAACAAGCAACAACTTCAAAAAGACACAGTCAGATCCGTTCTGGACATCTAGGGCCATGAGAGTGTCAGCTGCATCGACTTTAGGCTCTGCCAACACCATCACCAGGAGCTTGTTCACCATAGAAAGCATTTTATCAAGTTCAGTGGGACGGCTGGGGACAGACCCTCAGTGTCTCTCACAGTCTTGCACACTACATCAACCTCTGACAGTACCCAGGGAGGAATCAGCTGTCCAATGCCCAATGTCTCAGCTGGTACCTGTATCTTCACCAATGCCGTTACTGGGTACTGCCATACATGGAGTCTGCTTCAGTACTCACTGCTGCAACCAAACGGGATACAATGCGCATGGCTGCTCATCAACATCAGGTAATGGCTGACATTGGCTCAGGGTGAATTACCATTCTCGACCTGTTTAAGTCACAACAACTCAGGAGGGACTTACAAACGGAATATATTTGAAGGGATCACGTGAGTCCTATAAGGAATAAAGAGTCGGTTATTGGCTGAGATTTAATTGAGGGGTCTGGATGGTTTCTATCTAGAGTCATGGATACCTGGGAGAGTTTTAGGCTGTAATCCAATGGCAGGTCTGTGTGGGATGTGCATGGAATAACAGATAAATAAAGTGGATTAATACTGGCATCCCAAATGGGGATTGTGAGATTTTTATTTACAAGAATTGAAATAATTCATAACAAATTTATCTTTTTGATCACGTTTTTTTGGAACTTGCATGTTTGTTAACCACTAAAAGGATTTTAAAAATCTAATTGAAGTATCTAAGTTTGACCTGTATAGAATAACAGCTGGGAGTAAGACACAGGTTACAATCTGTAGAAAGAGTTTGGGTGTATCATTCAGCTACTCAGGAGTCCGTTACAGATTGGAATTTAAAGCTAATATAGAATTACAAACGCATGGTAGGAATTTACGAATTGAAGCCATTTGAGCTGATCAAAGAATAACATTACTTTGGAGTTAGTTATAGACTAGGATCTAATCCAGGGGTTCTGTTGACTTATAGATAAAATAACACGAGTGAGTTATACACTGAAATCTAAATGTATGATTTGAGTCAATTATACAATGAGTAATTGGCTAGAGGCGGGGCTCAGGGTGGTTGAGACCTAGGATTGCTTTAACTGCAAAAGTCTTTCAAGTGGTGACTTTCCTTTATGGCTGGAATGACAGATTCCTTTCAGTATAGACCAAAATTTGAATCAAAGAACATAGGAACAGGATATGATCCTTTAGCCACTAAAGTTCACTTTGCCATCCAATCATCATCCATTTGTTACGATCCCCATGGGGAATCCATAAAACAAAATAATTTATCCAATGATGCACAAATGAAGAAACTGCAAACAAGAGTCCACTTTTTATGACGTCCATCTCAGAGTTAGTAGCTCATCATTCCATTTTCAGCCACATAGTTCTTCCAAGCAGAGTTCCAGTCACTCAACTTCAAGGACTTAGTTGATTCTCCACCAGTTAGTCCTTTGTGTGAACAGGTTTTGCTTATGTAATCTTCCTAAAGATTTTTAGAAATGAGCTTATGGTAGTGTGAATCTAACAGAACTGCCATTATCTTTTGCATGATTGAAATTTTCAAGGAGGTGACAAAGGTGATCGAAGAGGGTGGAGCATTGTATGCTGTCTACATGGATTTTAGAACCGGGTCTATGGTGCTGTTGGGCAGCAGTGCTAACCACTGTGCCGCCCTCATCCCACCACAGCAAATGGTGGAATTTGAATTCTATAAAAATCTAGAAGTAAGAGTCTAACGATGACCAGGAATCCATTGTCAATTGTCAGTAAAATCCATCTAGTTCACTAATGTCCTTTAGAGAAGGAAACTGCCATCCTTGACATGGTTTGGCCTACATGTGACTCCAAACCCACAGCAATGTAGTTGACTCTTAACTGCCCTCTGGGCAATTAGCAATGGGAAATAAATGGTGGCCTAGCCAGTGATGCCCTCATTCCGTGTACGAATAAAAAAGTGTGCCATATGCTTTCTTTACCATCTTAACTACTTGTGTTGCTACTTTCAGAGGGCTATATATGGAGAATAGCTGTGGGGCGGATGTTTTTCTCACTGGACATTTCTGCCACAATGATCAGTACTGGGTCTTCATTGTTTATAATTTATATTAATGATCTAGGTGAAAATATAGGTTGTCTATTAGTGAGCTTGCATATGATACATAAATTGGTAGATAGTGAGGAAGGTTGTCAAAGGATGCAGCAGGATATAGTTTTCCTGTTGCAAAACTGGGTGGAGAAATGGCAGGTAAGGTTTAATCTGGACAGGTGCGAGGTGATGTACTTTGAGAGGTCAAATGCAAGAGGAAAGCATACATTAAATGGCAGGACCCTTAGTACCATTGATATACAGAGGGATCTTGGGGTCCAAATGGCAACAGAAGTGGGTAAGATGGTAAAGAAGGCATATGACATGCTTGCCTTCATCATTTGGGGCACTGAGTATTGAAGTTGGGAAGTCATATTGCAACTATTGTTTAGTTGGGCCACATTTGGAGTATTTTGTGTAGCTCTGATCTCCATAGCATTGGAAGAATGTGAAGGCTTTGGAGAGGGTACAAAAGCAGTTTACCAAGATATTGCCTGTATTGGAATATATTAACTATCAGAAGAGATTAGATTAAATTAGATTATTTACAGTGTGGAAACAGGCCCTTCGACCCAACAAGTCCACACCGACCCGCCAAAGTGCAACCCATCCAGGCCCATTCCGCTATATTTATCCCTTCACCTAACACTACGGGCAATTTAGCATGGCCAATTCACCTAACCTGCACATTTTTGGACTGTGAGAGGAAACTGGAGCACCCGGAGGAAACCCACGCAGACACAGGGAGAATGTGCAAACTCCACACAGTCGCCTGAGGTGGAAATTGAACCCGGGTCTCTGGCGCTGTGAGGCAGCAGTGCTAACCACTGTGCCACTGTGCCGCCCGCATGGTTGAACAAACTTAGATTGTTGTTGGTAGAGTGTTGGAGGCTGAAGGGTGACCTTTTAGAAATATATAAAACTATGAGAGACATGAATAGGATGGATAGTCAAGTCTTTTTTCCAGGATGAAAATGTCAAATCCTAGGGGCATAGGTTTAGTTGAGACAAGAAAGTTTAAAGCAGATGTGTAAGGCAGGTTTTTTTGTACAGAGGTGATAGATACCCAGAAGGCAAAGCCACAAGAGGTGGTAGAGATTGAGATTCAAAGATGGGGCAGCATGGTGGCTCAATGGTTAGCATTACTGCCTCACAGCGCCAGTGACCTGGGTTCAATTTCAGCCTTGGGCTGTGTGGAATTTGCACATTCTCCCTATGTTTGTGTGGGTTTCTTCTGGGAGCTCTCATTTCCTGCAACAGTCCAAAGATGTGCAGGTTAGGTGGATTGGCCATGCTAAATTGCCCACTGTATCCAGGGATGTGTTAGTTAGGTGGATTAGCCATGGGAAATGCAAGGATAGGGGGTGAATTTTCTGCTTCCACACTATAGGGATCCTAAGCAGATACAATAGCAACATTCAAGATGCATTTAGTCAGACACATGAACAGGCAGGGAATAGAGGGATATAGCAAATGGGATTAAGAATGGAATCATGGTCAGCACAGACATGGTAAGTGATGGGCCTGTAGTTGTGCTGGACTGTTCTATGTTCTATATATACCTCAGAAGGAGCAGAATATTGAAATCAGAGTCAGGGCATTCAGGGTAATGTCAGGAAACTTTTTTTCACAACAAGTGCATTGGAAAGTTGGAACTCGAATCACAATGTGCAGTTGAGGCTGGGCCTAGATTAGAGTGGTGCTGGAAAAGCACAGCAGGTCAGGCAGCATCGAGGAGCTGGAAAATCAGCGTTTCAGGCAAAAGCCCTTTCTGATGAAGGGCTTTTGCCTGAAACGTCGATTTTCCTGCTCTTTGGATGCTGCCTGACCTGCTGTGCTTTTCCAACACCACTCTAATCTAGACTCTGAGCTCCAGCATCTGCAGTCCTCACTTTTGCCTAGTTGAGGCTGGACATCAATTGAAAGTGTAGGATTTAAGAATGTTGAAATTCTGTTCAGCAAGTGTATTGTGGGCTGTGGAAATAAATCTGAGATACACTGAGAGCGACTGGAATGGTTCAAGCATCTGAACAGCCGACTCCTGTTCCTGTATCACCAATGGTCAGGACTCCCCCATATGCCAGTAGTATTAACATTAACATGTGGTCAGTAACTGGCTCTTACTGGGCTCGGGTACTGGCCCCTCCTCTCTTGCAGGTAACCGAGTCAACGGAGGAGCTGCATGAGCCTCGTCAGTTTTACAAGCGCACACGTCGACATCGAACCATATTTACTGAGGAGCAGCTAGCAGCCCTGGAGGAGTTCTTCCAACGCAATCAATACCCGGATGTGGTCAGCCGGGAGCAGCTGGCTAAACAAGTGCAACTGCGGGAGGAGAGAGTGGAGGTAGTGGTCAGGACATCACTGACTCCTTCCTTCCAACCCCTGCCCCTTACCATTCCCTTCTGCATTTGGTATCCTGAACCCTTCCCTTCTTCACACTTCTTCCTGATCCATCTCCCACCCTTCCCTCTTGGCCTCTTCCCTGAATCCTCACATCTCTGGCTTCTAAGATCTTCCTCCCTTTCCATAATTTCTTCAACATTAGTCCATTCTCCTTAGACTTTTACCATGCCCTTAAGATTCCACATATCCTGCTTACAAAAGAATGAAAGATTCACATTTTTGTGTGTCTTTCATATTCGTAGAGCAACTGAGAAAATTTTACAGTCAAAGAGTTATTTATTTGAAGTTTAGTCAGTGTTGAAATGTAAGAAATGCAGCAACCAATTCGCACAGTGAAGTCAGACATTGCTGGTGAAACTCAGCAGGTTTGGCCACATCTGTGGAGAGTAGGCAGTGTTATTGTTTCGGGCCCAGTGACCATTTTTTTCTATTGTATAGCAAAGTTACAGTGTTGATTCTGGACAAATATTTACTGGGTCTCCCACTCCACTCAACCATGTTGTGGGATCTGATATGTTCACCTGAGAGGGCCAACAGATATTTAATGTCTCATTTGAATGAACTGTTGCCATGAAAATTCAGTGATGGAGGAAAGGGCATTGATGAAGATCAACCTAGGATCTAGGACACTAACTGGAGGAACCCCTGAAGTGTTGTCCTGAAACTGAAGACATTAACCTTCAATTTCAACCATTTCCCTCTGGTGGAAGGCCAAGTGAATGTCAGTGAGCAAGTTATTGTAGAATAGCTGCTTGATAGCAACTTTAATCACATACTAATGGGGCAATAATTAGCAGAATTGAAGTTGTCCTGCTTTTTGTAGACAATTCACATACAGTTATGTTTCCATATTGTCAGATATATGCTGTAGCAGTACTGAAACAACTTGGTTATGGTTAATTCTAGAGGATAAATCTTCAATACTGATCTGAACATTGTTGGGACCCATACCATTTGCAGAATCCAGCCCCTTCAGCTGTTTGTTGATATCACAAGGAGTGTATAGAATTGGCTGAGAATTGGCATCTGTAAAACTGGGAATTCCAGAAAGTGTTCAGGCTGGAACATCTATTCAAAACTTCTGGATGAAGGAGACTTAAAATACCTCAAGCCCTGCCTTTTGCACAGATGTGCTGTCCTCCCATATTATTGAAGACGGCCCTCTGTTCTAGGTTTCACAGCAAGGGGGCGACAGCCTCGCAGTGTCCACCATGTTAAACCACTTCAGTTTCCTATTTTCCTCCAGAGAATATAGACTCAATTTATTCAACCTCTCAACATAGGACAACCCTCTCATTCAGGAACTAATGTAAAGAATGTTCTCCCCACTGCCTCGGATGCAAGTATATCCAGAATTAATTCTGGAGGTCAAAACTGCATACAGTATTCCAGGTACAGTCTCATTAAACCTCTATACAACTGCAGCAAAACTTATTCCTGGACTTCAATCCCCTTCCAATGAAAACTGACATGTCATTATCCCTTCCTGGTTTCTAGTGTGCCATGATTCTCTGTGTTCCTTGGATTAATATATGCAACTAGCAATATTCCAGTGTTCCTATGAACAAAATTTCCAAGTTTCAAATCTTCAAAAAATATCCTACTTTTCTATCCTATTAACCTAAGTGAATAACTTTCCACTTGCCCACATCTCATTCCGTCTGCCAACTTGTTGCCGACTCATTTAATTGCCTATGTCCCTTCACAGTATCTGTGTTCTCCTCACAGTTTACATTCCCATCTAACTTTGCATCATTAGCAAACATAGATACATTTCACTTGGTTTCTTTGCCAAAGTCATTATTTTAGGTTATAACTAGCATTGATCCATTTTGCACTCCTCCAGTTATAGTCCACCAACAGGAAAACGCATGTTTCATTTGCTCACAGTCCATTAATCAATTTTCTACTGATGCTAGTATACACCTCAAATCCACACAGTCTTATCTTTTGTGTGACATCTTACAAAATGTCTTTTGAAAATTCAAGGACAGTATATTGCATCTCCTGGTTCTGCTTTAATTGGCAGTACTAGCTCTAACCCCCATCCCCCCCAAACAAACACTAAAAAGTTATCAAACACCATTTCCCTTTTATAAAACCATGATGACTTTGTCTGATCACGCTATGATTTTCTAATAGATCTTCTTCTTGATAAATTATGGCCTATGCCCTAACTCTTATTATTGACTGGACTTTTGCCCCGAAACAGGAGGCAGGGGATCCACTAAGAGCCAACTGAGCCATCATTACTGCCCCCCTGATGTCACCATGGGAGGCCTGACAGGTCTCATTGGGTGAGCCAGTCCACGAGAGAGGTGCCACCTTTGTGGGCTTCTTTTGCCAGTTGCAGGTCCCCCGCAAATCTTTTGATTCATGTTTACCCTCATTCCTACCCTGTTTAACCTCTTCCAGGAGCTCCACGTACCCCACCCTAGCATAGCCTACCAGTTTGCCTGGCAAGATTCTGGGGCTTAGTTGACAGACTCACCTCAGGCCAATTAACAGCCTGACTGCTGTTAAATGGTCACAGCATCAACCAGCCAGAGAGGGCAAGGAGCTGGGGTGAGATCGTCCCTGACATTTACTGAGTGTCTGATTTCCCTCAGATATGTTGTTTGGCCCATTGATTTGCAGTATTTGCTCCTGAACCTTTAGATATCCCATAGTTCTGCCTGTGAAAGGCAGTTGAAGTTTTGATTTCAGTTTGATTGTTTCAATTTATTTTTGATTCTACATGTCTCTCTCTGAGTGTTCTCATACTGATTCTGCCTCATTTCTCTTTGATATTGTGGTTGACTGGCTAATTGCCACAGATTCTTACAGGTTAGAGGACTCCTGGCTGTCAGCCTGATGTAAAGCTCTGATAGTGAGAAAATTTGTTTGCTGCTCTCAACAACATACGTTACTGGTTAACATTTATCTCTCTCAGTTACAGTTGAACTGCTCTTCAAATTGTTTGCATGCTGACAGTGTAGTTTACAGTTTCTCTCAGCTGGTCTCCTTCTGCTTCTATCCAGCAGGTTTGGTTCAAAAACCGAAGAGCAAAATGGAGGCGACAGAACCGTACCACCCTTGATCAGGAAGAACATGGTACCGATGTGAACCAGAAACATAGACCACATTGTGTAAACTGACCACTCTGACCACCTTGGTAAATGCACACTACCACGAAAATCCCCAATCACAATGATGTCCCTCCCCAACCACCTGAATGCTCAATCACACCATGAAAATCGCCAATCACAATGATATTCCTGCCCCACCACACAAACACTGATATTCTTTCTCCCACCACCTGAATCCCCAAAAACACTGCTATCTCTCTCCCAACACCTGAATCACCAAAAACACTGCTATCTCTCTCCCACCACCCGAATCTCCAAAAACACTGCTATCTCTCTCCCACCACCCGAATCTCCAAAAACACTGCTATCTCTCTCCCACCACCCGAATCTCCAAAAACACTGCTATCTCTCTCCCACCACCCGAATCTCCAAAAACACTGCTATCTCTCTCCCACCACCCGAATCCCCAATAACACTGATATCCCTCACCAATACCCAAATCCCCAAAAACACTGATATCCCTCCCCACAACCTGAATCCCCAATAACACTGATTTTGAGGGGAAGCATTGACCTTATGGCTTTATCATTAGATTATTAATCCAGAGAGGAGAAAGTGGTGACTACAGATGCTGGAGATCAACTTCGAGAGTGTGTTGTTGGAAAAGCACAGCAGGTCAGGCAGCATCCGACAAGCAGGAGAATCAACATTTCAGGCATTAGCCCTTCATCAGGACCCAGGTTCGAATGCTGCCATGACAGATGGTGGAATTTTAAATCAATTTTAAAAAAGTCTGGATGTAAGAGGCTAATGATGACCATAAATCTATTGTCAATTGTTGGGAGAAACACAACTGGTTGACTAATGTCCTTTAGAAAGGGATATCTGCCAGCCTGACTTGGTCTGGTCTACATGTGACCCCAGATCCCCATCAATGTGGATGACTCTACAATGCCCTCTGGGCAATTAGGGATGGGCATTAAATGCTGACCTAGTCAGCGATGTCTTCATCCCATGAACGAATTTCTAAAAAAAATTCCCTCCCCCTCCACTCAAATGCCCAATCACAATGAAATCTCTCCCCCACCATCTGAATCCCCAATCATACTGATACTCCCTACATCACTCAAATCAACACTCATCCTGATATTTCTTTCCAGCACCTGAATCTGCAATCACACTGATATCTCCCCCCCCCCCACTCCCAGCACACTGGTATCCCCCTTCCATCCAAACCACCAATCATCATGATACCCTGCCCAATATCCAAATCCCCAATCACCCTCAATTTTACCCTCAACACCTGAACAGCGATATCTCCCTCAACAGTGATATCTCCCCCCACAACACTGTTATCCCCCTTCCATCCAAATCCCCAATCATTCTGGTATCCCGCCCAACATCCAAATCCCCAACTACCCTGAATTTTCCCCTCAACACCTGGATCCCCAATCACAATGATATCCCTCCCCAACATAATCCAAATCTCCAAACATACCGGAATGCCCAATTGCACTGATATACTCCCACAACCAAATCCCCAGTCGCACCAATATCCCCAACATCACCCGAATCCCCAATTGCACTAAAGATACACAGGTTAGGTGAATTGGCCATGTTAACTTGTCCATTGTGGTCAGGGATGTGAAGGTTAGGTGCATTAGTCAGGGGTAAATACAGGCTAATAAGGTTTGGGTGGGTTACTCTTCGGATTGTTGGTATGAATTGTTGGACCAAATAGCCTGTTTCCACACTGTAGGGATTCTAATTCTAATATGACAACTCAATGGCTAAATGGTTTATTTTTGTTCCTACATCCTTTAATGTTATGAAGTGGCAGTACAGATACAATGGGGTCTGAATGATTTCTTTCTTCTGTGTAATCATTCTTTGATTCCATGTCCTACTGGAGGAAATTGCTAACCACTGAGTGAGAAGGACTCCTTATTTGAGGAAAATGGAAGAAATACCAGGAGTGCTGGTATGGAACTTTGCATCATCAGAATGGAGTCAAAGTGAAGAAAACTAGGTGAGGTGGAGTTTAGATTAGATTCCCTATAGTGTGGAAACAGGCCCTTCGGCCCAACAAGTCCACACCGACCCTCCGAAGAGCAACTCACCCAGATCCGTTACCCTACATTTACCTCTGACTAATGCACCTAACACTACAGGCAATTTAGCATGACTAATTCACCTAACCTGCACATCTTTGGACTGTGGGAAGAAACCGGAGCACCCAGAGGAAATCCACACAGACGCGGGGAGAATGTGCAAACTCCACACAGACAGTTGCCCGAGATGGAAATTGAACCCGGGTCCCTGGCGCTGTGAGGCAGCAGTGCTAACCACTGAGCCACCGTGTGCAAATTCCTTCCAGGAAAAAGTGCCTGAGTGAGTGTAGTCAGGGAACCTGTAGTGGGAGTCACTTGATTTATAGTAAACATTGGTGGACAATGAAGATTGGGACAGTGAAATCAAGAATAGGAAGAGTCAGACAGGGATCATATGAAATGAGGGAGGAGTGAAAATTGTAAACAAAGTTATTGAGATTTTCCAGTGTAGTGACAGCATAAAGCAACAATTATATAGCTGTCAATTTACCAGAATAAAGTAAAACTGGTACACAGTATGTTAGAATGATATAGATATCATCCTTTAACAACATCCTGGCCTAGGCTGATAGGTATCATGTAACAATCATAGAACACAAATATTAGGCAAAATTATCTGCAACAAGAGAGAATCTAGCCAACTCTTCTTTACATTCAATGGCATTATTATCACTGAATTCCCCCACAAACATTTGCATTTACCACTAACAAGAAACGGAATCACCATATAAATATTCTGACTACAAGAGCAGTTCAGGACAGGAATTTTGTGGATAATGCACCTCCCATTTCCCTAAAGTCTGTTCACATAGAATCCCTAGTGTGGAAGCAGGTCATTCAGCCCATCGAGTCCCTCTGAAGAACATCCCAGATTCACCTCCCACCCCCAACCTCACTCTCTGTAATCCTGCATTTCCTATGGCTAATCCACCCAACCTGCACATCCCTGGGCAATTTAGCATAGTCAATATACCTAACCTGCACATCTTTGGACTGTGTGAGGAAACCCACACAGAGACAGTGAGAACATGTAAACTCCATAAGAGTGTGGAATCGAACCCTGGTCCCTAACCACTGAGTCACTGTGCCTCCCTATCTACGAGACACAAGTTAGGAGTGTGATTGAATATTCCCCATTTGCCTAAATTGCTGCTGCTCCAAAAACATTCTAGAAGCTTAACACTATCCATGGCAAAGCAGCCTGCTGGACTGGCATCCCACTCATCATCTTCAACATTCATTCCTTCCACCACCAACTCACATGGCAGCAATAAGTACCACCTACCAGCTGCACAACTCACCGAGTCTTTTTGACCACACCTTCTAAACTCATGACCTCTAACATCTAGAACAATAAGGGCAGCAGATGCATGGGAACACTATCACCTGCAAGTTCTGGTTCAAGCTAAACACCATTCTGACTCAGAAATATACCGCTGTTCCTTCACTGCCGCTGGATGAATTGTGAAACTCCCGTCTTAACAGCATTGTGGGTCATTATGAATATGAATTTTGTAAACCAGCTTTGAAATTTAAGGGGAAACAGAATAAGAATAGTCAGGATGGCTTTGTGTGTGGAAAATCATGTCTCACGAACTTGATTGCACTTTTTGATGAAGTACCATAGAGGACTGATGAGGGCAGAGAGGTAGACGTGATCTATATAGACTTCAGTAAGGTATTCAACAAGGTTCCTCATGGGAGACTGGTTAGCAAAGTTAGATCTCATGGGATACAGGGAGAACTAGTCATTTCTCCCTGTAATGTACTGTATCCAGCTACCTGAAATATACCTGGATACAGAACTGGCTCGAAGATAGAAGACAGAGGGTGATGTTGGAGGGTTGCTTTTCAGACTGGAAGGCTATGACTAGTAGTGTCTCACAAAGATCGGTGCTGGGTCCACATTTGCATTTACCACTAACAAGAAGTGGAACCACCATATATGTGGGGAAAAAAATCTGTCACCCTGCCAACACACAATAGGCCCACAAAAGCAACATTGGCCAAACTGTACCAAAACACCCAGAGTGCCTCAGCAGGGACCAAGCAGGCTGACAAGTAAAACTAGACAGCACTTGCAGACAAGGGTATACACTTTAAGTGCCCACTAAACAATGACAGAGCACCACAGCTATCCCAAAGCCCGGAAGGGAGTTTCACAACCCAGCAATACCGAAGCCACACAAAGAACAGGTCAGACAGAGATGCACCAGCAAGAGCACTACTCCCAGGACAAGACAATGGAAGCACCTCCCTGCTTCACAGGAGACATTAGCAACTGCGAAGAGGAATGGAAGCTCTGGACCCATCAATACTGTCAGAATGTTGCTTTGTGTACAGAGTTAGGACATTCCTCTGATAACTGTTTTCCAATTAGCATCATTGTAACTAGATTACTCCATTTCCAGATACATTGTATTTTTCCCCATTTCTAATTAGCACTATTGTGCAGGATTATTATAAAAACTGGCTTCTTCCTCAGCTCAAGGAAGAGACATTCGTGGCTCCTTGGACAGACTGTCTGTGCTGTTTCAGCTTAGTCAATTTCTTTTCCAGTGATATCACATGTAATAAACAGCATGTCAATTTCACTCCGATCTCGTTTGTATGGTCTCTATTTTATTGGGCAAATTTCTCCGACAATATAAATATTTTGACTACAAGAGCAGTTCAGGATGGCAATTTTGAGGTGGATAATGCACCTCCCATTTCCCTAAAGCCTATTCACATAGAATTTCTAGTGTGGAAGCAGATCATTCGACCTATCTAGTTCACCTGACCCTCTGAAGAACATCCTAGACTCACCAGCCCCTAAACTATCATTTACATAAATGATTTGGGATGTGACCATAAGAGGTATCATTAGTAAGTTTGCAAATGACACCAAAAGTGGAGGTGCAGTGTACAGATTACCTCAGAGTATAATGGATCTTGATCAGATAGGCTAATGGATAGAGGAGTGGCAAATTGAGTTTAGTTTAGATAAATTCGAGGTGCTGCATTTTGAAAAGGCAAATCAGGGCAGATCTTATATATTTAATGGTAAGGTCCTGGAGAGTGTTGCTGAACAAAGAGACTTTGGAGAGCAGGTTCATCGTTCCTTGAAAGTGGAGCTGCAGGAAGATAGGATACAGAAGAAGGTGCTTGGTATGCTTTCCTCTATTGGTCAGAGCATTGATTATGGGAGTTGGGAGGTCATCTTGCGGCTGTACGGGACATTGGTTAGGCCACTTTTGGAATATTGCATGCAATTCTGGTCTCCTTCCTATCGGAAGGATGTTGTGAAACTTGAAATGGTTCAGAAAAGATTTATCAGGATGTTGCCAGGGCTGGAGGGTTTGAGCTATAGGGAGAGGCTAAATAGGCTGGGGCTGTTTTCCCTGGAGCATCAGAGGCTGAGGGGTGACGTCATAGAGTTTTAGAAAATCATAAGGGCATGGATTGGATAAATAGACAAAGTCTTTTCCCTAGGGTGACGGAGTCCAGTGAAACAGGTCATAGGTTTAGCCTGAGAGGGGAAAGATATAAAACAGCCCTAAGGGGCAACGTTTTCACACAAAGGGTGGTGTGTGTATGGAATGAGCTGCCAGAGGAAGTGGTGGAGGCTGGTACAATTACAACATTTAAAAGGCATCTGGATGGGTATATGAATAGGAAGGGTTTAGAGGGATATGGGTCAAGTTCTGGCAAATGGGACTGAATTAGGTTAGGATATCTGGTTGGGGGCATTTCCGTGCTGTACATCTCTATAACTTTATGACTTTACCTGCAAAGTGTCTCTTAAAGAACTCTACCTGGTAACAGGGCAGGCTGCCTGGTTACATTGGGATAGGTTCAGATGTAAATTAGACACAAAGTTATTCCTAAATAAGGCTAGAGCAGCTGGGGTTGCCTGGGCAGACGTCCAAAGATTTGAGACAGAATGAGAGAGAGAGAGAGAGATGGAGGAAGGAAAGTACAGAGTGGCAGAGGACTTGGGATGGTACATAGTCATCAGGAAAGATGGTGTTCTTTCTGTGAGCTGCCAGGCATCCCATACAAGCTGAGGAATCAGGGATATTCATCCTGGTGTATCCACAAGGGGAGGAATCACCGGAATAGGTCTTATTTCTAGAATTTCCAGGACTTTTCTGAAAACTGGACAAGCACACTTTGACAGTCTCTTGATATTACAGCTCAGTGAAATGGTAGAATTGAAACTGTTCAAAGTAAGGAGTGATACTTGACCAGTTCTTATGAATGTGGGATGTAAAATATGACTTGTATGAAACTCCTAGTCTAGTTAAAAAGTTATATGGGGAATATCTTTTCTTTAGTGTGTTACTTGCTTACTGAACATCATTGTTGCTTTTTGGTCATTTGTTTCAGTAAAAAAGAATTTATTGATCTCTGACAGCATTGCAACAAGATGTACTTGTATCTTGCAGACTGCAACAGTAGGAGACAGCAACTCACCACCACCTGCTCACAGACAATTGTCGATCCACACTGGGTTTTACCAGTGACATGAATGAATTGAAAAGGCTGAATATAGACAGGAAATATAAAATTGTTGAAACCTGAGCAGGTTCTGATTGGAACACTTTTTATTTGAAGGAAATGAGTGGAGTTAATGAGTTGAATCTGACAAAGAAATGTGATGGTGAATTAATCTATGTGGCTTCAGTAGACAAGCAGAAGAATAGTTTCATTGACAGACATCTTTTATAGAACTAGAAGAAAATGAGGACTGCAGATGCTGGAGACCAGAGTTGAAAAGTGTGGTGTTGGAAAAGCGCAGCAGGCCAGGCAACATCCGAGGAGCAGGAGAATCGACGTTTTGGGCATAAGCCCTTCTTCAGGAATGAGTTTTTTTTATAGAACCTCAAATTGTGAGAAGATTGATAAATGTCAGATAAAAAGAGGTAAAAACAATGACTGCAGATGCTGGAAAGCAAATACTGGATTAGTGGTGCTGGAAGAGCACAGCAGTTCAGGCAGCATCCAACGAGCAGCGAAATTGACGTTTTGGGCAAAAGCCCTCCTGATGAAGGGCTTTTGCCCGAAACGTCGATTTCGCTGCTCGTTGGATGCTGCCTGAACTGCTGTGCTCTTCCAGCACCACTAATCCAGTAAATGTCAGATAAATTTGATTGAGCTTTTTGATGAATTAGAATTATGTTTTATTGTCACATGTGCTCAAATTCAGGAATACATAGGTTGGTGAAACTTGTATAAAGTCACCATTTCCAGGACTATCTTAGATACAAGGTACCTACAAAATCTTGGGTACAGAATAGAAAAATAAAAGAATAAAATTTTGACATTACAGTTCTTCTTAGTACAAAGTAGAAAATAGAGAAATAAAGTTAACAGTTCAGCATTACAGTTCTTCTTTAGCCATGGGCCTGCAGATGCTGAGCTTTCCCCACAAGGCCTCGCACTCCCCACAAGGGCTCAATCTCTCCCCCATGCTGGGCACGGTGTCCTCTCCCACGTGCAGAGCTCAATCGCCTCCATGCTGTCATCTCACCGTTGACTGTCAGCATCCCACCCAGGTTTGCCAGCCACCTTGCTACCAATCAGCTCACCAAACACCTCACCGCCAACAGCTTAACAATGTTACAAAGCTACTTGACTGCTGGAGTTCTGCCCAGCTCACCAGCCACCTTATCACCGAGCACTAGAGTTCTGTTCCAGGCCCCAGCTGCTGCCATGCTCCAGACACCTTCATGACTGAACTGTGTCCAGAAGATAAGTAAAAAATCTAAGAAAAAGAGAGAATAAATAAAAGAAGAGAACGTAAATTGAAAAAGACAAAATAAATGAGAAAATAAGAAAGAAAACCAAAGAAAATCAGATGGAGTAGACGAGCCCTATGTAATATGGTGTCACATGGCAGGCAACTTTGGGATTGATGGGTCCTCGGCAGCATGGATTAGAAGTTGGGTAAAAGATATAAGAGATAGGCCTTTCTCAGATTGGAGGCAATTTGGAAGTGATGTTCCCCAAGGGACTGGTGTTAGGGACACTTACTTTGTCTGATTTATATAAACAATTTGGAGATAGGTGTTGTGGGTAAAGTTGCTAATTTTGCAGATGATAGTAATCTAGGGACAATAGTGAATTGTGAGGATAACGCTAAGCGACTTCAGGGGGACATTGAGAATAGGACTTGACAGCACAGCCTCAGAGTGAAGGGACGACCCTTTAGAACTGTGATGAGGAGGAATTTCTTCAAATAGAGGATGGAAACTACAGAAGGCGGTAGTGTATGTCATACAAAGATAGATAGGTTCTTCAATGAGGCGAAAGTGGGTATTGCAGATGCTGTAGAGTCAAGATTAGAGTAGGGCTGGAAAAGCACATCAGGTCAGGCAGCATCCGAGGAAGGGCTTTTGCCCAAACTTTTGGCCAAAACATCAATTTTCCTGCTCCTTGGATGCTGCCTAACTGCTGTGCTTTTCCAGCACTACTCTAATCTTGACTGATAGATTGGTTCTTGATCAGTAAGGGGATCAGAGGTTACAAGGAGAAGGTGGGAGAATGGAGTTGAGAAATATATCAGCCCTGAAGAACATTGGAACAGATTCAATCTAATGGTCTTCTGGACATTCACAAGTTGGCTAAATGCGTTGACATCTGGGAGATGAATTTCAATGCAGAAAAATTTGAGATAATGCATTTTTGTGGAATAAACATTGAATCAATAAAGGCTCAACACAGGGGAGTAATGGAACAGTGGGACCTCGGGGTACATGTCTATGAAGGTGGCCAGGCAAGTTGAAACAGTTGTCAAGAAGCTTACAGGATTCATGAATTTACAAATAGTGGTACAAAGTATAAAAGAAAGGAACTGATGCCATACCTCTGAAAATCAGATTACATTTGGAATATGTGTTCAGTTCTTGGCAGCTTAGGAAATTTGCTAGAATGACACCAGGGATGAAGGATTTTAGATACTATAGTGATTATAATCCAGATAGACCTCATAGAATATGAGTTCTCTGATTGGGGCTGTTAATCTGGTGCAATCAGGGAGCTCTGGCTAACAAACCAGGAGTGTCAGACATTGTAAAAACAATGACTGCAGATGCTGAAAACCAAATACTGGATTAGTGGTGCTGGAAGAGCTGCTCGTTGGATGCTGCCTGAACTGGTGTGCTCTTCCAGCACCACTAATCCAGTGTCAGACATTGTGTTCACTCTGAGAGCTGGCTTTGAGGGAGATATTTCACTGGCAACAAGAGAAAAGCACCATCCTGAAGAAATTTGCGTGCAACAGTTGTCTTTGCTTTGGATTAAACATTATTTGGCAAACTTGACCTGTTCAATCCTGCTGTCAAAGACCGGGCCCAATATGTGGACAGAATGTGGCTTTTTTCTGGGCACATGACATTGGGGCAGATGAAAATCAACAAGCGATTCTCCTGACAGGTAGGGGACCCGAAGCTTTTTTGGTTATTAGAAGCCTAAGATTACCTGAGGCACCAAATACTAAAGCCTTTCAAAAGTTGACGGATTTAGTTAAGGAATATTACGACCCCAAGCTTTCTCTAATTCTGAGTCACTATTGGTTTTACTCAGCAATTCAAGAACCAGGGGAATAAACATTGGGATTTTTGATGGGGTTAAGACAACTGACAGAGGCATCTGACTTTCGTTTAATGCTTAATGAGATGCTGAGAGACCACTTGGTATGTGAGATTAACGATGTATCCATACAAAAGTGCCTACTAGCTGCAGCTCAACTGGACTTCAAACAGGCACCACGACTGGTTGTATTATTGGAAAATGCAGCAAGTGGAGCATATGAGTTGCAGTGTATTCCAAGAGAAATGGACACACTCACTGCTCCGATTGAGCTTGGAGGAACACCACTTGAGTGAAGGCAATTGCATAGCCTCACTCAGCACATATCCTGAGTAGAGGGATTCTATGTCTGCCCACAGCAAAACCCCAAAACAAAGCCAAGTCTCTGTCAAAAGGTTAAAATTTACTTCAAGATATGGGCTGGCAAGTAGTTAGTGCCGGAATGTGGATTCAAGACAGCAAAAGAATTCCTTTGGATCTAAATTGATTAAGAGAATTCATAGGCTGGTATCCAGGAGAGTTCACACCCTGGAAAGTCCACCTACATCTGGTTTGGAACAGTTAGCAACCAAAATCAGAACCAAGTAAAATAAACATGCACGGTGGTACAGTGGTCAGCACTGCTGCCTCACAGCACCAGAGACCCAGGTTCAATTCCTACATCAGGCAACTGTCTGTGTGGATTTTGCACATTCTCCCCATGTCTGCGTGGGTTTCCGCCCACAGTCCAAAAATGTGCAGGTTAGGTGAATTGGCCATGCTAAAAATTGCCCGTGGTGTTAGGTGAAGGGGTAAATGTAGGGGAATGGTTCTGGGTGGGTTGCTCTTCAGAGGGTTGGTGTAGGCTTGTTGGGCTGAAAGGCCTGTTTCCACACTGTAAGTAATTTAATCTTAACCGGTCATCTGGTTTAAATGGTAGTATATACTGCCTTGGTAGTTTTAGTGATTTCAGTCTTTAACAAAATTTGCTCTGGACTTCAATCTTTTAAAGCTTGCATAAGTGGGCGGCACAGTAGTTAGCACTGCTGCCTCACAGCACCAGAGACCCAGGTTCAATTCCCACCTCAGGCGACTGACTGTGTGGAGTTTGCACATTCTCCCATGTCTGCGTGGGTTTTCTTCCACAGTCCAAAAATGTGCAGGTTAGGTGAATTGGCCATGCTAAAAATTGCCCGTGGTGTTAGGTAAGGGGTAAATGTAGGGGTATGGGTGGGTTGTGCTTCGACGGGTTGGTGTGGACTTGTTGGGCTGAAGGGCCTGTTTCCACACTGTAATGTAATATAATCTAATCTAAAACGTTGGCTAGACTGAGAATCTATACTGGGAACTTTTTAAGCCAGTTAAGGGCACAACTTCGGTTCTGGTCTCTGCTGAGAAACAGCTGGTTCAGTTTTTGGTAATTGTAGTAAAAGGCTCAGGCCCAAGCTTGATGGTCAAAATTGGTTGAGAAAAACTCACCTAGATTTGCTTAACATTTCTCAATTAGAAAATGGCTGCCTGAGTGAAGTCCCAATTAAATACCCAAACATTTGTCAAGAAGATCAAGGGACCATCAAAGGAGCCATGGCCACCTTGCATCTTGACCAGGAAGCAATTGCATGATTTTGCAAGGCCCACTCAGTACCATTTGCCTTATGGGCAAAAGCAAAAGCAGAAATCAGGAGGCTGGAAGCAATGGAATCATCAAACCAGTCTATTTTTGGAAAAGGTGGGACTGGTCATATCAATTGTGAAGCCCAATGGCTCAGTTCGCCTTTGTGGGGATTTTAAACAAATGGTAAACAGCTTTTCACAGCTGGATAAATACCCAGTCCCTCACAAAGAGGATTTATATGCAAAGCTGGCATGGGAGCTGACCTTCACAGAGTTGGGCATGAGCTATGCTTAATTGCAATTGCGGTTAGTTAAGGATTTCCAGAAGTATGCTACAATTCATTCTCATAAGGGTTTGCAACAATATACACAACTGCCATTTGGGTATTGTCAGCCTGTGCAATGTTTCAGTGAAAGATTGAGATCATTTTATACAGTTTACACCAGCTTGCCATATATCATTATAACGTGCTAATAATAAGGAAGACGAATAAGGAGCATTTAGAGAACTTGGACATAGTGGGAATATACCTTAGAGGAAAAATGCATAATCCAAGCATCCCGAGTGATCTACTCGGCCACAGTGTCAAGAAGACTGGGTTACACTAACTGGAAAATAAAGTGAGGGCGATCAAAGGTGCCCTGGCTCTCATATCTTTACCGAAGCTTAGGGTGACATGATGGCTCAGTGGTTAGCACTGCTGCCTCACAATGCCAGGGACCCAGGTTCGATTCCAGCCTTGGGCCACTGGTTGTGTGGAGTTTGCACATTCTCCCCGTGTCTGTGTAGGTTTCCTCCAGGTGCTCCAGTTTTCTCCCACAATCCAAAGATGTGCAGGTTAGGTGAATTGGCCATGCTAAATTGCCTATAGTGTTCAGGGATGTGTAGATTAGGTGCATTAGTCAGGGGTAAATATAGTAGGGTAGGGGAATAGGTCTGGGTGGGTTACTCTTCTGAGGGTCAGTGTGGACTTGTTGGGCAAAGGGCCTGTTTCCACATTGTAGGAATGATTCTTAGGTCTTCCCTCGTTCATACATAACCTGGCCTCTATCCTGGCACCTCTGTATCAACTGTTAAAAAAGGGTCAGCCTTGGAAATGGTCATGTAGCCAAGCCATAGCTTTTAGGGAAGTGAAGAAACCACTATCAGCCTACAAAGGTGCTGGCACACTATGATTCAATTGAGATTTGGTATTGACATGCGATGTCTCCCTGCATGGATCAGGGTTGTCTTAGCTCATAGGTGGCCCAATGAAGAGGAATGCCCAATAACATATGCATCCAGGACTTCAGCTAATGCAGAGCGTAACAAGAGGAGGAAGGTTTGGCAGTCATATGTGGAGCCAGGAACTTCTATCAAAAACTTATGCAGATATTAAAGTTGGAATAATAACTGACCACAAAACTCTGCTGGTTCTGCTTAAAGAGGACAAGATTGTGCCACCCATAGCTTCAGGCTGACTTCAACGGTGGGCTCTAATACGAACTGTGTATAATTACAATTGGAACACTGTCCATGAGGCCAAGTAGCAAACGTGGATGCAGTGAGCCACCTCCTATTGGCAGATAAATAACCAGCAGTACTGCCACCGGAGAAGTCCATAGTGGACACACTTCCCAATCACGGCTGACCAGATCAGACTTTGAACGCAAAAAGCTCTGGTCTTGGCAAAACTGAATCAGCTGATGGTGATGGGGGAAACTAAAGGGCTGTCACAACCAGAACTGAAACCTTATTGGACCTTATTAGACCCAGAGAGACCAGATCACAGATGAGGACAGCATATTATTATGCAGACCAAGAGTTATTGTCCCAAGCACAGGTGACCACCAGATACTGGATGAACTCCACCAGGTCATCGAGAGGTTTCCAAAATGAAGATGTTGGTGAGAAGTTATGCCTGGTAGCTAGGATTAGATGCAGACATAACTGCATTGGTGGGCAATGCCTAGAGCGCCAGACAGAAAGTACTGCCTGTAGCTCGCCAACATGTGCAGGAATGGCCAGGTAAACCCTAGACTCGGTTACATGTTGACACTGCAGGTCCTTTCGTGGGCTCGATGTTCTTAGTCATTGTGGATGCCCATTCAAAGTTGCTGGACATGGGTAAAGTTCATTTGTCAAACACGGGGATGATGACAGAAAAACTGCATGCATCCTTTGCAGTGCATGAACTCCTGCAAGTGTTGGTCACAGATAATGCGCCATTGTTTCCCAGCAGAGAGTTTGAGTATTTCCTAAAGTTGAATGACATTTGTGATATAAGAACAACTCCATACTATCCATCATCCAATGATCTGGCAGAAAGAGCATTCCAAACTTTGAAGGCAGCCTTAAAGAAACAGCCTACAGCTTCACTAGATACAAAACTCTCCCAATTCCTATTTGATTATAGGACCATCCCTCATGCAATACAGAGATAGACCTGGCAGAGTTGCGAGGGAGAAGATTCTGCACCAAGTTAAATCTGACCTTCCTGGACTTGCAAAGCAAGGTGAAACGTCATTAGGATGTTTGGTGTAGAAACCACGAGAATGGCCCTGCATGGGTCAGTGACATGATCAATGCGAGGTCAATTCCAGTGACATATAAAGTTCAGGTAGGTGTATGATGGTCCTTAACGAGCAAGTGGACCATATGAAAGCCGCAAACTCTCAAACTGTGCAGGATCAAAATGTGCCCGGCTCTCCAACTGTCTTTCCAAGTGTTCTGTAACCTGTGGGTTCTCTCTCTCTCCATCAAGCATTGAAGATACCTTGGAAACTGAGAAGGACATGGTGGATGTCACTTAATTTCTTCCAAGAAACTACAGGCACAAGAAGCGAACTATTGCACATTACACGCTACCCATATCAGAGGCAGAGATGGAGGAATCTGACCTGGTGCTAAAACAACCCAGGTGGAGCTACAAGAAAAGAAACAACCAATTTTCTTGGACTCAGAGAGAGAGAGAGAGAGAGAGAGGAGTGTAGTGACTGAAACATTATTAGCTAGGTGGACCTCACAGAATATGAGTTCCATGATTGGGGCTATTAATCTGGTCCAATCAGAGCCCTGGCTGACAGATATAAATAGGAGTTTATATCTGGTCCGAGGTTCTGTTCACTCAGAGCTGTAAATAAAGGGTGACTTGATGATCTAAAAACACCAGAGTTTTGTACAGCTGCAACATGACCGCATGGCTCTGAAACTCAATCCCTCTATCAACAAAAGCTAAGACACCACTTGCCTTCTTAACAACCCTATCAACCTGGGTGGCAACTTTCAGGGATCAATGTATATGGACACTGAGATCTCTCTGACTTTCTATGCCATTATCCAGGTTGTTAATAAATCATATGAATAATTGAGGGCCCAGCACAGATACATTGTGTTAGGCCATTATCTCTACTTTGTTACCCGCCACTCAACCAATTTCCCATCCATCTCCTCATATGCCCCCAATTTGTGAGCTTTCACATCAGTTAACAGTCTCTAACACAGGTCTTTGTCAATGCCTTCTGGAAGTCAATATCAATCACATCCATAGACATTCTCCTGTCCAGTACCTTAGTCAGGGGATGGCTGCAGTACTGTTCCAAATGCAATGTTCCAACCTGGAGGGATGGCTCTATGCAGGGAACTCTGAAAGATTATAGTTGGTGCCTTACAAATTGTTCCCCTACTTCCTTTAACACCCTCAATAGAAACCATCAGGTTCTGGGGATTTGTCATTCAATTAAGTTCCTTATTACCAATGTTTTACTTACATTAATTTTATTTAGTCCCTGTCCTGATTCAGTATTACTTTGTTCAAGATATCCAACAAGCTATTCTATTTTGCTGCTGTAAACATTGAGATTTAGTAATTATCCAACAGGTCGGTCATTTTCCAATAGTCATTGGAAAAATAATGTGGAGGTACCAGTGTTGGACTAGGATGGGAAAGATCAGAAGCCACACCACATCAGGTTATAGTCCAACAGGTTTATTTGAAATCTCAAGCTTGCGGAACGCTGCTCCTTCGCCGGATGATGCTGATATCTTCTGATTTTGTCCACCCCAGTCCAACACTGGCACCTCCACATCGTGAGTTCTGACGTTGTGCGTGGGTTTTACACTCACCAGTTGCTGCCATTAGATTACTTACAATGTGGAAACAGGCCCTTCGGCCCAACAAGTCCACACCGACCCTCCAAAGAGAAACCCACCCAGACCTATTCCCTTACATTTTAGCCCTTCACCTCACACCACAGGCAATTTAGCATGGCCAATTCACCTAACCTGCACATTTTTGGGAATGTGAGAGGAAACCGGAGCATCCGGGGGAAACCCACGCGGACATGGGGAGAATGTGCAAACTCCACACACATTTCTTTGGCATTCTTGTAAATTGTTGTAATGTGTTCAAGTTGAAAATCTTCGATAACATCTATTTTTCAGCAATACCTTGGCATGCACTTTCTTTTAGATGAGAGGCCTCAGTTTAAACCTATATTGCACCCATAATTTCACATTGTAAAATCAGCCGAGGTGTACAAACAGCATGGTGATGTTTTGGGGATGCATTTCAATTATGCCGTTGTAAAAGAAATAAAGAGAAAACTTTGGAAACAATTTTCAAAACATTGTAGGGACAATTTTTGGTAGTGCATTCAGGCACTAGCAATTCTCCACCTTGATGAAGAAGGAATCTTGAGGTGAAACACCCATCTAGCCTATATTTAGTGCAACAAATATCATGCACAAGAGTTGAAGCCTGTGAAGAAAACAGACAGATGGAAGCTTGTGAAGGGGTTGGTTTCCATTTATAATGACTGCTGCTCATTAAAGAGGCTAGATGGTTTTGGGTGGGAAGTGTTTGTTCTAATATTCTCTCCTAAGAGCAACCAGCTGCCCAGGAGTAAAAACAGCATTACTGTTTATCGCAAACATTATTTGTGCGGGCACCATTTCATGTTCACTAGCTTGTGTAACTGTGAAGAGGATCTCTCAAAAACATATTGAGAGACTGTGTTAGACATTTTGTCAAGATTTCACCAAGACTTTAACAACACTTGTTTTGAAAATTCACAGAGGACTTCACCAAAAAAAAGTGTGTTACTCCACCTTATTGGATTCCATATGTGAGTTACCAGAAGGGGTTTTTGAGACCATAAGACCATAGTTATAGAGGTAGAATTAGGCCATTCGGCCCATTGAGACAACTCCACCATTCAATCGTGGCTCATATGTTTCTCAGCCCATTCTCCTGCCTTCTTACTCTAATGTTTGATCCCCTTACTACTCTGACTGAAATAGCTGTCTCAATGACTTGGCTTCCAACACCTTCAGTGGCAGTGACTTCCACGGATTAACCATCCTCTGGCTGAAGAAATTCCTCCTCATCTCAATTCTAAAAGGATTGTTCCTTCACTCTGAGGTTGTGCTCTTGGGACCTAGTCTCAGGTTGGTTTTGCTTAGGTGGACAAGGTAAGAAAAGAAGACATTCTTCGTGCTCAAGCTAAAAATATTTGGACAATTTATAATGTTAAATGGTTGCTTTACAGGTACTTGTAGAGTTGATAACAAAGTGCGGGAACTGTCAAACTGATGAAAACCCAGTAGATGCAGGAATCTTCATCCAAAATAATTCATTGCCGGGAATTTCCCGATGTGTAAGGCCGACCCCGCCCTCTATCGGTCTCCCACCACCACGTAGACCATGTCCTCTTCCCGCCCCCCTCCCCATGCACCTTGGAAATTCCGCCCACTACCCAGCTCCGTTCACCACGTGGATCACACCCTCTGTCCACCCCGCCCCGCCCACCCTTCGCCCTCCGTCCGGCCCGCCCTACCCTTTACACCCCGCCCTCTGGCCGGGATCCAGACACTCTCCCCGCCCTCATACACCTCGGCCCTGCCTCCATTCAACTGCCCTATGGGGTTTACCAGTCAGTCCACGCCGGATGAAGGGCTTTTGCCCGAAACGTCGATGTTCCTGCTCCTCGGATGCTGCCTGACCTGCTGCGCTTTTCCCAGCCCCACTCTAATCTCGGCTCTGATCTCCAGCATCTGCAGTCATTGTTTTTACCCCGCTGCTACCACCCCGAGTTGTGCTTTCGGGGCGAAGTGCTCAACTACTTGCTCCACCCTGAAACTCACCGCCTGCCCAATACCCAGGGCCTCACCTCCAGCTGTATCGACCCGCCTTTTGAGTGATACCCCCCACCCCCATGAAGACTTCCTCCAAAGACCCAAGAAAATAAGAAAAAAAGCTACCGGTGCTGTAAATCAGATACAAATTCTGGCAGTATTTGTGAAGGAGTTAGCCTTTCGGCTCCGGTGACTCTTCCTCGGGACTGTGTTTTTGTTGCCCGGTGACCGCGGTGACCGCCGGGATGGCTGCACTACAGATCCCATGGGGCTGTTCGCTCCAGCGCAAGCGCAGTAGCGCACGCACGCGCGGTGGTGAGTTTAGGCCGGAGGGATGGGGAGTGAGGGGAAACGGGTCGCGGCGGCCCCGTGCGGGGCCGTTGAGAGTACGGCGCGGACGGCCACTGGTACTGAGAATGTGGGGCGCGGACCGAACAGGAAACGGATCTTGGACGAGGAAACGTACATCGGGGTAGGCGACAAGGTTAAGGGTCAAACTCGGGGGCGGGGGTGTCCACCGTCCCTCTAACCCTCCCTCTAACCCTCCATCTCGCTCACTCCTTTCCTTCACCTCCGTCCTGTCCCACTTGGTCCTTAAACCCCCTTGTTCTATCCCATTCTTTCCCCCCCCCCCCCCCATTTGTGTTCTGCTCCTCCATCCCTTCTGTCCTCCCTCTCCACCTCTCTCTTTTCATCCTCTCCAATCCCGCTCATCTTATTTTCTTCTTGATATCCTCTGTATTATCTTTCAGTGACGAAATGTTTTCCCCCTTCCGATGAATTCCCCCCCCCCCCCCCCCGATGTCCTGGGGATGACCATCATACAGAGTCAGAACAAGATTCGACCTGTCGACCCCGCTCTGCTATTTTATAGATTCACGATTGGCTTCAACACCGTCCACTCGCCAGATTCTTGATTCCTTGAGACACCAATACATTTTTATCTTGGCCTTAAATAAATAATGGAATGTGCACAATATTTATTTCCTTTAAATAAATAATGGAATGCAGTAGAGCATTCCAAAGAATTTCATCTGTCCAAGTGAAGAAATGTCTCGTCATTTCAGTCCTAAATGATCGGCTTCTGAAACAGTGTTAAAAATGTGTTGCTGGAAAGGCGCAGCAGGTCAGGCAGCATCCAAGGAACAGGAGAATCGACGTTTCGGGCAGAAGGGCTTATGCCCGAAATGTCGATTCTCCTGTTCCTTGGAATGCTGCCTGACCTGCTGCGCCTTTCCAGCAACACATTTTCAGCTCTGATCTCCAGCATCTGCAGTCCTCACTTTTTCCTTCTGAAACAGTGTCCCTTTTTCCCTCAATCCTCTGTCCAGAGCTGTAACTGTGTGTCTCTGCTGACAAGCCCCGTGAGAAAGTTGAGAGGCAAACATATTGAAACATACGAGGTTCTAGAATATTTGACAGGAAGCATGGAAAACCAAGAGGGTGGGAGTTCTGTTTTTAAAAAAAAACATTTCACATTTAGGGCGAAATTGAGATTGTTTTAGTAAGTCTTTGGATTTCTCTTCATTCGTGAACAATGGAGACTGTCATTGAATGTCCAAGGCTGAGTTTTCAGCAAGAGGGGATGGTGATGGGAACAGCCTACAATCAGAGCAGCCATGATCTACTTGAATGGCAGAGCAGGCTGATTCCTGCTCTTGTTTTTGTTGTATCATGTACAGTATTTTCAGTGACATCATCTCCCATTCTTCTAAGCTGTATGGACCCAATTTACTCTGCCTCTCATCACACGTCAGTCCTGTCATCCCAATCAAGTGAATCTTCTCTGTGCTACTTCTGATACAATTACCTCCTTTCTGAAATATGGTAGCCAAAGCTGCTCACAATGTTCCAAGTGTGGTCTCAGCCAAGCCTTCTGTAACTGGAACAAAATATCTTTATTCTTGTACTCCAGTCCCCAGCAATAAAGCCCAAAATGCTATTTGGCTTCTAATTGCTTGCTGAACCTGCTTACTACTATTGTATTCCTTGTACGAGTAATTTTCTAAGAATTCTTAGTGATTGGTACGTAGAAATTTGTTACGATGTAAAGAGCTGTGGGAGAAAAAAACATTGAAGTAAATGATCAGCCATGATTGCATTAAAGAGGGTAGCTAGGGAAAGGATAGGTCCACTCAAGGACAAAGGAAGGAAGGAATATAGGCATGGAACCAGAGGGATTGGGAGAAATTCCTTAATGGGTTCTTAATGTCAGTATCCACCAAGGAAAAGTATGGTTTATGGTAAGATCAGGGAGAGGTATGTTGATGTTCTGGAGCATGTAAGTTTTAAGAAGGAAGAGGTGTTGGGTGTCTTGAAAAATGTTAAAGTAGATAAGGCCCCAGGGCCTAATGGGATTTATCTCAGGATACTGAGGGAGGCAAGGTAGGAGATTACCGGGGCCTTGACCTTTGTTGTCTTTTAAGCCACAGGCAAGGTACCAGAAGACTGGTGAATAGCCAATTTTGTTCCTTTGTTTATGAAGGTCAACAGGGATAATCCAGGAAATTATAGGCCTGTGAGCCTTGCATAAGAGGTAGAGAAATTACTGGAGAAGATTCTTAGGGGCAGGATTTACTGGCACGTAGCAAGGAATGGACTGATTAGATAGTCAGCACTGCTTTGTGCAGGGTAGGTTTTATCTCATAAATGTTTTCGATGACCATTTTTTTTCAGAAAATAGTGAATCTACTCTCATTGTGACCTCCAGGACTGTGTTCCATGAGGATCAGTGCTGGGACAGCTGTTGTTTATAATTTATGTGAATGACTTAGATGAAAATGTCGGTGATCTAATTAGTAAGTTTGCAGGTGACACAAAAATTGGTGGTGTTTTGGATAATGAGGAAGGTTGTTGAAAAATACAGCAGAATTTAGCTAGTTTAGTGGAGGAATGATTGTTGGAGTTTAATCCAGGCAAGAGTGAGGTGATGCATTTTGGGAGATAAAATGCAGAAGGAAAGCGTATACTTTGTGGCAGGACCCTTAGGAGCATTGATATACAGACAGATCTTGAGATGCAAGTCTGTACCTCCTTGAAAGTAGCAAGAAGAGTGGATATGGTGGTAAAGAAGGTATATGACATGCTTGCCTTAATCAGTTTGGGCACTGAGTGTAAAAGTTGGCAAGTCATATTGCAGCTGTATAACACTTTAGTTAGATCACTTTTTGGGTTTTGTTTGCAGCTCTGGATGCCACACTATAGGAAAGATGTGGAGGCTTTGGAGAGGGTGCAAAAGAGGTTGGATAAGAGGGTGCAGAATGCTTGCAAAACCAGGATGTGGCCCTGAATTAGAGTGGAGACTTTGGAAATGGTGCAAAAGAAGGATGCAAAACTAGTACATTGCCCGAATTGGAGTGTACTACCTATCAGGAGAAGCTGGACAAAGTTGGATTGTTTGACCAGTCGATTGGAGGCTGAGAGGTAACCTGATAGAAGTATATAAAATTATGAGGGCGGATATTCAGAGTCTCTTTCCCATGGTGGAAATGCCAAATAATGGGGCTATAGGTTTAAGGTGAGAGGAGGAAAGTTTTATTTTACAGATGTTAGTAGGAGTCTGAAACGTGTTGCCGGGGCAGATGATATAATAGCAACATTCAAGAAGCATTTAGAAATTTAGTGGTGAATAGAGGAGTACGGACCATCTGTGGCCAGGTCGGATTAGTTTAGAATGGCTTTTATGATTGGCACAGACATTGTGGTCTGAACGCCCTGTTCTTGTGCTGTGTTATATTCTAAATGGTGGAACAGGCTCAATGGGCACTCTGGCTAATGATTGTTGAGTCCCCTGGACTTGATAGATTGCATCCTAGGGTATGAAAGGAAATAGCTACAGAGATAGTGAATGCACTGGTAGTGATCTTCCTAGAATCCTTTGTTTCTGGAAAAGTCCCAGAGGACTGAAAAACTGCAAACAGAATATCCTTCACTAAAAAGGATTGGTTAGCTGGATGGCTTGTTCACATTGAGGAATATTATCAACAGCATGCTGGTTGTCAGGCTGAACTACTAGCTAGCTTAATATCTCTCATTGGGAAATGTTCGTCAATTACAATGACGTAATAGCAGAGCATTTAGAAGTACATAATATATTCAAGCAGGGAAAAAAATGGCTTCATTAAGGGGAAATCTTGCATTACAAATTTATTAGTATCCTTTAAAAAGGTAACAAGTAGTAGAGACCCAGTAAATGAAATTTATTTGGATTTCTTTAAGGCATTTGATAAGATGTGTTGGAATTGTATGTTAGGATGGATACAAGAATGTCTTGAAACGGCTTAAAGTGGATAATTCTCCCGGACCTGATCAGGTGTATCCGAGAACTCTGGGAAGCTAGAGAAGTGATTGCTGGGCCTCTTGCTGAGATATTTGTATCAGCGATAGTCACAGGTGAGGAGCCGGAAGACTAGAGGTTGGCAAACGTGGTGCCACTGTTTAAGAAGGGTGGTAAAGACAAGCCAGGGGACTATAGACCGGTGAGCCTGACCTTGGTGGTAGGCAAGTTGTTGGAGGGAATCCTGAGGGACAGGATGTACATGGAAAAGCAAGGACTGATTCGGGATAGTCAACATGGCTTTGTTGGTGGGCAATCATGTCTCTCAAACTTCATTGAGTTTTTTAAAGAAGTAACAAAGCAGATTGATGAGGGCAGAGTAGTAGTTGGGATCTATATGGACTTTAGTAAGGCGTTCGACAAGGTTCCCCATGGGAGACTGATTAGCAAGGTTAGATCTCATGGAATACAGGGAGAACTAGCCATTTGGATACAGAACTGGCTCAAAGGTAGAAGACAGAGGGTGGTGGTGAAGGGCTGTTTTTCAGTCTGGAGGCCTGTGACCAGTGGAGTGCCACAAGGATCAGTGCTGGGCCCTCTACTCTTTGTCATTTACATAAATGATTTGGATGTGAGCATAAGAGGTACAGTTAGTAAGTTTGTAGATGACACCAAAATTGGAGGTGTAGTGGACAGCGAAGAGGGTTACCTCAGATTACAACAGGATCTTGACCAGATGGGCCAATGGGCTGAGAAGTGGCAGATGCGAGGTGCTGCATTTTGGGAAAGCAAATCTTAGCAGGACTTATACACTTAATGGTAAGGTCCTAGGGACTGTAGCTGAACAAAGAGACCTCGGAGTGCAGGTTCATAGCTCCTTGAAAGTGGAGTCGCAAGTAGATAGGATAGTGAAGAAGGCATTTGGTATGCTTTCCTTAATTGGTCAGAGTATTGAGTACAGGAGTTGGGAGGTCATGTTGCGGCTGTACAGGACATTGAATAGGCTGCTGTTGGAATATTGTGTGCAATTCTGGTCTCCTTCCTATCGGAAAGATATTGTGAAACTTGAAAGGGTTCAGAAAAGATTTACAAGGATGTTGCCAGGATCTCAGGATCTGAGCTAAAGGGAGAGGCTGAACAGGCTGGGGCTGTTTTCCCTGGAGTGTTGGAGGCTGAGGGGTGACCTTATAGAGGCTTACAAAATTGAGGGGCTTGGATAGGATAAATAGACAAAGTATTTTTCCTGGTGTCAGGGAGTCCAGAACTAGAGGTCATAGGTTTAGGCTGAGAGGGGAAAGATATAAAAGAGACCTAAGGAGCAACTTTTTCATGCATTCCTACATGTATGGAATGAGCTGCCAGAGGAAGAAGTGGAGGCTGGTACAATTGCAACATTTAAGAGACATTTAGTTGGGTATATGAATAGGAAGGGTTTGGAGGTATATGGGGTGGGTGAGTTGGGATATCTGGTTGGCATGGACGGGTTGGACCGAAGGGTCTGTTTCCATGCTGTACATCTCTGACTCTAAGATTGGATAACGAATAGAAGACCTGGGGTAATTGGAGGCAGTTTCAGAATGGCTGCACCTTCTAGAATGTCATAAGGTCAGTTATAGGGTCACAATTATTTGAATATATATTAATAATTTGGATGGGGGAAGTGAATGTACTGTAGCCAAGTTTCTGGATGGTAATAAGTGATTAAGCAAATGGTGATGGTCTACAGAGAGCTGTGGAATTGGCAAAAACTGGGCAGATGGAATATTATGTAGGAAAATGTGGAATTATGCACTTTGTTAGGAAGAATGGGGTGCAGGTTTCTGGCACAAAGTTTGTCTCTGTTGCTCAGAAGGGAAGGGGGGAATTGAGCAGAGCATTAGTCATTGGGGACTCCATAGTTAAGAGGACAGATAGGAGGATCTGTGAGAACGCAAGAGACTCCTGGTTGGTCTGTTGCCTCCCAGGTGCCAGGGTTTGTGATGTCTGTGATATGTGTTTTCGGGATTCTTGAGGTGGAGGGGGAGCAGCCCCAAGTCATGGTCCACATAGGCACTAATGACATAGGTAGGCAAAGGGATGGGGATTTAAGGCAAACATTCAGAGAGCTAGAGTTGAAGACCAAACAGAATTGTTGCCTCTGGCTTGTTGCCCATGCCACATGCTAGCAAGACAAGAAATAGGGAGAGGAGTTGAACATGTGGCGACAGGGATGGTGCAGGAGGGAGGGTTTCAGATACCTGGATAATTGGGTCTCATTCTGGGGTAGATGGGACTTGTAAGAACAGGATGGTCTACACCTGAACCAAAGAGGTACCAATGTCCGGGGAGAAGGGGGGGGGGGGGGGTGACATTGTTAGTCAAGGACAGTATTATGGTGACAGAAAGAATGCTTGAGGACTCGTCTACTGAGGTAATATGGGCTGAGATTAGAAACAGTAAAGGAAAGGTCACCTTGTTGGGAGTTTTCTATAGGCCTCCGAATAGTTCCAGAGATGTAGAGGAAAGAATAGCAAAGATGATTCTGGATAGGAGCGTGAGTAACAGGGTAGTTGTTTTGGGGTCTTTTACTTTACAAATATTGCCTGGAAATACAATAGATAGCGTCATTAAGATGGGTCAGTTTTTGTCCAATGTGTGTAGGAGGGTTTCCTGACATAGTATGTAGACAGGCGAACAAGGGGTGAGGCCACTTGGGTTTGGTATTGGGTAATGACCCTGACCAGGTGTTAGATTTGGAGGTAGGTGAGCACTTTGGTGATAGTGACCACAATTCAATTATGTGAACTTTAACGATGGAAAGACATAGGTGTATACTGCAGAGCAAGAGTTATTGCTGGGGGAAAGGAACAGCTACTGCGTGTCTTTGATAAGTATGTACCTGTAAGGCAGGGAGGAAATGGTCGAGTGAGGATGCTTTGGTTTACTAAAGAAGTTGAATGGCTTGTCAAGAGGAAGAAGAAGGCTTATGTTAGGATGAGACTTGAAGGCTCAGCTAGGGTGCTTGAGAGTTAAAGGTTATCCAGGAAAGACCTAAAGAGAGAGCTAAGAAGAGCCAGGAGGGGACATGAGAAATCATTGGCAGAGAAGATCAAGGAAAACCCTAAAGCTTTCTGACTGTATATCAGGAATAAAAGAATGACTACAGAAAGATTAGGGCCAATCAAGGACTGTAGTAGGAAGTTGTGCGTGGAGTTTGAAGAGATAGGGGAAGCACTAAATGAATAATTTCTGTCTGTATTCACACTGGAAAAAGATAATGTTGTTGAGGAGAATACTGAGATATAGGCTACTGGACTAGACAGGATTGAGGTTTACAAGGTGAGGAGCTGTTAGCAATTCTGGAAAGTGTGAAAATAGATAAGTCCCCTGGACCAGATGGGATTTATCCTAGGATTCTCTGGGAAGCTAGGGACAAGATTGCAGAGTCTTTGGTTTTGATCTTTACGTCATCATTGTCTACAGGATTAGTGCCAGAAGACTGGAGGATAGTAATTGTTCCCTTGTTCAAAAAGGGAAGTGGAGACTTCCTAGTAATTAGAGACTAGTGAGCCTTACTTCGGTCGTGGGTAAAGTGTTGGAAAAGGCTATAACAGGATTCATAATCACCTAGAAAGAAATTGGTTGATTAGTGATAGTCAACACAGTTTTGTGAAGGATAGGTTGTGCCTCACAAACCTCATTGAGTTTTTTGAGGTAGTGACCAAACAGGTGGATGAGGGTAAAGCAGTTGATGTGGTGTATATGAATTTCAGTAAGGAGTTTGATAAGGTTCCCCACGGTAGGCTATTGTACAAAATATGGAGGCATGAGATTGAGGGTGATTTAGCGGTTTGGATCAGAAATTGGCTAGCTGAAAGAAAACACAGGGCGCTGGTTGATGGGAAATGTTCATCCTGTTCTTGGGGCCACTGCTGTTTATTACTTTATTAATGACGTGGATGAGGGTGTAGAGGTTGGGTTAGAAAATTTGCAGAAGACACTAAGTTCGGTGGAGTTGTGGATAGTGCTGAAGGATGTTGCAGGTTACAGAGGGACATAGATAGGCTGCAGAACTGGGCTGAGAAGTGGCAAATGGAGTTAAATGCAGAAAAATGTGAGGTGATTCACTTTGCAAGGCGAAACAGTAATACAGAGTACTGGGCTAATGGTAAGATCCTTGGTAGTGTAGATAAGCAGAGATCTGTGTCCATGTACGTAGATCCCTGAAAGTTGCCACCCAGGTTGATAGGGTTGATAACTTTTATTGGTAGGGAGAATGAGTTTTGGAGCCACACGATCATACTACAGCTATATAAAGCTCTGGTGCAGCTGCACTTGAAGTATTGTGTACAGGTCTGGTCAGTGCATTACAGGAAGGATGTAGAAGCTTTGGAAAGGGTTCAGAGAAGATTTACCAGGATGTTGCCTGGTATGGAGGGAAGGTCTTTTGAGGAAACTGAGACTTGAGGTTGTTTTCATTAGAGAGAAGAAGGTTGAGAGGTAACTTAATTGAGGCACATAAGATGATCAGAGGATTAGATGGAGTGGACAGTGAGAGCCTTTTTCCTCGGATGGTGATGGCTAGCACAAGGGGAGATAGCTTTAAATTGAGGGGTGATAGATGTAGGACAGAAGTCAGAGGGAGTTTCTTTACTCAGAGTAGTCGGGGCATGGAATGCACTGCCTGCATTGGTAGTAGACTTGCCAATTTTAAGGGCATTTAAATGGTCATTGGATGGGCATATGATGGAATAGTGTAGGATAGATAGCCTTCAGATTGGTTCCACAGGTCAGTGCAACATTGAGGGCCAAAGGGCCTGTACTGCACTGTTATGTTCTATGTTTAGGAATAGGGGAGGTGAATGCCATTTAAATGGAGAAAAACTGCAAAAGCTGCAGCACAGGATTTGATGGTCCTTCTGCATAAATCACAAACAACTAGCAAGCCATACAGCATCAGGAGGTGGAGAATCAATATTTCGAGTATAACCCTTCAGGAATAGTGGTGGGGGTAGACGGAGCCGCAAATAAAGTGGGGGGAAGGCTTAGGTGAGGAGAGGGGCAGAATAGTGAGGTAGTGATAGGTGAACATGGGTGGTGGGTACGACCTGGTTGGTCAGTGGTAGGAATGAATTCGGTTGGTAGCTGGAAGGGAGGGTCGATAGGTGGAATGGAATGGAGGAGGCAGGGCTGCAAAGGGAGTCTGTGAATGGGTGGGAAGGTTATTTGAAATTGGAGAACTCAATGTTGAGTCCTCTGTGCTGTAGGCTGCCCAGGGGGAAGTTAAGGTGTTGGTCTAATTTGTCTAATCTGTATCACTGTGACAATGGAGGAGGCTGAGGGTGCATGTGACAGAGTGGGGGTGGGAAGGAAAATTGAAATGGGCAGTGACTGGGAGGTCAGGCTGAGATGTTCGGCGAAACATTCCATTTGGTCTCACCGATGTAGAGAATACCACATCTGGATCATTGGATGCAGTAAGCTAGGTTTGAGGAAATGCAGGTGAACCTCTGCTTCACGTAGAAGGACTGTTTCGGGGTCTGAATGGATGTGAGGAAAGTGGTGTGCTGGCAGGGTTTGCATCTTTTACAGTTGCAAGGGAAGGCCGTAGGGAGTTGGTGGGGAGTGTGGCGCAATCCAAGGAGTGGTGAAGGGAATGGTCCTTGCGGAGGGCAGAGAGGGGAAGATATTCTGAGTGGTGGGATCTAATTGGAGTTGGCGGAAGTGTTTGAGGATGATATGTTTGATGTGGAGGCTGGTGGAGTGGAAAGTGAGGACAAGGGAGACCATGTCTTTATTATGTTTGGAGGGGGTGGTTTAGAGCAGTGGAGCAGGGAATGGAGGAGATGCAGTGGAGGGCTGTCTGGGTGACAGTGGGGGGAAGGCAAGAGTTGCAGGAGAGTTGGGCAACTTTACCAGAGTATGTACTGGACAGGGACTTTGATGTAACTGACAAAGATGTAGGCGTAGCTCAGGCACATGCAAGTGCCCATAGCCACCGCCTAGATTTGGAGGAAATGGGTAGAGTTGAAAGAAAAGCTATTGAGGATGAGGACTAATTCGGCGAGGCCTAGGAGGGTGTTGCGGGGTGGGGGTGGGGATCTGGATGAGCCTGTTGGAGATGGAAAAACAAGGCCTGCAGGGCCATCATTGTTGGGTATGGACATGTATAAGGACTGCATATCCATAGTGAAGATGAAGCACTGGGGGCCGGGAAACTGGAAGTTTCCGAAGAGGTGGAGGGCATGGCCAGTGTCCTGGATGTAGGTCGGAAGTGCCTGGACTAAAGGAGAGAGAATGGAGTTGAGGTAAAAACAAACAAGTTTGTTGGGGCAGGAGAATGCAGAGATGATGGGGTAGTTGGGCTTGTGGATCATGGGGAGCAGGTAGAATGGGACAGTGTGGAGCTGGGGAACTACGATGTTAGAGGCGTGGAGGAGAGATCACCGGAGGTGATGAATTCACAGACAGTGTGGGTGACAGTGGCCTGATGGGCTATTCTGGGGTCGCGGTCATGGGAGAGTTAGGTGAAAGTGAGGACTTTGATCTCCAGCATGTGGTATCAGCGAGCTGGTGTTTGGCCTCTGCTACACAGCGGTTTGTCTTCCAGACTACCAAAGCCCTGCCTTTGTCAGCAGGTTTGATAGTGAAACGAGGATTGGTACGGAGGGAATGGAGTGTTGCATGTTCGGAGGGGGTGAGATTGAAGTGGGTGAGGGAGGTGGAGAAATCGAGGCGTTTGACGTTGCGTCAGCAGTCAGCAATAAAGAGGTCCAGGGTAGGTAAGAGGCTGAGGAGGTAGGTCCTCAGAGGATGGTTGGGAGCCTTTGTTGTGGCAGGCATGGAATGCATTGAAGTGTGGGTGGATAGGCATGAACATAATCCCTTTACTGAGGATAGACTGTTCAGCCTCACAGTTCAAGGTGAGGTAAATATGTGGCAAGGCTCAGGGGTGGGGTTTTGGAGGGGCAGGTCTCAGAGGCTAAAGTGGGGGGAAGGGCGATAACATGTAATGGATGAGAGTTGGATGTGGTGTTGTGGGAGAAAGGAAAGTGTGCGGGCTAGGCTGGAGTGTTGGATGGTGGATTGGATGTGTAAATACAGGGTTCCCCTTGTCCTCACTTTCCACTCCACCGGCCGCTGCATCCAATGTATTATCCTCAAACACTTCTGCCAACTCCAGTTAGACACCACTACCCGGAACATCTTTCCCTCCACACCCCTATCTGTCTTCAGCAGTGACAGTTCCCTTCACCACTGCTTGGTTCGCACCACATTCCCTACCAAACTCCCCAGTCTCCCTGGTACCTTCTCCTGCAACCATAAAAGATGCAAAACTTTCTGGCACACTACCTCCCTCACCTCCATTAAGGGCTCCAAACAATCCTTCCAGGTGAAACAGGGGTTCACCTGCATTTCCTCCAACCTATTTTACTGCATCCAGTACTCCAAATGTGGTCTTTTCTAAATTGGTGATTCCAGACGTAAGCTCGAGGAACGTTTTACTGAGCATCTCAGCCAGGCCCGTAAGGACCAGCCTGACATCCCGGTCACTGCCCATTTCAATTCCCCTTCCCACTCCCTGTGTGACATGTCCATCCTCAGCCTTCTCCATTGCCACAGTGAATCAAACTGCAAATTGGAGGAACAACACCTTATCTTCCACCTGGGCAGCCTACAGTCTGGAAAACTCGACATTTGAGTTGTCCAACTTCAGATAACCCATTCCCTGACTCCCTTTCCAGTCCCGCCTCCTCCCTTCCATTCCACCTACCAACCCTTCCTTCCAGCTACCAACCAGATTTGTTCCTCCCATCGACCAATCACTTGTGTTCACCTGTCAGAACCTCACTATTCCACTCCTTCCCCCACCTTTTACCTGCAGCTTCCTCTACCCCTACCTCCATTCCTGAAGAAGGATTTTACCTTAAACATTGACTTCTCCACCTTCTGATGCTGCCTGACATGCTGTGTTCTTCCAGCCTCCTGCTTGTCTAGTCTGGATTCCAGCATTTGCAGTTTTTTTTGTCTGTAGTGTGCAGGTTTAGCAGGTAATAGAGAAGGCAAATTAAATGTTGAATTTTACTTCCAAAGGGTATAGAAATAGGGAAGTTTTAGAAAAACTATTCAAGGCATTAGATAGATCACCCCTAGAATACTGTGAACAGTTGTCTTATCTGAGCAGCAATAATATATTGGCATTGGAGGCAGTCCAGAGAAGGTTCAGTTGAAATATCCTGGATAGCGAGGATTTTTTTGACTGAGATGCTTGCTAGTTTGGGCGTATACCAATTGACATTTAGAAGGGATTTATTGATAAGATTCTTAGATGGATTGACAGGGTAGATGCTGAATAAATGATGGGTAGATCATGTTTACCTTGTAGGAGAATCTAGGAGCAGAGATTGCTATCTCAGAGTAAGGGGTTGCTTTCATTTGGTTAGGGATATTTGTAGTACTTAAGGATGCATGGAAAGATGCTCATTGTATTATGCAGCTATGGAAGACACTGGCATTTACTTTTCAAATACATAATTTCTTTCTTCACTTTGCATGCTGGTTGTCATAGTGTATACAGTTAACTTCTTTTGACTCAGCATTTGTGTAGCTGGTGAATGATGTGAAATTGTTTAGAACAATTAAAAGGTATCAAGGGTTATGGGGAAAATGTTGCAAAGCAGAGTTGAGATTTTCAGATAAGCCATAATTTAATTGAATGGCAAATGGGCGAAATGGCCTACTTCTACATCTAAATCTGATTAGTCTATATACAAATGTCTCCAAATACAGACTTGTAAAAAATATAAAGATTTTAACATCGTATTCTGCTTTTCTGTTATTGACCATACTAAATGCCATATGTGCACCTAGCCTGCCTGCATCTCTTTGGAGACTTTGTGTCCTCCTGACAGCTTGGTTTCTGGTGCTCAACATATGAACAGTATAACTGTCCCCAGTAGTCACCAAATTCATCTGGAAAACCTCACTCATGTTGACAACTGATCAGAGAGAAGTCACCCCCATGAATAGAATGGAAGGAACTGATTAGGATGCTGCTGCTCTACACAGAATGAGACACTAAAGTAGAAAGCATAGTCTCAAAAATTGTTATCTATGGAGTATTGTCTGAGTCACATGCAAATTGGCAAAGGATACATATAATTAGATGGATATGTAGATTAAAAGAGAAGTAGATCCTGAGTAAAGTGGGACAGTCTCTATATAGAACATAGAACAGTACAGCACAGAACAGGCCCTTCAGCCCACGATGTTGTTCCGATGAACCATGCTGGAATTAGTATTCTGATGAACTGCATAAGAGAGAGAAGGTTTTAAACTAAAAAGTGGGGGAAAGGGATTAAATGTGGAAAGATGTGGTATATCAAAGAGTAGAGATAAGAGAAGATGGGATGATAGTAATATGTGGTATGAAGGTCAGAGAATCTCAAAATGAGACAAAGAAAGAGAACCTTGAAATTAACCAATGATTAAGGCTGGGTTAATCTGTTAGAATCAAGCCCTGCTATTCCTGTTAATCAGCAGGTCTAGCATCTGTAGAGAGAAAATAGAGCTAATTATTCAATTAGATTACCTACAATGTGGAAACAGGCCCTTCGGCCCAACAAGTCCACACCGGCCCTCCGAAGAGTAACCCACCCCCCTCTGACTAATGCATTGAACACTATGGGCAATTTAGCATGGCCAATTCACCTGACCTGCACATCTTTGGACTGTGGGAAGAAACTGGAGCACCCGGAGGAAACCCACGCAGACACAGGGAGAATGTGCAAACTCCACACACACAGTCGCCCAAGGCTGGAATCGAACCTGGGACCCTGGTGCTGCGAGGCAGCAGTGCTAATCACTGAGCCACCGTACCACCCCTGTTTCAAGTCCTGTGTCCCTGGCTATTCTTGGAGTCAGCAGAAAAGTTACAGATTTTCACATGTAAAGGTTCCGTGATTTGCTTGTCTTGGCAGAAAAACAGGTTTCTGTACATAAACAAAAATATTAATTATTATATGGGATTAGACACTTGCTACAGGTAAACAATTGGCATATAAATCCACTAATTAAAACTTTTACAATCTCTCCCTTATGCAGACACGCAGACAAAAAGGAAAATAAAATGTGGATGGTGGGGTGCAAAATAATCGCACAGAACCCAGTATCCTGTCACCGAGTCACCATTTATGTGTGCACAGCTGAGAGTCAGTCCCTTGAACTGAGGAGTTTCTAAATTCCCTGTTAATTTTTTTTTGATTCCTGACTCTCCCTTTTTTGTTTTTTGCTTTGTTTTTCAGTTTTTTAACCCAACACTACTGCCTAACAGTGGTAGTGCTTATTTATCCACAACACCCATGTCATGTATGCAGGTGTCGGACATAGTGAAGAACAAGCGTGTAAATCTTTGTTTATATTCCACCACCAGGAAGAAAGGAAACACCTGAGTGGCCACTGACCAGCAATACCCTTCTCAACAAAGGGCAATGCTGCGTGATCAAAAAGTAAAGGGGAGGGCAGGGATTAAATCCCCTGTTAATATTGGTCAGCTAGTGCCTCCTGATTGGGGTTGCTAACTTGGTCAATCAATGACCTCTTAGTCAATTGGTTCCAATCACTATAGTGGGGAGCAAGTTGGAAAGCAGTTCAGTGATTCCTGTTCAGAGTTACTGAGAAGTTTCTTATGTTTCTTCTACTGATCACGATGCTGCTTTTTGGTTGTCTTTCTCTGTTTGCATCCATTGGTTTGCAAGAGGCCCGGGAAGGAGTACTCTGATTTATCAATCAAACGTCACAGCTTACAGTAACTGCTGAAGATAAACTGGTTTACTTCAGGCTTAAAGTGGATTTTGCTGCAGAGAATGGGGAGAACTCCTGAACTGGTGGAGATCGGAAAGCTTCTCTGTATAGCCCTTAACTGTCCAGTCACAGAGAATTAGTCACAGTTGTTAGCAAGTAGAAGACTGTTGTCATCATTCTGTGGGCTAGTGATTAGTTATCAATCAGCTACTTATACCAACTAAAGCTCCATTTGTACACAACCCTTCAGCTCCAGTTCATCTGTGACTGCACTTCAACCACTGCTCGAACTCTTATCTGTGTAAATGGTGTCTGCAAAGTGGGACAAGATAGAAGAAATAGTGGGTTAGGGGATAAATCAGTGGAGACACAGTGGCAGACATTTAAGAGGATATGTCAGAATAAGCACATTCTTACCAGAGAACAAGTCTAGAGGAAAGATGCATCATCCATGATTAAGAAAGAAGTTAGAGAAAGCTTTGAACCTAATGAAAAGCATAAAACTGCACACAAGATGAATGCCAGGTCAGAATATCAATAAAGTTATTCAGGAGGAAGAAACTAGAATATGGGAGGAAGCTAGTTAGAAGTATAAAAGGTTTGTGGGCATTTAAAAGGAAAAGAATAAATGAAGTGATTCTTGATCCTCTGGAATGTGAGAATTAGGAGTTAATAGATAATGAGGAAATAGCAGACGAAATGAACAAATATTTTGTCTCTGTCTTCACTGTAGAGGATCTAAAAATGTTCAACTAACTGCTGTAAATCAGGAGGTGGAAGGGAGTAAGCAACTTAGTGAAATTACAGTCAGTAGGGAAGTGGTACTGAGCAAACTAAGTGTGCATTGCTAAGTCTCTGGGTCCACTTGGGCCTTATTTATGGTCTTAAATGAGATGGCTAATGTAGTAATATATATGTTGATGTTAATTTTCCAAAGTTCACCAGATTCTGCAAAGGTTCCATCAGATTGTAAATTAGCAAATATCATGGATCTATTCAAGAAGGAAGACCATAAAACCACTCTTGACATTTTCCCAATAACACATATTAAGCTAATTAGCCTACAAGCTTTTTTTGTCTCCCTTTTTGAATAAAGTTACATTGGCAGTTTTCAAATCCTTTGGTACTTTTCCAGAATCTAAAGTGTTCTTGCAAGATTACGACCTGAACATCTGTTTTCTCTGTAGTTACGTCTTTTTAAAATTTTAGGATGCCAGGAAAGTAAGCCTTGTACTTTTTCTCCAATGATAGTCATTGTATTCATGCCTATTCCCTTGCTGCTTGAGTATTTAATATTTTTAGAATGTTATTAATATCTTCTGTGTAAAAACTGATGCAAAGTATTTATTCCATTCCTCTGCCATTTTCTGGTTCACCATTATTATTTCCTCAGCCTCATTCATTAAGGGACTATGTTCCATTTGGCTTCTCTCTTCCTTTTATATATTTAAAGCTGTCTACCTGTAAGCGCTCACTATAGATGTGTTTGCTCTAGACATTGGTGACCAATATCTTCCACTTGCTACAGCAGCAACAATACATCACATGCCCTATCGTATTTGATTTAATTCATTAAGGACTCCATACAAACGAGTCCCCCAAGGCTGGAGTCAAACCTGGGTCTCGAGTGTTGTGAGGTAGTAGTGCTAACCAAGGGCTACTATTTGATTTTTGGAGCTTGCAATTTTGATTTTCAGTGTCTACTTTTTTGTTCTCAATAACTTATTTATTTGATAAGCCATTACATAGTAATAACGCCCTTTATATTTGTGTTGACAAGTGTGGTATTTGGAGTCAAGGGAAGTGTCATTTGCTTGACACTATATAGTACTTAAATTGCACAAGACAACAGACATAAGTTAACAAAGATTTTTTTTTCAAAATAGCTGACGCACTTCTAAAGACATCTTCTGCAAACCAATGAGGTCACAAATGATGTGTTTCCATTGCACATATACAAGGCTAGATCATTTTAACTGGGCATGAACAATATTATTTACTACATTTCAGATCTTAATCCCAAATTTAATTTAACGGTTGACAGTATTAATAACAGTAGGATCTATTACATTTTTCCAAGTAGTTCCTGAATATACACAGTCCCAAACTAGAGATTCCACATTTACTCTTTTATTTATTCACTCATGGATATGGGCATCACTGGCTAGTCCAGCATTCATTGTCCATCCTTAGTTGCCCTTGAGAAGGTGGGGGTGAGCTGCCTTGAATCAGTGCAGTCCATGTGGGCAGCGTCCCTTGTCCCCTCCACCTCATTTGCACCTTCATTACCCTTGTCCATGCAGCCCACCTGGCCTCCTTTCCCCCTCGTATCTAACAGCTGCTTTTCCTCACGACTTCTCTCTTACAACTACCCCTTCCTGTCCTCCAGCTGACACTCCCCAACCTGGACCCAGCAGACAATACTCCCAGATGTAGCAAAAGGATCTTGCAGCCTCAACAAAAGGTCACCCAGTCAAAAGGGCCACCGAGGCCAAAGGTGAATCCCAAATGTCAAGCCATTCCTGCTCTCTGTCCTGAACCTTGGCCATTCATTATCAGATCTTAGCCACATCAAAAGGTTCCACTGGTGACACCCTCAATATCCAAACTGCTCACTGCTGGCCAATCATAGGTTTCTCTTCTTTGTCTGATGCTGATGGTCTCAGTGGCATGCCTATCTGCAAGAGAACCAATATGTGATTATAAGCAAATGAATTAGATGCAGGAGTAAGCCACTCAGACTCTCTCACCTCCTCTGCCATTCAATAGGATCATTGCTGATTTGTTAATGTTATGAATTCCACGTTCCCATTCACCCTGAAAACCTTAGATCCTTCTTAGGTAATTTATCTCTGCTTCAAAAATATTCAGTGACTGTCTTCTGAGGCAGAGTTCAAACATTGCACAACCCTTAGAGAAAAATAAATCACAATCTCTGTCCTAAAGTGATTGACAATTTCCCAGTGCCGCATAGTTCACAACAAACTCACAAGAGGAAATATCCTTTCTATATCTACCTCTTCAACACCATTCAGGATCTTATACTCTTTATTCAAAGTAGGGCCTCCCTCCCATCCTCCTCCTCTAACCTAACTTTAAAGTCCACAGGTAAGCTACTCAGTGTTCTTGTTTTGGAGACAAAGTGTAGAATAATGGCAGAACAGGCAGTGAAATGTTCCTCCTGCAGGATGTTTGAGGTAGGGGTGACCACCGATGCTCCTGCCGACTTCATCTGCAGGAAATGCAGTCAGATCCTGCTCCTCACAGACCGCGTTAGGGAACTGGAGCTGGAGTTGGATGAACTGAGAATTATTCGAGAGGCTGAGAGGGTGATAGATAGAAGCTACAGGGACATAGTTACGCCAGAGAACAGAGGTAGCTGGGTAACAGTTAGAGGTGGGAAGGGGAGAAAGCAGGCAGTGCAGGGATCCCCTGTACAATAAGTATACCGCTTTGGATACTGTTGGGGGGGGACAGCCGAGCAGGGGTAAGCTGCAATGACCGGGTCTCTGGCATGAGGTCCGGCTCTGAGGCTCAGAAGGGAAAGGGGGAGAGGAGGAGAGCGCTAGTTATAGGAGACTCTATAGTTAGAGGGACATTCAGGCAGTTCTGTGGACATGGGTGAAACTCTCAGATGGTTTGTTGCCTCCCGGGTGCCAGGGTCCAAGACTTCTCGGACCGTGTCTTCAGAATCCTTAAGGGGGAGGGTGTGCAGCCAGAAGTCATGCACGTTGGCACCAACGACATAAGTAGGAAGAGGGGTGGGGAGGTCATTCAGGAGCTCTGGGAGTTAGGCTGGAGGCTGGAAGCTAAAAGCTAGGACAGACAGAGTCGTCATCTCTGGGTTGTTGCCGGTGCCACGTGACAGTGAGGCAAGGAATAGGGAGAGAGTGCAGTTGAACACGTGGCTGCAAGGATGGTGTAGGAGGGAGGGCTTCAGGTATTTGGACAATTGGACTGCATTCTGGGGAAGGTGGGACCTGTACAAGCAGGACAGGTTGCACCTGAACCAGAAGGGCACCAATATCCTGGGGGGTAGGTTTGCTAGCACCCTTCGGGGGGATTTAAACTAATTTGGCAGGGGGATGGGATCCGGACTTGTAGTCCAGCAAGTAGGTTAGCTGTTTGTCAGGATGTCCAAGAATGTAGGGAGGCTGTGGAGAAGGTAGCACTGACAGGGAATACTTGCGGACACAGAGATGGGTTCAAGTGTGTATACTTCAACGCAAGGAGTATCAGAAATAAGGTGGGTGAACTTAAGGCGTGGATCAGTACTTGGGACTACAATGTTGTGGCCATCACGGAAACGTGGATAGAAGAGGGACTGGAATGGTTGATGGAGGTTCCTGGTTACAGATGTTTCAGTAAGATTAGGGAGGGTGGTAAAAAAGGAGAGGGGGTGGCGTTGTTAATTAGAAATGGTATAATGGCTGCAGAAAGGCAGTTCGAGTGGGATCTGCCTTTGGAGGTAGTATGGGCTGAAGTCAGAAATAGGAAAGGAGCAGTCAACTTGTTGGGTGTTTACTGTAGGCCCCCCAATAGCAGCAGAGATGTGGAGAAACAGATTTGGAAACAGATTTTGGAAAGGTGCAGAAGCCACAGGGTCGTAGTCATGGGCGACTTCAACTTCCCAAATATTGATTGGAAGCTCTTTAGATCAAGTAGATTGGATGGGGCGGTGTTTGTGCAGTGTGTCCAGGAAGCTTTTCTAACTCAGTATGTAGATTGTCCGACCAGAGGGGAGGCCATATTGGATTTGGTACTTGGTAACGAACCGAGACAAGTGATGGGCTTGTTAGGGGGTGAACATTTTGGTGATGGTGACCACAATTCTGTGACTTTCACCTTGGTTATGGAGAGAGATAGGTGCATGCAACAGGGTAGGTTTTACAATTGGGGGAAGGGTAAATACGATGCTGCAAGACAGGATCTGAGGAGCATATGCTGTAAGGGAAGGATGTCGTGGAAATGTGGAACTTTTTCAAGGAACAGATATGACGTGTCCTTGATATGTATGTACCTGTCAGGCAGGAAAGAAATGGTCATGTGAGGGAACCTTGGTTGACGAGGGAGGTTGAATGTCTTGTAAAGAGGAAGAAGGAAGCTTGCATAAGGTTGAGGAAACAAGGTTCAGACAGAGCATTGGAGGGATACAGGATAGCCAGAAGGGAGCTGAAGAAAGTGATTAGGAGAGCTAAGAGAGGGCATGAAAAATCTTTGGCGGATAGGATCAAGGATAACTCCAAGGCATTTTATGCGTATGTGAGAAACAGGAGAATGACGAGAACGAAGGGTAGGTCCAATCAAGGACAGTAGTGAGAGACAATAGACAATAGACAATAGATGCAGGAGTAGGCCATTCTGCCCTTCGAGCCTGCACCGCCATTCAATATGATCATGGCTGATCATTCCTAATCAGTATCCTGTTCCAGCCTTATCTCCATACCCCTTGACTCCACTATCTTTAAGAGCTCTATCCAATTCTTTCTTAAATGAATCCAGAGACTGGGCCTCCACTGCCCTCTGGGGCAGAGCATTCCACACAGCCACCACTCTCTGGGTGAAGTAGTTTCTCCTCATCTCTGTCCTAAATGGTCTACCCCGTATTTTTAAGTTGTGTCCTCTGGTTCGGCACTCCCCCATCAACGGAAATATGTTCCCTCCTGCCAGAGTGTCCAGTCCTTTCATAAGCCTATACGTTTCAATCAGATCCCCTCTCAGTCTTCTAAACTCAAGGGTATACAAGCCCAATCGCTTCAGTCTTTCCGTGTAAGGCAATCCTGCCATTCCAGGAATTGACCTCGTGAACCTACGCTGCACTCCCTCAATAGCCAGAATGTCTTTCCTCAAATTTGGAGACCAGAACTGTACACAGTACTCCAGGTGTGGTCTCACCAGGGCCCTGTACAGCTGCAGAAGCACCTCTTTGCTTCTATACTCAATCCCTCTTGTTATGAAGGCCAGCATGCTATTAGCCTTCTTCACGACCTGCTGTACCTGCATGCTTGCCTTCATTGACTGGTGGACAAGAACACCCAGATCTCTCTGAACAGCCCCTTTACCTAATTTGATACCATTGAGGTAGTAATCTGCCTTCCTGTTCTTGCCACCAAAGTGGATAACCAGACATTTATCCACATTAAACTGCATCTGCCATGCATCTGCCCACTCACCTAACTTATCCAGGTCACCCTGTAATCCCCTAACATCCTCATCACATTTCACCCTACCACCTAGCTTTGTGTCATCAGCAAATTTGCTAATGTTATTGCTGATACCATCTTCTATATCATTTACATATATTGTAAAAAGCTGCGGTCCCAGCACGGATCCCTGCGGTACCCCACTGGTCACTGCCTGCCATTTTGAAATGGAGCCGTTAATCACTACCCTTTGTTTCCTATTAGCCAACCAATTCTCTATCCAATCTAGTACTTTGCCCCCAATCCCGTGTGCCCTAATTTTACTCACTAACCTCTTGTGTGGGACTTTATCAAAAGCTTTCTGAAAGTCCAGGTACACTACATCCACTGGATCTCCCTCGTCCATCTTCCGAGTTACATCCTCAAAAAATTCAAGAAGATTAGTCAAGCATGATTTCCCCTTCATAAATCCATGCTGACTCTGTCCTATCCTGTTACTATTATCCAGATGTGCTGTAATTTCATCCTTTATAATAGACTCCAGCATCTTTCCCACCACTGAGGTCAGACTAACTGGTCTATAATTTCCTGCTTTCTCCCGCCCACCCTTCTTAAAAAGTGGCACAACATTAGCCGCCCTCCAATCCTCAGGAACCAACCCCGATTCTATTGAACTCTGGAAAATAATCACCAGCGCATCCACGATTTCCCGAGCCACCTCCTTCAGTACCCTGGGATGCAGGCCCTCAGGTCCCGGAGACTTATCAACCTTCAGACCTAACAGTCTCTCCAACACCAAATCCTGGCAAATAGAAATTCCCTTAAGTTCAGGTCCTTCAGCCACTGTTACCTCAGGGAGATTGCTTGTGTCTTCCCCAGTGAACACAGATCTGAAGTACCCATTTAATTCCTCTGCCACTTCTTCGTACCCAGTAATATATTCCCTTGCTTCTGTCTTCAAGGGCCCAATTTTTGTCCTAACCATTTTTTTGCCTTGGACATACCTAAAAAAGCTTTTACTATCCTCCTTTATATTCTTGGCCAGTTTACCTTCGTACGTCATTTTTTCTCTGCGTATTTCCTTCTTACTAATCCTCTGTTGTTCTTTAAAAGCTTCCCAGTCCTCAGTTTTCCCGCTTATCTTCGCTAAGTTATACTTTTTCTCTTTTAACCTTATATGTTTCTTTACTTCCCTCGTCAGCCACGGCCGCCCATGTCTCCTCCTGGGATCTTTCTTCCTTTTAGGAATGAACTGATCCTGCATCTTCTGCATTATACACAGAAATATCCGCCATTGTTCCTCCACGGTCTTCCCTGTTAAGGTATTGAACCATTGAACTTTGGCCAGTTGCTCCCTCATAGCTCCATATTTCCCTTTATTCAACTGAAATATTGTCACTTCAGATTGTACCCACTCCCTCTCAAATTGCAGATTGAAGCTTATTGTATTATGGTCACTACTTCCCAATGGCTCCTTCACTTCGAGGTCACTGACCAATTCTGGTTTGTGAGAGATTGTGTATTGAGTCAGAAGAGATAGGAGAGATCTTGAATGAGTACTTTTCTTCAGTATTTACAAACGAGAGGGACCGTATTGTTGAAGAGGAGAGTGTGAAACGGATTGGTAAGCTAGAAGAGATACTTGTTAGGCAGGAAGATGTGTTGGGCATTTTGAATAACTTGAGGATAGACAAGTCCCCCGGGCCTGACGGGATATATCCTAGGATTATGTGGAAAGCAAGAGAGGAAATTGCAGAGCCGTTGGCAATGATCTTTTCGTCTTCACTGTCAACGGGGGTGGTACCAGGGGACTGGAGAGTGGCGAATGTTGCGTCCCTGTTCAAAAAAGGGAATAGGAATAACCCCGGGAATTACAGGCCAGTTAGTCTTACTTCGGTGGTAGGCAAAGTAATGGAAAGGGTACTGAGGGATAGGATTTATATCTGGAAAGACACTGCTTGATTAGGGACAGCCAGCATGGATTTATGAGGGGTAGGTCTTGCCTTACAAGTCTTATTGAATTCTTTGAGGAGGTGACCAAGCATGTGGATGAGGGTAGAGCAGTGGATATAGTGTACATGGATTTTAGTAAGGCATTTGATAAGGTTCCCCATGGTGGGCTTATGCGGAAAGTCAGGAGGCATGGGATCTAGGGAAAGTTGGCCAGTTGAGTAGAAAACTGGCTAACCGGTCGAAGTCAGAGAGTGGTGGTAGATGGTAAATATTCAGCCTGGAGCCCAGTTACAAGTGGAGTTCCACAGGGATCAGTTCTGGGTCCTCTGCTGTTTGTAATTTTTATTAACGACTTGGAAGAGGGAGTCGAAGGGTGGGTCAGTAAATTTGCCGACGATACGAAGATTGGTGGAGTTGTGGATAGTGAGGAGGGCTGTTGTCTGCTGCAAAGGGACTTAGATATGATGCAGAGCTGGGCTGAGGAGTGGCAGATGGAGTTCAACCCTGTCTAGTGTGAGGTTGTCCATTTTGGAAGGACAAATAAGAATGTGGAATACAGGGTTAACGGTAGGGTTCTTAGTAAGGTGGAGGAGCAGAGGGATCTTGGGGTCTATGTTCATAAATCTTTGAAAGTTGCCACTCAGGTGGATAGAGCTTGTAAGAAGGCCTATGGTGTATTAGCGTTCATTAGCAGAGGGATTGAATTCAAGAGTCTTGAGGTGATGTTGCAGCTGTACAGGACCTTGGTTAGGCCACATTTGGAGTACTGTGTGCAGTTCTGGTCGCTTCACTATAGGAAAGATGTGGAAGCTTTGGAGAGGGTGCAGAGAAGATTTACCAGGATGTTGCCTGGAATGGAGAATAGATCATACGAGGATAGGTTGAGAGTGCTAGGCCTTTTCTCATTGGAACGGCGAAGGATGAGGGGTGACTTGATAGAGGTTTATAAGATGATCAGAGGAACAGATAGAGTAGACAGTCAGAGACTTTTTCCCCGGGTACAATAGTGTTACAAGGGGACATAAATTTAAGGTGAAGGGTGGAAGGTATAGGGGGGATGTCAGGGATAGGTTCTTTACCCAGAGAGTGGTGGGGGCATGGAATGCACTGCCTGTGGGAGTGGCAGAGTCAGAATCAGAATCATTGGCGACCTTTAAGCGGCAACTGGATAGGTACATGGATGGGTGCTTAATCTAGGACAAATGTTCAGCACAACATCGTGGGTCAAAGGGCCTGTTCTGTGCTGTATTGTTCTGTGTTCTATGTTCTAAATCATTGATCACTCATCTAAACTCTGGTGTAAACAATACCAGGAGAAAGTGAGAACTGCAGATGCTGGACAAGACCAATCTGTCCAACCTATCCTTATAAGATAACCCACTAATTCCTCCGAGCAAATGTCCCTTTATTGCCTTCAGTATATTCACATCCTTAAAGAAGACCACAGGTACACAGTCTTTGAGATGTGACCTCATTAATGCCCTATCTAACTGAAGCACAACCTTAATTTTAGGTTAAGTTCCTCTCTTTTTTTTTGTAGGGCAGCTAGTCCAGGGACAGTCCCCTTCAAGGAGGAGAGTCCTTGCACGTACATACACTCACACTGATCCAATTCTCAAAAGGGGAAAACACCCAAGTGGCCAGTGACAAGCACTGCCCTTCACATCAAAGTCTGGATTAGTGGTGCTGGAAGAGCACAGCAGTTAAGGCAGCATCCAAGTAGCTTCGAAATCGACGTTTCGGGCAAAAGCCCGAAATCAGGAATAAAGGCAGTGAGCCTGAAGCGTGGAGAGATAAGCTAGAGGAGGGTGGGGGTGGGGAGAAAGTAGCATAGAGTACAATGGGTGAGTGGGGGAGGAGATGAAGGTGATAGGTCAAGGAGGAGAGGGTGGAGTGGATAGGTGGAAAAGAAGATAGGCAGGTAGGACAAGTTATGGGGACAGTTACTGAGCTGGAAGTTTAGAGCTAGGGTGAGGTGGGGGAAGGGGAAATGAGGAAACTGTTGAAGTCCACATTGATGCCCTGGGGTTAAAGTGTTCTGAGGCGGAAGATGAGGTGTTCTTCCTCCAGGCGTCTGGTGGTGAGGGAGTGGCGGTGAAGGAGGCCCAGGACCTCCATGTCCTCGGCAGAGTGGGAGGGGGATTGTTTTTACCTCCTTCACATCAAAGGGCAATGATCTTCTGGTTATTATTATTTTTTAAAAATTTAACCCCCACACTACCGCTTAACTGCGGTAGTGCTTATTTTTTCCCCAGCACCCATGGTGAGATCCTCTTGTACTAAAGACAGCATCACAGTAGTGTCTTGTGACTCTTGTATTAAACAAAACTAGATTGCTTTATGCCTTGGAATTCCACAGTCATTCTCCAATTGAGTAATACTCTGCTTTTTCATTCTTCCTGCCAGTGAATAACTTCATCTTCCCACATTATGCTTCATCTGCCAGAATTGTTCCCACTCATTCAACCTATCTATATCCATCAGCAGTTTGTCTTCTCCATACCATTCTTTCCAACGTTTCTTAGTGTCATCTGCAAACTTAGTGACCATGTCTTGGCTCCCATCTAAGTCACTGATATAAATTAGTAGTAGTTATGGCCACAACAGATTCCTGCAGGATTCCACTTGTCTCCTTGTTTACAGTGGATTCACTACTGTCAGATCCACGTGCTTGAGAGGTTGGCTCCTGATAAGATTTTGTTTAATTGATAGGTCCTGACGAATTGTGCAATACTTTGAAGTAGACAGAGGATTTGTCTTGCAACACTATTTGCATTTCTGTGTTACCTGCAGGATGTCACTATCCCAGCCGCCACCAACCTTCCCCCCTGCCCCCCCCCCCCCCCCCCCCCCCCCCCCCGCCGCATCATCTCATCTAATGCCTTCTGCAAATTCAAGTATAATATGTCCATTGGCTCCCCTCTTTCCAGAGAATGTGACCACTTCAAAGAACTCTAATAAATTGGTGAAACATAATTTTCCTTTCACAAGATCACACTGACTCTTTCTGATTACGTTGTTTTTCTAAATACACAGCACTTTGCAGACCTATTGTAATACCTCCCCACAGCAGATGTAAAGCTAACCAGTCTGTAGATTCCTATTTTCTACTCTCTTGTTTAGTGGGACTTCAGTGGAGTGAAACTAGGAATTTGGTTTAAAGTGGGAATCCAAATTCATTTTAAAGTGAAATTGAGACAATAGCGTTTATGTAACTTAAAATAGCATAAATAAGAGGTATGATTGTTGCATAATGGCAGAGGTTAGCATCTAACTGCCTGAAATTCTTTGTCTAAATGAGGTGCTGATTACCAGAGCAAAGCAATGACTTTGAGCAGATGTGTCCAAAACAGGGATTTTTGCATCATGTGGACAATGCGAGTGGAAACTTCATGAGAGACAAAGGTCAATTGTGTGAAACAGGCAATCTGGTTCAAAGTGTGAATTCAGTGCAGAGGGGGAACAGAAGTGCTTATTAACGTTTACTGCAAGAAATAAACTCTCCAGAGTTAGAGGGCGAAAGTGAGGACTGCAGATGCTGGAGGTTAGAGCATCCAAGGAGCAGGAAAGTCAACATTTCAGGCAAAAGCCTTTCATCATTTCCCAAAACGTCGATTTTCCTGCTCATCTGATGCTGCCTGACCTGCTGTGCTCTTCCAGCACCCCACACTCAACTTTCCAGAGCAACAGCTGAGCAGGAGAGAATAAAAGCCATGGATTGAGAGGCCTAAAAGAAGAGAGATCAGTGGCAGAGTGACAGCGCAAACCACAACAATGGTGCAAGTGCAGGGAAAACATTTAATAATGAGTAAGATTGGTTAATATTTCTAGCCTTTAAAGTAAAAGTAAGGTCTTCAGCTTGTATTTAGGTCTCTAGCTTTTTCTTTTATATTTTCTTTGAAAAAACTCATTAAATATAACTTTAATTATATTTTTATTTTTTTAAATCGCAGTAAAATGTAAACAGATAATTTGGAGTAATTAATGAAAAAAATTAAATCTCCCTATGTCTGTGTGGATTTCCCTCGTGTCATAGAGAAGTACAGCATGGAAACAGACCCTTTGGTCCAACTCATCCATGCTGACCAGATATCCCAATCTAATTTAGTCCCATTTGCCAGCTTTTGGCCCATATCCCTCAAAACCCTTCCTATTCATATACCCTGTCATTGTACCAGCCTCCACACTTTCTCTTGCAGCTCATTCCATATACACACAACCCTCTGCGTGAAAACATTGCCCCTTAGGTCACTTTTATATCTTTCCCCTCACCCTAAACCTATGCCCTCGAGTTCTGGACACACCCCACCCCAGGGAAAAGACTTTGTCTATTTATCCTACCCATGCCCCTAATGATTTTATAAACCTTCTATAAGGGGTTAGCATTGTAGACGGTCCAGGGAAAACAGCCCCAACCTATTCAGCCTCTCCCTATAGCTCAAACCTTCCAACCCTGGCAACATCCTTGTAAATCTTGTCTGAACCCTTTCAGGTTTCACAACATCCTTCCAAAAGGAAGGAGACCGAATTGCACACAATATTCCAACAGTGGCCTAACCAATGTCCTGTAAAGCTGCAACATGACCTCCCAACTCCTATACACAATGCTCTGACTAATAAAGGAAAGCATACCAAATGCCACCTTCACTATCCTATCTACCTGCACCCTCTACTTTCAAGGAACTATGAACCTGCACTCCAAGGTCTTTGTTCAGCAACACTCCCTCAGACTTTGCCATTAAGTGTAAAAGTCCTGGACTGATTTGCTTTTCCAAAATGCAGCACCTCGCATTTATCTAAATTAAACTCGTCTGCTACTCCTCAGCCCATTGACCCATCTGATCAAGATCTCACTGTATTCTGAGGTAACCTTCTTTACTGTCCCCTACACCTGGTGTCATCTGCAAACTTACTAACTATACCTTCTATGTTCATATCCAAATCATTTACCAGCGCCAGTTATTGTGGTACTCCACTGTTCATAGGCCTCCAGTCCGAAAAGCAGCCCTCCACCACCACCCTCTGTCTTCTACCTTTGAGCCAGTTCTGTATCCCAAATGGCTAGTTCTCCCTGTATTCCATGAGATCTAACCTTACTAACCAGTCTCCCATGGGGAACCTTGTTGAATGCCTTACTGAAGTCCATAAAGATCATGTCCACTGCTCTGCCCTCATCAATCCTCTTTGTTACTTCTTCAAAAACCTCAATCAAGTTTGTAAAACATGATTTCCCACACTCAAAGCCATGCTGACTATCCCTAATCAGTCCTTGCAGGTAAAATGGGCAGAATCTCTTAGTAGCTCCTCTTGCATTTGCTGTTAATATGGAACTGGTAAGGGATAGGGGTGAGAGTAAGATAAAGTTGCAAGTGAAGAGTGAGTTGCCAGGCCAGTGGGAGAGAGAAGTCCTGTCTAGTGACAGTGAAAGCACACCGTGCTCCAAATGTGGCCGAACGTAAGCTTTATACAGCTGCAACAGATTTGCTAACTTTTGTGCTCAATGCCAACACTGATGAAGGCAAGCATGTATACATTTTTTTTGAACACTTTATCCACTTGTGTTGCTACTTTTAAGAAAGTACAGATTTACATCCCAAGATCCCTCTGCATATCAATGCTGCTAAGTGTCCTCACGATTTGACCTCCCAAAATGCAGCAGCTGACTCATGTCTGGATTAAACTCCTTTTGCCATTTCTTTGCCCACCTTTCCAACTGTTGTATATCTTGCTGTAACCTTTGCCAACCTTCCTCACTAATTATTGCTTTATCTGCAAACTTACAAATTAGACATCTGCATTTTCATCCAAATCATTTCTATATAATTTTCATGGACTTCCACTCAAAAAAACACACTCCACAACTACCTTCTGTCTTCTATGACCAAGCCAGTTTTCTATCTAACTTATCAATTCAACATGGATCCCATTTGACTTAATCTTCTGGACCAACCTATCAGGAGGGACCTTGTCAAATACTTTAGAAAAGTCAATGTATACAACATTTATTGCCCGACTCTCAACAGTCATTTTTGTCACTTACTCAAAAACTCAAATCAAATCTGAGAGTCAAGACTTCTCCCTTTACAAAGCCATGCTGACTATCACTAATGCAAGTAAATCCTGTCCCTCAGAATCTTTTTCAATAATTTCCCTACCATTGATGTAAGGCTAACCAGTCCATAATTTCCTGAAGTGTACCTGTGGCCCTTTTTAAACAAAAGAACAACAATGGCTATTCTCCAGTCTTCTGGGATCTTGCTTATGGCAGAGAGGATACAAAGATTTCTGTCAAGACCCCAACAATCTTCCTCCCTTGCCTCCCACAGTAACTTGAGATAGATCCTATCAACCCCTGGGGACTTATCAACCTTTAATGTTTTCTGCAATGTCACCTCCACCAACATGCTGTAGGGTAACATTGAACAGTACAGCACAGCACAGGCCCCTTGGCCTTCAATATTGTGCTGACCTTTCATCCTACTCTAAGGTCAAAGTAACTGACATAGCCTTTGCTCTACTATCAACAATGTGTCTATTCACAAGTAGCTTAAATGTCCCTAATGTTTCTGACTCCACCATTACCACTGTGCATTCCACGCAGCCACCACTCTCTACAAAACGAACCCATCACTGACATCTCTCCTAAAACTTCCTCCAATCATCATAAAATTATGTCCCCTCATGATAGACATTTCTACCCTGGGGAAAAGGTCTCTGACTATCCACTCTATATATGCCTCTCATCATCTTGTACACCTCTATCAAGTCACCTCTTGTCCTTCGCTCCAATGAGAAAAGCCCAAGCTGAGTTAACCTTTCTTCATAAGATGTGCCCTCCAGCACAGACACCATCCTGGTAAATCTTCTCTGTATCCTCCTCACATCTTTCCTATAATGAGGTGACCAGAACTGAACACAATATTCCAAGTGCGGTCTAACTAGGGCTTTATAAAGCTGCAGCATAACATCATGGCTCTTAAACTCAGTGCCCCCTGCTAATGAAAGCTAACCTACCATATACCTTCTTAACAACCCTATCAACTTGGGTGGCAACTTTGAGGGATCTATGGACATGGACCCTAAGATCCCTCCGTTCCTGCACACTGCCAATAATCCTGCCTTTAACTGTGTAATGTGCATTCAAATTTGACCTTCCAAAATGAATCACTTCACACTTTTCCAAGTTGAACTTCATTTGCCACTTCTCAGCCCAGCTCTACATCCTGTAAATGTCCCGTTGCAACCTACAACAGCCCGCCACACTGTCCACAACTCCTCCAACCTTCATGTTATTGGCAAACTTACTAACCCACCCTTCTGCTTCCTCATCCAAGTCGCTCATAAAAATCACAAAGAGCAGAGGTCCCAGAATAGATCCCTGCGGCAGTAAGAAATCCCGGTCAATATTTGCGAAGTTAAAATCACCCACTACAACATTGTTGTTTTTATATATTTCCACGATCTGCCTATATATCTATTCCTCTAGTTCCCACTGGTTATTGGGAGGTCTATGATATAACCCCATCGTAGTGCTCCCACCTTTCTTATTCCTAATTTCTATCCATATGTCCCTGCTGGATAAGCATTCCAAAATGTACTCTGTTAGTACAGCTGTAACATGCAGTATCATCCACCAAAAGTGGCCTAACCACAATGTCCTGTATAGCCACAACATGACCTCCCAACTCCTATACTTAATGCTCTGACCAATAAAGGGAAGCATACCAGTGCCGCTTCACTATCCTACCTACCTGTGACTCCACTTTCAAGGAACTATGAACCCGCACTCCAAGGTCTCTTTGTTTAGCAACACTCCCTAGGACTTTACCATTAACTGTACAACACCTTCCCTGATTTGCCTTTCCAAAATGTAGCACCTCACATTTATCTAAATTAAACTGCATCTGATCAAGATCCCATTGTACTCTGAGGTAACTTTCGTCACTGTCCCCTACACCTCCAATATTGGTGACATCTGCAAACTTATTAACTATACCTACTATGTACACATCCAAATCATTTGCATAAATGACAAAAAGCAGTGGACTCAGCACCGATTCTTGTGGCATACCGCTGGTTACAGGCCTCTAATCTGAAAAGCAATCTTCCACTACCTTCAAGCCAGTTCTATATCCAAATGGCTAGTTCTCCTTGTATACCATGTATTAACCAGTCCATCATAAGGAACCTTGTCAAATACATTAACAAAGTCTATATAGATCATATCAATTGCTCTGCCCTCATCAATCCTCTTTGTTACTTCCTCAAAAAACTCAATCAAATTCGTGAGACGTGATTTCCTGTGCACAAAGCCATGTTGGATATCCCTAATCAGTCCCTTCTTTTCCAAATATATATAAATACTGTCCCTCAGGATTCCCTCCAAGAACTTGCCCACCACTGATGTCGAGCTCACTGGTCTATAGTTTCCTTGACTTTGCTTAGCATATTAACCAACCTCTAGTCTTCCGGCACCTCACCTGTGACTAGCGATGAATCAAATATCTCAGCAAAGGGCCCAGCGATTAACTCCCTAGCTTCCCATAGAGTTTTAGGGTATATTTGATCAGGTCCTAGGGAATTATCTAACTTTATGCATTTTAAGACATCCAGCACCACCACCTTTGTAATATGGACTTTCTTCAAAATGTTGCTATTTATTTCCTCATGTTCTTTATCTGACAGATCCTTCTCCACAGCAACACTGATGCAAAATACTAGTTTAGTATCTCCCCCATTCATTGCAGTTCCACACATTGGTGGCCTTGCGATCTTTAAGGGGTCCTTTTCTCTCATTAGTTACTCTTTTGTCCTTCAGGTATTTGTAGAATTCCTTTCGACTCTATTTGACAGAGCTTTCTTACGTCCTCTTCTTGCAGTCCTGATTTCCCTCTTAAGTATACTTCTACTGCCTTTGTATTCTTTTCAGGATTCACTGGATCTCTGCTGTCTATACCTGACATATGCTTCCTTCTTGACCAAAACCTCAATTTCTCTCATCATCCAGCATTCTTTGCACCTAGCAACCTTGCCCATTACCCTAACAAGAATATACTGTCTCTGGACTCTCATAATTTCATTTTTGAAGGCTTCCAAGTTTTCCAGTTGTCCCTTTACCTGGGAACACCCCTCCCCTCCCCCACCCCCAAGTCAATGCTTTGAATGCTTTTGTCTAATACCATCAAAATTGGCATTCCTCCAATTTAGAACTTTAACTTTTGGATCCGGTCTTTCCTTTTCCATCGCTGTTTTAAAATGAATAGTGTTATGGACACTGGTCCCAAAGTGTGCCCCCACGGAGACCTCCGTCACCTGCCTGACCGTATTTCCCAAGAGGAGGTCAAGGTTATGGCTTTAGCAAATCTCCTTGCCAGTTGTCTCCTTCCAATTCAGGCGCAATCTGTCCTTCTACCCCAGAAGAGATTCCAATGATCCAAAAATGGAGAATGTACATTCACATACTGAATCAGAAAATTTTCTTGCACGCAGTTAACAAGCTTCTCTCCATCCAAGCCCTTAACACTATGGCAGTGCCAGTCTACTTTCGGGAAATTAAAAACTCCTACCATAACCACCCTATTATTCTTCCAGATAACTGAGATCTCCTTACAAATTTGTTTCTCAATTTCCTGCTGACTTTTGTAGGGGATGAGCGGGGATCCATAGTACAATCCCAATAAGATGATCATCCTTTTCTTATTTCTCAGTTCCACCCAAACATCTTCCCTGTACGTACCCTCCCTAAGTATAACCATAATGTTATTTCTAATCAAAAATGCCACTTCCCCTCCTGTCTTGTTTCCCCCCCCACTTTTCTTCCCTTCCAATGGCATCTGTACCCTGGAACATTGAGCTGCCAGTCCTGTCCATTCCTGAGCCACGTCTCTGCAATTGCTGTGATATCTCAGTCCCATGTTCCCAACAATGCCTTGAGTTCATCTCCCTTACCTGTTCGGCCTCTTGCATTGAAATAAATACAGTTTAATTTCAGTCCTACCTCATTCTTTGCTTTATTCTTGCCTGTCCTGAATGTTTGAATTGTTTCTTTTCCCAGCTGTATCAGTCTCAGATTGATCTCTTTCCTAGCTATCTCTCTGGGTCCTACTGACCGTACAAGTTTAAATCCTCCGGAGCAGCTCTCGCAAATCTCCCTGCCAGTATATTAGTCTTCCTCCAATTCAGATGCAATCCATCCTTCTTATACAGGTCACTTCTACCCCAGAAGAGATTCCAATGATCTAAAAAAGATGAATCCTTCTCCAGATCTTCAGCCACACATTCATCAGCTCTATCCTCCTATTGATACCTTCACTAGTTCGTGGTACTGGGAGAAATCCAGATATTATTATCCTCGAAGACCTCATTTTTGAATTCCTGCCTAATGTCCTAAATTCTTTCTTCAGAATCTTGACCTTTTTTCTTCCTGTGTTATTAGTTCCAATGTGTACATCAACCTCCTGTTGGTCCCTCTCCCCTTTGAGAATATTCTGCACCTGCCTGAGATATCCTTGATCCTGGCACCAGGGAGGCAATACACCATTCTGCTATCTGTCTGTGCCTCTGACGAGAGAGTCCTGTATCCTAATCGATTCCTTGGAACCTGATGCACCCCTCGTTACATTAGAGCCATCCTCGGTACCGGAAACCTGGCTGTAGTGCCTGAGAATCCAAAACTTGTTTGAAATGGGGATAGCCACAGGAGACCTCTGCACTACTTGCCTCCCTCATCAACTTTTCCTGAGGGTAACCCATCTACCTGATTGTACCTGCAGTTTTTCTACCTTCCTGCAACTGCCAACCATCACAGCCCTGTTCCTGTAAATTTCTCACTCCTCTAATTGCTGCTCCACCCCATCCATGCGATCCAATAGAATTCGCAACCAAGCATATTTCCTGCAGACATTATCATCAGTAACATAGAAACTCCCACATCCGACAGGAAGAGCATATCATTCTGCTGAAGGCCATTTTGCACTTTATCAATCTACAGACCAAGAAAATGGCCCAATCTTATTGCTGTAAAAACACTGCTCCAGTACCTATGTTTTATATTTTAAAATTTTAATCCAGAGACAGATCTCAAGACAAATATATAATCAAAAGATAATCCACTCGACTCATAGAGTCATAGAGATGTACAGCATGGAAACAGACCCTTCGATCCAACCCATCCATGCCAACCAGATCTCCCAACCCAACCTAGTCCCACCTGCCAGCACCCGGCCTATATCCCTCCAAACCCTTCCTATTCATATACCCATCCAAATGCCTCTTAAATGTACCAGCCTCTACAACTTTCTCTGGCAGCTCATTCCATACCCATACCACCCTCCGCGTGAAAACGTTGCCCCGTAGGTCTCTTTTTTTTTATATCTTTCCTGTCTCGCCCTAAACCTATGCCCTGTAGTTCTGGACTCCCCGACCCCAGGGAAAAGACTTTGTCTATTTATGCTATCCATGCTCCTCATAATTTTGTAAACCTCTTTAAGGTCACCCCCTCAACCTCTGACGCTCCAGGGGAAACAGCACAGCCTTTTCAGCATCTCCCTATAGCTCAGTCTTGTAGATTTCCAAAAAAGTGTAAGGTTGCTCTTTAAAACTGACCACTTAACTGCTCCCCCGCTTTGAGCTCCCTCACTGGGTTTCTCCAATGTCAGTTATGAATTTCACTGTTTGTTTATTTTTCTTAGACCAACTCCAATGTCCAGAGATACTTTAAACCAAACAGCAGAGGCAGGCAGCTTACAGGTTGGTTTACTGCTGGGTCAGGCAGCTGTGCAGGTTGGTTTACTGCTGGGTCAGGCAGCTGTGCAGGTTGGTTTACTGCTGGGTCAGGCAGCTGTGCAGGTTGGTTTACTGCTGGGTCAGACAGCTGTGCAGGTTGGTTTACTGCTGGGTCAGGCAGCTGTGCAGGTTGGTTTACTGCTGGGTCGGGCAGCTGTGCAGGTTGGTTTACTGCTGGGTCAGACAGCTGTGTAGGTTGGTTTACTGCTGGGTCAGACAGCTGCACAGGTTGGTTTACTGCTGGGTCAGACAGCTGTACAGGTTAGTTTACTGCTGGGTCAGACAGCTGTGCAGGTTGGTTCACTGCTGGGTCAGGCAGCTGTGCAGGTTGGTTCACTGCTGGGTCAGGCAGCTGTGCAGGTTGGTTCACTGCTGGGTCAGGCAGCTGTGCAGGTTGGTTCACTGCTGGGTCAGGCAGCTGTGCAGGTTGGTTTACTGCTGGGTCAGGCAGCTGTGCAGGTTGGTTCACTGCTGGGATAGGCAGCTGTGCAGGTTGGTTTACTGCTGGGTCGGGCAGCTGTGCAGGTTGGTTTACTGCTGGGTCGGGCAGCTGTGCAGGTTGGTTTACTGCTGGGTCGGGCAGCTGTGCAGGTTGGTTCACTGCTGGGTCAGACAGCTGTGCAGGTTGGTTCACTGCTGGGTCAGACAGCTGTGCAGGTTGGTTCACTGCTGGGATAGGCAGCTGTGCAGGTTGGTTTACTGCTGGGTCGGGCAGCTGTGCAGGTTGGTTTACTGCTGGGTCGGGCAGCTGTGCAGGTTGGTTTACTGCTGGGTGAGACAGCTGTGCAGGTTGGTTCACTGCTGGGTCAGACAGCTGTGCAGGTTGGTTCACTGCTGGGATAGGCAGCTGTGCAGGTTGGTTTACTGCTGGGTCGGGCAGCTGTGCAGGTTGGTTTACTGCTGGGTCGGGCAGCTGTGCAGGTTGGTTTACTGCTGGGTGAGACAGCTGTGCAGGTTGGTTTACTGCTGGGTGAGACAGCTGTGCAGGTTGGTTTACTGCTGGGTGAGACAGCTGTGCAGGTTGGTTTACTGCTGGGTGAGACAGCTGTGCAGGTTGGTTTACTGCTGGGTCAGACAGCTGTGCAGGTTGGTTTACTGCTGGGTGAGACAGCTGTACAGGTTGGTTTACTGCTGGGTCGGGCAGCTGTGCAGGTTGGTTTACTGCTGGGTCAGACAGCTGTGCAGGTTGGTTTACTGCTGGGTCAGACAGCTGTGCAGGTTGGTTTACTGCTGGGTCAGACAGCTGTGCAGGTTGGTTTACTGCTGGGTCATACAGCTGTGCAGGTTGGTTTACTGCTGGGTCAGGCAGCTGTGCAGGTTGGTTTACTGCTGGGTCGGGCAGCTGTGCAGGTTGGTTCACTGCTGGGTCAGGCAGCTGTGCAGGTTGGTTTACTGCTGGGTCAGACAGCTGTGCAGGTTGGTTTACTGCTGGGTCGGGCAGCTGTGTAGGTTTATTTCTCTATTTTGCACCTCCCACATGGACACTGCTTTGTCTCTTTCTCCTCGTTTAAAGTGCCAGTGTTTTGATCTTTTTTTTCCAAAGTTCCAAAACAATGCAACAGCTTATAAAGCAGTAATTAATGCCTCTAGGATTTGAGGAAATCCGCTCCAACACTGAAAATACCTCAAAAAAGAAGCAGCTCAAACAGCCACAATTTTTTCCCATTCTCCATCTAGAAAGGCCTATCTCTACCACTGACTGTAGTGTCTGCTACCACTAGCTTACACTTCGACCCTTCCTGCTGTACAACAGAGTCAATTTTGGTGCCACTGACTTGCCTGCTGCTTTCTCCAGAGGGACCATCCCCCAACAGTATGGCTAACAGTGCACTTGTTTTGGAGGGGAATAGCGATAGGGGACTCCTGCATCACCTACCTGCCCACCCACCCTTCTTGATGGTGACAGTAAGAGAAGATACAAAAACCACTGAGCAGAAAGGTATAGAACTGAGTTAATGGCACAAATCATTGCAAATTAATATGATTTATTAGCCATTGCAGAGACATGGTTGCAGGATGGTCATGACTGGGAATTAAGTATCCAGAGATATCAGACTATTTGGAAGGCCAGATGGGGAGGTAAAAGAGGTGGTGTAGCTCTGATATTCAAGGATGACATCAGGGCAGTGGTCAGAGGTGATATAAGTTCAGCACAGTGGCTCAGTGGTTAGCACTGCTGCCTCACAGCACCAGGGTCCCAGGTTCGATTCCAGCCTCTGGCGACTGTCTGTGTGGAATTTGCACATTCTCCCCATGTCTGCATGGGTTTCTTCCGGGTACTCCGGTTTCCTGTCATTCCAAAGATATGCAGGTCAGGTGAATTGGCCATGCTAAATTGTCCATCATTATTAGGTGCATTAGTCAGAGGGGGAATGGGTTACTCTGCGAAGGGTCGGTGTGGACTTGTTGGGCCGAAGGGCCTTTTTCCACACTGTAGGAAATCTAATCTAATCAAGTTCTATGACGAATAAAGTTGAATCCATTTGGGTGGAAATGAGAAATTCTAAGAAGAAAAAGTCACTGATAGGTGCAGTCTATAGGCCACCAAATAATAATATCACATTGGGTGGGCAATAAACAACAAAATAACTAATGTCTATAAAAATGGTACAACAATTATCATGGGGGATTTTAACCTACGCGTGTTATGTTTGAACCAGGTCAGTCAGGGTAACCTTGAGGAGGAGTTCATTGAATGTATCTGTGATAGTGTTCAAAAAAACAATGTAATGGAACCGACAAGGGAGCGAGCTCTCCTAGATCGGGTCCTGTGTAATGAGACCGGAATAATTAATGATGTCATAGTTAGGGATCCTCTTGGAAGGAGTGACCACAGTATGGGTGGATTTAGAATACAGATGGAGAGTGTGAAGATAAAATCCAATACCTTAAAGGAGACTACAACAGGATGACTGAGGAATTGGCTAAAGTAAACTTGAAGCAAAGACTATTATGGTGTCATGGTTGATAAACAGTGGAGGACTTACAAAGCAATTTTTCAAAGTGCTCATCAAAAACATATACAAGTGAAAAAGAAGGACTGTAGGAAAAGGATAGTCTGCCACGAGTATCTAAGGAAGTAAGGGAGGCTATCAAATTGGAAGAGAAGACATACAAACTGGCCAAGATCAGTGGGAAACTAGAAGATTGGGAAAGCTTTAAACGTGAACAGGAAGCCACAAAAAGAAATATAAAGAAAAGTAAGATAGATTATGAGAATAAACTAGCTCACAATATAAAGACAGATAGCAAAGGTTTCTAGAATTACATAAAACAAAGAGTTGCGAAAGTAAATATTGGTTGTTTAGAGTCTGAGAAGAGGAATTTAGTTATGGAATCTGTGGAAATGGCTGAGGCATTGAATAGGTATTTTGTGTTGGTCTTCACAGTGGAGGACATGAATAACATGCCAGTCATTGACTGAGACAAAAATAGGTGAGGACCTGGAAACAATCATAATCATGAAAGGAGGTAGTGTTGGGCAAGCTAATGGAGCTAAGGGTAGACAGGGGAATAGATAGAGTAGACAGTCAGAGACTTTTTCCCCGGGTACAACAGAGTGTAACAAGGGGACATGAATTTAAGGTGAAGGGTGGAAGGTATAGGGGGGGATGGAATGCATCCCAGGATGCTAAAAGTGTTGGCAGGAGAAATAGTAAATGCACTTGTGGTGATTTTACAAAGTTCACTGCACTCTGTGGAAAATAGCATAGAACATAGAACAATACAGCACAGAACAGGCCCTTCGGCCCACGATGTTGTGCCGAACATTTGTCCTAGCTTAAGCATCCATCCATGTACCTATCCAATTGCCACTTAAAGGTCACCAATGATTCTGACTCTGCCACTCTCACAGGCAGCACATTCCATGCCCCCCACCACTCTCTGGGTAAAGAACCTACCCCTGACATCCACCCTATACCTTCCACCCTTCACCTTAAATTTATGTCCCCTTGTAACACTTTGTTGTACCCGGGGAAAAAGTTTCTGACTGTCTATCTATTCCTCTGATCATCTTATAAACCTCTATCAAGTCACCCCTCATCCTTCGCCGTTCCAATAAGAAAAGGCCTAGCACTCTCAACCTATCCTCGTACGACCTATTCTCCATTCCAGGCAACATCCTGGTAAATCTCCTCTGCACCCTCTCCAAAGCTTCCACATCTTTCCTAAAATGAGGAGACCAGAACTCCAAATGTGGCCTTGCTATGGTCCTAAACAGCTGCAACATCACCTCAAGACTCTTGAATTCAATCCCTCTGCTAATGGACGCTAATACACCATAGGCCTTCTTACAAGCTCTATCCACCTGAGTGGCAACTTTCAAAGATCTATGAACATAGACCCCAAGATCCCTCTGCTCCTCCACCTTATTAAGAACCCTACCGTTAACCCTGTATTCCACATTCTTATTTGTCCTTCCAAAATGGACAACCTCACACTAGACAGGGTTGAACTCCATCTGCCACTCCTCAGCCCAGCTCTGCATCATATCTAAGTCTCTTTGCAGCTGACAACAGCCCTCCTCACTATCCACAACTCCACCAATCTTCGTATCGTCGGCAAATTTACTGACCCACCCTTCGACTCCCTCTTCCAAGTCATTAATAAAAATTACAAACAGCAGAGGACCCAGAACTGATCCCTGTGGAACTCCACTTGTAACTGGGCTCCAGACTGAATATTTACCATCTACCACCACTCTCTGACTTCGACCGGTTAGCCAGTTCTCTATCCAACTGACCAAACTTCACAGTATCCCATGCCTCCTGACTTTCCTCATAAGCCTACCATGGGGAACCTTATCAAATGCCTTACTAAAATCCATGTACACTATATCCACTGCTCTACCCTCATCCACATGCTTGGTCACCTCCTCAAAGAATTCAATAAGACTTGTAAGGCAAGACCTACCCCTCACAAATCCGTGCTGGCTGTCCCTAATCAAGCAGTGTCTTTCCAGATACTCATAAATCCTATCCCTCAGTACCCTTTCCATTACTTTGCCTACCACAGAAGTAAGACTAACTGGCCTGTAATTCCCAGGTTATCCCTATTCCCTTTTTTGAACAGGGGCACAACATTCGCCACACTCCAGTCCCCTGGCACCACCCCCATTGACAGTGAAGACGAAAAGATCATTGCCAACGGCTCTGCAATTTCCCCTCTTGCTTCCCACATAATCCTAGGATATATCCTGTCAAGCCTGGGGGACTTGTCTATCCTTAGGTTTATCAAAATGCCCAATTCCTAACAAGTATCTCCTCTAGCTTACCAGTCTGTTTCATACTCTCCTCTTCAACAATACGGTCCCTCTCATTTGCAAATACTGAAGAAAAGTACTCATTCAAGACCTCTCCTATCTCTTCCGACTCAATACACAGTCTCCCACTACTGTCCTTGATCGGACCTACCCTCGTTCTCGTCATTCTCATGTTTATCACATACGCATAAAATGCCTTGGAGTTATCCTTGATCCTATCCGCCAAAGATTTTTCATGCCCTCTCTTAGCTCTCCTAATCCCGTTCTTCAGCTCCCTCCTGGCTATCCTGTATCCCTTCAACGCTCTGTCTGAACCTTGTTTCCTCAACCTTATGTAAGCCTCCTTCTTCCTCCTTACAAGACATTCAACCTCCCTCGTCAACCAAGGTTCCCTCACACGACCATCTCTTTCCTGCCTGACAGGTACATACATATCAAGGACACGTCGTATCTGTTCCTTGAAAAAGTTCCACATTTCAACAACATCCTTCCCTGACAGCCTATGCTCCCAATTTATGCTCCTCAGATCCTGTCTTGCAGCATCATATTTACCCTTCCCCCAATTGTAAAACCTACCCTGTTGCACGCACCCGTGTCTCTCCATAACCAAGGTGAAAGTCACAAAATTGTGGTCACCATCACCAAAATGTTCACACACTAAAAAGCCCATCATTTGTCTCGGTTCGTTACCAAGTACCAAATCCAATATGGCCTCCCCTCTGGTCGGACAATCTACATACTGAGTTAGAAAAGCTTCCTGGACACACTGCATAAACACCGCCCCGTCCAATCTACTTGATCTAAAGAGCTTCCAATCAATATTTGGAAAGTTAAAATTGCCCATGACTACTACCCTGTGGCTTCTGCACCTTTCCAAAATCTGTTTCCAAATCTGTTTCTCCACATCTCTGCTGCTATTGGGGGGGCCTATAGTAAACACCCAACAAGTTGACTGCTCCTTTCCTATTTCTGACTTCAGCCCATACTACCTCCAAAGGCAGATCCCACTCGAACTGCCTTTCTGCAGCCGTTATACCATTTCTAATTAGCAACGCCACACCCCCTCCTTTTTTACCACCCTCCCTAATCTTACTGAAACATCTGTAGCCAGGAACCTCCAACAACCATTCCGGTCCCTCTTCTATCCACGTTTCCGTGATGGCCACAATATCGTAGTCCCAAGTACCGATCCACGCCTTAAGTTCACCCACCTTATTTCTGATACTCCTTGCGTTGAAGTATACACACTTGAGCCCATCTCTGTGTCCGCAAGTATTCCCTGTCAGTGCTACCTTCTCCACAGCTCCCAACATTCTTGGACATACCGAAAAACAGCTAACCTACTTGCTGGACTACAAGTCCGGATCCCATCCCCTTGCCAAATTAGTTTAAACCACCACTGAAGAGTGCTCGCAAACCTACCTCCCAGGATATTGGTGCCCTTCTGGTTCAGGTGCAACCCATCCTGCTTGTACTGGTCCCACCTTCCCCAGAATGCAGTCCAATTGTCCAAATATCTGAAGCCCTCCCTCCTACACCATCCTTGCAGCCACGTGTTCAACTGCACTCTCTCCCTATTCCTTGCCTCACTGTCACGTGGCACCGGCAACAACCCAGAGATGACGACTCTGTCTATCCTAGCGTTTAGCTTCCAGCCTAACTCCTGGACCTCCCCACCCCTCTTCCTACCTATGTCGTTGGTGCCAACGTACACCACGACTTCTGGCTGCACACCCTCCCCCTTCTGAAGACACGGTCCGAGACGTCTCAGACCCTGGCACCCAGGAGGCAACAAACCATCTGAGAGTTTCGCCCATGTCCACAGAACTGCCTGCCTGTCCCTCTAACTATAGAGTCTCCTATAACTAGCGCTCTCCTCCTCTCCCCCTTTCCCTTCTGGGCCTCAGAGCCGGACCTCGTGCCAGAGACCCGGTCACTGCAGCTTACCCTGCTAGGCCGTCCCCCCCAACAGTATCCAAAGCTGGCTGCACTTCCTGCAGGTGAAGTCGGCAGGAGCATCGGTGGTCATCCCTATCTCAAACATCCTGCAGGAGGAACATTCCACTGCCTGCGCTGCCATAACTCTACACTTAGTCTCCAAACAAGAAAACTAAGTAGCTCACCTGAGTCCTTTTTTTTTAAGAGACACAGTGACACAGAGACTGAATCCTTTTTTTTAGGTTAGTGGAGGAGGGAGGGTGGGAGACACTACACGTGTAGTGTCTCGGGTTCCTTTTCCACTCAAACCTCTTACCTTCCCAGATGCCTCTGTTGACGACTTCCGGATTCCCGCTCCTAGTTGGGAAAAAAAAACAGACTATGAAAAGAAAAATGTTAATTTAAACTGGTCTCTGCTTACCTTCCGGCTCCCCTCTCTGTGCACCCACTGGCACTGAGCAAATGTGATGCCACTGTTTAAAAAGAGAGGTAGACAAAAGCCGGCAATTATAGACCCATTAGCTTAACTTCTGCAGTGGGGAAAATGCTTGACTGTATTATCAAGGAAGAAATAGCAAGGCATCTGCATAGAAATTGCCCCATTAGACAGACGTAACATGGGTTCATGAAGTCATGCTTAACTAATCTACTGAAATTCTATGAAGACAGTACAAACACAGTGAACCCGTTGTCATATCTAGATTTCCAAAAGGCATTCGACAAGGTGCCACACAAAAGGCTGCTGCATAAGGTAAAAGATGCAAGGTGTTACAGGCAATTATTAGCATGGATAGAGGATAACCAACAGGAAGCAGAGTGGGAATTAAGTGAGTGCTTTTCTGGTTGACAATCAATGACTAGTGGTGTACTTAGGAATCAGTGCAGGGACCGCAAGTATTCACAATTTGCATAGCTGATTTGGAGTTGGGAACTACGTGTAGTGTATCAAAATGAATGGTAGAGCAAAGTGTGCAGAGGACTGTGAAACTTTGAAAAAGGATCACACAACACCAGGTTATAGTCCAACAGGTTTAATTGGAAGTACACTAGCTTTCGGAGCGACGCTCCTTCATCAGGTGATTGGATCACCCGATAAATCACCTGATGGAGCGTCGCTCCGAAAGCTAGTGTGCTTCCAATTAAACCTGTTGGACTATAACCTGGTGTTGTGTGGTATTTAACTTGGTACACCCCAGTCCAACGCAGGCATCTCCAAATTTTGAAAAAGGACATAGTTTAAGTGAGTGAGCAAAGATCTGGCAGATGGAGTACAATGTTAATAAATGTGAATTCATCCATTTTGGTAGGAATAACAGTAAAAAGGAGTATAACATGAATGCTATGAAATTGCAGCATGCTGCTTCGCAGAGGGACCTGGGTGTCCTTGTACATTCTCCGAAGGTTGGTCTGCAGGTGCAGCAGGTAATTAAGGCGGCAAATGGAATTTTGTCCTTCATTGTTACAGGGATTGAGTTTAAAAGCAGGGGGGTTATGTTGCATGCAGCAGTTTTGGTCTCCTTTCTTGAGAAAGGATGTACTGGCACTAGAAAGGGTGCAGATGAGGTTCACTGGGTTGATTCTGGAGTTGAGGGGGTTGGCTTAAGAGGAGAGATTGAGTAGAGTGGGATTATATTCATTGGAATTTAGAAAAATGAGAAGGGATCCAGTAGAAATACATTAAATTATGAAGGGAATAGATAAGATAGAAGTAGAGAGGATGTTTCCATTGGCAAGTGAAACTGGTACAAGTTTGGTATTTGGCAAAATGAGGGGAGATCTGTTAGAAATTAGATACCCTCAGAATTAGGGGGAGCAGATTTAGGACTATTGAAAAGGAACTTCTTCACCCAGAGGATTGTGAATCGGTGGAACTCCCTGCATGGGGAAGTGATTGAGACTTCCTTATTGAATGTTTTTAAAGCTAAGATAATTCCTTTACTGTTCAAAAAATTAAGGGTTATGGTGAGAGGGTGGGTAAGTGGAGCTGAGGCCACAAAAAGATCAGCCATCATCTTACTGAATGGTAGAGCAGGCTCGAGGGGCCAGCTGGCCCACTCCTTCTCCTAGTTCTTGTGTTCTTAGGTAAAACCCATCAGCAAAGGCTGAAGAGGAGGGTGCTGAAGGTGATCTGATAGGATCTTCATAATGATTTAATGAATGAGTTTGAGAGTGTGGAAGACATTTCTGTTAGACTGCTTTCTTGTTCTAGTTTGCCTAATAGCTTTATATTAACGCGCACACAAACTTAGTTATAACATTCCCAGATTAGGTCTTTAATGAGATCTCTTAGGTCATAGTTCATGATCCAATACGTGTTCAGTTTGAGTTGCATATCCAATAGTTACTGAGAAAACTGATAGAGCTGAGGTTAACAATTCCCCAGTCCTGCTTGACTGCATCCCAGTAGATACATCGATATAAACTTTTCAACATTAATTTGGAAAGGTTCCATCAGAGTCCAAAGTTAGACTAAGGAGAGTCAGTGGATGTGATTTATTGGATTCCCAGAAGGCTTTTGATAAGGACAACAGCTGCTAAATAAGGTAAGAGCCCGTGGTGTTAGGAGCAAGGTACTGCCATGGATAGAGGATTGGCTAACTGGCAGAATGCAGAGTGAGGATAAAAGGGTCTTTTTCAGGATGGCAGGCAGTGAATAGTGGAGTTCTGCAGGGGTCAGCGTTGAGACCACAACTATTCACATTTTACATTAACGATACAGACAAAAGAATTGAGGGTATTGTTGCGAACTTTGCAGATGACACAAAGGTAGGTGGAGTGACTGGTAGTGTAGAGGAAATGTGGAGGCTGCAGAAGGACTTGGACAGGCGAGGAGATGGAATACAATGTGGGAAAATGTGACATTATGCATTTTGGCAGGGATTAAGGCGTAGACTATTTTCTCAATAGGGAGAAAGGCTTTGAAAAACTGAAGCACAAATGGTCTTGGAAGTCTTAGTTTAAGATTCTATTAAGGTTAACACATAGGTTCAGTGGCAGTTAGGAAGGCAAGTACAATGTTAGCATTCATTTCAAGAGGGCTAGAATACAAGAGAAGAAATGTACTTTGAGGCTGTATAAGGCTGTTATCAGACTGTATTGAAATATAGTGAGCAGTTTTGGGCTCTGGATCAAAGGAAGGAGGCGGTCAAGAGCGTTGTATTATTTTTTCTGAGATTCTTACACACTTGATACAACTGCAAAATGCCAGTTTCTGCAAACAGGTAAAATTTTATTAAGAACTATACAGAACAGACTTTGGAGAAACTCCTAACGCTCTTCGCCATGCTCTCTGAACAAAGGAAACAGTTCTTCCTCTATACAAAATCTTTACATCACAGTCAGTAATGCCCACAAGTCAACCCCAGCCACTCCCTCACAGTCACATGCCACTCGACACAATGCAGTGACCACATCATTTCCAGAAACAATATAATGTAAATCATCCATTTGTGCTTTCAGTTTTTTGTGGGCGGCACGGTGGCTGTCTCACAGTGCCTGAGACCCAGGTTCCATTCCCGCCTCAGGCGACTGACTGACTGTGTGGAGTTTGCACGTTCTCCCCGTGTCTGCGTGGATTTCCTCCGGGTGCTCCGGTTTCCTCCCACAGTCCAGAGATGTGCAGGTCAGGTGAATTGGCCATGCTAAATTGTCCGTAGTGTTAGGTAAGGGGTAAATGTAGGGGTATGGGTGGGTTGCGCTTCGGCGGGTCAGTGTGGACTTGTTGGGCCGAAGGGCCTGTTTCCACGCTGTAATGTAATGTAATCTAATCTAATCTCTTCATGGTCAGATCTGTTGCAAATTGTTTTCTTTTTAACTACAGAGAGTAGTCAAAATTCCAATTGTAATATTCTTATTGATTTCTGTGTAGGGGATAAAAATGTAAATGGTAGGAGATGACTATGTAAATGGCTTTTGAATATCTAGAGCATAGCCACGTAAATGGCTCTGAATGCCAAGAGATGGGAATGTAAATTCCTTACAATCTACCAGTAAGTCAGAGGCATCTCACCGTGGCCTCGGGAGATCCAGGTTCCTACAGGTCAGCAGAGCAAATTCACCCTTTAATATCTCGGAGATTTACAAAAGAGGATAAAGGACTTGTCATATGAGGGGCGGTTGAGGACTTTCATCTGTACTCGATAGAGTTTAGAAGGATGGGGTGGGGGAGGTCTCATTGAAACTTACAGAATACTGAAAATCCTGGATAGAATCGACATGGAGAAGATGTTTCCACAATTAGTAGAGACTAGGACCCAAGAGCACAGCCTCAGAGTGAAGGGACGATTCTTCAGAACTGAGATGAAGGGGAATTTCTTCAGTAAGAAGGCGGTATATCTATGTAACTCATTGCTGTAGAAGGCTGTGGAAGACAAGTCATTGAGTTTATTAATTAGTAAGGCGACCAAGGGTTACAGGGAAAAGGTAGGTGAGTGGTGTTGAGAAGCTTATTGGCGAATCTGATGGTGGAACAGACTCATTGGGCTGAATGATCTGATTCTGCTCCTCTATCTTATGGGGCGAGGTGAACTACCAAGATAGGACTGCCATCGAGTGTGGGGGAAAGAGGGTTGTCATGGGTGAAGAGATGTTGAGGGATGAAGACCCTTTGTAAAGGAGAGACAAAGACTGCCAAGGTGACAGTGAGAGGATGTAGCAGGAAAATAGATTTTAAACTGTTCAAAAAAGGACTGATAGCTAAATGGGAACCAGGAAAATTGAGTTAATGAATTCTGTGCAAAACCATGTGGAGTCCCAAGCTTAAGGCTGCTTGAGTCAGGAACTATGATAGGGAGAAAATATAATGGATGCTATTTTAAAGAACAATTGGGCTACTCATTATTGAATAGTTTTATTCTGTGAAGATTTGCATTTACATGTTATCATGTCTCCAAGGGCTCACTATGAATTACTTGAAGTGCAGTGTCTGTGTTAGAGACAAATATGCAACTGTGATCTCTCCAGTCCATGGAATCCATGTTTAGGGTGATGGCGTTTTGTTTATAGAAGCTCATGTTAACTGCTTCTAACATTGTTTCTAACGTAATACTGTTGCCCCCTGCCAATTCAAAATCTGTGATGTCTGAGAAATCGAAACTTTCCTTGTTTACTGTGGTTTTAACTTTCACAGAGTGTTGCTAATTGAGTGCGTTGATAAATTCTTCTAATGCTGCTTCTATGCCAGTCTATATACTTCATATGTCAACACAAATACGCGATATTGTCACTTTGTGACTGCATCTTCTAATAAAGGCTTTAATGAAAATGGGGAAAAAAGCTGCTAAAAACCAAAAAAAAACCTCTGAGAATCAATTGCAATTCTGAGAAAATCTCAGAAGACGCACTTGACAAACAAAATTATTCCAATTTCTGGTTGAGTGATCTTTGTGAATTAGCATCCAATCCCCAATCTCTGTACTTACTCCATAATCCTTCAGTATTATCGTTTGCCTGTGTTCTATATCCACTGAATCTTGCACTTTATCCACCAGAATTTGGAGGAAATTATCCAACGAGACTTTTTTCCTGATGTGGAAAAGTTACGTGCTCAGAGAGAGTATTTGGAGGCTGAAGAGAATGGCGACATGGAAAAGATGCGTGAAATAACCATAAAATATGGTTCATCACTGCGCAAACCAAACTCCGGGACTCCTGCAGCTTGTAAGTGAAGATATTGTCAGTTTATGGCTCAGTAGTAACAAATATTTCTCCGCTACCTTTTTAAAAGATGCAGTGTTTCACGTTTATCACAGGACGAGCACATGGCTCTCACACTGCACAGGGGTGGGGGCATGGTGAGTGTGTGACTGGAGATCAAACTCCGCTGTTTTTGTTCTGGTCTCTTGCAGATGTCACGCCCGCTACTTTTGAAACTCCAGAGGTTGTTGCAGGATCTCCATCATCACGGAATAAAGCCTGTCAAGATGGAATGTCAAGAGCTGATGAAGGTGGTTATCCTAATGTGGCATGCATGTCTCTTTAATAATTAGAAACTGTTCTTTCCTATTGAGTGTAATAAAGTAATCATGGTGCATTAAAGTGCTAAGCTCAGTGCCCATATCCACCTTAGAGTGACAGGAATTGCTCTGTTTCTTTCCAGGAGAGAAGGACAGGAAGAAGGAAGAGAAAGAGCTTCCGACCCTGGATACTTTCCTGGGCAGAAGCACTAGTGAGGACAATGCCTCCTTCAATCAGATCATCGAGATTGCTGAAGAGAGGAACAGAATCAAACATGTGTGGCTGTATGATGCTGAGGAAAAATCAAAGCAGGTATGACCACTTGTCCTGTTTTAATTGCGTACCCTATTCTCTTTGCTCAGCTTATGGACGGCTCGACGTGGGCAACAAGATCTTTGGTAAATTAGTAGGTGGTAATGGGAGTTGCAGGCCAGTGGTGTTGCATCTTCATGAACAGAAACCACCGTGTCCAACACTGTGCCTTCCACACTTGTCTGAGGGATGTTGGTTCAATTTATCTTGATTTCCCCCACAGCAAGGCACGTTGCTTCAGTTGTGCAGAAGCCTGACTTTTCAAGGTTTTAAACAGGCCTGGAATAAACAGACTGCCTCCTGTGGTATACCAATAATATATGTACCTAGAATCTGTCAGTGGCGATGGAGCTGAGGGCAACTCTGGTATGGGAGATACCATCTTTTTGCTACATGGTTACCTGAAATGTAAATGGGCAGCCCACCCCCTGGTACCCAAGTGTTGCAGTGTAATGCGGGATAGTACACCGGTCTCTCATCTATCACTTATCCAAGAATGTCTGTGTCATGGTTTCTTGTTACAGCACCATGAAGAAATGCTGGCACTGCCATCATCCAAGTTCCATGCCATCACAGCTGGAAAAGCAGGCGTGGAGACCTGGCAGTATAAAGCCAAGAATGATCTGATGTATTACCCGGAAGGTAAGATGCAGACTGATGTCTCATTCACTCATCCTGCCTAGTGTGGATGTTGCTATCCTGTTGAGTTGCTCTGGGTGCTGATGCCCACCAGTATAGCAATGAGGTCATAGGACAGTCTCAGAATGGAGAGGGAGTCACACTGAATATTGGTGTATGATTGGATGAACATTTTGTCATTTGATAGTTACTGGACAGAGGAGCAATGCCATTGTCATTGTCGGTACTGACGGAGAGGCAGATAATACTGATGTAGGTCAGGAAAAATATCCTGAGCGGTCAGACTTGACAGAATATAGGTGCAACAGAGCTTTGCTGAGACACTTGGAGGGAGAAAGGTGTAAGTCAAGGAAGAAAAGTGAAACCCCTTCCCGCTGACCAGAATGCTTCAGTACATGCAGTTTGACAGTATTGCTGTTTCCAAGCAAAGTGGCAATATAAAATGAAAGTGAGAAGGGACTGGTCTTGGTGCATTAGTGATCATTTGCCAACAGCCCTGCCTCACTGCACCTCAGATGGTTTTGCAGATTGTATATTTTGAAAGTTGCTTAAGTTTCTTGCAGTTGTGAATAAAACCTGAATGACACCCTGAAATGAGAAGACTGGTGTTACTGAGGGGTGGAGTACTAAGGAACACAGGAGACATTGATCATCATAGGGCCAGGCTCTGAATACAGTTCAGTAGGGAGGGGAGAGGAAGGTGGTCACCAGTTGTCCAATGGTCTTGATTAACAATTGTTGTAAATGAGCCCAGGGTATGTCGCCTTCCACCTCAGTTGGAGAACAGTTCTTGGAACTGTAACTGTCACACATGAATGTATTTATAACTCCCTCCCAACAGCCCTATGGGGACAGCTACCACCATAGGGACTGAACAGCTCAATGAGATCCCTCACCATTGCCTTCTTAAAGGTAATTGGGGATCGATAGTAAATACTGGTCTTACCAGCAAAACCCACTTGCCACAAATGAATATAAAAAGGTGTGGTGTAACAAAATGGGTGTATAGTATTTCCATTGTTTCCCCAGCCTTATTGCATCACCTGATCTATAACAGGAGTGCTACCACTTGAAGTGGAATGAAACTTCCAAGTTTTGTGATTGGGTGCTGAAGGCTTGGCAAGGTCTGTTATCCAGGCTGCATGCTGTGTTTCTGTCAAGCCAAATCCTGTGCTTTGTGGACTCCGGTGGGTGGATTTCCAAACCTGCTCCATTCATTCACTCAGTTTGAGCAGTGGACTAATATGATCAGATCTGCCAGATAACAAAGCTGCAAAGTGTCCTGAGCTGGACAATCTGACTGCAGCCTTTTCTTATTCTTTCACAGGATGTGGGCTTCACTGGCTGGGCCAGCATTTATTGACCATATCTAATTGCCCTGGAAAAACTGGTGGAAAGTTGCCTGTGATTTGTTTTAGCTTGGATTCCACTGCCGTGCATTCCCATGATGGAGTCTGGACATTCCTTCTCCCATGCAGCCATGGGACTGAGGAGAAGATCTTTTTCCTGTGCTTTCCCCCCTGACACCAGCTGCTTCCCACCTCACATGCTGCAGTCTGTTTGTTTTGCAGGAGTGAAGGATGATGAGCTCTTCAAGAAACCTCGTGAGGTAGTTCACAAAAATACCCGTTTCCAAGGTGATCCATTTAGTCGAGCCCTGAGCAAGTCCCAGCTGCAGCAAGCAGCCGCTCTCAATGCACAGGTATATAAATCAACTCTTTTTCAATTTTAGACCTCTCCACTATGTAGCTTTTCCAGTAACTCACCATAATTACCACCTCCAGTAGGTGCCTGCACCCAACTCCTAACTTTCTCCTTCATTTTCCCCCATCCTCTAATGGTCCTCAGTGCCTCAGCCCTTGGCTGCCTGAGTTCTGATTCTTGTGTAAAGCATAAATTGTAAAGAAATGGGTTGGAGATTCATTTCGGTGGCCGGTCAGGGACAGAAATCACAGACCTTATTGCTGCTCCAAGCCCAGGATCCCTTTCCTGGCTCCCAAGCGCAGCGAGCTCCCTGGGGCCTGATTATTGAATTTTGGTGTCACCCTCACCCCATGACACAGGCCATAGTCTGAGTGTCACATAGAGCAGTGTCTCTTTTACTCTAGGAGTTCCTTGAGCTAGGATATCCCTATTATGGCTGTGTGTTCACTGACTGACAGTTACTACTTTTATTTTGAAGTTTAAACAGGGCAAAGTAGGGCCTGATGGGAAGGAGCTTATCCCGCAGGATTCGCCCAAAGTCAATGGCTATGGTTTTGTACGGACTCCTTCACCGGCGCCAGGTAAGAACCAATATGTTGCCAATTTCACAGAAGGGGGATGGCAGTTGGAGTTTAATCAAGATAAATGTGAGGTGCTGCATTTTGGAAAGGCAAATCAGGGCAGTTATACACCTTAATGGTAAGGTCCTGGGGAGTGTTGCTGAACAAAGAGACCTTTGAGTGCAAGTTCAAGTGAAAATGGAATCACAGGAAGGTTGGGAGATAGTGAAAAGGTCATTTGGTATGCTTGCCTTTATTGGTCAGTGCATTGAGTGTAGGAGTTGGGAGGTCATATTGTGGCTGTACAAGACATTGGTTAGGCACATTTGGAATAATGTGTGCAGTTCTGTTCTCCCTACTACAGGAATGACGTTGGGAAACTTGAAAGGGTTCAGAAAAGATTTACAAGGATGTTGCCAGGTTGGAGGATTTGAGCTATAGGGAGAGGCTGAACAGGCTGGGGCTGTTTTCTCTGGAGCGTCAGAGGCTGAGGGTGACCTCATAGAGGTTTATAAAATCATGAGGGGCGTGGATAGGGTAAATAAACAAGATCTTTTCCCTAGAGTGGGGGAATCCAAAACTAAAGGGAAAGATTTAAAAGGGACCCAAGGGACAACTTTATCACGCAGAGGGTGGTGTATGCATAGAATGGGCTGCTAGAAGAAATCATGGAGGCTGGTACAATTGCAACACTTAAAGAGCATCTGGATGGGTATATGAATAGGAAGGGTTTAGAAGGATGTGGGCCAAATGCTGGCAAATGGGTCTACATTTATTAGGATATCTGGCCGGCTTGGACAATTTAGACCAAATGGTCTTTTTCCGTGCTGTACACCCTTATGACTCTTTGACTGAAAGTACTTTTCTCCAAAAAGGGCCCCTCATACTTCACTCAGATGCTGTAGAAGACTTCACTGGAAGTGCAGTTATTATTACATGGACAAGGATGACAACAAGATCCTGTACGCAGCAAACAAATGATTGCTTGAGTACTGTACTCTGCCTTGTTGTCTTGGACATGACTGAAATGTTAAAACACAAATCCAGGAAACACTTTACACAGTTGTCAGGGGAACATGAATGTCTATTTGAACAAGAATTTTAGGTCTTCTGGTCTCCTATAGGACTCAGTCTGACAGCCCAATATCCCTCAATACAAGCCCTCTCGCAGTGCGGTGCTCCCTCAGTATTGACCCTCCAACATTGCCTTGGTTCTGCATAATCTTTTGGTCTGCGTTTTGTGCTCAAGTATTGAAACTTGAACAATGGCCATCTGTCCGATGAGTCAGTATGCTCAGGAGCAGAGAGTGCCTGCCAAAAATAGTGTGTGCATACCAGTAATTTGTAACCAGCTAGATATTTGTTATCAACCTGTTCAGACATGTTATGACATACACACCTAGAGCAGTAGGGTTTTAACCTTGGCCTCCTAGCCCTGAGGCAGGGACACGATAATTGTGCTACAACAGTCCTCTGCCACCAACTTTCTTTTTTTTGTAAAAGCCATCACCAAATCACCCAAATAATCTACTAAACAATTAATTAGTAAGCAATGTCTACAAGAGGCACTCCGACAATTACAAAAGTGATGGAAGTACAGGCAGAGAGGGAGGGCCTAAATGAAAATGGAGTTTCAGGGAGCAATAATGCACTCCAGCTGCTGTTGTGCCCCCCTCTCTCTAAATACCTCTTGAGTGTTGATGGAGTCCATGTCTCTCACTCTGAGGATTTCTCGGCATGGTCATAGCCACAAAAAAGGGGCAGGAAGTTGGGAATTAGGACCTCCTCCATATTTTACTGCTAATTCAGCCAGGCCCAAGGGGAGATGCATGCAGAGTGCATCTGACTTGCTTGGCTCCCTACTGGGTGCCCAAGGATCAGGAGAATGGGGCTGAAGTGCCAACTAACACATCAGTAACAGGTTTTTTAAATAATTAAGCATAGTGAAATATTCCATAACCAATATACACGTCATCGGACCCCACAGCATGCCAAAGTAAGCATTTGGGCTTGGAATCAGTGAGCCACCTTAATCTGCAGTTACACGGGACTGCTATATGCAACATCCTTTACCTTAACTCCTTGATGGAAAATGGGAGGACTCCTGCGTTGATACAGTTCACTGGGCACCCTCCATTTGGTGCTCGATGTTGGGTCCAAGCATTGCCATCTACAGGCAATGGAAGGCATTGGCGGTGAGCTGGATGCCCACCCTACTCTGTTTACCAACTCCTGCAGCAGCATCCAGTCCAGGCCCCTGCCACCCTGCACATAGAACAGTACAAATCCTTCGACCCTCGATGTTGTGCAGACCTTTTATCCTACTCTCTCTATGCCTCCCATCTTGTACAGTTCTATCAAGTGACCTCTCATCCTTCTTTCTCCAGTGAGAAAAGCCCTCGCACCCTCAGCCTTTCTTCATAAGATATGCCCTCCAGTCCAGGTAGCATCCTGGTAAATCTCCTCTGCACCCTCTCTAAAGCTTCCACATCCTTTCTATAATGGGGTAACCGGTACTGAACACAATATTCCAAGTGTTGTCTAACTAGGGTTTTGTAGAGCTAATGTAGAACCCTGCAGCTCTTAAACTCAATCCCCCCTCTTAATGAAGGCCAACACACCATACGCCGCCTTGACAACCCAACCAACTTGGATGGCAACTTTGAGGGATCTATGGACGTGGACACCAAGATACCGCTTTTACTCCACACTGCCAAGAATCCCGCCTTTAACCCTGCATTCAGCATTCAAATTTGACCTTCGAAAATGAATCAATTCACATTTTTTCAGGTTGAACTCAGTTTGCCACTTCTCAGTCCAGCCTTCATGCTGTCAATGTCCCTTTGCAACCACAACAGCCCACCACGCTATCCACAACTGCACCAACTTTCTTGTCATTGGCAAATTTACTAACCCACCCTTCCATTTTCTCATCCAAGTCATGTATAAAAAGAACAGAGGCCCTAGAACAGATCCCTGTGGTCATCGAACACCAGGCTGAATACTTTCCATCTATAACCACTTTCCATCTTCTATGGGGCAGCCAATTCTGTATCCACATAGCCAAATTTCCATATATCCCATGCCTCCTTACTTTCTGAATTAATTTACCATGGGGAACCTTATCAAATACCTTGCGAAAATCCGTATGCACCACATCCACTGCTCTACCTTCATCAGTGTGTTTTGTCACATCCTCAAAGAATTCAATAAGGCTTGTGAGGCATGACCAAATAATCATAAATCCTGTCTCTCAGAATCCTCTTCAATAATTTGCCCATCACTGACGTAAGACTGTCTGGTCTGTAATTCCCAGGGTTATCCCAATTCCCTTTCTTGAACAAGTGAATAATATTTGCCACCTTCCAATCATCTGGTGGTACTACAGTGGAAGTGAGGATGCAAAGATCATCACCAAAGGTGCAGCAGTTTCTTTCCTTGCTTCCTGTAGTCACCTAGGATATATCCTGTCTGGCCAAGGGGACTTATCTATCCTCATGTTCAAAATTTCCAGCACATCCTTCTCCTTAACATCAGCCTATTCGAGAGTATTAATCTGTATCACACTGTCATAAACAGGTCCCTCTCACTGGTGAATACTGAAGCAGAGTATTCATTAAGGACCTCCCCTACCTTCTTCAACTCCAAGTACAAGTTTCCTCCACTATCCCTGATAGCCTCACACTGGCCATCTTCTTGTTCCTCACGTAAGTGTAGAATGTCTTGGAGTTTTCCTTAATCCTACATCAAGCTTAAGTAAGCTTCCTTCTTCCTCTTGAGTAGATGTTCTATATCTCTTATCATCCAAGGTTCCTTGACACTACCAGCCCTTCCTTGCCTTCCAGCACATGCAGCAAACGCTCCCTAAACAACCTCCAAGTTCCTGATTCTGATCAGCCCTGCAGCCACGTCCATCCCTTCCACCAGACACTCAAACTTGTGATGAAGGAGGTGCTGATTCCTGATCAGTGGTTCTCTGATGATTGCTGCCTTTCCTGGCGGTGGGAAGGTCTGAGTCAATCATGTTCCAGATATTGATCAGGTTTGGTAGTATAGGTAGTATTTCGAGGGAGACCCTAAACAGGAGCAGCATATTATAATTGAGGAGCAAATTATTGCAGATGCTGGAATCTGTACTGAAAACACAATGCTGGAGATCACAGCAGGTCAAGCAGCATCCATGGCAAGAGAACAAGCTAACGTTTTGAATCTAAATAACTCAAAAGAAATGCATTGCAAGCGAAGAGGTCCACTGTGAAGGTATCTGTGGAAGGTCCAAGTGTGACAGTGCTGTCACTTTAAAAAGGTTATTTTGTTCTTTGTCTTTTTTTTCAAGAGTGGTCATAAAGGCAGAGGTGAAGAAATTTCTAGTTTAACAATGGCAGGATAGTGGTCAGTTCTCCCAGTTCAGATTTTTTTCTCGCTTGGTTTAGCTGTGGCAGTTACAAGATGCTCGTGTCCAGGAAAAGGTTGCAGCTACAGCAGATGATTCCTGACTGACTTTTCTCTCTGCAATCACTTGGAAAGTTGTTCTCCCCTGTCGGAAGAACCTGTGTTAAATTTACTTTGTTGCCAAGGGTTGTGTTTATGGGATGTTACTGGATTGGAACGGCTCCTTAGTTAAGTTTTTGTACGGGTTGGTTAAGTTTTCCAATAATTAAGTTATTCTAAATTCCATTTTCTTTTGTTTGTGTTTCAACTGTTGTGTTTAAATAACTAATGTTTTGCTTAAAACTAAGTGGTTTGACCAGCTGCATCACACGTGGAATAGCCACTTCACATCTGTTTTTAAAATAAGAAAAATGTTGGTTCATGGCTACCTTTTTAAAATATTTTGAGGGGGGTATAGCCTGGTCCATAACATGAGGTGCACCAGCGACTGATGGCTTTCCTTAATGAGCAGACTCCAAACGTTTGCAGCAATCCAGTGCACCACCTTGTCCCAGAAAAAGTTGACCAGCGACTTCTGAATTTTTGTGACAGAGTCAGGGGGAGAGGTCAAAGGTACCAGCTGGTACAACAGCATTGTGGCCACCAGTTGGCTTATGCACAACACTCAACCCCTGTTAAGGTAGAAACTGAAAGAATTGTGGATGCTGTAAATCAGAAGCAAAAGCAGGAATTGCTGGAAATGCTGAGCAAATCTAGCAGCATCTTTGGGGAGAAATCAGAGTTATTTTTCAGGTCAAGTGATCCTCCATCAGAACTGTAAGACAGCATTTGCAGCAGTCCTATCCAGCTGCCTAAGCAAGCTGTGACTCATGTGGATCCTCTGGCCTAGCAATTTCTATCAAGTACCACAGTTAACTTTGAACCTGTGTCCTGAGAGTATTACCCCAGCCTCTATGCTTAATCCAGCGACATTACCTTTACACCATTTCCTTTGCCTGAATGTAGTTATTTAATCAATCTGTTCAGACATAACATCCCCAGGGCAGGTGGGGCTTGAACCAGGGCCTTCTGGCCCAGAGGTTGGGAAACCACGTCTACACCACAAAATACATTTTGTAACCAAGCATGAAAGGTTATTGATTGCGTCTTGTGTACCTGTAGGTGTGAATGACTCCCCGATGATGACGTGGGGTGAGATTGAAGGCACTCCATTCCGTCTGGAGAGCTCAGAAAGTCCTCCTGTAGACAGGACGCCAGGACCAGCATTTAAGGTAAATAGAACAGACCAGGCGGGGAGGCCTGCAGTCAGGACAGACAATCCTTCATCCCATATCCCCTATTGGCCTGCTCTAGGACATGGACCTTCACTGTCTGACACTGACCCCTTCACAGCTGGACACTCTCAGACTGATCCTTCACACAGTCTGACCCCCACCTTCCTCACAGTCCGACACACTCACCTCTCAATCTGACCTCCTCACCTCGCAATCCAACCTTCCCCTCGCAGTCCGACCCCCTTTGCAAACTGACAGCCCCTCACCACCTCACAATCCGACACCCAACCCCCCCCTTCCCACTCCAAAATCCACCCCCTCTGACAGCAACACCCTTTTAGTCTGACACATGAGCTCTGCAGTTTTGTGCAGTCTGACTGGTTACTGTCACAATAAAAGCAAACAAAAACGAAAATATGTAGGTTTCGGAATGGACAATTATCTATCTGATGCACTTGCTCCTGTGGTGTTTTATTGTGTCTCCAGCAATTTGGTTTTATTTATTTCAAATTGCTCACAGTTGCTTTATTATTGCTCCTATATGAGGTGATGTGAATATATTGAGATTGGAGTTTAATTGTTTCAATGTGTTGGTAATAGAGCCCAGTTTCCCTTCAGCTCCTCCTAAGTAGATTGATGTCAAAGCTGGTATGATCAGTGTGAGCTGTGACAGCTTTGCCATCCGTCATAATATTGAAAGCTGAGACTTGTCTCCAAGTTGGCCTTTGGACTTTGTAGCAGGTGGATTCTCTCTCTGGTGAATTGTGGCTGAGCTTTTCTAGGGTACTGACATTGACAAGAATAATGAACCAGCCACTTCAAGAAACTATCTGTTTAATTACTGTGATTGGTTTCCCTCTGACCCAGATTCTCGAACCAGGCCGCAGAGAGAGGCTAGGCCTAAAAATGGTCAATGAGGTCGCTGCCAAGAACAGAACCAAGAAGCAGGAAGCTTTGCGAAAGGCCACACAGAGTCTGGCCAGGTGAGACTGACCATGCACAAACAGTTACAGCTGGTGCCTTGTGCCTTGGCCCAGGGTCGGCCAGGCTTATTGTGTGCCGCAGGCAAGGTCACTGATTGTACCAATGGACTCTTTACTACTTACTGTTAGATTCAGTCCTTGAGAGTCAGGAAACATGTCCTCAGACCAGCAGAGCACTGGGCCACTTTATACTGTGAGCGATGTAAGAGGGAGCTACATTCAGCAATGTCCTGCTGGCAAGATTTGAAACACATTCAACAGAATGTCAGTGGGCACATCATGCTCAACACATTTCCAAGTGGCTGCTGGTAGGACATTGTTTACCAGAGCACTTTAATAATTTTAATACTGTGAAGTATTTTCGATTGGTGAATTGGAGTCTCAGAATTGGGCGGCATGGTGGCACAGTGGTTAGCACTGCTGCCTCACAGCGCCAGAGACCTGGGTTCCATTCCCGCCTCAGGCGACTGACTGTGTGGAGTTTGCACATTCTCCCCGTGTCTGCGTGGGTTTCCTCCGGGTGCTCCGGTTTCCTCCCACAGTCCAAAGATGTGCAGGTCAGGTGGATTGGCCATGCTAAATTGCCCGTAGTGTTAGGTAAGGGGTAGATGTAGGGGTATGGGTGGGTTGCGCTTCGGCGGGGCGGTTTGGACTTGTTGGGCCGAAGGGCCTGTTTCCACACTGTAAGTAATCTAATCTAAAAAAAAATCTAATCTAATTATTACAATGCAGGAGGAGGTCAGGACCCATCATATCTCTGAACACTTTGGCTTTTTCCCTTTAATAAAATGCATTGTTTCTTTTAATAATAATCTAATGCCACTTCCAGGCAGTGCATTCCAGAGTCAAACCAGTGTGCAAAAACATTTTTCTGACTTTGCATTGCTTTTCTTGTAGTTTACTTTAAATGTGAACCCTCTGATTCTCCATCCTCTTACAAGTGGGAACAGTATATTTCTATTTACTCTATCCGACCTTTCATGATTTTGAAAGTTTCTATCAAAATTCTGCTCAACTTTCTTCTGTCAAGAAAACAGTTCCAAATTCTACAAGTTACCCTCATAACTGAGGTTTGTCACTGATGGACTGTTGAGGCAAGATTGTAGGGGTGTGATGATCTGCTGAGCTGAGTTTGAATTGCTGTGAACTACCACTGTGAGTATTGCATACCTGTGCGAAAAGAGTGAAACTCAGGCTAGCCTACAATGCACTCTGCAGTCAAATAGTCTGCTTCACCCTCACCATTTAGGAGCAGTCCTTGAAACTTTTGAGTTGTACACAGTACAAACTGGGATACCAAGGGAGTCTAAAAATAGCAAGAGTAGTCCATTTAGGTCTTCAAGCCCATTCTACTATCCAGTGAGATCATAGATCATAGAGATGTACAGTATGCAAACAGACTCTTTGGTCCAACTCCTCCATGCTGGCCAGATATCCTAACCTGAACTAGTCCTATTTGTCAGCATTTGGCCCATTTCCCTGTAGACCCTTCCTATTCACATAGCGATCCAGATGTCTTTTAAATGCTGTAATTGTACCACTGTCTCTGGCAGCTCATTCCATACACGCACCACTCTCTGCGTGAAGACATTGCCCCTTAGGTCCCTTTTTAAATCTTTCCCCTCTCACCCTAAACCTATGCCTTCTAGTTTTGAACTCCCCCACCCCAGGTCACCCCTCAGCCTCCGATAATCCAGGGAGAACAGCCCCAGCCTATTCAGCATCTCCTTGTAGCTCAGATCCTGTAGGTCAGATGGGCAGCATGGAGGCTCAGTGATTAGCACTGCTGTCTCACAGCACCAGGGTTCCATGTTCGATTCCAGTCTTGGGTAACTGTCTATGTGGAGTTTGCACATTCTCCCCATGTCTGCGTGGGTTTCCTCCAGGTGCTCTGATCTCCTTCCACAGTCCAAGGATGTGCAGGTAAGGTGAATTGGCATGCTAAATTGTCCAGAGTGTTAGGTGCATCATTCAGAGGGAAATGGGTCTGGGTGGGTTACTCTTCGGAGGGTCAGTGTGGACTGGTTGGGCTGAGGAGATGTAACTGTAGAGAATCTAATCTAATCTAATCTAATCCTCCAACCCTGGCAACACATTTGTAAATCTTTTCTGAACCATTTCAAATTTCACAACTTGAGGGAATCCAGAATTGCACACAATATTCCAAAGGTGGCCTAACCAATGTCCTGTTCAGCTACAACACGACCTCCCAACTCCTGTACTCAATGCTCTGACCAATAAAGGAAAGCATACCAAATCACTATCTAGCTGTGACTCTACTTTCAAGGAGCTATGAACCTGCACTCCAAAGTCTTTGTTCAGCAACACTCCCCAGGACCTTACCATTTAAGTGTATAAATCCTGCCCTGATTTGCCTTTTCAAAATGCAGCACCTCACATGTATTAAATTAAACTCCATCTGCCACTCCTCGGCAGATTGGTCAATCTAATCAAGATCCCGTTGTAATCTGAGGTAAACTTCACTATCTCCTACACCTCCGATTTTGGTGTCATTTGCAAACTTACTAACTGTATCTCCTATGTTCACATCCAAATCATTTCTATAAATGACAAAAAGCAGTGGACCTAGCACCGATCTTTGTGGCACTCCACTGGTCACAGGCCTCTAGTCTGAAAAGCAACTCTCCACCACTACCCTCTGTCTTCTCCCTTTGACCCAGTTCTGCATCCAAATGGCAAGTTCTCCCTGTATTCCATGCGATCTAACCTTGCTAACCAGTCTACCAGGAGGAACTTTGTCGAATACCTTACTGAAGTCCATACCAATCACGTCCACTGCTCTGGCCTCATCAATTCTCTTCGTTACTTCTTCAAAAAGCTAAGTCAAGTTAGTGAGACATGATTTCTCACAGACAGAGCCATACTGACTATCCCTAATCAGTCCTTGCCTTTCCAAATACATTAAATCCTGTTCCTCAGGATTCCTTCCAGCAAACTTGCCTACCACTGATGTCAGGCTCACCGGTCCATAGTTCCATGGCTTTTCCTTACCAGCTTTCATAAATAAAGCATTCAGCGCTACCACCTTTGTAATATGGGCATTTTTCAAGATGTCACCGTCTATTTTCCCACATGCTATATCTTCTGTGTCTTCCTCCGCAGTAAACACTGATGCACAAGACTCATTTGGTATTTCTCCAACCTCCTGTAATTCCACGCATAGGGTGCCTTACTCATTTTTAGATTAGATTCCCTACCATATGGAAACAGGCCATTTGGACCAACAATTCCACACCTGACCTTTCGAAGAGTAACCCATCCAGACCCATTTCCCTCTGACTAATGCACCTAACACTATGGGCAATTTAGCATGACCAATTCACCTAACCTGCACATCCTCAGACTGTGGGAGGAAACTGGAGCACTCAGAGAAAACCCACACAGACACGGGGAGAATGTGCAAACTCCACACAGACAGTTGCATGAGGCTGGAATTGAACCTGGGTCCCTGGCGCTGTGAGGCAGCAGTGCTAACCAGTGAGTTACCGTGCCGCCCCAAAAGATATTGAAAAGAAACAAGGCCCGGTGAAAAGGGACCTTTTGAGTCTCTCAGGCAGCTCAAGTCAATCCAAAGAACCGATGTAAGACAAATTTGTTAGCTATTACATGTACTATCACTAAACCAATATATCAGAACATCACACTTTGCAGATTATCCACCTCAAATTTTTTTTTTGCAGAAGGAAGGGAATGTTGTTCCTCTGCAGCCCTTTCTTAAAAAGGTTAATTAAGTCATAAGACTAACAGAACTCAAAGTATAAATCAGTCAACAATCCATATTGCAGTATAACCATGGAAAGTTAACTTGAAGCTGGACCTCAAGGGCCCTGTTCTCTCCCTAGTTTACCCTTTAATCCTTAATGTATTTATAGAATCCCTTTGGATTCTCTTTACCCCTATTTGCAAAAGCTATCTCCTGTCCCATTTCTGCCATCCTGATTTCCCTTTTGGAAGTATACTCCTACTGCCTTTATACTCTTAAGGATTCTTTCATTCAATCTATCTTGTCTATACCTGACATATGCTTCCTTCTTTTCCTTAACTAAAACCTCAATTTCTTTCGTCATACAGCATTCCCTACACCTACCAGCCTTGCCTTTCACTCTAACAGGAATGTACTGTGTCTGGACTCTCATTACCTCATTTCTGAAGGCTTCCCATTTTCCAGCCGTCCCTTTACCTGCGAACGTTTGCCCCCAAACAACTTTTGAAAGTTCTTGCCTAATACCGTCAAAATAGGCCTTCCTCTAGTTCAGAACTTCAACTTTTAGAGCAGATCTATCCTTTTCCACCACTATTTTAAAGCTAATAGCATTATGATCGCTGGCCCCAAAGTTCTCCTACACTGACACCTCAGTCACCTGCCCTGTTAAAACAGTCTCTGCCCCTGTATAATACCCACTGCCCAACCCAATGCCAAACCCAAAGTATCTCCCCCACTCTCTCCCCTCACGTTGATTGCTTCACTCTGCCGACCACCCTACAACACAGTTCCGCTGTCTCCTCTTGCCCCCTCCCTGCGCTTGGGTCAATTCCACCCCACCCCAACTACCATCTCTCTCTCTCGCCCTCATCCCCATCAAGTCTCTCTCTGTTCTGTCTCTCTCTCACCCTATTTTCTCTTGGGCGCGCTCTCTCTCTCTCGCGATGTCTGTTGTTCTCTCTTGTTTTTGCTCTCGCTCTCTCATGCTTTCGTGCTCTTGCGCTCTCTCTAGATTTCTCTCTCTCTCGCTGTCACTGGTTTTCTGTCTCTTTCTGCCCCCACCCCGTTTCTTCCCTCCCCTCTCTGTCTCCACCCCCCCGTCTCTCTCCCCCCTCCCCGTTCCTCCCCAACTCTCCCTCCCCATCTCTTCTTCCCCCCTCCCCCCCCCCCCGTCTCTTGCTCTTTGTCTTTCCCCATCTCTTCCAGGCCGTCTCTTCCTCCCCCACCCACCCCTGTCTCTCTCTTCACCCCCCCCACTCCACCCCCGTCTCTCTCTTTCCCCCCACACCCCCGTTTCTCTTTTTCCCCCCACCCCAGTCTCTCTCTTCCCCCCCCCCCCCACCCCCGTCTCTCTCTTCCCCCCCACCCCCGTCTCTCTCTTCTTCCCCCCCCCCCCCCCCCCACCACCACCCGCCCCCATCTCTCTCTTTCTCCCCCCCAACCCCTGTCTCTCTCTTTTCCCCACCTGCCCCGTCTCTCTCTCTTCCCCCCCACCCCCCCCCCCCCCCACCCCCGTCTCCCTCTTCGGCTCCTCTCTCTCTCTTTTTCTGCAAACTTGGAAATATTATATTTAATCCCCTTGTCCAAATAATTAACAAAAACATAAAATGCCAGAGAAACTCAGCAGGTAAGCAGCATCCATTGAGAGAGGAACAGAGTAAATGTTTCGAATCCAGTGTGACTTCTTTGGGACTCCAGCATCTAAATCATTGATTGATATTATATTATGATATTAATCAGTGGCTAACAAGGGAAATCAGGGATAGTGTTAAAGCCAAAGAGGAGGCAGATAAATTAGCCAGAAAAAGCAGCAAACCTAAGGATCTGGAGAAATTTAAAATTCAGCAGAAGAAAACAAAAGGTTTAATTCGGAAAGGGAAAATTGAATATGAAAGTAAACTTATAGACAATATGAAAACTGATTGGAAAATCTTCTATAGATAAGTGAAGACAAATGTGGGTCCCTTGCAGTTAGAATCAGGTGAATTGATAATGGGCAACAAAGAGATGGCAGAGCAGCTGAACAAATACTTTGGACCTGAGGGAGAACACAGCCTTCAGGAAATGCTAGGGGACAGAGTCAAAAATGAAGGAGGAACTGTAGGAAATCCTTCTTAGTCAGGAAATGGTGTTGGAGAAATTGATGGGATTAAAACTTGCTTAGTCCCTGGGACCTGATGCTCTGCATCACAGAGTACTTAAGGAAGTAGTCCTCGAAATGTCGGATGCATTGGTGATCATTTTCCAGCATTCTGTAGACTCTGGAAGAATTCCAATTGACTGGAGCTAATGTGACATCACTTGTTAAAAAAGGAGAGGAAGAAATGGGGAATTATAGGCAGCTTAGCCTGACATTGAAGGTCGGGAAAATGCTGGAGTCAATTATGAAGGATGTAAAACTGAGCATTTGAAATCACTAAAGGGAAGTCATGCTTGACATATCTTCTGGAATGTTTTGAGGTTGTGACCAGTAGAGTGGGCAAGGGGAATCAGTAGGTGTTGTTATCTGGACTTTCACGAGGCTTTTGACAAGGATCCACACAGAGATTAGTGAGGAAAATTAAAGCTCATGGTATCAGAGGTAATGTATTGATATGGATAGAGAACTGGTTGGCAGACAGGAAGCAGAGAGTTGGAATAAACTGGTCATTTTCAGAGTGGCAGGCAAGAGGGGTACCGCAGGCTTCAGTGCTGGGACCTCAGCTGTTCAAAATATACATTAGCAATTTGGATGAAGGAATTGAACGCAATATCTCCAAATTGCAGATGGCATTAAGCTGAGTGGCAGTGTGTGGTGTGAGGAGGATGGTAAGAGGCTGCAGGGTGACTTGGACAGACTGGCTGAGTGGATAAACACTAGGCAAAAGCAAAGTAATGTTGATAAATGTGAGGTTATCCACTTCGGTCGCAAAAACAGGAAGGCAGATTATAATCTAAAAAGCGGTAGATTATTATCTGAATGGCAGCAGTTTAAGAGAAGGTGAGGTGCAGTGAGACCTGGGTGTCATGGTAGAACAGTCGCTGAAGGTTGGTACGCAGGTGTAGCAGGCAGTGAGGAAAGCTAATGGCATGCCGGCCTTCATAGTGAGAGGAGTTTAGTATCGAAGTAAGGATGTCTTGCTGCAGTTATACAAGGCCATACCTTGAGTATTTTGTGCAGTTTTGGTCACCTAGTCTGGGGAAGGACATTCTTGCTATTGAGGGAGCCCAGCGACAGGTCACCAGACTGATTGCTGGGATGGCAGAACTGACATATGAGGAAAGACTGGATTGAATGGGCTTTTACTCACTGGAATTTAGAAGAATGAGGGGGGATCTCCTAGAAACATATAAAATCCTGATGGGACTGGACAAGCTAGATGCGGGAAGAATGTTCCCGATGTTGGGGAAGCCCAGAATTAGGGGTTACGGTCTAAGAATAAGGGGTAAACAATTCAGGATGAGGAAGAATTGTTGTGAACCTGTGGAATTCTCTCCCACTGGAAGCTGTTGGAGCCGGTTCATTGGATATATTCAAGAAGGAGCTGGACATGGCCCTCGTGGCTAAAGGGATCAAGGGGTAGGCGGAGAGGGCAGAAATGGGATACTGAGATTGCATGATCGTATTGAATGGTGGTGCAGGCTCGAAGAGCCAAACGGCCTACTCCTGCATCTATTTTCTCTGTTTCTCAATTCATGCCAGTATACCTCCATCACAAGCTCCAGTCCCCACCCTTAACCACCAGTTTAGTTTACTGACCCCTTATCAAAACCCTACTGAAAATTGTTTACCTCAGGGAGTGGTTTGATGGGGATGATTTCTGGTCCTGGTTCATAAAGCAGCATGCATGTGATCGATAGGGCTGCCTCAGGTGGAAAGTGACATGTATGAATAGTAATGATTGGGTTGTTTTCTTTTCATGTAAGCTTTAGTCTTTGAGCTCATGGATATGTTTCTCTTTCTCTCTTTCTCCCAGTCTTTCTCCGCATGGAATCAGCCCTGTGATGTCACCAGCCTTGCAGCGTCTTGTCAATCGGACCTCCAGCAAGTACACGGACAGAGCTTTGCGTGCTAGTTACACCCCGTCACCGGCTCCCAAACAAACACCACGTTGCAAAATACCATGTGTTGGTATAACACCTAATGCCCTTGGTGTCTTGCACACCCCGAGCAGCCAGGACCCCACCTCCATCACTGATAACCTACTGCAGCTGCCTAAAAGGAAGAAAGTTGCTGAGCATGTTCCTCCACAACCCAGCACCTCACTGACCCTTCAACTCACAAGAGCTGATTATGATGACTTTGGAAATCTGAAATATGTTGCAAAGATAAGAGGAATGTTTGAGAAGTAAAGACGATTTCATGTGTATTCACATTCATACTGAGATAAAAATACAATTTCCCCACCAAAGGATGCTTTCTGATTCAACAAACTTGGTCTTTGTGCAACTCACAGTTGCTGTTGATTTCAACTCTGTCTTTGCCAGCTCGTCCATAATTTGTGAGTTTGTAACCTCTCTGACACTGAGTAATGATGTCCGAGGAATGAATAACTTGTGTATCCCACGGTGAGGTTTGCAGTGTATACAGTCACATGGCTGTTCAACTGCATGCTTCGGATGATCCAGCGCCACCACTGCTTCAGCTTCTTGGTGTCTGCAGTATAACTGCAGTTAGGACTCTGGAAACTATTTCCATGATTTATTAACATCAGTGTTCACTTGTCTCCTGTGAACTCCAAACAAACTTGCTCAACCCCTCACTGTCAGCCTTGAACTTGAAGGTGACAGCAGCTGAGCTCTTTTCAAATTGAAGCTGCGTATTCCATCGAGTGGTTTTGGTTTGAAAAAAATGGGCAAATTGGACATTACTTTCTTGAAAATCCCAACTTGCCCTGGGCCAACTGTGCAGATCTTCATCCAGAATATGTGCAACATCCTGGCAAAGCTCCCTCCCCTTCTCTTTCTGCATCCTCCCCTCCCCTTTGGCTCCTTGCTTACCTCCATCGGCCTCCCCTCCTCTCCTCAGTCAATCCTTCCTTCTTCCTTCTCCTCCCCTCCTGCCACCTCTCCACTCTCCTGTCCTCTCCTTAGTCAACCCTCCCCTCTCCTCTTCTGCCACCCCTCCCCTCCTCTCCTCCTCAGAGCCCTCTCCTCCTCTCCTCCTCAGAGCCCCTCTCCTCTCTTCCTCCTCTGTCATCCCTCCCCTCTATCCTCCTCCTCCTCTGTCATCCCTCTCCTCTCCTGTCCTCCTCCTCCTTCACCTCACCCCCTCCTCCGTCACACTCGCCATCCCACCTTTTTTCCTCTCCCTTCCCCTCTGTCACATATCTTCTTATCCATGCCCTGTCTCTTTGCCTCCTTCATCCTCCCACCTATGCCCTCTCCTACCCCCTCTATATCTCTCTTTATCTGTTTCTCCCCACTCTGTGTCTTTTTCCTTCTCTCTACCCCTGTATATGTCTGTCTCTCTCTCTTTCCCTCTTTGTCCCTCCATATGTCTCTCTGTCCCTCCATGTGTCTGTCTTTCTCTCTCCATATATCTGTTTTAATCCCTGTTCTGTCTCCTCCACCCCACAACTCTTCTCTCCTCCCACCCCAGCCCCCAACCACCACTGTTGTTCTCCCCACGCCCTGACTCTGTTGTTCCCTGTTCCACACCTCCTGTCTCTCTCTGTTGATGCCACGATGCTTGTTGTCCTCCAACCTCCTTGGGCATTCCTTTGCTCCTGCCTAGGCAATGAGTTGTGATTGGTGATGCCTTTGTAACACTTCAAGCGAACTGCAGGGTGGAGGCAGCCCTTGGTCAGGCTGGATGTTAGGGTTCGATGTCACTCGATGAGCCTTGTCTGTCAACTGAATGACAACTCACTCCATAGTCCTGTGTGGATTTGCATTTTTTATGAAGTTATCTTTGCTATCGTAGGTGCCCCAGGCACCAGGTAAGGGCACAATCCATCGCAGCATAATATGGTTTGATAATTTCTATTATTTTTGTCAATTAATTTTTGTCCTCGTAATAAATGCTCCAAAAGTAAATGCTGAAAAAAACAATGCATCTCCATTGCATTTTTTTAAAAATTAAAGGTAAAGGTTTTCAAATTAGAAACCATGTGGTAGTACTGTGAGGAGCAGGGACTACAGAGAAGAAGGAAGGAGATATGAAATTTAATTTGGATTTATTAAACATTAAGTGAAATAGATTGCAATGTAAACTTTTTTTAATGAGAAAGTTGCAGAGTATTTGAGTGTCCTCTTGGGCTGTGTGCAGTGTACTTTGCTATCCCCATAATCTTTGAGAGCATGCATCCAAGCAGGCTAAGATATTGGAGTCATCTATAGGCAAGGGAGGCAGGTTTCTCTCTCTCAAGGGCATTGGTTTTTTTTAATTTAAGATGGCAGGCTTCATGCTTATTACCCAGTGCCAACCACAATTGTCCAAACTGACTAAGTTCAGTTTCATTGTTTGTCCCCAGTGTGATTCAAAGTCAGCACCTGTGGCTTTATCATCCAGACCCAGCAGCACTGAGTTCCCGTAAACTGAATGACCAAGATTTGAGGCAGACAATGAATGAGATACTGAGAAAGGAAAGGACTAAAGATCTGCCAGTAGTTTTATGGGATTAGCAGGAATGTTCAGATCAGAAGGTGCAGATAATGCCAATGACAGAAGACTCTAGATCTGTCTTTGTCCTGATGTTATGACTAAACATGGCTGCTAAGGAGCATGAACTCTTGAAGAGCTGGACAACAGATTGCCAGACTGTCATTCCTAACCTCACCTTTCATTTCATTTCATCCTCATTAACCAGACTTCCGTTCCCCAACCTGAATTTGTTTCTCCTGTTTCAGGTGCTGATTGACTGACCCATGTGTTATTCACAGGTCCTAGCTCTTTGCTTTCATCACTCTCTGCTGTAATAAAAGCAGCAACAACAATTTGCAAATAGAGAAAAAAGACGTGTTTACATTATGCCTTTCGTGGCCACTTAACATCTCCAAGTGCTGTTCAACCAGTAAATTATTTTCAAAGTATCATTACTGTTGTATAGCTCCCACAAACAGCAACGATATCATTCCCAGATAATCTTTTTTGTGATGTTGATTAGGGGTAAATATTAGTTAGGGTATGGAGATAATTCCTTTGCTTTGAATTTTCAAAAAAATATTTTTTTGTTTGGATGTTAAAAGTCAATCACATTACTGTGGCTCTGGAGCCACACGTAGGCTAGACCAGGTAAGAATGGCAGATTGTTTTTCCCTGAAGAACGTTAGTTCCCTGAGTCAGATGGTTTTTATGACATGGTTGCCGTCAAGGCAGTTTTTGACTACAGATTTTTACTGAATTCAAATTTCACTATTTGCCAGGGTGGGATTCAAGACCATGTCCCCCAGAACATCAGCCTGGCATTCTGAATTACAAATCCAGCAACATTACTCCCCTGCCACTGCCCTCCCCATCCTTAAAAGGCTATCATGAGATCTACGGGCACCAAAGAGATGGACAAGACTTCTCTTTAGTGCCTTATCTGAAAAAATAGCACTTCTGACAGTACAGCATTCTTTCAGTACTGTTTTGGAAAGTGAGCCTCAATTACTTTACATTGATATGCTATTTAGAGATGCTGTGAAGTAGTTTTACAAACCCAGTATGACATCAAGCTATATCTATATTAGTGCAGGTGACTAAAATCATGGTAAATAGAAACATTTTTAAGGCGCATCTTAAGCGAGGAAATTAACTAATAAGATTCAAAGAGGTGGATTCCAAAGCTTGGGGCCCAGGCAAATAAAAGTAAAACCACTAATATTGAAATGATTAATGTAGAAGCATCCAGAATTGGGGGAGAGCAGAGACCTTGCAGCAGAGTTCTCTGCAAAGCCGGAGGTGATTTTGGGAAAGGGGTGGGTGTGTTGGCGGTGTGAATGCCTGAGGCTGTGCAGATATTTTAAAACCAAGATGAGAATTTTAAAATCAGGATCTAATGTAGTCAGTAAGTGCAGGGGTCACCTTTCCATATCATATTGCAAACACTGCTATAGTCTCACTCTAAATATTAGAGGTTCATCAGTTTCTTCCTGGTTCTTTATTAGATTTCTTTTATAAGCAGTAAAACAGATGACTGGTTCAGAAGTTGGTTGTTTTTACAGGGTAATTGAACTCTTGTCTCTCCTGATATCTAGGTGCGAGATTTGCTAGAATGTTTGCCCCGTTTTTCAATAGATTTTGATTTTCTGGAGCTAACCTTTTTCAGCTCTGCCTTGCTCTGTGCCTCGATGAAACTCTCCTGGTCAGGATAGACCTCACTGTCATCAGGATGATCCTCGTCAGTTAGTCTAAGGCTTCTTGATTTTCGCCTGCTGCCCCTTGCATCTGTTCTTGGTTCCAGTCTGCTGTCAGTTTCAGGATCGGTTTTGGCATCTTGATTTGGAGACTTCTCTGCCCTCAAAGCTGTCTTGGTTCCACTCCTGTGCTCAGATCTTGGTACTTTTGAATGGTGCTTTGCGTCCCTTGCTTCCTGAGGTGAGGTTCTACTCTTGAAATCGGATTTCCCCTCATTCCTGGCCTCTTCTTTACGCTCAGCTTCATGCTTGCCATCTGCCTTGTCCCGTTTCATGTTCATCCACTCATGTTTTGCCTCATGTTTCATGTCTACCCATTCATGGCCGGCTTCAATTTCCCACTGGTATTTTGTGTCTCGTTTCTGCTCGGTTTTTCCTTCATGTCGTTCGTCCTTGGTATGGCCATGCTTCTCCTCTCTCTTCTCCTCTCTCTTCTCCTCTCTTTTCTCCTCTCTCTTCTCAGCACTTTGATCTACTTTTTTGGTCGAAGTCGTTTCTTTCATCTTGGCAGTAAAGAGCCAAGGATGTTCCAGGACCTCTTCAATGGTGAGCCGCTTGCTGGTGTCAGGGTGGAGCATGCGATAGATCAATTCCTTGCAGTCTGCAGGAACCACCTTTGAACGGGGAAAATCCACCCTGTGCTCTTTCTGAATCCTAAGCATCCTTTTGATGTTGGAGTCATCGTATGGCATCGAGCCACACACCATGATGAAAAGGATTACCCCAAGGCTCCAAACATCATACACTTTAGGCTGGTAAGGAATGCCCTGCAGGACTTCAGGAGCTGCATATGCTGCAGAGCCACAAAAGGTTTTGCTGAGCAAGGGTCGTCCCTGATCATCTGTACTGCATCGCTTGGCAAAGCCAAAGTCTGAGAGCTTGATATTGAAGTCCTTGTCTAGAAGGAGATTCTCGCACTTTAAATCACGGTGGACTACACCTAGCTCATGACAGTGCTTAACGGCCAGTGCCAACTGACGGAACATCTTACGTGACACCTCCTCAGGTAAAGCCCCCCTTGTTTTAATGAACTCCAATAAATCTCCCTGAACACCCAATTCCATAATAATGTAAACCTTTCCATCTGAAGTCTCAAAAATCTCAAATGTTTTTACGATGTAGCGGTGATTGAGCAAAGCCAAGATTTCCAACTCCCGGGGCAGAAACTTCTCCAGGAAATCAGCAGGAGCCTTCCTCCTATCGATAATTTTAACAGCCACGTTAGTCTTCAGCCGATCAGAGTAGGCAGACTTGACTTTGGCATATGACCCCTCCCCCAGATTGACACCTAAGGTGTAGCCCCGTTTTTTGAGGACTACCCCATCATCCATGGTGCTGTGACATGAATATGTGAGTTCGCACTCCCTTCTGACCTCTTACCTACTCACAAACTCCATGGAAACAGGCTCACAGGCACCTCTGCACAGCATACAAGTGTTCTGTGTGCCCTTTCAGTCCTGAAAGAGACTTATTTTCGCAAACAGTAACTTTAGTAAAGTCACTGTCTTGGATCTGGCAACTGTGGGGTTGTGATGGATCTAAAAAGAATGTTTGTGTTGTGACATAAAGATGATGGCACAATGATCATCATATGACTTGTAGGGTGCTACAAATACAAGATTTTTATATACCACGTTTTGGGACTATGCCTTTAAGATGAAGGGGTTTAGTGACCTGTTCTGAAGTCTGCCTAACAACATACCTTGACGATGTAGTCATCATAGATTAAAGGGAAGCCCTGGTTGTTTTACTGAAAAGAAGGTGCAAGGTGTTCACACTGGGAGCCAATGGGTTGCAGCAGCAATCGTTTACTGCACATCTGCAAAGTTCCAGGAAAGTGTTGACATTTTGAACAGTTAAGCTTTATAGTGTTTAAACGAGAGTTCAGATCTAATCAATCAGCATTTCTCCCTGGTTACAAAGGCTGTGTGTTGTTGTGAAGGTAGGCTTGCAAGGGGGAGAAGTGTTTCTAAGATACTCTGAAACTCTCAGATACTGGTTGCTTGTTAGGGTTTGAAAGATATTGCAGCTTAAAAGCAAAAGCCAATAGGTCATTGGGGAGGAATGTAGTTGGGAACTCGTGCTCTGCTTGAAAGAACAAATTGGTGAAGATTTGAAATGAGACTGGATGATTCATAAGACATAGACACAGAAATTAGGCCATTCAATCCAGCGAGTCTACACTGCCATTCAATCATGGCTGATAGGTCTTTTCAGCCCCATTGTCCCACTTTCTCCCCATAACCTTTGATCCCCATAACAATCAAGAACATATCTATCTCTGCTTTAAATATACGCAATGACCTGGCCTCCACAGCCTTGTGGCAATGAATTCCACAGATTCACTACTGTTTGGCTAAAGAGGATTCTCCTTATCTCCATTCTAAAGGGTTACTCTTAGGCTGTGTCCTTGGTTCTTGTCTCTTCTGCCAATGGAAACATCTTCCCAACATCCACTCTGTCCAGGCCATTCAATATTCGATCACGTTCCCCCTCATCCTTCTAAACTCCATCGAGTATAGTCCCAGAGTCCTCATATGTTAAGCCTTTCATTCCTGCAATCATCTTTGTGAACCTCCTCTGGCCCTGCTCCAGAGCCAATACATCTTTCCTGGGGTATGTGGCCCAAAATTGTTCACAATACTCTAAATGTGGTCTGACCAGAGCCTTATAAAGCCTCAGAAGTACATCCCTGCATCTATATTCTAGTCCTCTGGAGGTGAATGACAACATTGTATTTGCCTTCCTAACTACTGACTCAACCTGCAAATTTACCTCAAGAGAAACCTGGACTAGGATTCCCAAGTCCCTTTACACTTCAGATTTCTGAATTTTCTCCCCATTTAGAAAATAGTCCATGCCTCTAATCTTCCTACCAAAGTGCATGATCTCACACTTTACCACTACTTTGCCCACTGTCCTAACTTGACTAAATTTTTCTGCAGCCTTCCTGCCTCTTCAATACTACCTGCCCCTCCACCTGTCTTTGCATCATCTGCAAACTTAGCCACCATTCCCGAAGTTCCTTCATCCACATCATTAATGTATAAAGTGAAAAGTTGTGGTCCCAACACTGACCCTTGTGGAACACACTATTCACTGTCTGCCATCCTGAGATGGACCCTTTATACCCACTCACTACCACAGACAGGCAATCTTTTATCCATGCTAGTACTTGGTCTCTAACACCATGGGCCCTTATCTTAATCAGCACCTTTTCAAAGACCTTCTAGAAGTCCAGAGAGATAACATTCTGCTCATCAGTTCCACAAAGAATTCTAACAGATTTGACAGGCATGACTTCCCCTTGATGAAACCGTGCTGACTTTGCGCTATTTTACCATGCACTTGTAAGTATTCAGATATCTCATCCTTCACAATGGACTCAAATCTTAATAATGACTGAGGTCAGACTAATCAGCCTATAATTTCCTGTCTTTTGCATTGCTCCCTTCTTAAACCGGGGTTATATTAGCAATTTTCCAGTCCTCTAGGATCCTCCCTGACTCCAGTGAAACCTTAAAGCCTCCACTATCTCTTCAGTTATCTCCTTCAGAACTCTGGGGTGTAACCCATCTCGTCCAGGTGATTTATCCACTTTCGGAGCTTGCAGTTTTTCTAGCACCTTCTCCTTGGTGATGGCCACTGTACTCATACTGCCCCCTGACTCTCTTGAATTTTTGGGATATTGTGTCTTCCACCGTAAAGACTGATGCAAAGTGCATATTCAGTTGCTCAGCCATTTCTTTGTTCCCCATTAATAATTCTGCAGCATCATTTTCCAGTGGCCCAATGTCCACTTTTGCCCCTCTCACGCACTTGATATAGCTAAAGAAACTCTTGCAATCTTTCCTAATTTTACTGGCTAGTTTACCCTCATATTTAATCTTCTCCCTCTTCTTTTCTTTCTTTCTCTCTTTCTCTCCTTCCTTCCTTCCTTCCTTTTTTCCTTCCTTCCTTTTTTCCTTCCTTTCTTTTTCCTTTGTTGGTCTTTGTAGGCTTCCTAATCCTCTGGCTTCCCACTGTTCTTTGCCATAGTATATACTTTCTCTTTTGTGCTTCCCCTGACATCCCTGGTCAGCCATGATTCACTGAGCTAGACAGGTAGGAGGCTGGAAGAATGCAGCAGGCCAGGCAGCATCAGGAGGTGGAGAAGTCAACACTTCCAGCGTAATCCTTCTCCAGTCCTGATGCTGCCCGGCCTGCTCTGTTCTTCCAGCCTCCTATTGTCTGCTCTGGATTCCAGCATCTGCAGTTTTCTTTTTGTCTCTAACCATGATTTACTGAGCTGGCACTCGAATGAGAATGAGCATGAGCAGGAATAGCTCTCACTGTGAAAGGCATTTCTGGTGTTCAGCATTACAAGCTGGGGTAGAAAAGATATGAGCATAAACGCTTTGGTGCCAAGAATTGTATTGGACTTGGTTTGAGCGATTTGACTGTGTACCTAAGGGTACTGATTGAATGTCTCTGCAATCTTTGCACCCTCTTTCAACATCAAAAGCAACAGAGACAAAGTTAACCTAATCATGAATTTTCCCCTGATTTAATTCATATTCAAGGAGAAATTGAGGACTGGAGATCAGAGCCATTCCTGAAGAAGGGCTGATGCCCGAAACGTCGATTCTCCTGTTCCTTGGATGCTGCCTGACCTGCTGCGCTTTTCCAGCAACACATTTTCAACTTAATTCATATTCACTTTTGCCTATCAAGGCCAGTTTGACTTACCTTTAACATGACTGGATTGTTGTCAGTCCTGCTGTAGTAGTACAGGAGAAGCTCCTTTACATTGGAGAATACAATGCTCTTGATGACCCCGTGACCTATAAAACTAAGTTTCCCTTCTAAACAGATCCCACACCATGTCACCAACCCTATCAAATCGGATCAACAGTAAGATCCTTGAAGGAGGCCAAATAATTTACACAATGAACTGAAAGTGAGAAAAAAGATGGATACTGCCTTTAAAAGGTGAGACGGTACCAGGAACTGTTCAGTTTTGGAAAAATGAGTGAAACTAAATGGGACGTATGAAGCAATGTTACTTTTTGGGGCCATTGAGTCTGGACAATCTGGCAGCGTCTGCTATGGATTTTAGAAAGCTCAGCATAGCCATAACCCTGTAACTGATCAGGATGTAGTTTAACACAAACTCTGTGACGAGAGTGAAACTGAGAGAAGCAAGAAGACCTCCACATGTTGATTGCAGCAATTTATTTCTGTCTTCTCTCTGTAAAGCTGCTCTCTCCAATTTTCTGTCAAATGAGCAGAAGAAAACACATTCAGAAATGCTGAAAGAAATAAAGTTCTAAAACCTATAAGAGAACCAGAAGGACCCTAGGGTCAACCAAACAGCCAGTGAACGAAAGACTGATCATCACTGTGTAGATCAGATTGAGGCATCACCCAAGAAAGGAAAAGGATTGTGAAACTAACTCATCTAGTTTTGTATTTTGGACTGGAAATACAGGACTCTGCTCTCCTGACTCTCTTTTCCCCCTTTGCTCACTAGTTGTGTTTGGTCTGTTTTTGTTTTCCTTTATTTGTGCATGTGACTTTTAAAGAGGTTTGAGTTTAAGATATGTACATTAGATACCTTGTTCTTTTGCTGTTCTTTGTTCAAGATAAGAGTGTTAAATAAATAGTTATTTATACTGCTACTGAAGTAACCTGATGGGGGGTTGCTTTTTTCCTGGATAGCATTAGTCAGGCAAATTGGGGCTTATGCTGGTTTAGTCAAATCTTCACATTTGTGGTGACTCTGGGAATATTAGGCCTTGTTTTCCAGTGCACTACCGCAGTGGATTGTGGCTTCCCAGAAAATATGAACCATTCATATCTTGGTGCTTCGTTTCAAAAGGATGGAGAAACAATTCCTCATAGCTGAAGCTGATTATGCTCATTGAAGGCTGACTGAGGGAAAGAGGATTTGAGGACCAAGATATCTGATCTCTGATTATCTGAAGACTTCATTATAGAGACTCAACTACAATTTTAACTGAAAGGCTGTAATGTCCAACTTCCTTTGCCTTCTGCTAACCAAATGAAAATCCTTTAGGTCTGCAGCATTTCACCCACCATCTCAGGAATGTGTTCGTTATGCGAGTCCGTGTTGCATCATTATAAGTCATCTTTGTGTGTGTGTGTGAGAGAGAGAGTGAATTGTCGTGATTACAGTTGAGAACTGTAAGAAATAAAATTTACCCTTGTTTTGGTTTAAAATTAGAAGAAATCTTGAATCCTGACTGTTCGTTAAAATCACTTCTTTAAAGCCAAGGAATTAAAACATTCCTCCTCTAATACATCTCATTGTAGTCACTCAAGACATAAGAAAAGGATAAAATTATCCCACATCTCTCCTGCTCCATTATAAGCTATATTGAACACAAGTTGGACTGCAGTTAAGAGTATTGCAGTTAATTCAAGAAATCTCACTTGATGGTGAGATTTGTAAAGGTGTTACCAGAGACTTAAATGATGAGGAAAGGTTGGATAGGTTGGAGTTGATTTATTTTGAACAGAGGAGACTATGGGAAATTGAAGCACAGACCTCTATGAGGGTCCTAGATGCAGTGGATAAGAAAGAACTGATTTGCATTAGCAGAGAGGTTAATACGCAGCAGGATTGAATTGCAGGTAACACCCGTTATCTTTGTACACAAGGCAAGAATCTTGTATGGTAGTCTTCTTCCACTCGGCAAGCAACTTCAGCTGCCTACTGACAGAAGTCACAAGACTCTAGGTTACGGTCCAACAGGGTTTATTTGAAATCACAAGCTTTTGGTGCACTGCTCCTTTGTCAGGTGAAATCTGACTTCAGAGTAGTTGTAATAGCGGGCTGTGAAGTTAGGGCACAGACATTTCTGTGGCTGTCAAAGAGACTCCAGGATAGTTTGTTGCCTCCCAGAGTCAAGGACATCTCTGAGTGGGTGTCAGACATTTGCAAAGGGAGAGCGAGCAGCCAGAGGTACTACTGACATTGGCAGGAAGAGTGACAAGATCCTGCAAGTGGAGTTCAGGGCGTTAGGTAGTAAGTTGATTAACAGGACCTCTAGGGTTGTAATCTCAGATTACTCCTTGTGCTGCGTGTTAGTGAGACTATGAATAGGAAGTCTGGTGTAGGAGGGAGGGCTTCAGATATGTGGATAATTGGGATGTCTTCCAGGGCAGGTGGGACCTGCAATGAAACTGGAGGGGCACCAATATCCTAGAAGGGAAGTTTGTCACTTGGGAGGGTTTAAAACTGATGTGGTGGAAGGGTGGGAACCAGTGCAATAGATCAGTAACTGAAATGACTGAGATGGAGTTGGAGACACATATCATTAAGGCTAAGAAGAGAAACAGATATGGAGCAGTTTCTGAACTTGGTGGGACTGGAAGCCTGAAGTGCAGTTATTTTAAGATGAGGAGAATGACAGAAAAGGCAGATGAACTTAGAGCCTGGATTAGTATATGGAACTATGTTGTTGTAGATATTATAGAGACTTGAGAGAGAGGGGCTAGACCGGCAGCTTAACATTCTGGGATTTAGATGTTTCAGGTGAGCTTGTGCGGAATATAAGAGGTGTGGGTGTTGCATGTAAATAGGGGAGAATATCACAGTCGTACCGAGGGAAGACACCTTGGAGGGATCATCCAGTGAGGTCATATAGTTAGAGTCAGGAGGAGGAGGAAAAGTGCAAACAGCTTGATGGTGTTGTACTACAGGCCTCTCAACTCCAATGGGAGATAACTAAACAGATAGGTGGATGGATTATAGAAAAATGAGAAAAAAACAACAGGTGAATTTTGACTTCAGCTATATTGACTGGGACTGCCTTAGTGTCAGGGATTTCAATAAGGTGGAATTTGTTTGGTGTGTCCAGAAAGGTTTTTTGAAGCAATATGTTAATAGTCCAACTCAGGAAGAGGCCATAGTGGGGAATGAGCCTGGCCATGTGATTGACATTTCAGTGAGGGGGTGCATTTTGGGAACAGCGGTCATGTCTGAAAGTTTTAAGCTACTTATGGATAAGGATAATCGTATTCCTTGAGTATAAGTATTAAACTGAAGGAAGTCTAATACTATATTGGACTGGAACTGGGGAATGTAGACTAGGGGCAGCTGTTTGAGAATAAATTCACATCTGTCATGTGGGAATCTTTTAAAGGCCAGTTGATTGGAGTTCAGGACCTATGTTCCTGTGAAAATGATGGATAAGGATGGCAAGATTTGGGAACACTGGATGACAAGTGAAATTGACATCTTAGCCAAAAAGAAAAAGGAGACATACAGAAGGTTTAGGAAACTGAAGACAGACAGAGCCTTCAAAAAATATAAAGAAAGCAGGAACAAACTCAAGCAAGGAACTAGGAGGGCTAAAAGGGGCCGTGAAATGTCCTTGGCAAACAGGATGAGTGAAAATCTTAAGGCAATTTATATGTTTACAAGGAGCAATATCTTGGGATACAATTACCATGTTCTAAGTAAGATTGTGACTAAAGTCACTCCCAATTTATTTTGTTTGAAATCTAGTCCTATATAGTTAAAGGACTCGATACCTAATTCTCAACCATAAACTCTTTTTGTACAATTACAAAGTGCTTGAAACTCCTCACAATAAGTAACATGCATCACAGAGATTCCTGGGGACAGTGAGGACTGCAGATGTTGGAAAGTCAGAGTCGATAACGTGTGAAACCGGAACAAGCATAGGAGGTCAAGCAGCATCACCCACAGGACGCTGTTGGGGCCAGTTCATTAGATATTCAAAAGGGAGCTGGACATGGCCCTTGTGTCTAAAAGGATCAAGGAGTGTGGGGAGAAGACTGAAATGGGATACTGAGATTGCATGATCAGCTATGGTCGTATTGAATGTTAGTGAGGCTTGAAGGGCCAAAAGGCCTAATCCTGCATCTATTTTCTATGTTTCTGTACATCAGAGGAGCTGGGGAATCAATGTTTCAGGTCCGAACCTTTCATCAGAAAAGGGTGCAACATATAGGTGGACAGAAAAGATGCCTGCCAATTTCTCTTGGTATACATAAAAAAGTGGCAGGGTTTACTTTTAATTGAACACAATCCACTTTCAACAACACTTTCAATCCATTTGGACCTAACTGAGAATTACCCCCACATCTTTGATCCATAAACACGCATGTTTCACTTCCACAGTTTCCCTTCTGTATCACAAGATTTCTTTGGTGGTCTCAAAACGACTTCTCTTTGAAATGTTTCCCCTTGCAAAAATGCAGCTTTTTATATTAATCAATGTGCATTTGCAGGAATCATTGTGCGTTTTTAAAGAGCTGAGAAAATCTGTAGGCTCATTTTACTTGCCACGGGATAAATCAATATTTTGAGCACAATTTTCTCTTTGAAACCTCATGCTTATAGCCTGGTTTCGGCCTTACGCACCTTATTAGGGAGCACCTTTTTTTGTCCACATCCATCTGTGCAATTAGGCTGGCTTCCCATGATCTTGTTCCAGCTTTCTAACTTTTTGTTTAGCATCCTTTATCACTTACCTTTGAGCTGTTTGTAACCACTAAAACTGTTCAAACATAAAGGCTTCAACTTCTCATGGTATTTCCAGCCAAGTCCATTGTCCTGAATTTTGTGTAACTCCAACTTCTATTCATTCACCTATCATGTTCAGGTGACGATTACGAGGTTTACCCCTCTACGATCAAAAATCCTTTCACCAGCCTATGATATTTTCTTACAGCAATGTTCACATCCAGGTCCACTTTCAGAATTTATCATGTACTTTCTGGCTTTTCACAGTTTTACCTCCTTTTGCCAATCCATAACTCTTGCCTTGTGTCCTTCATGTTCAGATTTGGCCAATGTTTGGATTTGCTGCTACCTTTCCCTGCTTTTGCTATAATGGTGGCATTCTCCTATTTGCTGGCCCCTTCTGGCATATGTTACCTAATTGCTGGCTTTCAGCAGTTGTCCATAGGGGATAAATTGACCTATAATGTATCAATTTGTCCATATTCACTCAGCTATTCATCTGTCATAATGTACTCTTAATAATTGTCCAAAATGAGTACGTAAAGTGCATGGTGCCTCAGTGCTATTATTTATTCAGATTATGTAAATGTATAACCAGTGCCAACCAGCCTTGACAAGTACACTGTTTGGTTGACATGCCTTAAAATTATTCCTAGATTGTCCCTAGATTAAATATTTATTACTGATCGCCTGGTAGCATTTATATAAATAATCTGTATGTGAACATAGGAGGTATGGTTAGTAAGTTTGCAGATGACACCAAAATTGAAGGTATAGTGGAGAGCAAAGAAGGGACCTCAGAGTACAATGGGATCTTGATCAGATGCACCAATGGGCCAAGGAGTGGCAGATGGAATTTAATTTAGACAAATTACTCTGAGATCCTGCATTTTGGAAAGGCAAATCAGGGTAGGACTTAATAGTAAGGTCGTGGGGAGTGTTGCTAACCAGAGAGATCTTGGAGTGCAGGTTCACAATTCCTTGAACGTGGAGTCGCAGGTAGACAGGATAGTGAAGAGGGTATTTGGTATGCTTGCCTTTATTGGTCAGTGCATTGAGTATAGGAGTTGGGAGATCACGTTATTGCTGTACAGGACATTGATTAGATTCCCTACAGTGTAGAAACAGGCCATTTGGCCCAATAAGACCACACCAACCCTCTGAAGAAAAACCCATTTATACCCATTTCCTCTGACTAATGCACCTAACACTACGGGCAATCTATCATGGCCAATTCACCTCACCTGCACATCTTTGGATTGTGGGAGGAAACCCATGCAGACACGGGGAGAATCTGCAAACTCCACACAGACAGTCACCCGAGGCTAGAATCGAACGCAGATCCCTGGTGCTGTGAGGCAGCATTGCTAACCACTGAGCCACCATACCGCCACATTGGTTAGGTCACTTTTGGAATACTGTGTGCAATTCTGGTCTGCCTTCTATAGGAAGAATGTTCTAAAACTTGCAAAAGTTTAGAAAAGATTTACAAGGATGTTGTCAGGTTTGGAGGGTTTGAACTATAGGGAGAGGCTGAATAGACTGGGGCTATTTCCCTGGGAGAAAGTGAGTTCTGTAGATGCTGGAGATCAGAGGTTAAAAATGTGTTGCTGGAAAAGCGCAGCAGGTCAGGCAGCATCCAAGGAGAAGGAGAATCGACATTTCGGGTTCTTTTAATTTCAAACACTTCTTCATCTGTCTTATAGTCTGTGTATGGAAGTTTCAGAGATATCTAACATCATATTTCAAGATGTTTTCTTCCACTTATTATCCAGGTTTCTAAGGTGGGGGGACAGGAGAGAGAAGAGAATGTTGCACCTTTTTATTATCTAATAATTTATCAAATTGCTGCTTGCAAGAATATATCTAGTGCTTACTAGCTGCACTGTTTCCTATATTACACTTCAATAAAGGACTTAATTTGCTATAAATTATTTTGAGATGGTCTGAGGTTGTGCAAGGTGCCACATAAATGCAAACTTTTCCAGTCTATCATTCCCACTGGAATGTTTTGTGTCTCTTCCATTGGCATTTTTATCCATAGGTCACATGGTACAGTAAAATTCAGATCACCCAGTTCATTAAATGATGAATTAAGTTTTTTCTATGAACAACTCTTCCAATATGTCTCATGCAGAGAGAAAGAAGCAGAGGGAGGACAGAAAATGTTTCACAAAAAGGGAATCAGCAGGTCTTGGGGAATGTCAGTTATTAAATGACCTCTCTATATTATTGAAAGATATCTGTAGGTCACACATTCATACAAACTGTACTTGCTGCTATGATTTTTCTTTAGGTCACTTCATTCAATGATGACAATGTCAATATTTCCTGCTCATTTCTGTGACATAGTGATGGCCATATTAAGCTGTGGTCACAGTCAGGTGCTGTGGAGGATGTGCTGGAACATGCTTGTTCAGGATCACCTCACCTACCCTAACTTTGTACATCACGGAACCTGACCTCATGTTGACTGTGCCTCTTACCTGTGCATGGCCATTTCTGTGGATCTGGCATCAGACTTTGTCCTCTGAGGTAAACTGCCTTTCTCTCTTAGGGGACTCTTGTATCCAGTATTGGCATTCCTGATGCCATTTCACTCTCCTGCTCAGGTCCTGGAAGATCAGGTTTAAACTGGTGCTGCATCTTCTCCCCATTAGCAACTCTGCTGGAGCTGACCCTATAGTTGCATGAGGGGTGGTCCGAGAACCAAACAGGAGCCGGGCAGTTTGATATCGAGTGTAGCTGTAAGCTGTGTCTTTATGTCTTGCCTTCAAAGTTTGGACTGCGCCTTCTGCCTGACCATTGGACAATGGATGATTTAGAGCTGGCTGAGATTTTATGCAAACTTACAAGTTGGCGTTGTCGTGGAAATTAAATCGACTTGACTCAACTATTAGCAAGAGCACAGAAAGGAGCTTTATTTTAAATTCTGCAGAATTGACTCCATTGCACTAAGCCAGATGCTTCAATGTAAGGAGTACTGAGCATTGTTCAGATGCTTGCCTTATACTGTTTCTTATCACACTCTCAAGGACAAAGACGGGGAACTCAAGTTGTTATCCTCTCATCCCCTGGTCTTAGACATAAGAGTTCTTCAGCTTTCGCTGAGTTCGACTATCACAAGGTCAAGTTGAATGTTTACAGAATTCAAACAGATACAAGCTGGCTGCAAACCTCATCAAAGTATTGTTTACAAAGTTCAGTACAGCATTACATTTAAGAAAAGCATTCGCTTTTAAATTTCACAGTAAATGGATAATTTTCAATTACAGAGTCTCGAGCAAATTTTGGTAAAGACTAATTCTGCAATCACTGATACAACCGCACCAGTATCCACCTCCATTTGGACTGGCTCACCATTGAACCAGATGTTTATTTTCATTGGTTGTGATTTGGGTGTTGCTAAGCAATTTAATTATTCCAAACCAGACTTTCCAGAGTGTCCACACTCCTGGATACCAGCCTATGAGTCTCTTCCTCAATTTAGATCTAGTGGGACTGTTTTGCTGTCTCAAATCCACATTCTGACAGCAACGACAAGGCCAGATCCTCAAGAAATTTTTAACTGTTTGACTTTGTAGTGAGGTTTTGCTGACCTAGAGTCCCTCTGTTCAGGATATGATCTGAGTGAGACTGTGCAATTGCTGTCAATAAAGTGGTGCTCCCCAAGCTCAGTTGGCCTGGCGAAGGTGTCCACTTCCACTTCCATCGACATACACTGTAACTCATAAACATCACTTGCCGCATTGTCTCATGACAAAGCCAGGTGAAATGCCTGTTGAAGTCTAGTTGGGCTTCAGCTAATAGGAGCTTTTGCAATGGTCACATGATTAATCCCACAAACGAACCAGTCTCTCAGCATCTCACTTAAGGTTAAACCAAAAGCACACGCCTCTACTGGTCGTCTTAACCTCATCAAAAATCCTGATACGGATTCTTCTGGTTCTTGAAGTAAGTCAAGTAAGACTGATAGCATCTCCGAATTAGAGGAGGCTTGGGGTTGTAGTATTCCTTAACTAAATCTGTCAACTCTTGAAAAGTTATGCAGGTCATTCTGTTATAACGTGCATTTCATCAATGCAAATTTGCTGTAATGCAATTGACAAATTGGGGACACTGTTTCTAAAGTGTGAACTTTTAAAACGTGTGTTGACTGTAGCGCCAGCACTTTAAGTGCTGTTTCTAAGGCATGATTTTTCTATAACACGGGGTTGCACAAGAATGCAACCATTACGTTGTAGATGAACTGACTGTGCCTTCGGGAAAGTTAGACTCCTAATAACTGAAAAGGTTACAGGTCCACATGCTGTCAGAAAATTACTCATTGCTTTTCATCTGCCCCAGTATCATTTGCCCAGAACAAATAACGTATTCTTTCCACATACAGGGCCCAGTCTTTGATGGTAGGCTTGAACAAGTCAAGCTTCCCAAACAGTGACAGAAATTCTTATCCCAATTTAAAGATAACTGCTGCGAGTGAATCTCTGCAATGGCATGCTATCTCGTCCCCACTAAAATAACTCCACAAAGGCTGGTATCCTGCTATCACCTCACCCATTATATACACAACATAAGTGGCTAGGCCATGCTACACTGTCCATAGTGTCTGGGAATGTGTAGGTTAGATTGATGAGCCATGGGGAATGCAGGGTTACAGGGATAGGGGAGGTGGGTGCATTTGGGTGGGATGCTCTTTGGAGAGTCGGTGTGGACTTGTTAGGCTGAATGGCCTGTTTCTACACAATAGGGATTCTGTTTATAGTACATGACACCAACACAGCTATCACAGCCAAGTCCCAGAGTGAGCAGAAACACTGACATCCTATTTATATCTGTCAGCCAGGGCTCCCTGATTGAATCAGGTTAACAACCCCATCTGGAAACACATACTCAATTAAATCCATTTGGGTGACATCGTTCCAATCACCACACACGCACACATAAAAGACACCGCCAACATATCATCAGCAAGGCCATGCAAGAGTCACCAGTGTTTAAGTAGAACTTACATCTAACACATTATGGCCACAACATTCAAAGAAATTCAGCCGTTAGCCTGAAGCTCAAAATCTGTAAACAGTTGCATGTAGAGTCTGCCTGTCCTCCATAGTGTGTCAGTACTTGAATTTCCCTGGAATTACCTACTACAACAGTAACTGTAAAAGAAGAAAATGAGATCAACAGATTGATATTATCATCATACTCCAGATCCCAGAATATGAGGAACTCCATAGGAAATGAGTTACTGTTGGAGTAATTGCTCACATTTATGTACAGAATGGAGTGTGTTTCATGCATTTAATGGTGTATCTTTATCCCAGATTCTTTGTATTCCTGCTGCTTCCATTGTCTCACTAAGAAATGTTGCTTTCTACAAATGCTTATTCCTCATTTGTGATCTGCTCAAGCTATTTGCAAAGACAAAGCAGCAAATGTTATGGGAGTGAAGTGGTTATATTGCTTGACCAGTAATGTAGAGGGAAGGTGTAACAATCCAGAGAACATAAATTCAAATCCCACATTGTAGTCTGAGAATGTGATCTGGAAACTAAAAAGCACAAGACTAGCAGATCATTCTAAAACCCAACTGGTTTGTAGATGTCCCAATTGGGAAGGAAACCTATCATTCTTACCCATTCTGAGTCTATGTCTTCAGCTCCATATTCAGATCGACACTTAAGTACCTCCTGAGCTGACCTAGTGCACCATTCAGTTTTATCCAGGGCAGGCTGAGGATTGAGCAATAAATGCTAGTCTTCCCATTAACAACCAGATTTTGACAATTAGAACAATATTATAGTTAATGCTTTCTTTCTGGTGTTCTGCATTATGGGGAATAGTGCCCCCCATTAATATCCAACAGAATTTCTGAGAGGCAATCCTGATGCATTGCTTTCACTCAGAAGATGAACTTCACCTAGGGTATTCCATGTGACCTGCCTGAGGATGTGGAGCAAGGTGGAAGTAGGGATGGGAATGGGTTGGACCCTCCATTTGAAACCACCTCAAACTCGATGCTGCAACCACTCGCATCAAGAGAAGCAAACATCTTGAACATGCTAAGCCACTATCCTGAATTCCAATGGCAAATTTCAATGTAAAAGTACAGCTACTGAATGAATGGAGGAAGTAACTTACCAACACAATGGTCAGGAAGTGATTATGATGCAGAAGATGGAGTTCCAGATTCTTGGGAAACTCATGATCTCTATATCCAGGCTATGGAAAGGCCTAACGCAACTTGGCCCACACTCCAAACTCTGAAAAGAAAACAGGCAAAAATTTATAACTAGAACATTCATTACTCGGCTGAAGCTTCTTGTGACTAGTACAATTCATTCTGCCTGATTAATCTCTCCTACTTATCTCTTAACCTTTTTTGTCATGGAAAAAGGTCATCATGCTGTCCAGGACAATTCATTGCATTTGTTTTTTAATTTAACCAATTTTTCTAATCATCCTATTTTAACATACCTCTGGAGCAGGTCTGAACACAGAGGTAAAAACAATAACTGCAGATGCTGGAAACCAAATACTGGATTAGTGGTGCTGGAAGAGCACAGCAGTTCAGGCAGCATCCAACGAGCAGCGAAATCGATGTTTCGGGCAAAAGCCCTTCATCAGGAAACCTGAACACAGGCCTCCCTGTCCAGGTACTACCACTGCACCACAAGAAGGCCCTTGAACCAGAGCATCCAGTGGAAACCCACATGGTCATAGGGAAAACATACAAACTTCACACAGTCACCCAAGGCTAGAATTGAACCCAGGTCCCCAGCACTGTGAGGCAGCAGTGCTACCCACTAAACTACAGTGTTGCCCTCTATTTAGAGACAAATTTAAAACATCTGTTTACCATATCTCAGGCATTCCAGGTGTTTGATTCTGTTATTGTCTCTCCTTGTAATTTGCCATCAGAGGTAGCTGAAATCTAACTGCTACTGGTTCGAACTCTTCTTTCATTTTGATACCATAACCTTTTCCTTTCTAATGTAATTCATTGTTTTTTGATTAGATTAGATTCCCGACAGTGTGGAAACAGGCCCTTCGGCCCAACAAGTCCACACCGACCCTCCGAAGAGCAACCCACCCTCCTACATTCACCCCTGACTAATGCACCTGACACTATGGGACCATTTAGCATGACCAATTCCCCCCTAACCTGCACATCTTTGGACTGTGGGAGGAAATCGGAGCACCCGGAGGAAACCCATGCAGACACGGGGAGAATGTGCAAACTCCACACAGACAGTTACCCGAGGCAGGAATTGAACCCGGATCCCTGGCGCTGTGAGGCAGCAGTGCTAACCACTGTGCCACCCCCATGGTGGTTTTTCCTTTTAACATGTGGAAGTATACAGGCTCCATTGTCATAAATAGATATATGGACACAAGTGGGTATATGGATATAGGTGGTGTATGGGTGTGGTTTGGGTTTAAAGTTATGTAGTTCAGGAATTCCTCGTTTTATGAATATCTGACTTTCAAATGCTCATACTTATAAATGTGCTCCTATATAAGGATGTAATTTTAAAGACCCATCATACAAACATTTCCTGTATTTACAAAAGTCTGCTTTACATTGTTCTGCTTTATGTTCCGAGCAGTACACAATTTGACTTGTGAACAGGATCCAGAATTGAATCTGTTCACAACCTGGATACTGCGTGTATTAAGGTGAGTATGTGGATAAGTAGGGGGATATGGATAAAAATGTGGATATATAGGTAAAGGAGGGTATTTGAATGTAAAGGTGGACGTATGGGTAAAGGTTGAGGTATGAATATAAGAATGGATATATGGGTATAAGTGGAAATACAGTAAAAAGATGTATATATGGGTATAAAAGTGTGTCTGTGGATAAAATAGGATATATGAGTGTAAAGGTGAGCATATGTAGAGGAGGATATATAGGTGCAAAGATGAGTGTATCAAAGAGGAGAATATATGGGTGCAAAGATGGATATTGTCATTGGAATTGAGCACTGGAAATCAAAGCCACTATTTCTGGAGTTGTGGCAAAAGTTAAAGATTGTATAACATTATGCCAAATTCCACAACTTACCCGTCCTTTTAGACCCGTATTAAAAGATAGCAGGGACTAGGGTTCTGTACTGGACAGGGACTTTAATTTGAATAAACAGATTCTAACTCTGGGTTTGCAAATATGAACTGTTGACATGTAACTCTACTGGTTAAAACTCCAACTCACTTTTAAAACTCCACTTGCATGCTATTTGCAGAAAAAAAAACACAAGAAAAAATTAGTTTTATGTGTAGATGGAAAAACTGAAGGCATTTCAGTAGGCCCTGCCTCCAGGATTCACTGAGATTATCCTTTTGACTTTCCAGGATTTACAGCTTCTTGATATCCTTTCAGGTGCTTTCACTTGCCTTCAGGAGGCATAGAGTGACGAGTTATAAAGTTTCTGATATATTGGTTTAAAACAACAGCTTTCAGTGACTGGTGATGGAATTTTTTTTTAACTGCAGAGACAGCAGTTCCTTTCTGGAGATCCAAAGGCATCTGTCGATCTTGTTTATAACTACAAGCTGTTCATCTACGTGAAAACCAGTCATATAGTCGTTGGCAGGCAAAAGGCATTTGTCAACTCCACATACCACTCAGCCACTTGTTGCTAGCTGAACATCATTTTGTACACACGCCCTGGTGCCAGTTCATCTGTAACTAATTATCCCCACTGCCTGAACAAACTACAGTGTAAATAGCACTCACAGTAACTGCTGCTGACTTGTTTTTACAAAATACAGCAACCCCTTCCACAATCCTTGGTTTTATAAAACAGTCCTTTTCTCATTTCAGTCCACAAGTAAAACATGTTAAAATATAAAGTTATAGTCTGTATGTACATACAAATGGTTTCATCATAAAATGTGATACACAAACAATGAAACACAAGATTTACACCCACTCATCTTTCCTCACCCCTCATACAACCTTAAACAGTCTTAGCATTCTTAAGCCTTCAATTTATTCTAGCATTTTACACTTGGGATAATGTATTTGCAATTATATATCTTTTCTAGCAATGAGAATAATGTTTACATTAAATGGTGAAAACAACGGAGTCCATCTGAATAGTCTTGCGTTTTGTATTTTAAACTTTACAATGAATCAGTGAGTAGATTTGAATGAGTAAGTGAGTGTTTCTCTGCTAGCATGCCATATGTGGACATCAAAATGTTGATGGGTCAATATAATCCCAAAGTCTCTTTTTCTATGGTAATGTTCTTCTTCGAGTACAGATTTAGTTTCTTAAAAAAATATGCCAAGATTTATTCAAGATTGTCACTGGTCAGAGTATTGAGTACAGGAGTTGGGAGGTCATATTGTGGCTGTACAGGACATTGGTTAAGTCACTGTTGGAATATTACACGCAATTCTGGTCTCCTTCCTATTGGAAAGATGTTGTGAAACTTGAAAAGGTTCAGAAAAGATTTACAAGGATGTTGCCAGAGTTGGAGAATTTGAGCAATAGGGAGAGGTTAAATAGGCTGGGGCTGTTTTCCCTGGAGCGTCAGAGACTGAGGGGTGACCTTATAGAGGTTTACAAAATTATGAGGAGCATGGATAGGATAAATAGACAAAGTCTTTTCCCTGGGGTGGGGGAGTCCAGAACTAGGAGGCATAGGTTTAGGGTGAGAGGGGAAAGATATAAAAATGATCTAATGGGCAACTTTTTCATGCAGAGGGTGGTACGTATTTGGAATGAGCTGCCAGAGGAAGTGGTGAAGGCTAGTACAATTGCAACATTTAAAAGGCATCTGGATGTGTGTATGAACAGGAAGGGTTTGGAGGGATATGGGCCAGATGCTGGCAGGTGGGACTAGATTAGGTTGGGATATCTGGTCGGCATGGACAGGTTGGACTGAAGGGTCTGTTTCCGTACTGTACATCTCTATGACTCTATGACTACACCTTCTCCCAAATCACCAAATCGTGGGCGGCACGGTGGCACAGTGGTTAGCACTATTGCCTCACAGCGCCTGAGACCCGGGTTCAATTCCCGCCTCAGGCGACTGTCTGTGTGGAGTTTGCACGTTCTCCCCATGTCTGCGGTTTCCTCCCACAGTCCAAAGATGTGCAGGCCAGGTGAATTGGCCATGCTAAATTGCCCATAGTGTTAGGTAAGGGGTAAATGTAGATGTAGGGGTATGGGTGGGTTACGCTTCGGCGGGGCGGTGTGGACTTGTTGGGCCGAAGGGCCTGTTTCCACACTGTAAATAATCTAATCTAATCTAAAAAAAACCAGTTTCAATTATCATTTTGAAAAGTCCGAAAAAAAATCTGGTGGTAACACTGGGTAATTTATCTAAACTGTCTTCAGTTTTGGAACCAACACAACTGGTGAATTCCAGCTGCCTTGAGTACATTCAATCAGATAGATTTACAGCCTGTACTGAACCTCTGAATCACCAGTTTCTTTACAGGACTACACTGATAGGAATGTTGTTTTATCAGCCCTGATTCTCTGATTTCCGCATCCTGTCTTGCTAATGTAGTACATCCAGGAGTATCTTGACAAATTTCTTCACACTTTCTCGATAGTCTTACAAGGTCCTCCTGTTACAAAAACAGAAATTGCTGGAGAAACTCAGCAGGCCTGGCAGTATAGATGTTGAGAAAGCAGAGTTAACGTCCAGTAATCTTTCTATAGACTGAATACAGGGGTGAATTGGGGGGAAGGAGTTAAAACTAAAATGATTAAAAAGTAAAAGTCATGGTAATTTGATGGTAGACATACCGCTCAGTTGGTTATAAAATAAAGCAGACCCAGTTGCCCATAATGGGCTTGCACATAAACTTTTAATTGACTGCACAGGTGATTATTGGTGATGGTTAATGGTTAAAAACAAAAAAAAGTCACAATGATTTGGTGGTAGGAAAGTTACTCAGTTACATAGAACAGTAATAGCACAGCACAGGCCTTGCAGCCCACGATGTTGTGCCAAACATTTATCTGAATCTAAGATCAACCTGATCTACACACCCCTTAATTTACTGCTGTCCATGTGCTTGTCCAGCAGTCACTTAGCTGTCCCTAATGTATCTGATTCTACTATCACCTCTGGCAGTGCATTCCACACACCCATCACTCTCTGTGAAAAGAAATTACCTTTGACGTCTCCCCTATACCTTCCTCCAATCACCTTAAAATTATGACCTTTCATGTCATCCATTTCTCTGGCTATCTACTCTATCTGTGCAAATGATTACCTTGTACACCTCTATCAAGTCACCTCTCTTCCTTCTTCTCTCCAGAGTGAAAAGCCCAAGCTCACTCAATCTCTCTTCATAAGATATGCTCTCTGATCCAGGCAGCATCCTGGTAAATCTCCTCTGCACCCTTTCTAAAGCATCTACATCCTTCCTATAATGAGGTGACCAGAACTGGACACAATATTCCAAATGTGGTCTAACCAGGGTTTTATAGAGCTGCAGCAAACCTTGCCACTCTCAAACTCAATCCCCCTGTTAATGAAAACCAAACCACTATGCACCTTCTTAACAACCCTGTCAACTTGGGTGGCAACTTTGAGGGATCTATGGATATGGACCCCAAGATCCCACTTTACCTCCACACTGCCAAGAATCCTGTCTTTAATCCTGTATTCAGCATTCAAATTTGACCTTCCAAAATGAATCACTTCACACTTATCCAGGTTGAACTCCATCTGCCACTTCTCAGCCCAGCTCTACATCCTATCAGTGTCTTGTTGTAGAGCCTGCAATAGCCCTCAACACTATTTACAACACCAGCCACTTTTGTGTCATCAGCGAGCTTACTAACCCATCCTTCCACTTCTTCATCCAAGTCATGTATAAAAGCTACAAAGAGCAGAGGCCCAAGAACAGATCCATGCAGGACACCACTGATTGCCAACTTCCAGACAGAATACTTCCCACCCATGACCACTCACTGTCTTCTTTCGGCCAACCAATTCTGTATGCAGACAGCCAAATTTCCCTGTATCCCATACCTCCTAACTTCCTGAATGAGGCTACCATGGGGAACCTTATCAAATGCCTTACTAAAATCCAAATACACCAGATCCACTGCTCGACCTTCATCAACTTGTCTCATCACATCCTCAAAGTACTCAATAAGGCTTGTTAGGCATGACCTGCCCCTCACAAAGCTATGCTGACTATCTTTAATCAACTATATTTTTCCAAATAGTCATAAATCCTGTCTCTCAGAATCCTGTCCAGTACCTTGCTTATCTCAGACATAAAACTGACTGGTCAGGAATTCCCAGGGATTTCCCAATTCCCCTTCTTGAACAGAGGAATAACATTTGCCTCCCTCCAATCATCCAGTACTACTCCCATGGAGAGTGAGGATTCAAAGATCATCGCCACAAGTGCGGCAATCTCATTCGTCGCTTCCTGAAGTAACCTTGGATATATCTGGTCCGAACTGGGGAAGTATCTATCTTGATACTTCCCAGAACTTCCAGCATATCCACCTCCTTAACATCAATCTCTTCAAGCCTATTAACTTGGTCCACAGTGTTCTCACTATCAACAAGGTCCCTCTCTCCAGTGAATACTGAAGTAAAACTTACTTAGGGCATCCCCTACTTCTTCAGACTCCAGGCACAGGCTCCCTTCACTATCCCTGATTGGCCCTACCCTCTTTCTGATCATTCCTATTCCTCACGTATGTGTAGATCACCTTTGGGTTTTCCATAATCTTTCCCGGCCAGGCTTTTTTGTGCCCCCTCCTAGTTCTCCTCAATCCATTTTTGAGTTCTTTCCAAGCTACCTTGTAATCCTCTAAAGCTGTGCCAGATCCTTGCTTCCTCAACTTTAAGTAAGCATCCTTTTTCCTTTCAATGAGAAACTCCTCTGCTCTTGTCATCCAAGGCTCCTTCACGTGAACATTCCTTGCCAGTCTCAGTGGGACAAAGTTACCTAACACACGCAACAAGTGCTCCTTAAACAGCCTTCACATTTCTGTTGTGCCTTTCCTGTAGAACAATTGTTCCCAATTTATACGCCACAGGTCTTGTCTAATAGCAGTATAATTTCCTCTCCCCCTCCCATACTGTCTGCTCCAATCGCTCTCCATGGCTATGGTAAAGTTGAGGCAATTGTGGTCATTGTCACTGAAATGCTCTCCTACCAAGAGTTCTGACACCTGGCCTGGCTTGTTGCCTACCACCAAATCCAAAATGGCCTCCCCCAGTTGGCCTATCTACATATTGAGTCAGGAATCCCTCCTGATCACACCTGACGAAATCAGCTTCATCCAGACCATCTGCACTAAGGAGGTTCCAATCAATATTGGGGAAGTTGAAGTCACCAAAACAACAACTCTGTTACATCTGCACCTTTCAAGATCTGCTGTCCAATCTGTACTTCCATCTCCCTGCTGCTATTGAGGGGTCAGTAGAAAATGCCCAATAAAGTGACTGCTCCTTTCCTGTTACAGACTTCCACCCATGCTGACTCAGTAGACAAACCTTCCTCAACACTTTCTTTTCTACAGCCATGATATTGGGTTGTGCGTGATATATTTAAAAAAAGCTGACCCAGTGAGGTCATTTCTGTCTGTCTTCCCCTCTTCCATGGTTATGTTTATGCCCAGGTGTCATTGGAGAGGGAGCACGTGGTGTCCATTAATGGTCTAGAGGGAAAAACTCAATACTTCTCCAGAAAGAGAGCTTGAGTAGCCCCTGCATCTCTGGATATATGTTATAGACTTGGATGCTTTCCTTGAACAAAAAGGTGTTATTTTCCTAAATCGACAAAAACCCTTCATATGTCATCGAAACAATTCAATAGAAGACAAAAGGTTGTGATAAGAGCAGCATATCAGGATGGCAACATGTAAATGATGGAAAGTCACAGGGATCAGTGCTTATTATTGAAATTATGTATTTATGGCTTCAATGAGGAAACTGAAAGTATTCTGTCCTCATTTTTGGATGAGACAAAAATAGGTGGGAAGGCAACTGGTGAGGATGACATCGAGAGGGATATAGACAAGTTAAGCAAATGGGCAAAGACTTGGCAGATGGAACATAATGTGGGGAAATGTGAAGTTATGCAGTTTGGCAGAAATAATAGAGGAGCTGAATATTATTTAAATGGAGAAAGACTGTAAAAGGCTGCAGCACCAAGAAATTTGAAGGACCTTGTCCATGAATCACAAAAATTTAGCATCCAACTTAAGCAGGTAATAGGTAAGGCAACTGGGATGTTAGTCTTTATTTCAAAGGGAATAGGGTATTAAAAATAGGGAAGTTTTCATAACTAGTTAGACCACACTAGAACTACTGTGAACAGTTTTGGTCCACTTATCTGAGGAAGGATATATTGATATTGGAGGCAGTCCAGAGAAGGTTCACTCAATTGACATCAGGTAAGGAGAGACTGTCTTATGAGGACAAAGGAGAAAATAAGGCTAAGAGGAAATTTGAAAGAGGTTTTCAAAATGAACAGGCTGGATAGAGAAGCTAATCCCACTCATAAAAGTAACAAGGACAAGAGGGTATAGATTCAAAGTAATGTAAAATTTTTCACACAGTGAGTAGTTAGGGTACGGAAAACATTGTCTAAATGTGTGGTGGAGGCAGATTCAATTGAAGCATTAAAGAGGGCATTGGATGATTGTTTGGATAGAAATACTGTGCAGGGGCATAGGGATAAAGCAGGAGACTAGCACTAGGTTCTAATGCTCATTTGAAGAGCAGGTGCGGGTACGTTCGGCCAAATGGCCTCCTCATGCACCCTAACAATTCTGAGAGGTTAAGTTGGTCAGACTGTATTCAAAAAAACACAGAAAAGGCTGGAGAGATTCAGCAGGTCTGGCAGCATTTAAGTAGAGAGAAACAGAGTTAATGTTTTGAGGCTGGTCTGGCTCTTCTTCAGTACTCTGTTGAGAGTCATACCAGACTCAATGTTAACTCATACTCTCTCCACAGATGCTGCCAGACCTGCTGAATTTCTCTAGCCCTTTCTGTGTTGGTTTCAGATTTCCAGCCGCTATAGTACTTTGCATGTTTTAGGGCTGTACTCAATGGAATTTAGTATAATAAGACTTCATTAAAATGTTTTGAAACATGCATGATTTTTCGGGTATTTGACAGGGTAGATGTGGAAGGGTTGTTTTCCATTTTTGGAGTGTCTGTAATAAGAGGACTTACTCTCAGAATAAGGGATTGCCTTCTTAAAACAGAGATGAGGAAACATTTCTTCTCTCATAGGGTCATGAATCTGTGTTCAATACCATAGAGAGTTCTTGGGGTTGAGTTGCAATGTATATTCAAGGCTGAGGAAGTGGTGTTGAGGATTATCGTATCAGCCTTGATCCCATCGAATTGATCGGATTTATGGCCTATTTCTGCTCCTATGCCTTATGATCTTATGGTACACTATGTATTTCCTTTGCACTCACAGTAGTGTTCACCTCCAGTCTCCCAGTTGTAGTTAAAGCTACAAAGAGATCCAATGCCTTTTCCTTCTGCGTTTCATTCTTGAGGTCTTCCTTACAAACATCAGTAGGTCTTTCCTCACAACTTCAATCACTTTGAATGAATCTGTCCCATTTTGTTACCTCAGCTTTTGGTTTTACCTCTGCCCTCAGCACTTACCCATCTCATCCAAGGAGACATCGGGGTATCCCCAGCTGGGTATTCCTTACCTTAGTTACTTGCCTTTTTTTCCCACTTTCTTATTTTCTATAACTTTTGAAGTTACGAGGATGACAGGAAAAAGATTTAGTTTTATAGATTAATTCATAATCATTAGTCATTACTGCTGCCTGTCTAGCAGTTGCAATCTTTTTGCCCTCAAGATGAGTTTTTATTAAGTTCTTATTACAGAAAGTAGTGAGTTTTTAAATTTTTCTCAGAATTTTTAGAAAAATTAATTAATGGGATGAAGGCATCACTAGCTAGTCAGCATGTATTGACCATCCTTAGTTGCCCTTGAAAAAGTGGTGGTGAGCTGCCTTCTTGAACCGCTGCAGGCTGTATGTAGACCCACAAAGCCCTTTGGGAGGAAATTCAAGGGTTTTGACCCAGCAATAGTGAAGAAACAGTGATATATTTCCAAGTCAGGATGGTGAGTGGCTTGGAGGGAATTTGCAGGTGCTAGTGTTCCCATTATGTGTTGCCTTTGTTTTTCTAGATGCAAGTCGTCATGGGTTTAGAAGGTGCTGTCTAAGGATCCTCCATGGATTTCCGCAGTGCATCTTGTAGGTAAAACACACTGCTGCTACTGAGCACCAGTGATGGAAGGAGTGGATGCTTGTGGGTGTGGTGCCAATCATGCAAGCTGCTTTGTTCTGGATGGTGTCAAGCTTCTTGAGTGTTGCTGCAGCTGCACCGATCCAGGTAGGTGGAGAGTATTTCATCACATCCTGACTTGTGGCTTGTCAATGATGGACAGGCTTTGAAGACTGGGAAGATGAGTTACTCACTGTAGCATTCCTAGCCACTGACTTGCTCTGGTGGTCATTGTTTGTGTGGTAGTCCAATGAGTTTCAATGGTGACCCCAAGGATGTTGATATTGGGGAATTCAGTGATGGTATCACCTTTGAATGTCAAGAGGCAGTGATTAAGATTGTCTCTTATTGTAGATGGTCATTGCCTGGCATTTGTGTGGCATGAAGGATCTCTTTCTGTGCTGTAAAACTCTACGACTCTATAATAATAATGAATATTACTTGCTTTTGTCAGTCCAAGCCTGGATATTGTTCAGATCTTGTTGCATTTGAACTGGTTCAGTATCAGAAGAGTTGTGAACTGTGCTGGGCATTGTGCAATCATTGGCAAACATCCCTACTTCTAATCATATGATGGAGGGAAGGCCATTGATGAAGCAGTTGAAGATAGTTGGCCTATGACCCTACCATGGTGAACCCCTGCAGCAATGTCTTGGAGCCGAGAATACTAACCTCCAACAACCACAAACATTGTCTGATGTGCCAGTTATGACTTGAACCAGCGGAGAGTTTGTCCCCTGTTACCCATTCATTCCAGTTGTGCGAGGACTCGTTGATGCCAATTCGATTGAGTGCAATCTTAAAGTCAAAGGCTGTCACTCTCACCTCCCCTCTGGAATTCAGCTCTTTTGTGCATGTTTGAACCAAGGCTGTAATGAGGTCAGGAGCTGAGTGACCCTGGCGGACCCCAAACTGGATGTCACTGATTATTGGTTATTGTCAACCAGGTCATTGTTGAGCAGGCACTTTTTGACATCACTGTTGATGACATCTTCCATCACTTCACTTATGATCAAAAGTAGACTGAATGGAGTGGTAATTGTTCGGGTTGGACTTTTCCAGTTTTTAATGTACAGGACATACTTGGATAAGTTTCCACATTGTTGGATACATGCCAGTGTTGTAACTGTACTGGAACAGCTTGGCCAGGGAAGCTGCAAGTTCTGGAGCACATGTCTTTCATGCACTTGGCATTTCTGGCTGAAGATTGCTGTAATGCTTCAACCTTAAATTTTTGCACTGATATGTTGAGGATGGGAATATTTCTGAAGCCTCCTCCTCCTCCTCATAAGTTGTTTAATTGTCCATTCATGACTGGATGTGGTAAGACTGTAGATCTACTGTTTGTGGGATTGCTTAGCTTTATAATTTGTTGCTTATGCCGTTTGGCATGCAAGTAGACCTGTTTCAGGGAGCTTCACCAGGTTGACACCTCATTTTTAGGATTGCCTTGTGCTGTTCGTGGCACACCCTCCTGCAATCTCCATTGAATCAAAGTTGATTCCCTAGCTTGATAATAATGGTTGACTGGGGGATAAGACAGGCTACAAGGTTACAGAATGTGCTGGAGTACAATTTTGCTTCTTTTGACGGCCGATACCACCTCATAAATGCTCAGTCTTGACTTGCTAGATCTGATCAAAGTCTGTCCCATTTAGCACACTGATATTGCCCCCAATACAGCGGAGGATATTTTCAACGTGAAGGTGAGACTTTGTCTCTGCAAGGACTATGCAGTGATCACTCTTATCAATTTTGTCACAGTCAGATGCAAAAGCAGCCAGCAGATTTTAAAGATGGGGTCAAATATAGTTTTTGTCTTGTTGGTTTCCTCACCTTCTGCAGACCCAATCTAGAAGCTTGGGTTTAAAGACCTGATCATCTCAATTAGTAGTGCTGCTGTTGAGCCACCCTTGATGGTCAACATTAAAATCTCCCACCCAGAGTACGTTTTGAGCCCTTGCCATCCTCAGTGCTTCCACCGAATATCATTCAACATGGAGGTACTGATTCATCAGCTGAGAAATCAGCAGGAGATTCCCTTGCCCATGTTTAACCTGCAGCCATGAGACGTCATGGGGTCTGGAGTCAATGTTGAGGACTCCCAGGATGACACCTTCCCAACTGTATACCCCAGTGCTGCCATCTCTGCCGGTGGGACTGGACACAGCCAAGGATGGTGATGGTGGTGTCTGGGACACTGTCTGTCAGGTACGATTCTGTGAGTATGACTATGTCAGGCCGTTGCTTGACAAAGACTTTGCAGAATTAAAGTGACTGTTTCTCCTATTGTCTTGTTCTGGTGTCTAGGTCAATGCCAAGTGGTCCATCCAGTTTTGTAGCAATTAATACAACTGAGTGTCTTGCTAGGCCATTTTATGGGGTAGTTCAGAACCAACCACACTGCTGTGGGTCTGACGTCATATGCAGGACAGACCAGGTGAGGATGGCAAATTTCCTTCCACAAAGTACATTTGTGAGCAAGATGGGTTTTTCAGACAACTGACAATAGTTTCGTAGTCATGAATAGATTCTGAATGGCAGATTTTTAAAATTGAACTTAAATTCCACAAGCTACCATGACATAATTTGAACCCAGGTCCCCAGAATATCAGCTGGCTTTCTGGATTAAAAGACTCATGAGAATACCACTAGGCTAATGCATCCCCTCTCTAAGAATCTTTCTGAGAACTTCAATCTTGGTTTCAGCTTCTAATGCTTGTACCCACTTGTCAAAATTTGATTAATTCTTTTCAATTTAACATAGGTTTGCCCCACTGGCTCCCCAAGGTGGTGTACAACAGAGATCAATACTGGGACCTTTATTGTTTGTTACATTCGTAAATGATATAGATGAAAATGTGGGAGGGGGAATGTTAAGCAAACTTGCCATTGAAACCAAGATTGGTAGATCAGTTATTAGCGAAGAAGATGATTGTAAGCTACAGGAAGATATAGATAGGTTGGTCAGTTGGGCACACCAGAGGCAGATAGTAATTAACCCTGATAAGTGTGAGGTGATGCACTTTGGAAGAAGAAACAAGATGAGGGGGAGTTTTTAATGAATGGCACGACACTGGGTAACTTAGAGGAACAGAGGGATCTTGGGGTGATTATTCACACATCCCTGAAGTTGGCAGAGTATGTGAATAGGATAGTTAAGAAGGCATATGGGACACTTGCTTTCATCGATCATGGCATTGAGTATAAGAGCAAGAAGATAATATTGGAGTTATAGAGGGAGTTGGTCAGCTGGAGTACTGTGTTCACTTCTGGTCACCTCATATAGGAAGGATGTGAGAGACTAAATAGGCTTGGATTTTTTTCTTCAGAGCAGAAATAGACAAAGTCTCTTCCCTGGGGTGAGGGAGTCCAGAACTAGAGGGTGTAGGTTTAGGGTGAAAGGGGAAAGATATAAAAGGGATCCAAGGGGCAACGTTTTCAGGCAGAAGGTGGTGCATGTATGGAATGAGCTGCCAGACGAAGTGGTGGAGGCTGGTATAATTACAACATTTAAAGGCATCTAGATGGGTATATGAATAGGAACGGTTTAGAGAGACATGGGCCAAGTGCTGGAAAATGGGACTAGATTAGGTTGGGATATCTGGTCAGCACAGATGAATTGGACCGAAGGGTCTGTTTCTGTGCTGTACATCTCTATAACTCTAAATATTATAACATGCAAGGATATGTGACAAAGGCAGGAAATTGGGATTAATAAACTTTTAGTGATAGTTAAATTGGTGTGGACTCGATGGGCCAAAGGGTCTTTTCTGCATCATATGAATTTATAAGACTGTGCCAAGTCTTATGAAACTAAATACCTTTTGCCTCTATGCAGTCCATATCCCTCAATTCCCTTCCTATTCATACATCTGTCAGGGGCAGCACAGTGGTTAGCACTGCTGCCTCATAGCACCAGGCATCTGGGTTCAATTCCCGCCTCGGGTGACTGTCTGTGTGGAGTTTGCACATTCTCCCTGTGTCTGCGTGAGTTTCTTCAGGGTGCTCTAGTTTCCTCCCACAATCTAACGATATGCACTTCTGGTGAATTGGCCATGCTAAGTTTGCTTATAGTGTTAGGTGTATTACTCAGGGGTAAATACCCTATATGGTCAAGGAATGGGTCTGGGTGGGTTACTATTTGGAAGGTTGGTGTGGACTTGTTGGGCCGAAGGGCCTGTTTCCATACTATTGGTGATCTAATCTGTCAAGATGCCTCATAAACATTGCTATTGTATCTGCCTCTGCTACCTCCTCTGGCAGTGCATTCCAGGCACTAACCACCCTCTGTGTAAAGAACCTGGCTCTGAAATCTCTTTTAAATTACCCCCTTTTACCTAAAACCTATCTCCCCAGAAATTAACATTTCTATCCTGGTAAAAAGACTCTGATTATCCATTCTATGCAAGCTTATCATAATTTTATAAACATCTATCAGGTTTCCCCTCATCCTTCAACATTCAAATGAAAACAGACCAAGTTTGTCTAATGTCTCCTCATCACTAATAATCTCCAAATCAGGCAACATCCTGGCAAACTGTTTCTGTATCCTCTCCAAAGCTTCCACACTCTTCTTCTAGTGTGGGGAGTAAAAGTGAATGTAATGTTATGAATATGTAGACATGTACTGCTCCTTTAAGAGAGAGTGGAAGCTGGCACAGACTTAGCGAGGCACAGAGTGTTCTGAAAGAAGTTAAAATGTAACATTTAACTGTGAAACCAATAGTGCTGATGATTTGCCATGATACAAAAACAAATTCAGATTTGGCCAATCAGTTTAAAGTATGCCCCAAGATACCAAATCCAATCAAATTTGAATTTAGTATTTTGACAACATCAAAACCAATGAAAGGATTCATTGTTTTGGGATATAAAGCTAGGCGTTTTGAACAGTTAGGAGGAGAACTGCCAAGGACACAAATATCGACTGCTAGCTAAAGAGCTCTCTGAAAGGTACCTGTCTATTAGAAGTTTGTGCAGCAGAACATTGAAACCGACCTAGAAGAAAATAGAACATAGAACGTAGAACAATACCGTGCACAACAGGCCCTTCAGCCCTCGATGTTGCGCCGACCTGTGAACTATTCTCAGCTCATCCCCCTACACTATCCCAAAATCATCCATGTGCTTATCTAAGGATTGTTTAAATCTTCCTGATGTGGCTGAGTTGACTACATTGGCAGGTAGGGCATTCCACGCCCTTACCACTCTCTGCGTAAAGAACCTGCCTCTGACATCTGTCTTAAATCTATCACCCCTCAATTTGTAGTTATGGCCCCTCGTACAAGCTGATGTCATCATCCTAGGAAAAAGACTTTCACTGTCTACCCTATCTAATCCTCTGATCATCTTGTATGTCTCTATCAAATCCCCTCTTAGCCTTCTTCTTTCCAATGAGAACAGATCCAAGTCTCTCAGTCTTTCCTCATAGGCTGTCAGGGAAGGATGTGGTGGAAATGTGGAACTTTTTCAAGGAGCAGATACGACGTGTCCTTGATATGTATGTACCAATCAGGCAGGAAAGAAATGGTCGTATGAGGGAGCCTTGGTTGACGAGGGAGGTTGAATGTCTAGTAAAGAGGAAGAAGGAGGCTTACATAAGGTTGAGGAAACAAGGTTCAGACAGAGCAGTGGAGGGATACAGGATAGCCAGAAGGGACCTGAAGAAAGGGATTAGGAGAGCTAAGAGAGGGCATGAAAAATCCCTGGCGGATAGGATCAAGGATAACCCCAAGGCATTCTATGCGTATGTGAGAAACCTGAGAATGACGAGAACGAGGGTAGGTCCGATCAAGGACAGTGGTGGGAGACTGTGTATTGAGTCGGAAGAGATAGGAGAGGTCTTGAGCAAGTACTTCTCTTCAGTATTTACGAACGAGAGGGACCGTATTGTTGAAGAGGAGAGTGTGAAACGGACTGATAAGCTAGAAGAGATACCTGTTAGGAAGGAAGATGTGTTGGACATTTTGAACAACTTGAGGATAGACAAGTCCCCCGGGCCTGACGGGATATATCCTAGGATTATGTGGGAAGCAAGAGAGGAAATTGCAGTACCGTTGGCAATGATCTTCTCGTCTTCACTGGCAACTGGGGTGGTACCAGGGGACTGGAGAGTAGCGAATGTTGTGCCCCTGTTCAAAAAAGGGAATAGGGATAACCCCGGGAATTACAGGCCAGTTAGTCTTACTTCTGTGGTAGGCAAAGTAATGGAAAGGGTACTGAGGGATAGGATTTACTAGTATCTGGAAAGACACTGCTTGATTAGGGACAGCCAGCACGGATTTGTGAAGGGTAGGTCTTGCCTTACAAGTCTTATTGAATTCTTCGAGGAGGTGACCAAGCATGTGGATGAGGGTAGAGCAGTGGATGTAGTGTACATGGATTTTAGTAAGGCATTTGATAAGGTTCCCCATGGTAGGCTTATGCGGAAAGTCAGGAGGCATGGGATAGAGGGAAATTTGGCCAATTGGATAGAAAACTGGCTAACCGGTCGAAGTCAGAGAGTGGTGGTAGATGGCAAATATTCAGCATGGAGTCCAGTTACAAGTGGAGTTCCGCAGGGATCAGTTCTGGGTCCTCTGCTGTTTGTAATTTTTATTAATGACTTAGATGAGGGAGTCGAAGGGTGGGTCAGTAAATTTGCAGATGATACAAAGATAGGTGGAGTTGTGGACAGTGAGGAGGGCTGTTGTCGGCTGCAGAGGGACTTAGATATGATGCAGAGCTGGGCTGAGGAGTGGCAGATGGAGTTCAACCCTGCCAAGTGTGAGGTTGTCCATTTTGGAAGGACAAATAAGAATGCGGAATACAGGGTTAATGGTAGGGTTCTTGGTCAGGTGGAGGAACAGAGGGATCTTGGGGTCTATGTTCATAGATCTTTGAAGGTTGCCACTCAGGTGGATAGAGTTTGTAAGAAGGCCTATGGAGTATTATCGTTCATTAGCAGAGGGATTGAATTCAAGAGTCGTGAGGTGATGTTGCAGCTGTACAGGACTTTGGTTAGGCCACATTTGGAGTACTGTGTGCAGTTCTGGTCGCCTCACTTTAGGAAAGATGTGGAAGCTTTGGAGAGGGTGCAGAGAAGATTTACCAGGATGTTGCCTGGAATGGAGAGTAGGTCGTACGAGGATAGGTTGAGAGTTCTCGGCCTTTTCTCGTTGGAACGGCGAAGGATGAGGGGTGACTTGATAGAGGTTTATAAGATGATCAGAGGAATAGATAGAGTAGACAGTCAGAAACTTTTTCCCCGGGTACAACAGAGTGTTACAAGGGGACATAAATTTAAGGTGAAGGGTGGAAGGTATAGGGGAGATGTCAGGGGTGGGTTCTTTACCCAGAGAGTGGTGGGGGCATGGAATGCGCTGCCCGTGGGAGTGGTAGAGTCAGATTCATTGGCGACCTTTAAGCGGCATTTGGATAGGTACATGGATGGGTGCTTAATCTAGGATAGAAGTTCGGCACAACATCGTGGGCCGAAGGGCCTGTTCTGTGTTGTATTGTTCTATGTTCTATGTTCTATGTTCTATAAGACCTTCCTTCCAGATCAGGCAACATCCTGGTAAATCTCCTCTGTACCTTTTCCAATGCTTCCACATCTTTCCCAAAATATGGGGACCAGAACTGTACACAATATTCCAAGTATGGCTGCACCAGTGTTTTGTATCGTTGCAGTATGATACTGCGGCTCCAGAACTCAAACCCTCTACAAATGAAACCTAACACACCATACCCCTTCTTAACAGCACTATCCACCTCGGTGGCAATTTTCAGGAATCTATGTACGTGGACTCCAAGATCCCTCTGCGTATCCACACTACCAAAAATCTTTCCATTGACCCAGTACTCTGCCTTCCTGTTATTCTTCCCAAAGTGCATCACCTCACATTTAGCTGCATTGAACTCCATTTGCCATCTCTCAGCCCAATTCTGCAGTTTATCCAAGTTCCCCTGCAACCTACAACATTCTTCCAAACTGTCCACTACTCCACCGACTTTAGTGTTGTCTGCAAATTTACTAATCCATCCACCTATACCTGTGTCTAAGTCATTTATAAAAAAGACAAACAGCAGTGGTCCCAAAACAGATTCTTGTGGCATTTTCTCCAACAGCTTACCATGCGGAACCTTATCAAGGGCTTTACTGAAGTCCATGTGTACCACGTCAACTGCCCTACCCTCATCTACATGCTTGGTCACCTTCTCAAAAAACTCAATCAGGTTTGTGAGACACGACCTGCCCTTGACAAAACCATGTTGACTATCTGAAATCAAATTGTTGCTTGCTAGATGATTATAAATCTTATCTCTTAAAATCCTTTCCAAAACCTTTCCTACAACAGAAGTAAGGCTCACTAGTCTGTAATTACCTGGGTCATTTCTTGAACAAGGACACATCATTTGCAATCCTCCAGTCCTCTGTTACTAAACCTACAGACAATGATGACTCAAATATCAAAGCCAGAGGTTCTGTTATCTCCTCCTAGCTTCCCAGAGAATCCTTGGATAAATCCCATCTGGCCCAGGGGACTTGTCTACTTTCACTCCTTTTAGAATTGATAACACCTGTTCATAACGAACCTCGATCCTTTCTAGTCTAATATCTCGCACCTCATTCTTCTCCTCTACAATATTCTCCTTTTCCTGAGTGAAAACCGATGGGAAATGTTCGTTTAACACCTCTCTGATCTCCACAGGGTCCACACTCAACTTCCCACTTCAGTCTTTGACTGGCCCTATTCCTACCCTAATCATCCTTTTATTCCTCATGTACCTGTAGAAAGCTTTAGGGTTCTCCTTTATTCTATTTGCTAAAGACTGCTTGTATCCTCTCTTTGCTCTTCTTAACTCTCTCTTTAAATCCTTCCTAGCTGATCTGTAACTCTCCATCGCCTCATCTGAACCATCTTGCCTCATCAACACATAAGCCTCCTTCTTCTTCGTAACAAGAGATGCAATTTCTGTAATAAACCACGGTTCCCTTACCTTATCACTTCCTCCCAGCCTAACAGGGACATATGTTTCAAGGACACGCAATATCTGTTCCTTAAACCAGCTCCACATTTCCACTGTCTGTACCCCCTGCATTTTGTTACTCCATTCTATGCATCCTAATTCTTGCCAAATCGCATTATAATTGCCCTTGCCCCATCGATAACTCTTGACCTGTGGCATGTACCTATCCTTTTCCATTGCTAAACTAAACGTAACTGAATTATGGTCACTCTCTCCAAAGTGCTCACCTACAACTAAATTAAACACCTGGCCTGGTTCATTACCAAGCAGGGCCTCCAGTGGGGCCTCCCCTCTTGTTGGCCCTTCGACATACTGTGTCAGGAAACCCTCCTGTACACATTGGACAAAAACTGATCCATCTGACATACTAGAGTTATAGCATTTCCAGTCAATGTTGGGGAAGTTAAAGTCCCCCATAATGACCACCCTGTTCCTTTCACTCCTACCCAGAATAATTTTGCTAATCCTCTCTTCCACCTCCCTGGGATTCTGTGGAGATCTATAAAAAAAACTCCAAGCAATGTGACCTCTCCTCTCCTGTTTCTAACCTCAGCCCACACTATCTCAGTAGACAAGTCCTTATCAATAGTTCTCTCAACCACTGTTATACTATCCTTGACTAACAAGGTCACACCTCCCCCTCTTTTACCGCCTTGCCTGTTCTTAATGAAAGATCTAAACCCTGGAACCTGCAACATCTATTCCTCACCCTGCTCTATCCATGTCTCCAAAATGGCCACAACATCAAAGTCCAGGTACCTATCCATGCTGCAAGCTCACCTACCTTATTTCGGATACTTCTGGCATCAAAGTAGACACACTTCAAACCAGTTTGCTGTCTGCCAGCACATTCCTGTGACCCTGAAATCCTGTCCCTGTCCTTCCTACTCTCATCGTCTTGTGCACTGCAACTACACCTCCGGTTCCCACCACCCTAGTTTAAACCCACCCGAATAGCACCAGCAAATTTCCCACCCAGGATATTAGTACCCCGCTGGTTCAAGTGAAGACCGTCCTGTTTGTACAAGTCCCACCTTCCCCAGAATGAGCCCCAATTATCCAAGAACCTGAAAGCCTCCCTCCTGCACCATCCTTGCAGCCACGTGTTCAGCTGATATCTCTCCCTATTCCTTGCCTCGCTATCATGTGGCACGGGTAACAAACCAGAGATAACAAGTCTGTTTGTTCTAGCTCTCAGCTTCCACCCTAGCTCCCTGAAATCCTGTCTTACATCCCTATCCCTCTTTCTACCTATGTCGTTGGTACCTACATGGACAACAACTTGAGGCTGGTCACCCTCTCCCTTCAGGACCCCAAAGATACGATCTGAGACATCACAGACCCTGGCACCAGGGAGGCAACACACCAACCGCGAGTCTCGTTCATTCCCAACAAACCTTCTATCTGACCTTCTAACTATTGAGTCCCCAATGACTAACAGTCTCCTCCTTTCCCTCCCTCCCTTCTGTGCAACAGAGACAGGCTCTGTGCCAGAGACCTGGGCCCCACTGCATACCCTTGGTAAGTCATCCCCCTCAACAGTATCCAAAATGGTATACATGTTTTTCAGGAGAAAGACCACAGGGGATCCCTCCACTGACTGTTTTTTTTCCCCCTTCGAACAGTCACCCAGCTTTCTTTGTGCCTAGGAGTAACTACTTCCCTGTAACTCTTATCTATCACAGCCTCTGCCTCCTGAATGATCCAATGTCCATCCAACTCCCGCTCCAGTTCCCTAACAAGGTCATGGAGGAGTGAGAGTTGGGTGCACTTCCTGCAGATGTACTTGGATGGGACACTAATGGTGTCCCTCACCTCAAATATCATGCAGGAGGAACATTGCTCTCCCTGCACTGTCATCCCTGCTAGTCCCCTTATCACAAAGTAAAAAGAAGAGATGCTTACCTGATATGTCCCTGATCTTTAAGGTTACCAAAAGGTGGTTGAATGGGAGGCCCTACAAAGGTGGGGTCTTGGGTTGAAAAAACACTGACTTATATACCTGGACGGAAATAAAAATAATTCTGGATTAGTGGTGCTGGAAAAGCACAGCAGTTCAGGCAGTATCTGAGGAGCAGTAAAATTGACGTTTCGGGCAAAAGCCCTTCATCGTGGCAAGCCCCTGGTGCAAGCTCCCACCCTTCAAATTGCTGCTGCCGCTGAAAAACAGAACGGAAAAATCTACAAAGGAGAATTGATAAAGCTGACTGGTTTTGAAACATGATTTTTTTTGTAAATCTTAATCGGGGTTTTTATTGGACCAATATTACAGAGTGAGAGGTAAAAGATAGGTTTAGAGATTGGAGTTGTAAATAGCTGTTGTTTTAATATTCTCAATTGGATTTAAAGAATGAAACTGGTAATTTTTACTTGAAATAGTGATCTGTGGGATGGTTTGAAATTTAACATATTTAACAAATTTAGCATGAGGTGAGCTTCTCTGTGTGTCGGGGTTTACTCCATGTCGTAACAGTTTGGGGGCTCGTCCGGGATTTGAACAGGTTTAGCGAGATCCAGTCTGAGATTTGGGCTGATTTGAATAGATTTGGAGTACGAGAAACGCATAGTATATTTAAACACTTGTAGGTTAGTGTCCTAGATCCTTAAATAAAACTTAGGTGAGACAATTTGTTTAATTTCGCTTACTTGTGATTGGTTAAATTAAAGGTGAGAGAAATGGATCTTAAAATTGCTAAGGAAGTTCTGGAGTTTGATGATGTCCCAAATTTGCCAAATAAGTTGAGAAAGAAAAGAAAGACCATACTCTTAGAATTAGCAAAGAGGTTGGAATTGGGTTTAACCAAGAACAAAGTAAAACTGAAATTGTAAGGGAATACTCAAATATTTAGGTGCGTGTCAGAGAAATAGACAAGTGCAATAGAATTGGAAAACTTGAGTTACAGTTGAGGAAAATGGAGTTAGAAAATAAATAATGAGAGAGAGAGGGAGAGAGAGAGAAGTTTCTTAGCTGAGAAAAGAGAGAGAGAAGAAAGGGAGAGAGAAAGAGAGAGAAGGTTCTTAGCTGAGCATAAAGAGAGAGAATGTGAACTGGAGAAATTGCTACTTAGTCAGTAAAGTCAAGTTAATCGGATGGAGATTAAAAGAGAGGGGATTGATATATACAAATATGTCAAAACTCTGCCATATTTTGATGAGAAAGATGTCAAAACCTTCTTCATTTCATTTGAAAAATTGGCTAGGCAGATAGGGTGGTCCAAGGATTTATGGGTAATGCTAGTTCAGACTAAACTGGTAGGCAGTCCTATTGAGGTATTTGCTGCACTGTCAGATGAGGGGTCAAGAGATTATGAAGAGGTCAAACAGGCTATTAAATTGGTACCAGAAGAGCATAGACAGCGGTTCAGAGACATAAAGAGAGAACCAGGTCAGACTTATGTTGATCTCAAAACAATTAAACAGATTAGATTACTTACAGTGTGAAAACAGGCCCTTCGGCCCAACAAGTCCACACCGACCCGCCGAAGCTCAATCCACCCAGACCCATTCCCCTACATTTACCACTTCAACTCACACTACGGGCAGTTTAGCATGGCCAATTCACCTGACTGCACATTTTTGGACTGTGAGAGGAAACCTACACAGACATGGGGAGAATATGCAAAATCCACACAGACAGTTGCCTGAGGCAGGAATTGAACCCGGGTCTCTGGTGCTGTGAGGCAGCAGTGCTAACCACTGTACCACTGTGCCACCCACTTAGATAAGATAAGACCTATGAGCCTGTAAGAGATTATTCTGCTGGAGGAGTTTAAAAACTCACTTTCAGAGATGATAAGAATTCACGTGAAGGAACAGTAAGTTCAGGACGTGAGAAGGGCAGCAGAATTAGCAGATGAGTACACGTTGGTGCAGAAGACAAGCTTCCAGCCAGAATTTCGTCCTGTATGGGATAGAAATTTGGATAAGGGAAGATCCTACACTGTGAAAGAAAGAGTAGAGAACACTGGTAAGAGTTTACCACAGATTAAAGAAGGCCAAGAGAGTGGAAAGTAGGTGAAAGGCCTCAGGTGTGGGAAAACATGTGGTAAAAGAAGCTAAGCCAGTGGCATTAGTGAAAGCAGTAAAGGAAACCCCAAGAAAAACCAGGGAGCTGCAGGAGAGTGCACAGCGTAGGCAGGAGCTGGGTATGGAGTTAGTGCCGGATCTTTATCAAGAATTCGCCTCTGTGGGTAAAGTTTACTCAGAAAGAACAGGGAGAGAAGGGCAAGAAGTTATAATTTTGAGAGATACAGGATCTAATTAGTGTCTAATAGTAAGAGATAAGTGAATTTTGCACTCTTTCTGGTAATTTGTGGGATAGATGGACAGAATGTAGCATTTCCCTAAGTAAGATCAGGTTGGAGTGCCAACTCAAGACAAGGGAAGTAACAGTGGAAGTGATTGACAGACTGTCAGTTCCAGGAACCCAGTTTGTTCTTGGGAATGATTTAGCAGTGTCCAAGGTGGGAGTGATATCCCTTGTTGTGGAAAAGCCCATGGAAGATCAAGAAATGGAGGAGTTAAAAGAAAATATCCTGATATTTCCTAGACTGTGTCATAACCAGATCCTTCGATCATAAATCACAGCATGAAGCAAAAACTAAAGAGAGAGATGAAGGAGTTGAGGACACCCTGTTTGATGTAATAGTGCAGGAGAAACCTGAACAGGCAGAGGGTCAGACAGAAGTGTTTAATCCTGAAAAACTAAGGGATTGCAACAGAAAGACAAGATAATAAAAGATATATATGTGCATGCATACTCTGAAAAGGGGCGACGATATTCCTGAGGGTTATTATCTACATGATAGAATCCTAAGACAGAAATGGAGACCACAACAGGTTAGTACAGAATGGGCCGAAGTGCACCAGATTGTGTTGCCGGTAGCATACAGACAACAAATGTTAGGAGTAGCACATGAATTACCTGTAGGAGGTCACTTAGGTGCACAAAAGACACAGGCCAAAGTACAAAAACATTTTCGTTGGCCTGGAATGCACAAGGATGTGGTTGACTTTTTCCGTACGTGTCATACATACCAAATGGTAGGTAAACTACAGGCAGTAATAAAACCAGCACCTTTTGCATTTGAAGAACCTTTCACATGGGTTATCAATGAGGATGTAGGTCCCCTCCAGTGAACTAGAAGAGAGAAAGAACTGGAGAAACAGGTGTTAGTTACTGCCCCGCAGAGTGAGGAATCAAATCCAGATGCTGTGGATTTTGATGTACCTCAAAATGTGTTATAAATTGAAGAAGTCCTTGAGGAGTGGGATAGGTTAGTAAGCTATCTGTCTCAGGAGCATAGAACAGAGTTGAAAGGTTTGTTATTGCAGTATGAGGACATGTGTAGGAATCAGATGGACTAATGCTATTGTTCATAAAATAGACACAGGAAATATTGTTCTGATAAAACAACACCCTATCGGCTTAATTCTTTAAACACCAGGCAGGTCCAAAAAGAGGTGGAGGCCATGCTCAACGAGGATATCATTGAACCGGGCCAGAGTGGTAGAGTTCGCTGATCATCTTAGTTCCCAAACCAGATGGGATTCAACGATTTTACGTGGACTAGTGGAAGATCAATACTGAGATTGGAGGACTGTATTGAGAAAGTCAGACAAGCCAGTTACATCACCAAGTTGGACTTACAGCATGGTTACTGGCAGGTACATTTATCAGATTTGGTGGACTGACAATGCTTTCAACCATTTGAAAGCAATATTAACCACCGCACCAGTTTTAGCTACACCAAATTTTTTGAAACCTTTCAAAGTTGCCATTAATGTTAGTGACATTGAAGTTGGAGCTATATTCCTACAGGAAGATAATGATGGGATTGAACTGCCAGTTGTTTACTTTTCGAAGAACTCAACATCCATCAAAGGAAATACTCCACGATCGATAAAGAACTATTGAGTTTGGTACTGGCCTTACAACATTTTAATGTGTACGTCACAAATAATGTGATGGTTGTGTGCACAGATCACAATCCTCTTACATTCTTGGACTGCTTTAAAGACAAGAATGTGATACCATTTCATTGGACTCTTATGTTACAGATTTTTAATTTACAAATCATACATGTTGCACGTCATAAGAATGTAATCGCACATGCGTTATCATGGATTTAACTGATAAAGGATAGGTAAGATTGGTATCTATTCAATGTTATATATACGTGGGAAGAAGTTAATAGGAACTTAGATTAAAGTCATATGTATGTCATGATAATGTGGTTAGGGAATAGAAGAAAAAGAAGCCATCTTTTCATTATGATAGTTCATTTTTTCTTAAGGAGGGAGGTGTTATGAAAGTGTAGATGTGTACTGTACCTTTAAGAGAGACTGGAAGCTAACACCGACTTAGAGAGGCACAGAGCATACTACAAGAAGTTAAAATGTAACATTTGACTGTGAAACCAATAGTGCAGTTGAGTTGCCATGATACAAAACTAATGCAAATTTGGCCAATCAGTTTAAAGTATGCCCCAAGATACCAAATTCCAATCAAATTTGAATTTAGTATTTTGATACATCAAAACCAATGGAATGATCTGATGTTTGGGGATATAAAACTGGACAGTTATGAGGAGAACTGCCATGGACACCAACAAATTAGACTGCCAGCTGAAGAGCAATGAGAAAGGTACCTGTTATAAAATTTTTTTGCAGCAGAACATCGAAACCAACCTAAAGGAAAATTTACAAAGGAGATTCGACAAAGCTGACTGGTTTTGAAACGTGATTTTTTTTGTAAATCTTAATCGGGGTTTTTATCGGACTAGTACAGTCGAGTTAGAGGTAAAATATAGGTTTAAGAGAAAGCAGTTGTAAATAGCTGTTGCTTTAATATTCTCTGATGGACTTAAAGAATAAAATTGTTAATTTTTACTTTAAATAGTGACCTCTGGGATGGTTCTTTGCCTCTCAAAATTCAACAGATTATGGCATGAGGTGGGCTTCTCTGTGTGTCTTGTTTAAATTAGCAGAGGGGTTTTTTCTGTGCCGTAACAGTAAAGTCCAAATGTGGCCTAAACTAAAATTCTATATAGCTGCAACATGACTTGCCAATTTTTATACTCTACATCTCAAGTGATTTTCATGACCACATTATCCACTTGTGTTGCATTTTCAGGGAACTGTGGACCTGTATGCCTAGATTCCTTTGTATGTTAATGCTTCTAAGAGTTCTGCCATTCACTGTGTATTTCCCTCCTGTACTAGATTCCCCAAAACACATCACCTCGCATTTGTCCAAATTAAACTCCATTTGCCATTTCTTCATCCAAGATTCCAGCCTTTCTATTTCTTGCTGTATCCTCTGGCAATCTTCTCCACTGTCCACAGCTCCCCCAGTCTTTGAGTCATCCACAACCTTACTAATCAGGGTTGCCTACATTCTGCTCCAAGTCATTTACATATATTATAAACAACAGAGGTCCCAGCATTAATCCCTATGGAAGACCACTTGTCAAATCTCCAGTTAGAAAAACATCCTTCCACTACTACTCTCCATGTTCTATGACTAAGCCAGTTCTGTATCTATCTTACCAGCTCACTACTGATCCCATGTGACTTCACCTTTTGTATCAGCCTGCCATAAGGACCTTGTCAAAGGTCATATGGAGAACATCCACCATCTGGCCTCATCAATCATCTTTGTCACTTTCTCATAAAACTCAATCTAGCCTAAGACATGATCTTCCCTGCACGAAGCTATGCTGCTTATTTAGAATAGGTCCACATTTTTCCAAATGTAAGTCAATCTAACCCTAAGAATGTTCACCAATAATTTCCCTATCCTCACCAACCTGCAATTTCCATTGCCCTTCTTAAACAATGGAACAACATTGTCTATTCTCCAGTCACCACAGAACTTCTACAGTGTGAAGCAGACCATTTGGCCCATCATGTCCAAACTGACTCTCCGAAGAGCATCCAGATCCATTCCCCTACTCTCTCCCTGTAACCCTACATTTCTCATGTCTCATACACCTAGCCTGCACCTTCCTAGACACTGTAGGCAATTTGGCATGGTTAATCCACCTATCTTGCACATTTTTAGACTGAGAGAGGAAATCAGAGCACCTGCAGGAAACCCAGGCAGACACAGGGAGAATGTGCAAACTGCACACAGACAGTCACCCAAGGGTGGAATCAAACTGAGTCACTGGCGGTGTGATATAGCAGTGCTAACCACTGAGCCATTGTGCTGCCTTAGTTCCAGCCTCTGGAATCTCGCAGGTGATTAAAAAGGAGACAAGAAGTTTGTAAACAGCCCTATCAATTTCCTGATGAAGGGTCCTGCCAAAACGTCAACTCTCGTGCTCTTCTGATGCTGCTTGACCAGCTCCACACTTTATCGACTCTGACTTTCCAGCATCTCCAATCCTCACTATCTCTCTTAAACTTCCTCACCTGCCTCCCTCAGTATTCTGGGCTGGATGCTGGGGATTTGTCAACCTTTTTGCTTTTCAAAACACCCAATACCTCTTTTATATTGACATTCCCTAGAATATCAACATACCCCTCTCGAGACTCACCATCCACAATATGAGTACCAATGCAAAATGCTTGCTAAAGACCTCACCTATTTTCTCTGACTCCATGTATAAATTCTCTCTTTTTCCTTGAGTGGGCCTTCACCTCCCTCTTGCTTCTTATATATGTATAAAATGCCTTTGGATTTTCCTTAATCTTGATTGTCAAAGATAGTTCATGGCCTCTTTAAGTACTCCTAATTCCTTGGTTGAGTTCTTACTAGCTATCCTTGTATTCTTCCAGGGCTCTGTTTGACATTAGTTTCCTAAATCTTACATATGCTTCCTTTTTATTTTTGGCTAAGCTCTCAATTTCCCTTGTCATCCAAGTTTTCCGAATCTTGCTATCATTTTCACAGGAATGTACTGGACCTGAACTCTAATCAACTGGCCTTTAATAGATTCCCGCATGCCAAACATGGATTTACCATCAAACAACTGCCTCCCATCTACATTCTCTAGTGCCTGCCTAATATAATGGTAGTTAGCCTTCCCCCAATTTCATACTTTCACCTGATGACTACTTTTGTTGTTAACAATAAGTAACTTAAAATTTACAGAAGTATGATCACTGTTCCCAAAATGCTCCCTCGCTGAAACTTTGATCACCTAACCAGGCTCATTCCCTAGTATGAGCTGTAGTATAGCTTCTTCCCTCGTTGGATTATTAACATTTGTTCAAGAAACCCTCCTGAATGCATCTAAAAATTTCCACCCCTTCCAAACCCCTGGCACTAAGGCAGTCCCAATTAATAGAGGTGAAGTTAAAATCAACCAACCACAACAAATTTGTTATTTTTACATTTTTCATAATCAGCCCACGTGTCTGTTCCTCTGTTACCTACTCGCTGTTGGGAGGGCTGTAGTACAATACCATCAAAGTGATTACATTGTTCCTATTCCTAGCTGGATTACCCCTCCGAAGCATCCTCTCTCTCTGTACTGCTGTGATATTCTGCATTATCAGTAAAGCTACTCCTCCACCTCTTTCTATCTCTTATCTAATTGCCAAATGTTAATTTGCCAGTATTGTCCCTCAATCCACCATGTCTCTGTAATAGCTACAACATCATAGTTATAAGTATTAATCCAAGCTCTCAGTTCATCTGCCTTACCTGTCATATCCTTGCGAATTTACGTCTCAGACCACTGTAGTCAACAACCTTTCCCTGTTTGTTCTTCCTCTCAGCCTTACTGGCATTACTCTCTGATTTACCAGGATGTTGCCTCCTGGTTTGGAGGGAAGGTCTTATGAGGAAAGGCTGAGAGACTTGGGTCTGTTCTCATTGCAAAGAAGAAGGCTAAGAGGGGATTTGATAGAGACATACAAGATGATCAGAGGATTAGATAGGGAGACAGTGAAAGTCTTTTTCCTAGGATGATGAATTCAGCTTGTACGAGGGGCCAGAGCTACAAATTGAGGGGTGATAGATTTAAGACAGATGTCAGAGGCAGGTTCTTTACTCAGGGAGTGGCAGGGGCGTGGAATGCCCTGCCTGCAAATGTAGTCAACTCAGCCACATTAGGGAGATTTAAACAATCCTTGGATAATCACATGGATGATGATGGGATCGTGTAGGGATATGGGCTGAAGGGCCTGTTCTGCGCTGAATTGTTCTATGTTCTATTGCTTCTCTGCCAGTTTCCTTAAATTTCCAAACCATTGCTTATATGCCTTAGGCACGAACTTGTATGCAGTCAATACAGCCTATCTTACTGTGTAATAATCCCTGGAAATGTCCTCTGATAGTGAAGTGTCTCCAAATTTACTATCTTTACCTGTCAATTTACTCTGCATGAACAAAGTATAGTTCTCATTTGCTCAATTCATTTGTCTAGCCATTATCTCAAATGATATGAGGATGCATCCATATCTTTTTTTCTCAAATTTTCATAGGTCCTGTGCAAACTTAAATATTTCCTTAAAGAACTTCAAATTTTGATTCAGATTGTCCCCATTGGGGTCAGCATCAGCACCTGATGTTTCCTGTTTCAACTACATCATTTTTGATATTTTCCAATCAACCTGTTCAGAGATTACCTTACACACTTCTGTAGCAAGTAAGTCTTGAAAGCTGATATTCATGTTCCCTCATTTTCTCTTCTCTTTTCAATTCTATTCCTTGTTTTCTGATTTACAATTCTGTCAATTTCCAATTTACTATAAATGAATATCACTGGATTCCAAAGTTTCACTATCTGGAGCACCTGGTCTATTTTGTGTTTCCTCTAAATCCAAGTGACGTAGCAGTACTTTGGTTATATCTGTCTCTGTCAGGCAATATTACCAACAATTTACTTTCCAATTCAATCAATATGGACTTTGAATGTTCCCTTCAGTCAGGGGTCAATTCTGACACCACTAGTAAATCCTTTACCATTTCTAATGCCAAATGTTAAATGCAGTATGGATTGTGGTGTTTTCCTTTACCTGTATTATTTACTAATAGCACAACCAATTCTTCTTGTCTCTGTTTCAGATTAATACTGGAAAAGCATCCAAATTTTGCCACAGTTCATTGCGATAGTACACTAGAAATAAAGTCACTATTCCTAGAGTTTTCACAAAAGTTCTGGGTTTTATAAAGGTTTGCAAGTGTCCCAAGTTATCTCAGACCCAAGTTAATAGAAAGCACAGATCAGCGTTCTATACTCAACAAGAATGACTATTTATTGTGAACAAATAGATTCCAGGAACAGGTCGTTCTGCTATAACGTGTATTTTGTTAATGCAAATTCGCTATAACGTGAATGATGAATTGGGACACTGTTTCTATAGTGCGAACTTTTAAAGCGTGTATTGGTTATAATGCAGTTCCGGCCCCATTAGTTTAAAAGGTGCTGCTATTATGTGATTTTCTTATAATGTGGGATTGCACAAAAATGAACTATCGTGTTACGGCAGAACTGACTGTACAAATAAACAACTTTAAACTGTCAACATATCAGTCTACTAGTTAAAATGCTAACTCCCTTACAAACCTCCACCTACACACACATACACATGAGACCACAAAAAAGCATTAGTGGAGTGGAGATCCGAATTAATGGGTAGAGATCCAAATTGCTCATTCACACCCACAAATTGCTCAGCTACCTCAGAGCCAATCACGTGGTTGTTATTGGGTAGGAGGCTCTTGCATTGACAACTGGTCATCATCTCACAGAGCAATCAAGTATTTGCTGCCAATCAAACCTCATTTTGTACACGCCACCCAACACCTATTCATCCACAGTTAACCTTACCTCATTGCTTGAACAGACAAGTGTAAACAGCACTCACAGTAAGTGCTGGCAGTTTTCTTATCCTGGATGGTTTTGAGTTTCTTGAGTGATGTTGAAGCTGCAATCATCCAAGCCAATGGGAATATTCCATCTCTCTCCTGACTGAGTGCCTTGGTACTGGGTGCTGTGATAGATTACTGGGTGCCAGGTACAGGTAGTTCTTCTATAACATGTGTTTCATCAACATGATTTGGCTGTAACACGATTGGTGAATTGGGGAATGATTTTTTTTTAAAACACAAACTCCCATTCCATCCCCGGTTAATTTAAGTCCACTCTAGATGTTTATTTTAGGTCAGGCAATAGAGGTTGGATGACAGGACAAATATTTTTAGAAACAGTAAAAATGCTATTGACATCATTTGGAAGCCTAGGGTGATGTCAGTAAGGACTGCTTGCAAACAGTTTAGCAGAAGCTTCTCCCAGATTTTATTCATGATTTTAAAGACATTGAACTGTCAGAGGAGCTTCCAGCAATCAAAGAACATTGTGTCGCTCTTGCAAAGCAAGTTGAATTTGAAGAAGTGGAGATTGTTGTGGGGGAAATTGAAGCTCAAGATGAAGATGAAGAAGTTCAGGAAGCAGCACCACTACAAGAGCTTTCCACTTCTCTTTTATCTTCTACCCTGAAGGAAGTTGAGAAGCAATTACTGCTCTTAAAAGGCAATGACTACAGTGCAGAATACAGAAGGATAGCAGCGTGTGGCATAAAGTCATATCTGGCACCCCATAAACAGCATCTTCGCGAAAGAAGAAAGATGGCAAAGCAGCAAAATCTAGATGCCGTTTTAAGCCAATCCCCAAGAACAATCTGAGAACAATGAACCACAGCCTCTACTTCTGGACTATATATTTTCTTTCAATGTAACCCTGCACCCAGAACTGTATACTAAAGTAATGATGATGCGGATGATGACCCTCAGCTCCTATCTTAATACAGGACTGTAACTCAGTGCAATTTTCTGTAACACAAGGCCGCACAGCGTTACCATAGATTAGACTGAACTGACTAACTAGCTCGGTTATGTGGATTAACTGGTTTCCCTGGCGCTGGTCCACTGGGCCCTGCTGCTGTGTTATGGTAAAAACAATGACTGCAGATGCTGGAAACCAGAGCCTAGATTAGAGTGGTGCTGGAAAAGCACAGCAGTTCAGGCAGTATCTGAGGAGCAGGAAAATCGACGTTTCGGGCAAAAACCCTTCATTAGGAATACAGGCGGAGAGCCTGAAGGGTGGAGAGATAAGTGAGAGGAGGGTGGGGCGGGGTGGGGAGAAGGTAGCATAGAGTACAATAGGTGAGTGGGGGTGGGGATGTAGGGCTGGGGGGGGGAAGGGGAGTGGATAGGTGGAAAAGAAGATAGGTAGGTAGGACAAGTCATGGGGACGATGCTGAGCTGGATGTTTGGAACTGGGTGAGGTGGGAGAAGGGGAAATGAGGAAACTGTTGAAGTCCACATTGATGCCCGCTGTGTTATGGGCCTTGTTGTGTTTTTTGGTGCCATGGTTACTCAGGTAGAATGCTTGGTTCTGGGTTTATTCCACATGGAGAACCCCACACTTTGAGCGAGACGGCCCAGACGTCCATCACTGGAGGACACACCTCTACTTCACGTCCCGCCCCGCCCTTCGTTTGAAGATCTGCCCTCACGTCCAAGTTCACGCCCCATCACTAACCCACGCCCCGCCCCCCCCGCTCGAGGATCCGCCTCCAGCGTTTCGCCCCGCCCCCCTCGCCTGAGGACATGACCCCGGACTCTCGCCCCGCCCCTAGCATCTCGCCCCGCCCCTCTGAGGGGGGAACCATTCCCCAGCCTCGCGCTCCGCCCACTCTCGCAATGCTCGGCGCTCTGCTGCCGCCATCTTATGTGTTTCCCGGAGCCTGAGAGCGGGGCCGGGGCAGGAGCTGCCGGCCGGAGGATGCCTGGCGGATAAATGTGGCCCAAACCCGACATCCCTTTGCTGTTGATGTTAATCGTGACTGTGGCGGAGTCGGAACGGCCAGGTATCTGACGCGTTACACTCGGGGCCGGGCAAGACAGGTCGCGACTGGAGAGAAGGCCTACTCCGTGGCTGCAGATAGCAGCAGCAGAGAGGGCAGGGGAAGATTGCTTCGGGTGGTGATAGTAGGATGAAAAGGTCCATGTATCTGTTCCTCCGGATAAGGGATGCATTCGGCATTAGTTCCGGGAGGTAGGGGGAGGACTGTTTTTAGGGGTGATGACGGGAAAGGTTGGAGAACTGCGCATTCTGTTCCTCCGGGTAAGCTAGGTGGAGAGAGGACAGTGTATCTGTTTATGTGATAGGCGGGGGGGAGGATGGTGCATCCGTTTGCATGATGGGGGGGGCGAGGACAGTGTATCTGTTTGCATGATTAGATTAGATTAGATTTGATTACTTACAGTGTGGAAACAGGCCCTTCGGCCCAACAAGTCCACACCGCCCCGCCGAAGCGCAACCCACCCATACCTTTACCCCTTACCTAACACTACGGGCAATTTAGCATGGCCAATTCACCTGACCTGCACATCTTTGGACTGTGGGAGGAAACCGGAGCACCCGGAGGAAACCCACGCAGACACGGGGAGAATGTGCAAACTCCACACAGACAGACGCCTGAGGTGGGAATTGAACCCAGGTCTCTGGCGCTGCAGCAGTGCTAACCACTGTGCCACCGTGCCGCCCCAGCCTCGCGAGGTGGGGGCGAGGACAGTGTATCTGCATGATGGTGGGGGCGAGGACAGTGTATCTGCATGATGGTGGGGGCGAGGACAGTGTATCTGTTTGCATGATGGGGGGGGAAAGGACAGTGTGTATCTGTTTGCATGATGGGGGGGGAAAGGACAGTGTGTATCTGTTTGCATGATGGGGGGGGAAGGACAGTGTGTTTGCATGATGGGGGGGGAAGGACAGTGTGTTTGCATGATGGGGGGGGAAGGGACAGTGTGTTTGCATGATGGGGGGGGAAGGGACAGTGTGTTTGCATGATGGGGGGGAGAAGGGACAGTGTGTTTGCATGATGGGGGGGGAAGGGACAGTGTGTTTGCATGATGGGGGGGAAGGGACAGTGTGTTTGCATGATGGGGGGGGAAGGGACAGTGTGTTTGCATGATGGGGGGGAGGGACGGTGTGTTTGCATGATGGGGGGAGAAGGGACAGTGTGTTTGCATGATGGGGGGGAAGGGACAGTGTGTTTGCATGATGGGGGGGGAGGGACAGTGTGTTTGCATGATGGGGGGGGAGGGACAGTGTGTTTGCATGATGGGGGGAGAGGGACAGTGTGTTTGCATGATGGGGGGGAAGGGACAGTGTGTTTGCATGATGGGGGGGAGAAGGGACAGTGTGTTTGCATGATGGGGGGAGAAGGGACAGTGTGTTTGCATGATGGGGGGAGAAGGGACAGTGTGTTTGCATGATGGGGGGAGAAGGGACAGTGTGTTTGCATGATGGGGGGGAAGGGACAGTGTGTTTGCATGATGGGGGGGAAGGGACAGTGTGTTTGCATGATGGGGGGGAGAAGGGACAGTGTGTTTGCATGATGGGGGGGGAGGGACGGTGTGTTTGCATGATGGGGAGGGAAGGACAGTGTATCTGTTTGCATGATGGGGGGGGAAGGACAGTGTATCTGTTTGCATGATGGGGGGGGAAGGACAGTGTATCTGTTTGCATGATGGGGGGGGGAAGGACAGTGTATCTGTTTGCATGATGGGGGGGGGGAAAGGACAGTGTATCTGTTTGCATGATGGGGGGGGGAAGCAGTGTATCTGTTTGCATGATGGGGGGGGGGAAGGACAGTGTATCTGTTTGCGTGATGGGGGGGGGAAGGACAGTGTATCTGTTTGCATGGTGGGGGTGTAGGGGAGGAACTGCCTGAGAAGGATTGCCCTAGCATGTTAAAGTTTAGGTAGGTGGCACAGTTAGTACTGCTACCTTACAATGCCAGGGACTGCACATCTATTTTTGAGCATAGTGGAGAGTAGTGAAAAAGTAGCGTTTCTGTTCCTGGGGTGAGGGTGAAAATTTGAAAGGGACTTGAGGGAGTAACCTTTTCACATACAGGGTGGTGTGTGTGTATGAAATGAGCTGGCAGAGAAAGTGGTGCAGGGCTGGTACATGTACAACGTTTAAAAGGCCTCTGGATGGGTATGGGCCAGATACTGGCAAACAGGACGAGATCAGATTGGGATGTCTGGTTGACATAGATGAGTTGGACCAAAAGGTCTGTTTCTGTGCTGTGTGACTCGAAGTGAGGTTGGTGTTATTTTCCTATGGGATTTCAACTGGTTAAGGCTGAAAACTTTTCTGTCCATTTTGTTGACAATATCCACATTATTGGCTTGTCAACGAGCTTCCCAAAGAATGGTGAGGATGAAGGTGGAGAAAAGGCTGCTTTACTTCTGCCTTCATCTCTGAGGGTTCTGTCATATTACCATCAGTGAAGACTGTTGCTGAAACCTTGTCGTGCAGGGAATAGAAGAAATTGGTTAATTTTGCTGGATAGCCAGCCATTAACAGGATCTTCTGAAATTGGAACCAGGCTTCTGTCAAGGACTTGGGCAATGGTCTTTCCAGTGATGGAGAATAGGGAAATTCCTCAGTCATTTTCTCAGCCCACTTTGTCTCCTTTCTTGAAGGCAGAGATTTCTTCTTTAATCCAGTTGATGGAGATGGTGTGTAAGCTCAACTCCAAAAAGTTCCACTGAAGTCCTGTCTATTCCTGCAACTTTGTTCCATTTAGTACGTGTCTAATCATGGTTTCAACTTCTGCCACACTAGTTGGGAGTCCAAGATCATCATTGATGGGGAGTTGGCGTATTTTCTCATACACATCTTCACCGATTCTGTTGCAATTTAAGAGTATTTTTAAGTGTTCTGCCTGTTGGAAGATATTTTCTCCTTGTCAAAACAGTGCTATCCTTACTCCACATGGGTTTGAGGCCAAATGTCTTGGTGGCACTGGGCATTTTGTCAGCAAGGAGATACAGGCCCTTAGCTTTCTAAGTCCGCCATTTGTACTTGATTTGCTCAGGTTTTCTTTGTGACTCTGTCTTTGATGTTTTGAGTTCTTCTCTTTGCCTCACTAGTGATATTCTTTTGGTGTCATCTGCAAACTTACTAACTGTACCTCTTATGCTCGCATCCAAATCATTTAAAAAGTAGAGGGCCCAGCACTGATCCTTGTGGCACTCCACTGGTCACAGGCCTCCAGTCTGAAAAACAACCCTCCACCACCACGCTCTGACTTCTACCTTTGAGCCAGTTCTGTATCCAAATGGCTAGTTCTCCCTGTATTCCATGAGATCTAACTTTGCTAATCAGTCTCCCATGGGGAACCTTGTCGAACGCCTTACTGAATTCCATATAATCACATCTACTGCTCTGCCCTCATCAATCATCTTTGTTACTTCTTCAAAAAACCCAATCAAGTTTGTGAGACATGATTTCCCACACACAAAGCCATGTTGACTATCCAATATCAGTCCTTGCCTTTCCAAATACATATACATCCTGTCCCTCAGGGTTCCCTCCAATAACTTGCCCACCACCGAGGTCAGGCTCACTGGTCTATAGTTCCCTGGCTTGTCTTTACCGCCCTTCTTAAACAGTGGCACTACGTTTGCCAACCTTCAGTCTTCCGGCACCTCACCTGTGACTATCGATGATACCAATATCTCAGCAAGCGGCCCAGCAATCACTTCTCTAGCGTCCAGTTTAGGTGCAATCCGTACCTGAGGTACAGTTCACTTCTGCCCCCAGGTGAGGTTCTAATGATCCTGAAAATCTGCCACTTGCAGCAACTCCTAATTCATCTCACCTAACTTTTTTTTCCTTGCCTCATTAGTACGTGGCACTGGTAGCAACCCAGAGATTACTACCCTCAAGGTCCTGCTTTTCAGCCTCTTTCCGAATTCCTTGTACTCACTCCACAGGACCTTACCCCTCTTTCTACGTATGTCGTTGGTACCAATGTGCACAGTAACCTCTAACTGCTCCCCTGTCCTTAAGAATTTCATTGGATCTATTGTAGTAACATGTATGTAAGCACAGTGAAAAGCTTTGTTGGTAAGTAGTACAGGCAGATAATAAATAGTAAGCAAGGATATGCAGATCATAAGCTGCTTTAGACACAATGAGGTTACACTGCACAGGAGGTGAGCGAAGCAAGATCAGTAAATTTACAGACTTAAAATTTAGGGTTAAAAGTATGGAGAGGTTATAAGAAAGGTTAGAATAAGTTCTCCTGTAGGGAGCTCGCAAGGAGTTGTCCAGTATCGGCACCATCTTGAATCAGAAATTTTATGTAACCACTTGGACACTTCCTGACCCTGGCACCGGACAGGTAGCACACTATCCTGGAGTCTCGAAAGTGACAACAGGAATGTCTGTCTTTGCCCCTAACTCGTGGGTCTCCTATCACTTTTAATTGCTTGGACTTCACCTGACCCTGCTGTATAGCGGTGCCACAGGCCTGGCTGTTGCTGTTATTACCCCCCCCCCCGCCTTACTAAGAGGCTATCCCTCCAAAAGTATCTAAAATAGTACTCCTATTAGAGAAGGAATAGCCACAGGCAACTTATGCAGTACTAGCCTGCCCCTCCTGGCAGTCACCCATCTACCTGACTGAACCTGTGGTGCGACCACCTTCCCGTATCTAACGCCTATCACAATCTCTGCCCCGTATGCTCCTCAATGTATCTAACTGCCGCTCTAGCCAAACCACGTGGTCTGGGAGGAGCTGCAGCCTCTTGCAGATGTGGTTATCAGAGGCACTAGACCACTCCCTGGCAGGAGGAGCACACAGCTGTGCTAACTGCTATCTCTGAATCTTTATGCAAAGGAAGTTGCCTTTACCTTGCTCACCTTACTTGATGAAGTCCAGTATTCACCTAATCCCACACTTGTACCAACCAGCAGCACTGAGTGGTTACCTAAATTTCTTTACAAACAGGTCAAGTACCTCATATGCCGCAACAAACCACTGGACAGCCACTCTCAATCCACATTTTTTTGTTGGTTACAGGTGGGAGGGGGGTGCAGATAGAAAGACTACAATGATGTAGTGTGTGGGGCTTACTGCTCCTTGACGCTAGGTTCGTCTTTGCTGTTCACGCATGGTGATTGAGCCAAATTCTCCCACAATGCTCCTGAGTGAAGTCTCTCTGCCGCTCTCTATGAATGTATTTGAAAGTGATGAATTTAGAGGGCTACACAGATGGACCTGGTGAATGGGACTTGCTGGGTAACTCTTTCAGGGGTCAGTACAGGCACTGGTCAAATGCCCTCCTTTTACACTGTAAAAGTCTATGATTCTGTTTTTATCGTGAACAGCTGGGGCCCTAATACTGATCCTTGCAATACCCCAGTACAGAACAACATTGATTATCTGAATTTTGGATTATTCGAACAAAATCTCAAGGTCCCGATGCTTGGATAAACTGTGTTATCCAAACAAAATACTCTCTGCCCATGTCATTCAGATAATTGAGGTTGTACTGTAGTCACAATCTAACAATGTGAAAATAATCTGTTTATTCGTACTGTTTTCTGCCTATTGACCAATTACTCTTCCATGCCAGTATATTACCAAGTACCCCAACCTCCTGTGGTGGATCAAAAACCTTCTGAAAATCTCTATCCGTTGACTTCCTGTTATTTTCATCCTCAAAAATAATCCTTTAAGTTAATCAAACATGATGTTCCATTTGTCATTCCGTGCTGACAATGCCTAATCAGAAGTTTTTATCCGAAGTTTGTACAAAGGAAACTCGATTGTCCGGACAAGATCGCGAGGTCCTGATGCTTTGCTCACCTGTTATCTGGCATTCAATTATCCAGACAAAATACTCCTCTCCTGAAGGGTTCAGATATTTGAGGCTCCTCTGTATGTATCTAGCATTTTTCCTTCTACCAATGTTAGGCTGACAGATCTATAATTCCTTGATTTCTCTTTCGCTCCTTTCTTAAATAGTGGGATGACATTTGCTAGATTTCATCTTCAGGAATCATTCCAGAATTTATGGAATCTTGGAAGATAATGACCGATGCATGACAATTTCTTTAGCTACCTACTTTGAAACTTTATGATACAGTTTATCGGGTTCTAGGGATTTATCACTTTTCATCTCCATTGATTTCCCCAGTCTTACCTTCTTATTAATGCTAGATTACTTCAACTCCTGATTATCCCTTGTCACAGGAATATGTAATTCTGGGAAATTTTTTGCACCCTTCTCAGTGGAAACAGACACAAAAAGTAACCATTCAGCTTCTCTGCCATTTCTCTTTTCCCAATTATAAATTCTGTTAACTGTGTCTGTAATGGACCCACATCTGTCTTGATTGATTAATTCTTTTTTGCATACTTGTATAAATTTTGGCAGTTTAATTTTATTTGATTTCTGGGTTGCATTCAAATTCTATTCTTCCTTTCCTCATCAATTTCTTGTATTTCCTTTGCTATTCAGTCTTGGTGACTGAACTGACCTCTCCCAGAATGCTGTGCAGTGAAGTCTCTTAACTGCATTTTATTGTATGCTCTAGCAATAGTGGAGGAATTGAGAGAGGTGGACATGTGGTCGAGGTACGTTTTGTCAGTGAAAGCTAATGCAGTGCCTTGGGTATAGGAGCAGGAAGAGAAATCATTGCATATGATTCCATGGAATACCACCAGCTGAGAATAGAACCAGCTGAGAGCACCTCCATCTAGCTGGACAACAGTGAAGAGTCAGTGAGGGGCAAATGTTAAGAAGAATTGCTTTCATTTGTCATAGTCACATGGCTTTTATCAGAGTCATAAATGACTGTTATGGTGGTGAGGCAATATTGGAAACCTGATTGTTGGATTCAAACATGGAGTTCCGGAAAGATCGAAACTGATTTAGGAAGTAGAAACAATGGCTTTGGAGGGTTTAGGGAGGTTTGCAAGAGCCAAGAGGTCAAGACTTTATTTTTCTCAGGGGCAGGGCAGTGTTGGCAGATGTAAGAGGGGCTATACCTGAAGAGGGACATTACAGGCATACATGGTTGGAGGGAGCTGTTGAGTAATTACAGTTTACTAGGAATAGAATAGAAGGTAGGTCAGAAAGGGCGTTAGGGGAGATGGCAGAGAAACTTGAGAAAGATGTGAATTCAGGACTCCGGGAAAAGCACAAAAAGAAGTTTGGCCATGCAGGTTAGTATAAAAGAAGGATATGGTAGCAAGAATTAATTGGATTGGTTGAGTCGTATGACCGAGGTCCATGGGTGGGAGAAGGGAGTGGAGTTTAAGAAAATCTGGAGTTGTGAAAAGAAGCTGGGGTTATGTTTGGATAATGCTGAATTAACCAATTGTTATTCTTTAAAGTCAGATTTTCCAATCAGATCAGACAGTAGATTGCTGAACCATTACTTCAGTTGTCCCTGAAAGTTGCCCCTTCGATCCCTTTTTGTATCTTTCATAAGTTTCAGAACAATCATATCTGGCAGTAAATTGCAAAACCATAACTATCATTTCAAAATTGTGTCCTTTGAAGTTGAGTGGAGATGAGTACCTTGTTGGGAGAGCAGTCAGGTCAAGAAAGTCATATTTTTATTGAAAGCTGGTGTATATAAGACCAGATGTGACTTTTAGAATTAATGAATAGTTCTAGAATGTTTTGATGAATGGGGGACTAAAGGCTTTAAGTGAATTGGAGCATTTTTCTGTTCCTTGGACGGGCATGGAATGTGATAGATTTGGGGTGTAGATGAAGGATGTGGTGGAGAATGGTCAACTGTTTCTTTGTTCTCTGTTACAAATTCTATCGTTGCACTTCTGACTACACAGTGCAACAGGGCCTTGATCAGATGGGCAAAGGAGTGACAGATGAAGTTTAGTTTAGATAAATGTGAGATATTGCATTTTGTTAAGGCAAATCAGGGCAGGACTAGTACACTTAATTGTAGGGTCCTATGGAGTGTTGTCGAACAAAAAGACCTTGTGATACAGTTTCATAGTTCCTTGAAGGTGGAGTCACAATTAGATCGGGTAGTGAAGAAGGCATTTGGTCAGCTTGCCTTTATCAGTCAGTGCATTGAGCTGTCAAAGACATTGGCTAGGCCACTTTTCAAATACTGTTTTCAGTTCTGATCTCCCTCCTATAGGAAGGATTTTGTGAAACTTGAAAGGGTACAGAAAAGATTTACAAGGATGTTGCTGGAGAGTTTGAGCTGTAGAGAGAGGTTGAATAGGCTGGGGGCCATTATCCCTGGAGCATTGGAGGCTGAGGGCTGACCTTACAGAGATTTATAAAGTAAGAAGGGGCATGGATATGGTGAATAGTCAAGGTTTCTTTCCCAGGATAGGGGAGTCCAAAACTAGAGGGCATGGTTTTAGGGTGAGAGGTGAAAGATATAAAAGTTATCAAAGGGGCAACTTTTTCATGCCAGAGGTATGGAATAAGCTGCCAGAGGAAGTATGGTGCAAACTGGTACATTTAAAAGGCGTATGGATGGGTATATGAATAAGAAGGGTTTAGAAGGATATGGGCAAGTGGGACGAGATTGAAACAGGGTATCATGGACAAGTTTGACGGAAGGGTTTGTCAGTACTATCCAACTCTGAACATAAGGACCTACTGCCTTCATTCCTTCTCTCTTCATGTATCTATAGACGTTTTCACAGTCAGTTTCAGTTTTTAATGGTCCCCACAAACTTACTTTTGTTCTCTTTTCCTTAATCAATCTCTTAGAACATAGAACAATACAGCACAGAACACGCCCTTCGGCCCTCAATGTTGTGTCGAACATTTATCCTAGCTTAAACACCCATCCATTTACCTAACCAATTGCCGCTTAAAGGTCACCAGTGATTCTGACTCTGCCACTCCCACAGGCAGCACATTCCATACCCCCACCACTCTCTGGGTAAAGAACCTACCCCTGACATCCTCCCATACCTTCCACCCTTCACCTTAAATTTATGTCTCCTTGCAACACTGTGTTGTACCCGGGGGAAAAAGTCTCTGACTGTCTACTCTATCTATTCTTCTGATCATCTTATAAACCTCTATCAAGTCACCCCTCATCCTTCGCTGTTCCAATGAGAAAAGGCCTAGCACTCTCAACCTATCCTCGTACGACCTATTCTCCATTCCAGGCAACATCCTGGTAAATCTTCTCTGCACCCTCTCCAAAGCTTCCACATCTTTCCTAAAGTGAGGTGACCAGAACTGCACACAGTACTCCAAATGTGGCCTTACTAAGGCCCTGTACAGCTGCAACATCACGACATGACTCTTGAATTCAATCCCTCTGCTAATGAACGATAATACACCATAGGCCTTCTTGCAAGCTCAGTCCACCTGAGTATCAACTTTCAAAGATCTATGAACATAGACCCCAAGATCCCTCTGCTCCTCCACCTTATTAAGAATCCTACCGTTAACCCTGTATTCTGCATTCTTATTTGTCCTTCCAAAATGGGCAACCTCACACTTGACAGGATTGAACTCCATCTGCCACTCCTCAGCCCAGCTCTGCATCATATCTAAGTCCCTTTGCAGCTGTCAACAGCCCTCCTCACTATCCACAACTCCACCAATCTTCGTGTCGTCTGCAAATTTACTGACCCACCCTTCGACTCCCTCTTCCAAGTCATTAATAAAAATTACAAACAACAGATGACCCAGAACTGATCCCTGTGGAACTCCACTTGTAACTGGGCTCCAGACTGAATATTTACCATCTACCACCACTCTCTGACTTTGACCGGTTAGCCAGTTCTCTATCCAAATGGCCAAATTTCCCACTCTCCCATGCCTCCTGACTTTCTGCATAAGCCTACCATGGGGAACCTCATCAAATGCCTTACTAAAATCCATGTACACTACATCCACTGCTCTACCCTCATCCACATGCTTGGTCACCTCCTCAAAGAATTCAAAAAGACTTGTAAGGCAAGACCTACCCCTCTCAAATCCGTGCTGGCTGTCCCTAATCAAGCAGTGTCTTTCCAGATACTCATAAATCCTATCCCTCAGTACCCTTTCCATTACTTTGCCGACCACCGAAGTAAGACTAACTGGTCTGTAATTCCCGGGGTTATCCCTATTCCCTTTTTTGAATAGGGGTACAGCATTCGCCACTCTCCAGTCCCCTGGTACCACCCCCGTTGACAGTGAAGATGAAAAGATTATTGCCAACGGCTCTGCAATTTCCTCTTGCTTCCCACATAATCCTAGGATATATCCCGTCAGGCCCAGGGGACTTGTCTATCCTCAAGTTTTTCAAAATGTCCAACACATCTTCCTTCCTAACAAGTATCTCCTCTAGCTTACCAGTCCGTTTCATACTCTCCTCTTCAACAATACGGTACCTCTCATTTGTAAATACTGAAGAAAAGTACTCATTCAAGACCTCTCCTGTCTCTTTGTCTCTCTTGCTGAATTCTAAACTACTACTACTATTCCTCAGCTCTGCATTTTTTTCTACCCAATTGTATACTATCTCTAGTTTCCCCTGTAAGTCATGGTTTAGCCATCCTTCCAATTTTACTTCTGTGCCAGTCAGGAATAAACAATTATTTCAGTTCACTCACACCCTCTTTGAATGTTTGCCATTACCGTTCCAGTTTCCCTTTAACTAATGTTTCCCCAATCTGTCATAGCCAGCTTACAGCTTCCTTTTACCATCGTAGTTTCCTCTATTTAAAATCAGGGAGGGCCTTCTTCTTGGAGACATTGATGTCACTCTCCATCTTGTTGAGGAATCTGTCATTATGGTCACTTATCCCTAAGGAGCCTTGCACAACTAGATTGCCAGTTTTTCCTTTTCATTAAACAATACCCAGTCTAGAATGGCCAGTTTTCTAGTTGGTTCCTCAATGTGTCTGTCCAGAAAATGAACCCATATACACTCCAGAAATTCGTCCTCTATGCTATTGTTCCTAAGTTTGTTCAGTTTGACAGTGAAAAGGCAATCTGTGCACATTAAAGTGTAGCACAGTGGTCAGCACTGCTGCCTCACAGCGCCACAGACCCGAGTTCGATTCCCGCCTCAGGCGACTGACTGTGTGGAGTTTGCACATTCTCCCCGCGTCTACGTGGGTTTCCTCCAGGTGCTCCGGTTTCCTCCCACAGTCCAAAAGTGTGCAGTTTAGGTGAATTGGCTATGCTAAATTGCCTGTAGTGTTAGGTGAAGGGGTAAAAGTAGGGGAATGGGTCTGGGTGGGTTGCGCTTCGGCACGTTAGTGTGGACTTGTTGGGCCGAAGGGTCTGTTGCCACACTGTAAATAATCTAATAAAAAAAGTCTAATAACTCTGTCCCTTTATTGCACAGATCTTTAATTTTCTGTTTAATGCCATTCTCAACTTCATCCATATAGTTTGAGGCCTGTTATATACTAATGTTTGCCCCTTGATGTTTCTTAGATCTCTCCATACAGATTCCACATCGAAGCTAAGATCCTTTCTCACTACTGCATTAGTTTCCTCTTTAATCAGCAATGCAACTTCACCACCATTTTTCCTTTTTGTCTATCCTTTCTATATACTGAATACCCCTGGATATTAAAGCTGTGATGTTATTGCAGTCATCCACAGTAAGTTCATGAATGGTAATGGCCTAGTTCTCAAATGAATAAATGTTCTAGAGGAAGAGAGGTGGTGAGAGTTTGAGTTAACAGTGGGAAAATGAGGTTGAAATAGGAAGAGAATTGGGAAGTTTGCTCTCAGTGGACATAAAGATTGGATTGGGCTGTTGGTTCTGACTCATGAGCAATGCCAATTCCTCTGAGCCCGTCAGCAGATACCAGAAAAGGCACAACGGGAAGCTGTAGGCTTATCTAATAAAGTATTTAATAGGATTGGGTTTGGTATATGGTGAGAGCACAGGATAGTGAAGTACTGAAGGATTGGAGGAGGAATTTGGGAGGGCAGTGTACCTGAGAGTGAAGTGAGGGGAGGGTGACAATCGAGGACAGTATATAATGCAAGAAGGCAATTGGAGAAAAGTTAAAAGGTTAAATGGAAAACGTTTGATGCACTTTGGCCTAGAGTGACGGGAAAACCATTTGCGTTCAGGAAAACACAAGTTACGCAGGTACATAGAGATAAGTATACATAAAAATATGATATTAACCAAGGAAGTCTTGGTAGTGATGGGGTTGCAGTCCAGAGTTCAAATCAGAGGCTACAATGTGGAATAATGATAACTTCAGAAGAATGTACTTAGCATGAAGTATCAAGGAAATTTTTGAGTGGAGATTACATCCCGACAGTGAAGATCAGGCTATTCAGCCCACACCAGCTCTCGTACCCAGGCACCCCCCCACCCCACCCCATCCTGTGATCGTGCTTTTCCGATGGCTAACTTACCTAGCCTGTTCATCCCTCAATGCTATGGATAAGTTAGCATGGCCAGTCCATCTAGTTTGCACATTTTTGGACTGTGGGAGGAAACTGGAGGGAACCCATGCTGATGGGGAGAATGTGTAAACTCTACACAGACAGCCGCCCGAGGGTGGAATTGAGCCTGGGTCCCTGGTGCTGTGAGGCAGCAGTGCTGACCACTAACCCATCATGCCATCACATTTGGAGAAATTGTTGAAGTTATTTGAAGGTCAAGAATTGGGAAGACGTGGTTGAGTCTTTTCATAGGAATTACACTCTTGGCGTTATAGTGACTCTGTTATGAAATTGGAAAATACTATTCCACAAGCAGCCAAGGATTTCTTCACTGACTATTATGTATGAAGTCATCCAGTGTATTAATGATATTCTGTTTTTCTGTTCTTCCTGTGAAATGGACATGGACTATAAAATTTAGGAGCAGAAATAGGCCATTTAGCCCATCAAGACTGCTTTGCCATTCAATGAGATCGTGGTGTTATGACAACACTCAACTTCAGTTTCTGCCTTATTCTCATAACGCTTAAGACCATTACTGATTTAAAAATCTGTCTCTCACAGCCTTGAATATACTTAATGACCATATTTTTCATGGTATGTTCCACCTGCTCATTCGCTTAACCTGTTTGTACCCCTTTCGTGAACTGTGTTCTCTGCCGAGCTTCCTGTCCTAATTTTGCAATATTGGATTTGCAATGCACTTAGTTCCTTCAAGTCATTAATATAGATCTTAAATAGTTGAGGCTGCACCACTAATTCCTATGGCACTCACTGCTCAAGGGTTTTTGATCTGAAAGTAACCCCTCTTTCCTAACACTATTTTGTACAATCGTATGAACTTCCAAATTAGAAGTTAGACGTTTGGCACCTTGAGTCTACTCTGCCTTTTGATAAGGATGTGGTTGATCTAATTGTGTTCTTGATGCTCCAGACTGCCCCCATACCCTTTCTCTGTCATCTATCTATCTATCTTGGCCTTAAAAATATTCAATGACCCTAACTTCAATGTCACAAGCAATTACCTGTGTCATAACCTTTTCTGTGGTACCTGCCTTGAAAATCCAAACATACTATATCTATTCCATTATCAGTCCTACATATTGCATTTGTAAAGAACTGGAGATGGGTGGCATGATGACTCAGTGGTTAGCATTGCTGCCTTAGTGCCAGGGACGTGATTTTAGTTCCAGCCCTGGGTGACTGTGGAGTTGGCACATTCACCCCATGTCTGTGTGGGTTTGTGCGGGTGCTTCAGTTTCCTCTCTCAGTCCAAGGATTGGATTGGATTGGATTGAATTGAATGTATTGTCACATGTACCGAGGCACAGTGAAAAGCTTTGTCTTATGAGCAATACAGGTAGATCAGAGTTAAGTAGCATAGATAAGTAAATAATAGGTAAACAGCAGCAAAAACAAAAACACAGATACAGGCAAATGTTAAGATCTTGAGTGCATTCAGTATTCTAACAACAGTAGGGTAGAACCTGTTTCAAAACTGGCTGGTGTGTGTGTTTTGTCTTCTGTACCTTCTCCCCAGTGGTAGAGGTTGTAGAAAAGCATTTGCCAGGGTGGGATGGATCTTTGAGAATGGTGGCGGCCTTTCCTTGACAGTGGGCCTGGTAGATGGATTCTGTAGATGGGAAGTTGGCCTTTGTGTTTGCCCGGGCCACATTCATCACTCTCTGTAACCGTCTTCGATCTTGAATGGTACGGTTGCCATACCAGGTACTGATCCATCCAGACAAAATGCTCTCTGGCGCACCTATAAAAGTTGGCAAGGGTAGTCACTGTCATGCCAGATTTCCTCAGCTGCCTCAGGAAGAAGAGACCAGTGCATCCACATGAAGAGTCCAAGAAAGCTTGTTGTGGATGACCATCCCCAGGAGCTTGACATACTCCACTCGTTCCACCTCTGTGCTGTTAAGTGGATTGGCCAAGCTACATTGTCCCATAGTGTACAGGAATGTGCAAACTTGGTGAATTAGCCATGGTAAATGTGGAGGTAGGGTGGAGTTTGCTCTTCAGTGCAGACTCTATGGCTGGAATGGTCTCCATCTGCCTTGTAAAGAATCTATGACTATGAATTCAGTAATACATTTGTCAAAACATTATTTCCCTTTCAAAACTCTACAGAGTCAATGTAATTTTATGCTCTGATTTTCAAAATATTCCTCTGCTAGCTCTTGCAGAATAGATTCCACCATTCCCCTAAATATAAATGCAAAACAAATTGGCCTGGCATTTCATGCTTTCTGTCTTTCTTGAACAGGCAAATCCCATTTTCAGTTTTCCAATTCACCTAGCAGAAGTAAGGGAATTTGAAATCAATTCATCCAGTTTCTCTGTAGCCACTTCCTTTCAGGGGATGCAGATTCTCAGGTCCAGGAAACTTTTAAGCCCTTAAGTTCTTTTACTTTATTTCTGGTTTTATTTTTCCGGTAAAAGTGTTTGTTTCAGCTTTCTCCCTCCCTATGCGTCCTGATTTTCTGCTATTCTTGCTTTTTGTGTCTTCTATTGTGATGACAGTTCAAAAATGAATGTTCAAAGTCTATGCAGCTCCCCATTAATTTCCCAATCTCAACCTTTTAAGGGACCAATGTTTACATAAAATATTGTTGTCCTTTTTATATTCTTGTGCAAGCACTTGCTATGTTTTGATGATGCTTGCTTATTTGAACTCTTATTTTTACTTTTTATTTTTGTAATCCTTTAGTCAATTCTTAAAGTTTCTCAATTTTCTGGCATGCTGCTCATCATTTCAAATGTACACTTTTTTTTCCATTTAATACTGTCTGTCTTCCGTAGCTATGGATGGTGGATTCTTGTGGTGGTCTGTCTTCCTCATCAGAATATACATTGCAATTTGAAATACTCCCTTAAATGTTGCCAGGTCCTATTGCTGTTCTATTTCACACCTTGTCATATATTTTATCAGTCTTATTGAATCATCTCTAACTTTAGTTTTTTTTTACTTTTTTAGTATTCACTTGAAATCTGTAATCCATCTCAATTTTTCACTGTCTTAATCATCTTGAAGATTGTTTTTTGTGCAAGAATAGATATATAATTTGAAGACTTGCAGTAAGTGTCAGACAGAAAGAAAGGTAGCTATGTTGTTGGAGATTAATCAGCTTAGTCTCAGGACATCATTTTGGGGGTTCCTCAAGTAGTCCTCGGCCCAACCACAGGGACATTTACAGTTAATTGAGCAATGTTTAGCACCTAGCGAGTTTTGAGAAGAGTTGTACCTCAGGTTGAGGTTCTGGATGTAGGTTTGCTCGTGAGCTGGGAGGTTCGTTTTCAGATTTTCATCGCTGTACTAGATAACATTTTCAGGGAGTCTCTGAATGAAGCACTGGTGGTGTAGTCCACTTCTATTTATATGTTTGAGTTTCCTTGGGCTGGTGATGTAATTTCCTGTTCTTTTTCTCAGGGGGTGGCAAATGGGGTCCAAGTTAATGTGTTCGTTGATAGAGTTCCGATTGGAATGCCATGCTTCTAGGAATTCTTGTGTGTATCTCTGTTTGGCTTGTCCTAGGATGGATGTGTTGTCCCAGTTGAAGTGGTGTCTTTCCTCATTTGTATGTGGGGATACTAGTGAGAGTGGGTCATGTCATTTTGTGGCTAGTTGATGTTCATGTATTCTGGCGGCTAGTTTTCTGCCTGTTTGTCCAATGTTGTTTGTTACAGATCTTGGAAGATATTTTATAGATAACATTAGTTTTCCTTGTTGTCTGCACAGGGTCTTTCAAGTTCATTAGCTGCTGTTTTAATGTGTTGGTGGGTTTGTAGGCTACCCACTCTCACAAGCAGCCCACTTGATTGGCACTACATCCACAAGCATCCACTCCCTCCATCTCTGTCCCCCTGTCAATTCACCAAAGATCTGTAGACAGTCCCTTCCAAACCCAAGACCACTTCCATCCAGAAGGACAGGGCAACAGATTGGGCAGCACCATGGCTCAGTGGTTAGCACTGCTGTCTCAGTGCTAGGCACCCAGGTTTGATTCCACCCTCTGTCTGTGTGGAATTTGCACATTCTCCCCCAGTCTGTGTGGATTTTCTCCTGCAGTCCAAAGATGTGCAGGCTGAGTGGATTGGTCGAGGTAAATTGCCCAGTCTCGGGATGTGCAGGCTAGGTGGATTAGCCATTGGACATGCACAGTTACAGAGATAGAGTTGGGGGTGTGGGTCTGAGTAGTGTGGTTTCGATGCAGCTGAATGGCCTGCTTCCACCTTGTAGGGATTGTAATAAAATATAGATACATAGAAACACCACATGCCAATTCCTGTTCAAGCGACTCACCATCCTGACTTGGAAATATATCACCTTTCCTTCATTGTTGCTGCGTCAAAATCCTGGACTTGCCCCCCCCCCCCCTCCAAAAAAGGCATTGTGTGTCAATACAGCACATGCACACCAGCGGTTCAAGTAGATAGCTCACCTCACCAGCTTCAAGGGCAATTCGGGATGTGCAATAAATGCTAGCTCAGCCAGCGATGCCCACATCCGAGTGAATTTTTAAAAAATGCTTATTGACAGTACATCAAGATTTCCCTGCTCCTTTGTTCTACATCCCGACTAATGAAGGCAGTATTTGTTATGCTTCCTTCACCATCCACTCTAACTGTGCTGACTCCTTTAGGGATCTATGGACTTGGGCAGTTTTGTCTCTCTCAACTCCCAAGGTACCTGAGATGGCATGGCATGGGGATCGGTTGTTTGCACTTGGTGAGGGGGTGGGGGCACGGCAGCTCAGTGGTTGGCACTGCTGGCTCACAGTGCCAGCGACCTGGCTTCAATTCCAGCCTTGGGCAACTGTTTGTGCGGAGTTTGTACGTTCTCCCTGTATCTGTGCGAGTTTCCTTCGGATGCTCCAGTTTCCTCCCACAGTCCAGAGATGTACAGACTAGGTGAATTGGCCATTTTAAATTTCCCATAGTGTTCAGGAATGTGTCGGTTAGGTGCATGAGTCAGGGGTAAATGTAGAGTAATAGGGTAGGGGAAATGGGTCTGGGTCAGTTACTCTTCAGAGGGTCAGTGTGGACTTGTTGGACCAAATGGCCTGTCTCCACATTGTAGGGATTCTATGATTCTACGATGAGATCATCCTTCTCTGTATCAGCAACACCAATTTTTTGTATAATCTGCAAACTTTTTAGTTATATCTTTTAGATTCATGTCCAGGTTGTTAATGTAGATAACAAACAACACTGATCCCAGCACCAATCCCTGTGGCACAGCTCTGGTCACAGGCTTCCAATTACCAAAACAGCCCTCCACCAGCACTCTTTGCCCCTATTTGCAAGCCAATTTTGGATCCAACTTGGCAACTTGCAGTAGATCCCATGGGATCTTATCTTTTGAACTAACTTTCCATGTGGGACTTTGTCAAAGGCCTTATTCAAGTCTATATAAACCACATTAACAGTACTACCCTCATAAATATATTTAGTCACCTTTTCAAAAACTTAATTATGTTAGTTAGACAGGATCTCCCTCCAACAAATCAGTGATGACTATCCATCATAAATCCTTGTTTTTTTAAGTGTTGATTCATCCTATCCCTCAGAATTTTTTCCAATAATTTCACCACCCCCTGACATCAGACTAGGTGGTCTCTAATTACCTGGCATATTTTTACCACCCTTCTTGAACAAAAGAACCACATTAGCTATCCTCCAGTCATCTCACACTTCACCTGTGGCCAATGAAGTATTTTATCCACCAGAACCATTGCAATCTCCTCCCATAGCTGCTTTGGATACATCGCATCAGGCTTTATTCCTTACAAAACATCTATTACCCACCACCTCATTAATCTTAACATGCTGTAAGCCTCACCATCCCGACTGAAATCTCCAGTTACAATGTCTTTCTCCTTTGTGATTGTTGATAAGAACATTCACGTCAGACCTCACCCACACCCTGGGGCTCCATGCACAGATTGCTTCTTTGGTCTCTAATAGACCCCACTCTTGCCCTGGTAATCCTCTTGCTTACAATAAAATGCCTATTGGTTTTCCTTGATCATATGTGCCAAAGATGTTTCATGGCCCATCTTTCCCCTGCTAATTTATTTTTAAGCAAATCCAATGTGCTGTCTACCCCTAAAGGACTTCCCCTATTTTTAATGTTCTGTTTCTAACATTGTGGGAGAAAAATAAAACACTCTGCCTGCCCACTACTTGTTCACAGGAAACATGGCTGGTCTTAGCCTAACAGAGTATACCCATAATACCTCAACCTGACCATAACTACCTCAGGCAGTAAGCAGCAAAGCAAGACGTCCTAAACAGCTTCCAGGCAGGAGGAATACACTCCTTAAGGTAATCTGATAACCGACTTCCTACCTTACAATAGCAACACTGCTCCTGCAGACCCTTGGGCATCCCCAGTCTCCACAGGTACCAAAACCCCACAAAGAAAACTGAGTGGCATCTGCTCTCTGCCAAGAATGCACATAACTCTGTAAACCCTTTAATGCCAGGACACTGGACATACTCTAGCAGAGGAACAGAACCTCCTAATGCAATTATTCCCTGATTGCTACTACTGCCACGTTTTCCATTGAGTGCAATTCAATTCATATTATTGTGTAATTCACACAACACTACTGTAACCCTATAAAAAACAGTCTGTATCTCTAGCTCTTGGAGAAGAACTTTTGGCATCACTGAGCAGAGTGTCTGTTCTGCACCAGTCCTATTCAATTTCTCTTCCCTGCTATATTGTGTGAAATAAACCAGACTTGTCAATTTCACTAGATCCATGTTTTGCCTCTCTATAATTCAACTTTTCTCCAACAAACATGATTCCTTCTTTTTATACCCAGACTTGCTGCCCTTCCCCATCACTCTTAGAGGAAGATGCTGACCCTGATTCCTTTTTAAAAAAAACTTCAATTTTTTAAATGTAGACTTACCTGCATGTAGCGTCAAGAATGTGGTATTGGAAAAACACAGCAGGTCAGGCACTATCTGAGGAGCAGAAAAATCAACATTTCGGGCAAAAGCCCTACATCAAGACATAGCACCCAGTCTAGGTATGCCAGATCCTGTCTATTGATATTGAAATTGGCTTCATCCTAATTTTGACATTTAACTCCTTTACTTCCTATAAGTGTTTGAAACTTAGAGTTATGGTTGCTATCCTCAAAATGTTCGCCCACTGACATTTAGCTACTTGATCGTGCTACCTGGGATGAGGTTAGCACTGCTCATCTCTAGTCGGACTATCTAAATTCTGACACAAAAAGTTGTCCTGGCTGCACTTAAAAATTCCACTGCATCTGATTCTCCCACACTGTGGCGATCCCAATTAACGTTAGCAAAGTTAAAATCCTATATGATTACAACCCTATTATTCTCACCACTCTAATGATTTGCCTACATATCTGCTCCACTATCTCTTTCTGGCTGTTGGGAGGCCATTGGTATAATACTAGAAAAGTGATTGTCACTTTTTTCATTTCCAAGCTCTACCCAAATGGCCTTACTTGAAGACACTTACAAGTTCTTTGGCTTAAAATAAATATAATTTAGCTTGCTGGGCCTCCTACATGCCACCTTCTGCCCATGTCTTCTCTGCATGCTGATCTGTCAGAGTATTGCTTCTATGTCTGACTAGACCTTGCCCCCAACGTTACTTCCACTCCATGTCCCATCCCCACTTCAAAATCTTGGCTCCAAGTTCAACTCCTAACACACAAAGTACAGAATATGGGACCACTGGATTGCGGTTTTTTTTTGTTTTACTTGTATATAAGGGAAGTTGTGGTGCTTTGTGTCCTTTAACTCACTGACAAGAAGTAAGTGATCTTGGTGATACCTCCAAAGATTACTGTCGAAATCTTGACTCCAGGTTTTACTACACACACACACACACACACACACACACACACACACACACACACACACACACACACACACACACACACACACACACACACACACACACAACATAGAACAATACAGCACAGAACAGGCCCTTCGGCCCACGATGTTGTGCCGAACTTCTAACCTAGATTAAGCACCCATCCATGTACCTATCCAAATGCCGCTTAAAGGTCGCCAATGATTCTGACTCTACCACTCCCACGGGCAGCGCATTCCATGCCCCCACCACTCTCTGGGTAAAGAACCCACCCCTGACATCTCCCCTATACCTTCCACCCTTCACCTTAAATTTATGTCCCCTTGTAACACTCTGTTGTACCCGGGGAAAAAGTTTCTGACTGTCTACTCTATCTATTCCCCTGATCATCTTATAAACCTCTATCAAGTCACCCCTCATCCTTCGCCGTTCCAACGAGAAAAGGCCGAGAACTCTCAACCTATCCTCGTACGACCTACTCTCCATTCCAGGCAACATCCTGGTAAATCTTCTCTGCACCCTCTCCAAAGCTTCCACATCTTTCCTAAAGTGAGGCGACCAGAACTGCACACAGTACTCCAACTGTGGCCTAACCAAAGTCCTGTACAGCTGCAACATCACTTCACGACTCTTGAATTAAATCCCTCTGCTAATGAACGATAATACTCCATAGGCCTTCTTACAAACTCTATCCACCTGAGTGGCAACCTTCAAAGATCTATGTACATAGACCCCAAGATCCCTCTGTTCCTCCACCTGACTAAGAACCCTACCATTAACCCTGTATTCCGCATTCTTATTTGTTCTTCCGAAATGGACAACCTCACACTTGGCAGGGTTGAACTCCATCTGCCATTCCTCAGCCCAGCTCTGCATCATATCCAAGTCCCTCTGCATCCGACAACAGCCCTCCTCACTGTCCACAACTCCACCTATCTTCGTATCATCTGCAAATTTACTGACCCACCCTTCGACTCCCTCATCTAAGTCATTAATAAAAATTACAAACAGCAGAGGACCCAGAACTGAACCCTGCGGAACTCCACTTGTAACTGGGCTCCAGGCTGAATATTTACCATCTACCACCACTCTCTGCCTTCGACCGGTTAGCCAGTTTTCTATCCAATTGGCCAAATTTCCCTCTATCCCATGCCTCCTGACTTTCCGCATAAGCCTACCATGGGGAACCTTATCAAATGCCTTACTAAAATCCATGTATACTACATCCACTGCTCTACCCTCATCCACATGCTTGGTCACCTCCTCAAAGAATTCAACAAGACTTGTAAGGCAAGACCTACCCTTCACAAATCCGTGCTGGCTGTCCCTAATCAAGCAGTGTCTTTCCAGATACACCTTTTATTTTACTTGTATAAAAGGGCACAGTCCGTCAGTACAGTAGCATTTTTATACACTCACGTAAACAAGTTCTATATGACCATGTGTAATGTTCTTCTTGAACGTGATTAAGGTGGCTTGCGTCATAATACAGAGTTCACCACCTTTCAACTGTTTCCTTAATATTGTTGTTCTTATCTCATTCAATGTAATGGAATTGGCATTTGTTTTAATTTTATAATGTCTTTTGATGGTGACTAACCTTCCTTTATCTCCTTGGCTATATTTCAGTATCTGATGCCAGTATCACACCCTCATATGAAGAGGTGGCCTTTGTTGTTGCAAAATATTGTAAAACGTAGTTACACCTGCTGACAGCTTATTTTATATTAGTTGCTGAAATAAGCTTTAGTTTTAAGTTGACCAAATATAATCTCCCAGCAAGCCTAGTGTAATGGACCTTTTTTTGATATTTCCATAGCCATGTGCCAAATTATTTTAAGACTTCATGAATAGCACAAGAAATTCTCCCAGAAAGGATATTGGATCCATTTTGGTTCAGGTGTAACCCATCCAGCTTGTACAGGTCCTACCTACCTCAGAAGCTATCCCATGATCCAAAATCTAAAGCCCTCCCTCCTATACCATTCCTTTATTTGAGCATTCTTTTGACCTTTCTTCATAATCCTGTAGTCACTAGAGTGTGGCACTGGAGGTAATTCTGAGATAACAACCTTAGTAGCCTTCCTTAGATTCTTAGATTACAACTTTAGTAGTCTTTCTCTTTAATCTACAACCTAACTCACTCAATTCCTGTTGCAGGACCTTTTTTTGTAAGCCCATGTTGGTACCGACATATGCCTCAACTGCTGGCTGTTCACTCTTTGCCTTCGGAATATCCTACATTCTGTGTGACATCCCTGACCCTTGGCACCAGAGAGGCAACATACCATTCAAGAGTCTCAGCTGTGGCCACAGAACTGCCTGTCAGTCCCCCTTACATCAGCTCTCATTAAAGCTCTCCCAGTTGTTTTCCTCCCTTGCAGTGCTACAGTGTCAATTTTGGTGCCACAAACTTGTCTGTTGCTGCTTTCCCTAAGAGACCAATCCTCCCAAAATTATCCAACATTATCCATATCTGTTAGGGGAGTGGCCACAGGGATTCCTGCACAATTTGCCCACGCCTACCAGTCTCTACTGTTGGTCATCCGATGCTTTTCTGCCTTTTTTTGCAAGTATGACATTAACCCAGCAGTTCCACCTGAGTAGTCACCAATGCTGTTATTTGCATAACAAGATTTGAATGCCTTCATTAATAGTGCTGTGGATGTCTACGCCCCAAGGACTACAGTCCTTTAAGACAACATTCCTTGAGGGCAATTAGGGATGGACAATAAATGCTGACCTAACTTTAATGTCTATATCCCATGAACTAATAGAAATCTATTAGCAGTGCTTCGTGCGAGGGGATTTTCTGATCTTGAACCCCTACATTGTTGATTTAAAGGGGAGGCTCCACTAGGTCTGGAATACACTGGCTGCTTTGAGCAAGCTGTAATGAACTTTTAATGCAAAATTATTGGAAGGGGTGAGAACCCAACTGGAGCAGTTCAAACTATTAGCTAGCCTTCAGTCTTGGTAAAACGTGCAGTCATGTTTACAGATGCTACTTAACTATTTTAAGTTTTTCTTTGTTTGTTGCAGGCCCGCGGCTAGGTCTGACAAGACTCTTGTCAGGTGAGTGTCTTACAACTGCATTTGAGTTGTACTTTTTCTGAGTATTTGGATAGGAAGAGTATTGAAATCTAGTACTGATCATCTGGAGTGAGAATCTACGCAATTGATAATAGAAAATGAAGACGTGGTATAAGCTTTGAGCTGGTATTTTGTGTGCCTTCACAGTAAAAGACTTTGAAACGTCTTAGCGATAATTGAAAATCAAGAGGTGAAAGGGAGGGATGAAATTAAAACAATCAAAAAAAGTGCAAGGAAGACTGTTGGATTTAAAGGCTGAGGGGCCACTCCCCAAGATAACATGGACTACATCCCCAGGTCAAAAGAAAATTGGCAGCGTGGGTAATAGACGCCTGGATTCTATTGTTTAAAATTCCTTAGATTGTGGAAGGATCCATGCAGTTGGGAAATAGTAAATGTTATTCAATAAAAGAAGCATAAAACTTTAAGTCAGTTTACCAAATTTTACTTTTGCTTTTAAAATTTTAGAATTAACTATGAAGGAGATCAAAACAAGGTACAGAGAGAAATCATATTGGAGCAGGCAGCACCAGCATGGCTTTGTGAAAGAGAAATTAACTTAACTAATTTATTAGTTTGGCGAACTAACTTCACCCGGTGGGTACCACAGGATCAGTCCTGGGGCCACAACTGTTCATAATCTATATAAATGATTTGGATGAGAGCTTTAAGTGTATGTCAGTTAAATTTGCTAATGACATCAAGGTAGGCATGAAGGTAAATTGTCAAGAGGAGATAGTGAATTCTGCAAAGGGATAAAAATCAAGTGTGTGAGTAGAAAAAAATTGACAGATGGAATTTATAACTTGGGTGAACTTGTCTATTTTAGCAGGAAGAATCAAAAAACAGCATTTTGTTTAAACAGGGCAGTGTTTTCAGCCAGTGTGCTGTGAGAATTGCCTCACTGTGCCATATCAATTTGTATAAAGTTAAGGAAATTCTAAAACAAGAACAGAAATTGCTGAAAAAACGCAACAAGTCTGGCAGCATCTACATAGAAAGGCAGAGTGAATGGTTCTGGTTTAGTGACCCTTCTTCAGAACTGCTGGTAGCTAGGAAAACGTTGGTTTATATGCTGGCGCTGGGGGAGAGGTGAAAGAGTCCAGTGAAAGCAAAACAGTTGGCCAGACAAAGGAATTGGTAAGAGTCAGCCTGGGAGAATGAATAGCTGCTGATGGGGACCAAGCTGCCCCAGAGAGAATGGTCTCTGTGAAAGGCTGTCCCTCCCTTGTCAGCCTTGCAGGTGGACGCTCCCTCCAAGACACCTTGGTCCATTCCCAACATCTCTCCACACCCCCATGACACCATCCCATTGTAATTGCAGAAGGTGTAACACCTGCCTGTTTATTTCCTCCATCCACATTATCCAAGGCTCCAGACATACCTTTCAGGTGAAGCAGTGATAAACATACCCTTTAATCAATGTAATCTACTGTACTTGCTGCTCACAATGGCCGCCTCTATGCTGGAGAGATGAAGGGCAAACTTAGTGAATTTCAGAACACTTACTTTCTATCTGCAAAAGTGACACTGAACTTCCTGTTGCCTGCCATGGAAGTGGGGAATAGCCAAGATCTTTTTCCCAGGCCAGGGCAGTCCAAAACTAGAGGGCATAGATTTAAAGTGAGAGGGAAAAAATTTTAAAAGGGAGCGATAGGGGAAACATTTTTGCCAGAGGATGGTGCGTGTATGAAAGGAGCTGCCAGAAGAAGCAGTGGAGGGCTGGTACAACATTTAGAAGGCATCTGGATGGATATATGAATAGGAAGAGTTTAGAGGGATAGAGGCCATCCTGGCAAATGGGGCTAGATTAATTTAGGATATCTGGTCAGCATGGACGAGTTAGGTCAAAGGGTCTGCTTTCTGTGCTGGGTTACTATCTACTTCTATTAGGTAAGCCCCCAGCCTCTGACACTCGAGCAACAATAATCCAATTTTATCCAAGCCCTCCTCACAGCTAATAACTCCAATCCAGGTAATGTCCTGGTAAACCTCTTTTGCACTCTCTCCAAAGCCTCCATGTCTTTTCTATCGTCTGGCAACCAGAACTGTGCACAACACTCCAAATGTGATCTGACCAAAGTCAACATAACTTGCCCACTTTTTTTACTCAATGTTGTGATTTATAAATGTAAGCATGCCCTTATCCCCTGTCCATTTGTGTTGCTACTTTCGGGGAGCTATGGACTTGGATACGAGGATCCCTCTGTACGTCGGTGCTCCTAATGACCTTGCCATTAACTGTATACTTTCCTCTTTCAAAATGCATCACCTAACATTTGCCCAAATTAAACTCCACCTGTCCTTTCTCCCCCAACTTTCCAGCTGATCCTGCTGCATCCTTTGATATCCTTACTCACTATCCACAACTACCAATTTTCATGTCATCTGCAAACTTGATTAATCAGGCAACTGCCATTTTCATTCAAATCAAGTTATCTACATAACAAACAACAGCACTGATCTTGCAGAACACCACTGGTCACAGATGTCCAGTGAGAAAAGCACCCCTCCGCAACTACCCTCTATCACCAAACCAATTTTATATCCAACTTGCCAGCTTAACATGGATTCTTTGTGATTTGATTTTCTGGACCAGCCTACCATCAGTACCTTGTCAAATGCTTTAGTAAAGTCCATGTAGACAACATCACTGTCCAACCCACATCAATCATCTTCTTCACTTGGTCAATCATGTTTGTGAGACAAAACCTCTCCTGCATAAAGACTTGCTGACTATCTCTAATATGTCTATTTTTCTATAAATGCAAGTAAATCCCGTCCCAAAGAATCTTCTCCAATAATTTCCTTACCACTGATGGTAGGCTCACTAGTCTATGATTTCCTAGATTATCCCTTATGCCCTTTTTAAATAAAGATCGATCACTGGCTGTTCTTCAGTCTTCTGGGGAATCGCCTGTGACTCAAGCTAATACAAAGATCTCTGTCAAAGCCTCATCAATCTCCTCCCTTCAGAATGTGGTAGAGCATTTAGAAAATAGCAATTGTAACATAATTCAGTTTCATACTAAGCTGATAAAGATCAGTCAGTTATTAAAATTAGCTCACCTATCTATCTAGTATTGATAGTATCCTTGTAAATCTTGTTTTGCACCCTTTCCAGTTTAATAACATTCCTCCCTATAGTAGCGTGATCAGAATTGTACGCTGTACTCCAAATTTGGCCTTATCAATGTCTTGTGTTGCCGTAACATGAGTCCCAACTCCTGTGCTCAGTACTCTGACTGATGAAGGAAAGTGAGGCAAACACCTCCTTCACCTGTCCACCCGTGATGCCACTGTCAAGGAACTGTGTATCTGCATCACTGTTTCTCAGTTCAGCAACACTTCCTAAGGCCCTACCATTAACTATGTAAGTCCTGTCCTGGTTTCGACTTGTCAAAATATCTTGCCAAAGTGCAAACCTCGTATATATCTGAATTAAACTCCATTAGCCATTTCTTGGCCCATTGGCCAAATTGATCAAGACCTCATTGTACTCTTAGGTACTCTTCTTCACTGTCCACTATACCACCAATTTTGGTGTCATCCACTAACCATGCCTCCTATATTCTGATCCAAATCATTTCTATAAATGACAAACAATGTTGGACCCAGTACCGATCCTTGCAGCACACTGCTTGTCACAGCCTCCGGTATGAACAACAGCCCTCTATAACCACCCTGTGTCTCCTACTGTCAAGCCAATTTTAAATCCAATTTGCTAGCTCTCCCTGGATCTCATGTGATCTAACCTTATTAGCTATTCATCCAGGTAGAATCTTGTTGAAGGCCTTGGTAAAGTCCATGTTGATATCATCTACTGCTCTGTCTTTATCTATCTTGATCGAGAGTTTTGAAAGATATGCATAGGTTGTATAGCTGGAGTCTCTTTCCCAGGGTGGAAATGTCAAAAATTAGGGGACAAAAAGTTTATGGTTCGAGGAGGAGTGTTTAAAGGGAATGTGCAAGGAAAGTTTGTCACACAGGTGTTGGGAATGAGCTGGCAGGGGAGGTGGTAGAAGCAGATATGATAGCAAAGTTTGAAAGCAGTTTCGACGGGCACATGTACAGGCGGAGAATAGAAGAATATGAACAGTGTGCAGGCAGATGGGATTAGTTTAGAATAGTGTCAAGGTCAACACGGGCATGGTGGGCTGAAGGGCATGTTCTGTGCTGTGCTGATGTAAAGTTAGTATGTCAAAGTTAGAATGTTATGAAGTTAGCACAAACAACAAATCATAGGGCAGCACGATGAGTCAGTGATTAGCACTGCTGCCTCACAGAGCCAGGAATCTGGGTTTGATTCCAGCCTTAGGCGACTGTGTGTGGAGTTTTCACATTCTCCCCGTGTCTGTGTGGGTTTCCTCTGGGTGCTCTGGTTTAGTCCCACAATCCATAGATATGCAGGTTAGGTAAATTGGCCACGCTAAATTGCCCATCATGTTTGGGGATGTGTAGGTTAATTGCATTTGTCAAGGGTAAAATATAGAGTGGTAGGGGAATGGGTCTGGGTGAGTTACTCTTCGGAGGGTCAGTGTGGACTTGTTGGGCCACTGCCTGTTTCCACACTGTAGGGATTCTATGATTCTACGATCAGTTAGAAAAATTGAATTTTGTCATTTGTTGCAAGGGGAATGTGACACGTAAGCAGGAAGTTTTACGCAACTGTATGGGGCATTTGACTGCAGCTAGACTACTGTGAACAGTTTTGGTTGTCTTACGATAGAGCTTTCGAGGCAATTCTAATAAGGTTCACTTGATTCATTCATTGAATGAAAGGATTATGTTTCAAAGAAATGATTTGGAGATGGACTGGGGTGTACAAAGTTAAAAATTGTACAACACCAGATTATTATCCAACAGGTTTATTTGGAAGCACTAGCTTTTGGACCACTGTTCCTTCATCAGGTGGTTGTGGAGTATAAGATCATAAGACATAGAATTATAGCAAAATCTTACAGTGTGATGTAACTGAAATTATATATTGAAAAAGACCTAGATTGTTTAAGTGTCTCATCTTTTAGAATGAACATGTTGGTTTCAGTTCTTTCATATGTAAATTACAGAACTTTTTTAAAAGTTATATTCTCAAGTGAACTTGGTGTCATGTTAGCCCAGAGAATGCATTGAAGGTATGAGGTGCCGACTGTCTGTGCTACAATGGTCAGATTGATTCTAATTTTAAACAACGGATTTACATCATCTTACATGGATTCATGCAATTTTTGAGCAAAATAAAACTTAATTCTGCACGTACAAATTAACCCCACAAATTTATATGTGTGCGCATCTGGTTTTATGTGGGGTTTGGTTATGAGTGTATGTGAGAGTGTATATGTGTGTGTGTGTGAGCGAGCGCGAGTGTAAAGGGGTATAAGTCTGTGAGAGGGTGCGTGAGAGAGTGTGGAAGTATATGTGTGAACATATGAAAGAGGGTCTGCGTGAATCTATGGATCTGTAGGAGTGTGTGTGTATAGTGCAGAGGAGTTGCCTGTGGTGTGACATGAACTCAAGGTCCCAGTTGAGGCCATCCCCATGGGTACCGAACTTGGCTATCAGCCTTTGCTTGGCCACTTCGTGTTGTTGCCGGTCCCAAAGTCCACCTTGGAGGATAGTTACCCAAAGGTCTGAGATCCAAAGCCCCAGACCGCTGAAGTGTTCTCCAACTGATTATTGTGCGGTGTCCGTTCATCCGTTACTGTAACCTCTGCTTCATCTTGCCAATGTACCATGCCTCAGGGCATGCTTGCCTGCAGCGTATGAGATAGATAATGTTGGCTGAGTCACATGAGTACCTGAGTCACTGATTTACTCAGGTTCATGGATGCCCTGAGGCATGGTTTTTTAGATTAGATTAGATTACTTACAGTGTGGAAACAGGCCCTTCGGCCCAACAAGTCCACACCGCCCCACCGAAGCGCAACCCACCCATACCCCTACATCTATCCCTTACCTAACACTATGGGCAATTTAGCGTAGCCAATTCACCTGACCTGCACATCTTTGGACTGTGGGAGGAAACCGGAGCACCCGGAGGAAACCCACGCAGACACGGGGAGAATGTGCAAACTCCACACAGTCAGTCGCCTGAGGCAGGAATTGAACCCAGGTCTCTGGCGCTGTGAGGCAGCAGTGCTAACCACTGTGCCGCCCAAATTCCGTGCCACCCAAAGGTACTTTGGCGAGACCAAGCAGAGACTATGGCAGTGGATGAATGGACACCATACAGCAATGTGTTCCCTCCCAGTCAGAACACTTCAGCGGTGCGGGACATTTGACCTCAGACCTTCAGGTGACCATCCTCCAAGGTGGACCTCGGAACAGGCAATAACAAAAAGTGGCCGAACAGAGGCTGATAGCAAAGTTTGGTTCCTATGGAGATGGCCTCAACCAGGATCTTGGGTTCATGTTACACGACCCCACTGCACTATATACACAGACAGACACACCGTCAAATACTCTAACACACACACTGACCTACAGACACATCACAGACCCTCTCTCGTACGCTCACACACAGACTCCCACACTCTCACATGCACCCTCTCACAGACTTTATACGCCTTTACACTCTCTCACTCTCACAGATACTCCTAACCATCACCCCTACACACACACTCAAGTATAAGTTTGTGGGGTGAATTTATACTTGCAGAATTACATTTTATTTTGCTCAAAAACTACATGAATGCATGTAAATTACTGTAAATCTGTATTTTAGATTAGAATCAATCTGACCATTGTAGCTCAGACAGTCTCTCACAGGGCAGCTCACACCTTCAATGCATTATCTGGGCCAACATGACACTAATTGTTAAAGTTCACTTAAGAATGTAACTTTTAAAAAAGTTTTGTGATTTACACATGGAAGAACTGAAACCAACATGTTCATTCTGAAAGATGAGAGACTTAACAAACAATCCAGGTCGTTTTCAATATATAATTTCAGTTCCATCACACTAAGATTTTGTTATAAATTCTTTGTCTTACGATCTTATATTCCACGACCACCTGATGAAGGGGCAGTGATCCGAGAGCTAGTGCTTCCAAATAAACCTGTTGAACTATAACCTGGCGTTGTGTGATTTTTAACTTTGTTCCAAAGGAAGGTTGAACAGGTTGCCCTTTGTTCAATGGAGCAAAAGAATGAGAGGTGATCTTATCAAAATGCTTAAGGTCTTGAGGGAATTGGTTGGGGTGGAGTCCCAGATAATGATTCCTCTTGTAGAAGAGTCTAAAACTTAAAAGCATTATTTAAGAATAAGTAGTTCTACTTTTAAGACAGAGGCTCGGCGAGTTTTTTTATTTGTTTTCCCCCTCAAAACAGTATCTAAATGTGAAATTCTTTTCCCTAGAAAGCAATGAAATCTATTCAAGGCTGACTCATGTTTTTGCTAGATAAAGGAATCAATGGTTATGGGGAGCAGGTGGAAAATGGAACTGATCCCACAACCAGATATATTGTGATCTTATTGAATGGTGGAGCAGACATTAAGTGGTCAGATGGCCTGCTCCTACATTTGTACGAATATTAGAAGTTTAAAGGGTATTGCTGATGGAATTTCTATTGCAAAGTAGGAAGGAAAAGTCAGTAGAGACATTGTCTTAAAATAGATAGATGAGCCTTTGTGGATAATAGCTCTTTGGTACTAGCATCTTTGTTTCGAATAAACTCTCATATCTCTTTGAATAGTAAAACTACCTAGCAATGCAGGGCATCTTGAGGCCAGATGAATTTAGGATATATCCAGGCTGGCTTTAGAAACCTCTAGCATCTAGCTGGCCTCCCCACTGGGCCCCTAGCCTCCTTTTTCATATTGCGGTCACTTTTTGTTTTCAGTTCTCACTGTTTGAAATTTCTTTTTCAGTTACTGTGTATGGAGTATATCTTTTTCCATCATTTAGATTTCTATTATGAAGAGGCACCTCTGACAACATTTCACTGAAGTAGCGGGAGGAGATACTTGTTAACAGAGTATTGTTCTGCCTTCCACAGAGCTGCGCTGTACGCCTGGACAGTTTGCGTGTAATACTGGAACAATTCAGTGTATCCCTCTGACTTGGCACTGTGATGGCTGGCAGACCTGTGAAGATGGCAGTGATGAACTGGATTGTCCAGGTACAGTATAAGCTGAGAGATTGTATTTTGTGATTTGGATCTAGAATTCTCTCCTGTATGATTTGTTGTTGTGTATACACTTGTGAGCTAAGTTGAGGTTTAAGGACTCCTTTGACCATATGTCTGCATCTCTCATTTCTGATTTCCTTTCCTCGTGCAATCAAAGATCTGCCTGCTGATCAGTGTTCCTGAGAGTCATGGAAAACCTGGAAACCGTTCCAGGCATTTTCAAAATAAACCATAATTGTTGAAAAGTCAATGAATTTTTAAAGTTGGGTGAAGCTTGTCCTGAATTTGGGTGGAATTCCAACCCCTTGCAATATTTTTCCAAAGTCTATCTAATCCTCTCCAGAAGGTTTATATTCTATCTGCCATGTTCTGCTGACTCAGAAGGCCAGTCCAAATCCTTCTGAAATGGCTTCACATCTTGCTAACTTTGTATCATTTGCAAATGTGAAAATATTGTACTTTGTTCCCAAGACCAAATCATTAATGTCTAGTGAACACAACTGGGGAACTGGAATCAGAAATTGCTGTGGAGGGATTTGACAGACTAGTTTACTAGGAAACATGGCTCAAACCAGAGGATACTTAACATCCTGAGTTATAAAACTTTTAGTAGAAGATGAGTGGGTAAAAAAGAAGTGTAACAGTCTTGGTCAAAGATAGTATCATTACCCTTGAACAAGTGCTATTCCTGAATTAGAATCTATATGATTTGGAGGTATGAAACAGGAAGGGAGCAGTGACCTTGTTGGATATTTATTACAGACCTCCAAATGGTAGGGAGAAAGTAAAAGAGAGCACTGTCCTGCAAATTTTCATAATAAGTATATAAGCAAGGTTGTGATAGCTGGTGATTTCAATTACCCCTGGCTAGATTGGAAAAGAGTTAGAGGGGCACAGACATGGTGAAATTCCTGCAACGTGGAGGAGAATTTTCAGGAACTGTACGTTTCCAGTCCTACCAAGAAAGGAACTGTTCTGGATCTAGTCTTAATCTGTGAAAGAAAGCAGACTTAATGTTTCAGGTCCAGTGCCCATTCCTCAGAACTGAGCTTTTCTTGCAACTTCTATTTTTGTTTCTAATCATCATTTCAACATTGTTGACAAGAGGACTGTGAATGAGATGAGGAGAAGCTTCTCAGAGTTTTTAGGATTTGGAATACACTGACTGGGAGATTGGTGGGCAGATTCCTTAGGAGGTTTCAAAAGACAGCTGGATATATAGAGAATAGAACAGTAAAGCCCAGGAACGGACTCTTTGGCCCATGATGTTGGACTGACCATAATGCCAAATTAAACTAGTCCCATCTGCCCGCCTTAGGTCCATGTATATTCATGTGCTGATCTAAAACTCTCTCAAACACCCCTATTGTCTCTGTCTCCACCATCACCACCCCTAACAGCAAGATCCTGACTCTTGCCACCCTCCGTTTTAAAAAAAAACTTGCCCCTCACATCTCCATTGAACTTGCCCCATCACACCTTAAAAGCTTGTCCTCTAGCATTAGGGGAAAAGGTTCTGACTGTCAGCCCTATCTGTGCATCTCATAAATTTATAGATTTCTACCATGTCTCCCCTCAGCCTCCACTGCTTCAGGAAAAGCAGCCTAAGGTTTTCTAGTCTCTCTCCTTATAGCTCATTCCCTCCAAACCAGGCAGCATGCTGATGAACCAGGCAGCACATCCTTCCTGTAATGTGGCAACTACAATTGAATGCAGTACGGCAGGTGTGGTCTAACCAAAGTCTTATAAAGCTGCAGGATGACACCCTGACTCTCTTACTCAGTTCTCTGACCAATAAAGGCAAGCATGATATATGCCTTCTTCACCACTCCACCTACTTGCGTGATCATTTTCAGGGAGCTATGGACTTGAACCCCAAGGTCTTTCTGGACATCAGTGATGTTCAGAGTCCTGTATTGGCTGTATGCTTTTCCTTAACATTTGATCTCCTAAAGTTACCTGGATTAAATTCCATCCACCATTTCTCTGCCCGTATCTGCAACTGATCTATATTCCGCTGTATCCTTTGACAATCTTCTACACGATCCACAACTCACTGACATTTGTACTGTCTGCAAACTTACTAACCCATCCATCTACATTTCGTCGACGTCACTTATAAATATCACAAAAAGCAGAGGTCCAAGTATAAATCCCTGCAGAGTGCCACTAGTCACGGATCTCCAGCCAGAAAAGCACCCTTCCACCACTACCCTCTGCCTTCTCTGGGCAAGCCAAGCCAATTCTGAATCCACACGACCAGGTCAATGTGGATCCCAAGAATCTTATGGAAGAGCCAACCATGAGGGACCTTGTCAAAAGCCTTACTAAAATCCTTGTTGGCAACATGCACTGCTGTATCCTTATCAATCACTTTTGTTACCACCCTGAAAACTTCAATCATGTTAATAAGACATGACCTGCCCCACACAAACCCATGTTGACTGTCCCTAATTAGGCCATGCTTCTCCAAATGCACGTGAATCGAATCCTGAAGAATTCGCTCCAATAGCTTCCCAAATACTGATGTGAGACCCACTGGTCTACAGTTTCCTGGATTGGGCCCTGGGGACGTATCTGCCTTAATGCTCTTCAAGAGACGCAACACCACTCCTTTCTTGATCTCAAAATGCCCTATGATGTTTGCACGCTCTGCAGAAATCTCAATCCTCTATATCCTTTTCCTGGGTGAGTACTAAATCAAATTACTCATTTAGGATCTTGCCCACGTCTTCTACCTCAGAGTACAAGTACCCTCCTTTATCCTTGATTATCATCTCCATTGTTATCCTCTTATTTTTAATCTCTGTCGAGAATGCCTTGGGATTCTCTTTAACCCTAGTTGCCAAGGCCATTTCATGACCCCTTCTTGCTCTCCTAATTCCCTGCTAGAGTTCTTGCCTGCTTCCTTTATATTCCTCACTGGCCTGTCCACTTTTAGCTTCCTAAACCGTATATATGCTTTTTTTGACTTTTAACTAAATTCAGAACCCTCTCTCATTATCTTAAGAGTACCCTACCTTGCTCTCCTTGTGCTTCCTCTTTCCTGGAACGTGGCGATGTTGGACTCTAATCAGCAGATCTTTAAACAATTTCGATATGTCAAATGTGCACTTAGCTGACAATAGCTCCTTCAGATTAACAACTCCTTTGCTCCTGCCTAATAGCTATCTTAAAACTTAAGGAGTTGTGATCACTGAAGCTTGAAAGGGTTCAGTTAGATTTACAAGGATGTTGCCAGGGTTGGAGGTTTTGAACTATAGGTAGAGGCTGAACAGATTAGATTAGTTTAGATTAGATTCCCATTCCCAAACGAGCCTTTCGGACCAACAGGTCCACACTGACCCTCCGAAGAGTAACCCACCCAGACCCATTTCCCTCTGACTAATGCACCTAGCAGTATGTGCAATTTAGTACAACCAATCCACCTGACCTGCACATCTTTGGACTGTGGGAGGAAACCGGAGCACCTGGAGGAAACCCACACAGACACGTGGAGAATGTGCAAACTCCACAGGCAGTGATAGAGATGTACAGCACAGAAACAGACCCTTCAGTCTAACTCATCCATGCTGACCAGATATCCCAACCCAATCGAGTCCCACCTGCCAGCACCTGGCCCATATCCCTCCAAACCCTTCCTATTCATCCAGATGCCTTTTAAATATTACAATTGTACTAGCCTCTACCACTTCGTCTGGCAGCTCATTCAATGCACATACTACCCTCTGAGTGAAAAAGCTACTTCTTAGGTCACTTTTATGTCTTTCCCCTCACCCTAAACCTATGCGTTCTAGTTCTGGATGCCCCCACCCCAGGGAAAAGACTTTGTCTATTTATCCTATCCATACCCCTCATGAGTTTCTAAACCTCTATAAGGTCACCCCTCAGCCTCTGATGCTCCAGGGAAAACAGCCCCAGCCTATTCAACCTCTCCCTATAGCTCAAATCCTCCAACCCTGGCAACACCCTTGTAAATCTTTTCTGAACCCTTTCAAGTTTCACAACATCTTTCCGATAGGAAGGAGATCAGAATTGCACGCAACATTCCAACAGTGGCCTAACCAATGTCCTGTACAGCTGCTACATGACCTCCCAACTCCTGTACTTAATACTCTGACCAATAAAGGAAAGCATACCAAATGCCACCTTCACTACCTCATGGCACCAGGGTCCCAGGTTCAATTCTGGCCTCTGGTGACTGTCTGTGTGGAGTTTGCACATTCTCTCCATGTCTACATGGGTTTCCTCCGTGTACTCCGGTTTCCTCCCATAGTCCAAAGATGTGCAGGTCAGGTGAATTGGCCATGCTAAATTGTCCGTAGTGTTAAGTGCATCAGTCAGAGGGAAATGGGACTGGTGGGTTACTCCTCGGAAGCTCGGCGCGGACTTGTTGGACTGAAGGGCCTATTTCCACACTGTAGGGAATCTAATCTAGTCAAAAAAAGGTATACTCCTACTGCATTTATACTCCTCTAAGGATTCACTCGATCTATCCTGTCTATACCTTACATATGCTTCCTTTTTCTTAACCAAACCCCCCATTTCTTTAGTCATCCAGCATTCCCTATACCTACCAGCCTTTCCTTTCATCCTAACAGGAATATACTTTCTCCGGACTGTTGCTATCTCATTTCTGAAGGCTTCCCAATTTTCCAGCCGTCCCTTTACCTGTGAACGTCTGTCCCCAATCAGCTTTTGAAAGTTCTTGCCTAATACCATCAAAATTGGCCTTCCTCCAATTTAGAACTCCAACTTTTAGGTCTGGTCTATCCTTTTCCATCACTATTTTAAAACTAATATAATTATGGTCGCTGGCCCCAAATTGCTCCCCCACTGACACCTCAGTCACCTGCCCTGCCTTATTTCCCGAGAGTAGGTCAAGTTTTGTACCTTCTCTAGTAGAAACATCGACATACTGAATCAGAAAATTGTCTTGTACACACTTAAGAAATTCCTCTCCATCTAAACCCTTAACACAATGGCAGTCCCAGTTGATGTTTAGAAAGTTAAAATCCCCTACCATAACCACTCTATTATGCTTACAGATAACTGAGATCTCCTTACAAATTTATTTCTCAATTTCCTGCTGAATATTAGGGGTCTATGATACAATCCCAATAAGGTGGTCATCCCTTTCTTATTTTTCAATTCCACCCAAGTAACTTCCCTAAATGTATTTCCGGGAATATCCTCCCTAAGTACAACTGTAATGCTATCCCTTGTCAAAAATACCACTCCCCCTCCCCCTCTCTTGCCTCCCTTTCTGTCCTTCCTGCAGCATTTGTATCCTGGAACATTAAACTGCCAGTCCTGTCCATCCCTGAGCCACATTTCTGTAATTGCTATAATATCCCAGTCCCATGTTCCTAACCATGCCCTGAGTTCATCTGCCTTCCCTGTTTGGCCTCTTGCATTGAAATAAATGCAGCTTAACTTATCAGTCTTACCTTGTTCTCTGCTTTGTCCCTGCCTGCCCTTACTGTTTGACTTGCCTTTGTTCTCAACTGTACCAGTCTCAGATTGAGATCTTTCCTCACTATCTCCCAGGGTCCCCCCCAACCTTACTAGTTTAAAGCCTCCTGAGCAGCTTGAGCAAGTCTCCCTGCCAATATATTGGTCCCCTTCCAATTTAGGTGCAATCTGTCCTTCTTGTTCAGGCCACTTCTACCCCAAAACAGCTTCCAATGATCCAAAAATGTGAATCCTTCTCCTGAACACCAGCTCCTCAGCCATGCATTTGTTTGCTCTATCCTCCTATTCCTGCCCTCACTAGCTTGTAGCACCAGGAGTAATCCAGATATTACTACTCTCGAGGACCTCCTTTTTAAATTCCTGCCTAACTCTGTAATCTCCCTTCAGAATCTCAATCTTTTCCCTTCCTATGTCGTTGGTTCCAATGTGTACAATGACCTCCTGGCCCCTCTTCCCCCTTGAGAACATTGTGCACCCTTTCTGAGGCATCCTTGATCCTGGTGCCATGAAAGCAATACATCATTCTGATTTTTCACTGCTGGTCACAGAAACGTCTGTTGGACTAGAGAGTTGCCTAACACAATTGATCTCTTGGAACCCGACATACATTAGAGCCCGTCTCAATACCAGAAACTTGGCTGCCCGTGCTACGTACCCCTGAGGGTCCATCAACCACTACATTTTCTAAAACAGCATACTTGTTTGAAATGGGGATAGCCACAGAAGACTCCTGCGTTACCTGCCTACGTCTCTTACCTTTCCTGGAGTTAACCCATTTGTGTGCCTGTATCAGAAGCTTTCCTCCCTTCCTGTAACTGCCATCCATGCATCCTCTTGCTCTTGTAAATTCCTCATCGCCTCGACTTGCCTTTCGCTCTCCCAAGGCTGGAGTCTAATTTGGGTCCCTGGCGCTGAGAGGCTGCAGTGCTGACCACTGAACCACCATACTGCCCTCCAGTAGGCTGGGACTATCTTCTCTGGGGTGTCAGGCTGAGGGATAACCTTTTATAGAGGTTTATAGAATCATGAGGGGTATGGATAAAGTAAATAGACAAGGTCAGGGGAGTCGAACAGAACCACAACAACAGGGGAGTCCAGAGCTAGAGGCATAGGTTTAGGGTAAGGGGGGAGAAATTTAAAAGGGACCTAAAGGGCAACTTTCCACACAGAGTGGTGCGTGTATGGAATGAGCTGCCAGAAGAAGTGGTGGAGGCTAGTACAATTACAACATTTTAAAGACATCTGAATGGGTATACAAATAGAAAGGGTTTAGAGGGATATGGGCCAAGTGCTGGTAAATGGGACTAGATTAATATGGGATATCTGGTTGGCATGGACAAGTTGGACCGAAAGGTCTGTTTCCGTGCTGTACTTCTCTGGCTCTATGTTTCCAAAATGCTCTGCCACTAAAAGGTCAGTCACCTTGCCAGGCCATTAGCTAATACAAAGTTGAGTATGGCCCCTCCTCTAGGTAGACTATCCATGTATTGTTTCAGGAAACCCTCCCGGATGCACCTAATAAATTCTGCCCATCTTAGCCTCTTACTCTTAAGGCAATCCCAGTCAATATTCGGGAAGTTAAAGTCATCCACTATGACAGCTCTGATGTTATTGCATCTTTCCATACTCTGCCTACACATTTGTTCCTCAGAGTGTTGGTGGCTGTTTTGGGGCCTGTAGTATGATAATATCAGAGTCTCTGTCCTAACTCTCTGTAATCACTGCACAGGATTTCATCCCTTTTCCTACCGATATTGTTGTACAAGTTGGTACCAACAATTTCTGGCTGCTCACCCTCCCCCAATAAGAATTTCTTGCAGCCACTCAGGGTCATCCTTGACTATGGCACCAGGGAGGCAATACATGATCCTACAATTTCGAACGTGGCCACAGAAAAGCCTATCCGTGCCCCTAACTAGTGAGTCTCCTAACATTATTGTTCACTTGGACTTCATCCAACCCCTGCTCTACAACAGAGCTAGTTGTGGTGCCATAGGCCTGGCTACTGCTCGTCTACACTCCTGAGATGCTATTTCCCCCCCCCTCCACCCCCAACACTATGCAAAACATGTTAGCGAGGAGAAGACCACCGGTAACTCCTGCATTACTTGCTTGTCACTCCTGACAGTCACCATCTACTTGACTGAACCCTGTGGTGCAACCGCCTCTCCGAAACCAGTGTCGATTACACTCTCGGCCCCTATGTGCTCTCAGTGTGACCAACTGCTGCTCCAACCAAACCAGGCAATCTGTGAGGAGCTTCAGTTGGTCACACTTGCTACAGACAGAGTCATCAGGGACACTACGCTGCTCCCTGATCTCCCATGCCTGGCAGGAGGAGCACACACCTCTGCCCTAACTGCCATCTCTGCCCCTTTACACAAAGAAAGATAAAAGAATCTTGCCTTTGCCTTGCTCGCCGTACTCAAGCCCAGTGTTCACCTAAACCCACACTTGTAGCAACCAGCAGCCATAACTAGTTAAATTAAAATAGTCAGTTAAATTTACAAACAGCCCAAGTACCTTCTATGCTCCAACAAACTTCCTAATGGACTCTCTAATCTTTCTTTTTATTGGTTAGAGGTGAAGGGAAGGACGGAAACACTGCGATGATGTAATGTTTGGGGCTCACTGCTCCTTGGTACTGGGTTCCTCCTCACTCTGCCATTCATTCATGATGCCCAGGGTGATCCTCAGTGAAGTCTCTCTGCCTCCCTCTATGGATGTATTTGAAAGTGATGAGTTTAGATGGCTGCAGAGATGGACCTGGTGAATGGGATTAGCTGGGTAACACTTTCAGGAGCCAGTACAGACACTGGTCAAATGTCCTCCTTCTACACTGTAAAAGTCTATGATTCTATTTTTATTATGAACAGCTGGGGCCCGAAAAATGATCCTTGCAGTACCCCAGGGCAGAGCAACTTTGATTTTCCAAAGGACATGGGTGGGGAGTATTTTGTTCATTTAGTCAAATTCTGGATAATCGATCGCTGGATAACATAGTTTAGCCATGCATCGGGACCTTGTGATTTTGCCAAATAATCCGATATTTGGATAATCAAAGGCTGGATAATCTCACAATCTGACTGTGAAAATGATCTGTTTATTTCTACTGTTTTCTGCCTATTGACCAATTACTCTTCCATGCCAGTATATTACCAAGTACCCCAACCTCCTGTGGTGGATCAAAAGCCTTCCTGAAAATCTCCATCCGTTGACTCTCCTTTATCAATTTTGTAAGCTTCATCCTCAAAAATAACCCTTTTAAGTTAATCAAATGTGATGTTCCAATTGCCATTCAATGCTGACTGTGCCAAATCAGGTCATTTTTATCCCAAATTTGTATTTATCTAGCATTTTTCCTTCTACCAATGTTAGGCTGACCGGTCTCTCTTTCATTGTTTTGCCTCTTGCTCCTTTCTTAAATAGTAGGATGACATTTGCTAGATTCCAGTCTTCAGGAATCATTCCAGAATTTATGGAATCTTGGAGGATGATTACCAATGCATCGACTATTTCTGTAGCTACCTCCTTTGACAGTAGAATACAGATTATCAGATTCAGGGGCGTTATCAACTTTCAACCCGATTGATTTTCCCAGTCTTACCTTCTTATTAATGCTAGATTACTTCAACTCCTGATTATCCCTTGCACTTTGGGTATCTAATTCTGGGAAATTACTTGCACCTTTCTCAGTGGAAACGGGCCCAAAAGTAACTATTGTCTGCCATTTCTCTATTCCCAATTATAAATTCTGTTGACTGTGCCTGTAATGAACCCATATTTGGCTAAATGTATCCTATTTGTATACTGTTGCAAAGCAGAGATCAACAACACTGATAATTAAAACCGAAGCACCCAGAAGAGATCTCCTCACCTCGTAATCTGTTAAGAGAAGTGTATAAAGTGGTATAACCTGCCTCTTAGCAACTGCAACACCCCCCCCCAACCAACCTGTTATAAAGGAGTGGTTAAATGAGATGGAATCATTTCACCCACTCCATAATTAACAAGGAACAATTTATTTATCGACTCCAACAGTGAAGAAATTAATGGAATTACTGATAAACAGAATAAATCTCTCCTAACTATTACCTATTCCCTTACTGAACTAAATTCTGGAGGTATGCTGCATCAATAATGCAGGTCCCACTTCTACAAATCCAATTAATGAGAACAATAAATGAAAACTTAGTCTCTCAAAGTTCACACAGAATGCATCCTCCTGAACATTCTGTATCTTCTTCAGTTGTCTTCCTCTTTCCAAAATGCCTGCTCAGTCGTTTTTTGGTGTCAAAAATATTCACTAAACATGCCATGTATCTTTATAGATTGATGGTGCTTTTTAGAGAATGTGGAGCTTTCTTGCCAGAGCCTGGCACTTCTTTCTTAGTTGGCACTTCGCTCTCACCCTTTCAAATGGCACTTGGCTCTCCTGTTTCTGTTCAATTGTCTCTTTGTTATATGACACATCACATTGTTGTAATATGATTGGTTTCAGGTTGTCAGCACCATCAGATTTGAATTGAATTGTGCCTTTTTAAATTAATTGGCTGAATTTAAACAGTTGTCTGGGTAAAAATGCTGCTAACTGAATGGCTTTTTGATACTTATACCAATTCGAGCACCTGCAGCTGCTGCCCACAGCCATTAATTTTTAAATCTCCAAACATAACAAGCGCTTTATCTTAAAGGTATATCGCAACGCTTTCCCCCAGTTAATAATTTTACCTTAATTTTACACCAGCTTTGTGACCCCACCTCCCTTAAGAAAAAACTGAACCATCATAATGAAAAGATGGCTTTGTTTCTTTTACTCTCATCTAAATCTTAATGCCATTATTGTGAGATACAAAGGTCATAAAAAAACTATGCCTTTCACTCTAATTCTGCATACGTGTATAACATTGGACTGTACCAGTTCTATCTTATCTACATTTTCTTTTAACCCCGCGATAATGCATCTGCAATAACATTTTTATGACCCGCAACATGTACAATTTGTAAATTAAAAGAATGTAACATAAGGCTGCAACAAAATAGTCTCTCATTTTTGTCTTTTAAATCTTTCCAAAAAGGTGAGAGGATTGTGGTCCTTGTACACAATCGTCTCCGTAACGTTGTTTGTAAAATAAACTTTAAAATCTTGTAAGGCCAGTACCAAAATTAGTAACTCTTCAGTGGGGGAGTATTTTCTCTGGTGGAAATAGAGTTTCTTTGAAAAATAACCAATTAGCCTTTCGAGTCTGCCATCATCTTCCTGCATCAACACAGCTCCAACCGCTACATCTCTGGCGTCAAGCGCAACTTTAAAGGGTTTGTTGAAATTTGGTGTGGCTAAATCTGGTTCAGTGGTTAACATGGCTTTTAAATTCTCAAATGCCTCCTGAAATTTGTCCACTGAAATTTCATGTTCTTCTTTAGCAAATCTGTCAGCAGTGCCACCATGCTACTTAGGTTTGGTACAAACTTCCAGGAGAACCTGCTTAGTCCCAAAAATTACAAACACCTCTTTCTTCAAGGATAGTCTTGGAAATTCTTCAATGGCCTTTGTCTTCAAGTTCCTTGGGGTTATCCTTCCATGTCTGATGTTATCTCTGCCTTCACGAATTCCATTTTCTGTAAATTTAGGACCAGTCTTTCTTTCCATAATCTTTCAAAGTGTTCTGCCAAATGCACCATGTGATCTTTCCATGAGTGGCTAATGATCAATAAATCATCAAGATAGATGGCACAATTAGTCAGTCCTGCCACAACTCTGTTCATAAGTCTTTGAAATGTGGCTGGTGCGTTCTTCATTTCAAAGGGCATTACTTTAAACTGATATAGCCCATTTGGGGTTATAAATGCAGAAACCTTTCGCTTTCTCCGACAAAGGTACTTATGAAGCTGAAGTCGACACCTCTCTGATAATTAAAACTGAGACACCCAGAAAAGTTCGCTCCCTTTACACTCTTTCACCGCATCCTTTTTCCCAGTGCCTTTCTTCAACCACCAGTGCTATGACTTTGTATCCCTCCTTAATACAGTGAAAACACCTGAGGCCTCTCACCTTCTTTTCACCCTGCTGGGTTTCTTTTTTCACCTGTGGTAAACTATTCCCAGTGTGATCTTCTACTTGTTTTTCACTGAAGAATCTCCCTGTTTCCTAATTTTTATCCCGCACAGAATGAAATTGTTGACTGAGGCTAAATTTCGATTTATGCACTAATGCGTATTCATCTGCCATCTTTCCAGCTATTCTCACTGTTTGAACGTTCTGTTCTTCAATATAAGATCTTTTCATTTCTAGAAGTTGGCTTTTACACTCCTCCAGTAGAATAATATCTAAGATTCTCATATATCTTATCTATCATTAATGCTCTCACCCATCTATTGAAGCTGCATACTCGACATAAGTCTGACCTGATTTCTTATATTTCTGAACTTTTGTCTATATGCTTTGGGTATCAGTTCGTAGGCACTCAATATAGTTTGTCTAAAATAGAGTCATGGAGTTCTACAGCATGGAGACACTCCCTTCAGCCCAAACTGGTCCATCCACATTAACCCCATTTCCCTGCATTTGGCCCAGCACTTCTACACGTGTCATTTACTGTGTCAGTTGCTCCCAATGTGATCTCTTCTACATTGTGGAGACAGGACGCCTACTCTGAGTGCTTCAGAGAACATCTCCAAGAACCCGTACCAACCACCCCACCACCCCATGGCCGAACGCTTCAAATTCCCCATCCCACTCCTCCAAGGACATGCAGGTCCTAGGCCTCCTCCATAGTCACTCCCTAACCACCCGATGCCTGGAGGAAGATCATCTCATCTTCTGCCTCAGGACCCTCCAACCCCGTGGCATCAATGTGGATTTCACCAGTTTCCTTGTTACCCCATCCCTCACCTTATCCCAGTTCCAACCTTCTCAGCTCAGCACCACCCCCATGATCTGTCCTACCTGTCCATCTTCGTTCCCACCTATCTGCACCATTTTCCAGTCCAACTTATCACCATTACCCCCACCTCCATCCACCTATTGCACGGTCAGCTACCTCCCCTCCCAGCCTCATTCCTGATGAAGGGCTTTTGCCCAAAACGTCAATTTTCCTGCTCTGCAGATGCTGCCTGACTTGTGCTTTTCCAGCACCACACTCTAGACTCTCATCTCCATCATCTGCAGTCCTCACTTCTGCTATATTCTTCTAAACCTTTCCTATCTATGTATTTGTCCAAATGCCTTTTAAATGTTGTTAATGTACATGCCTTAGCCACTTCCACTGGCAGCTTATTCCATATGCATACCACCCTCTGTGTAAAAAAAAAAGTTGCTCCTCAAGTTCCCTTCTATTATTTCCCCTCTAACCTTAAACTCATGCCTTCTAGTCCTTGATTCCCCAAACTGTGGGAAAAAGACTGAATGTACTCACCCTCTCCACGCCTTTTATGATCATATACACTTCAGTTAGATCCCCACTCAGTCTCCTATGCTCTAAATAAAAAACATCCTAGCTTTCCAACCTCCCCCTATAACTCCGTTCCTAGAGTCCTGGCAACATCTTTGCAAATTTCTTCTGCACTCTTTTCAGTTTAATAACATCCTTCGTATAACAAGGTGACCAAAACTGAATGCAATACTCTCAAGTATGGCATCACTAACATCCTGTACAACTGCAATATAATTTCCCAAATTTTATACTCAATAACCTGACTGATGAAGGCCAGTGTGCTAAAAACCACCTTCACTGCCCTGACTTGCTGTGACTCCACTTTTAGAGAACCATGCACCTGAACCCCAAGGTGAACTACACTCCTTGAGGCCCTACCAAACACAATGAAACTCTTACCTTAATTTGGCTTTCCAAAACGTAACACCTCTCATACTTACATTAAACTCCGTTGGCCATTTCTCAGCCCATTTCCCCAGCCGATCAATGTCCTGCTACAATTTCTGACAACCTTCCTCATGACACCGCCTATTTTAGTGTCATCTGCAAACTTACTAAGCAATGGGCCCTGAGGTACACCACTAGTCACAGGTCTCCAGTCTGACAAGCATCTTTCCACTATTCCCTTCTGCTTCCTAGCATCAAGCCAAATGTGTATCCAATTTGCTAGCTCCCCCTGGATTCCATGCAATCTAACCTTCCAGAGCAGTGTGGAACCTTATCAAGAGCCTTACTGAAATCCATATACACTAGTCTACTGCCCATCCCACATCAATCTTACTGGACACCTCATCAAAGAACTCTAACATATTTGTGAGGCATGATCTCCCAAGCACAAAGCCATTCTGACTGCCTAATCAAACCCTGTTTTTCCAACTGCATGTATATCTTAGAATCTTAATAATCTCTTGATACCTCATCTGACAGCGTTGCAAACACCTCACTAGCCCTGCTTACCAACTTGGTCTGAATTAGCATTACCCACACAGCCTCAGGACTATTCAGCTGCCTGGCCAGTTTCTCAAAAGAAATGAAAAAGGCTTTTGCACCTTTTTCAGTGAATTTTGGTAATGTCTGGACATATTTGGACATCCCTACCAGGCTGTTGGCTATAATGGGTTTGCTCATCATCACCTTCCTGTGCTTTTACTTCTGTCATTTGAAGACTTTTTGCTTCAAGTTCCAACTTCATCTTTTCCAATTCAGTTAAAAATTGCACAATGCCAGATTATAGTCCAACTGACTTATTTGGAAGCACTAGCTTTCGGAGCGCTGCTCCTTCATCAGATCCTGATGAAGTGCTTCCAAATAAACCTGTTGGACTATAACCTGGGGTTGTGTTTTTTTAACTTTGGCCACTCCAGTCCAACATTGGCTTCTCCACATCATGTTTTCCAACTCAAACATTCCTTGCCTTTCTCTGTCTTCTAACTCTAATTGTCTCATTTGCAATTTAAATTTTTCCAGCTCAATTGCACTTGGGTGTTTCTCTGATATACCTAAGTGTTTGACTAACTCCATTACAATTTCAGCTTTCTTGTTATCTCTACTTAAATTCAATTTTAGCCTGTCCAAAGCACCCAGAAAACATTGTGTCACCTCATAATCTGATAAGAGTGTGAAATATGGTATAATCTGACCTCTCGTCCTCCAATCTGTTATAAAGGAGTGGTTAAATGAAATACAATCCTTTCACCGGCTTAATAATTAACAAGTAACAATTCATTTATCTTACTCCAACAGGGGCCAAATTAATAACTAACAAACAGAATAAATCTCTTCTGTTACCTATTCCCTTCCTGAACTAAATTCTATTAAGTACGATGTATCAATAACACAGGTCCCACTTATATAAATCCAATTAATAAGAACAATAAATTGAAACTTAGTCTCTCAAAGTTCACACAGGATACATCCTCCTGAACTTTCTGAATCTTTTTCTGTCGTTTTCCTCTTTCCAAAATTCCTTCTCCGTTGTTTTCTGGTGTCAAGAATGTTTGCGAAACTTACCGTGTATCTTTATAGACAGAAGACACTTTGCTCTCACTCCTTCAGATGGCATTTAGCTCTCCTTTCTGTCCAATTGCCCCTTTTGTTATATACCCCCCCCCCATGATATATCAAATTCTCGTGATATAGTTGGTTTCAGGTTGGCAATTTAATTGTTCCTTAGTCTCCAAGTACCTTTTTAAATTAAACTGCCTGAATGTAAGCAGTTGTCTGGGTAAAACTGCTGCTTGGGCCTGCTAACTGAATGGCATTTTGACACATTATATCAATTCGAGCACCTGTAGCTGCTGCCCACAGACATTAATTTTTAAATCTCTAAGCATGTCAAGCACTTTATCTTAAAGGGATATCACAATGCTTTTCCCCCCATTTTACAATTTTTTACACACCAACTTCGTGACGATATCTGTAGAAATGTTTGCAGTTCAGTTTTATTTTATAGGTAGGTTGCATTCCTATTCCATTCTTCGTTTCTCATCAGTTGCTTGTACCTCCTTTGTTTTTATAAAACTTCACAGTCTCCAGATTTATTTCTGTTTATTACCAATTTATAAGCCTTATTTATATAATCCTTAAATTTTGTCAAACATGGCTAACTAACATTTTTGAGTTTTTGCACCTTGAAGGAATGTATAGTTGCTAAAAGCCATGTGATTGCTCTTTTTTTAAAAAGCCCATTATCGATGTACAACCTGCCTTTTCATGTATTTTCCCAATCCAGTTTAGCTAGTTTGTGCCTTATGCTGTCATAGCTATGAACAAGGGTAAGTCAGGATCTTGTGGGATGGTACTAAATTGGGAAGGGCAAATTAGGTCAGTATTATGCAGGAACTAGAGTGTGTTTATTGGGAGGAACAATTATCGGTAAAGTCAGTGTTTGATAAGTGGGAACTGTTTAAAGACCTGCTGGTCAGAGTTCAAGACTGGAAAGTTCAATTAAGGAGGAAGGACAAGGATGGCACAGTAAGGGACCCTTGGAGGTTTTGAATTTAGTCAACAGGGAAAAAAGAAACACATGCAAGAGTTAGGAAGCTAAAATTGGACAGGGTCCGTGAGGAATATAAAGAAAGCAGGAAATAACTCAAGCAGGGAATTAGGAGAGCACGAAAGGACTATGAAGTGACCTTGGCAAGTAGGATTTAAGAGAATCCCACGGCATTCTATAGATACATTATAAACAAGAGGATAACTAGGGAGAAGGTAAGGGAAGGAACTTGTGCTTGGAGGGTGAGATCCAAAATGAGTGCTTTACATGCATTCACCCAGGAGATGAGTGCGTGATTTATGCAGAGCATACTAATATGCAGGCCGTTTTGAGATCAGGAAAGAAGTGATGTTGGATCTCTTGAAGAGCATTAAGATAGATAAGTGCTCAGGTCCTGATGTTATCTATCCAGGTTATTGAGAGAGGCAAGAAAGGAGATTGCTGAGTAGCTAATTTTGTTCCTCTGTTTAAGAAAGGAAAGAGGGATAATCCAGGAAACTATAAACTAGTGAGTCTCACGTTGGTGGTTGGGAAGTGATTGGAGCAAATTCTTAGATGTAGGATTTATATGCATTTGGAAAAACATGGCCTAATTAGGGACAGTCAGCATGGCATTGTGAAGAGTAGGTCATGTCTTGTTAACTTGATTGTCTTTTCCTCAAAAAAATTCAATGAGTATAGAGTAGTGGATGTTGTTTACCTGAATTTTAGTCAGGCTTTTGACAAGGTCCCTCGTAGTAGCTTTATCCAGAAGTTTACAATGCATTGGACCCACAGTGACTTGGCCATTGGGATTCAGAATTGGCTTGCCAATAGAAGACAGACGGTAATGGCAGAAGGTTATTTTTCAGGCTGGAGGTCCATGATTAGTGGTGTTCCACAGGAACCTCTGCTGTTTGTGATATATATAAATGACTTCGATGGAAACATAGATGGGTGAGTTAATAAGTTTGCAGACGATACAAAGATTGGTGAAGTTATGGATCATGTAGAATATTGTCAAAGGATGCAGTGGGATATAGACCAGCTGCAGGTATGGGTGGAGAAATGGCAGGTGGAGTTTAATCTGGGTAAGTGTGAGGTGCTGCACTTTGGGAGATCAAGTGGTAAGGGAAAGTATACAATTAATGGCAGGTCCCTGAACAACATTGAGGTACAGAAGGATCTTGGGGTTCATAGCTCCCTGAAAGTGGCCACACAAGCGAATAGTGTGGTAAAGAAGTCATATGGCATGCTTGTCTTTCTTGGTCAGGGAATTCAATACAAGAGTCAGGATGTCCTGTTAAAACTTTATAAGACTTTGGTAAGGCCAGACCTAGAGTATTGTATTTCGCTCTGGTCGCCAAATTGCAGGAAGAATGTAGAGAAAAACTCAGGTTGTTTTCTTTTGAGTTGTGGAAGCTGAGGGGAAATATGATAGAAGTTTATAAAATTGAGATCCAAAGATAGGGTTGATAGTCAGAATTTTGTTTTCCAGAGATGAGATGTCTAATACATCTAATACAGAGGAGGCATGCAATTAAGGTGAGAGGGGAGCAGTTCAAAGGAAACGTGAGGGGCAAGTTTTTCTACGAGTGTGGTACGAGTCTGGAAAGCACTGCCTGGGTGGATTGGAGGCAGATACAATGAAGGCATTTAAGGGACTTTTAAATAAGCACATGAATGTGCAAGGAATGGAGGGATTTGGACCATTGGCTGGCAAAAGGGATTTGTTTCATTTGGTGTCATGTCCAGCACAACATCAAGGGCCAAAGGTCCCATTCCTGTGCCATACAGTTCCATGTTCATAATTTCAAAACACCCTTGCTTCAGATTGAATTCCCTCACTTTCAAGAAAAGTGTAAAATTCTGTCATGTTATGTCTCCAGTTCGTAAAGGTTCATTTTCAACAACATTGTTAATTAGCCCTTTTCATTACATCATACTGGATCTAAAGTAGCTTGCCCTCTAGTTGGCTCCTCAATGTGTTGCTGCGTAATATTTGAGGAACTCATCCTCCACAGCTTTGGATTTACCCAGTCTACAAGCAGGTTGAATTCACCCATGATAACTATTTGCCCATGGTACTTGCTTCTCTCATCTCCTTATTAATGCCCTTACACTGCCGCTACAGTTTGGTGACCAAATCAATGTCTGAAGCAATGAAAATAGAAAATGCTGGGGAGACTCAGCAGGTTTGACAGCATCTGTGGAGAGAGAAACAAAGTTAATGTCTGAGTTTGATATGACTTCTTTCGTGGTCCTTGCTGTTTTTAGCTCCACCAAAACAGATTCCAGAAATTGTTCTTCCAAACTGAGATCCTGTCACTGATGCATTGATCCCATCTCATTTATTCGGTGCAATTCCTTCTTTTCCTTCTTGTCTATCATACCTAAGCATTGAAAATCCATAAGCATTCAGTTCCTAATTGTGGTCACCAGATAGCCATGTCTCTGTAATGGCAATTATATCATAACCATTTGTCTCTACTTGTGCCTTTAAATCAACTCTTATTGAGATGCTGCGTGCATTCCAGTAGAGAATCCTTAACTTTATCTTCTGCATTCTGCATTTGAGACATGCTGGATGCTCAACTTTGTTTCCCCTGTCTTCTAGTTCCTTTAGGTTTTCTCCTTCCATTTGGGTTACCTGTCAAGTTCCTATCCCTTTAACAAGGGCTTCTGTCCGAAACGTCGATTCTCCTGCTCCTCGGATGCTGCCTGGCCTGCTGTTTTTTTTTCCAGCACCACATTTTTCAACTATCCCCTTTAACACGTTAGCTTAAATCCACTCCAATACCACTAGCAAATCTTCCTGTGAGGATATCAGCCCCAGTCCTGTTAGGAATGTAACCTGTTCACTTGTGCAGGTCCACCAGCCCCATAATTGATCCCAATTTTTCAGAAATCTGACCTTCCCTTCTACACCAGTTATCCAATCAAACATTTAACCAATTGATCCTCTTGTTCTTATGCTCACTAGCATGCGGTACCGGGACTAATCTTAACACCACTGCTCCAGGGGTCCTGCATTTGAATTTTCTCCTTAACTCCCCAAAATCTACTTCCAGCACTTCATCCCTTTTCCTACCAATGTCCGTGTTATCACTATGAAAGATGACTTCTGCCAGATTCTACTACCCTAGAAGGGAGTTCTGAAGCCATTCTGTAATGTCATTGACCCTAGCAGCAGGGGGGCAGCACGCCCATCCTGAAGTTGCGTTTAATGCAGCAGAAAATACCTGATTGTGGAATCCCCTATCAAAGATGCCTTTCCGGTTTTTTTCTCCCCTTCTGTACACCAAGATGCCTTTGGTGACATGGATTTGTCTTTGGTGCACTCACTTGAGGAAGCATGCCTTCACTAATTTCCAAAGGAGAATACTGATTAGCAAGCACAGTAGACATTTTTGGATTGCATGGTAGTCCCCATTCCCTTTCTGCTAGTATGCTTATTAATTGTGACATGACCACATCTTGCTATCTACATGGTTTCTCTTCCTTGTGAATGCCCAGTAGAGAGTCTAGCTACTGTATAAATTCCAAAACACAGTTCAAACCTGTGTAGCCAGTGACAATGTTTGGGGACATATTTATTTCTGTACATTGTCGAATGTGCACTCCACTTGGTCGAGGTGATTTGCCATTCTGTAACTCTGAAATTTGTTTGTCACACTTAGAATAAGTATAAACTTACTCTGAAATCTTAACTTCAGTTGCATTTACTTTATTTTCCTTTGATTTTACTTTGTAATTTTATTTTACTTTGGCTTAAGTTTGGAAATGCTCCTTACTGAAATCTAAAAGTCTGCCTCTTTATAAATTATATGTTTCTCGTTTTAAACTATTTAGACTCCGTAACAGTAGCTTCTTAATAACAATAATCTTATGGATTTCTAGTGATAGCTCTCTTGAATCTTTGCCCCACACTGTCTCTTTTGGGTCCATTTGTCTCCCCTCCCAGGACATGAGTGAAAGTCCTAAGCCTTGCCCTCTCTCTTATGCTGCCCAAGTCAACGTATTTCCCATAGGTACCAATGTCTCCCAACCTGGATTGTGAACTTAAATGGGAAGTCCCTTATTGTGAAAAGGTGACACCTTTTTCTAAAAAGTCCCCCATGGGGGGAGAAACATCCTCTCAACCTCTACCAGGTCAACATCCTTCGGAACCTTCTCCACCTCAGTACAATGGCCTCTAATTATTTTAAACTCCAAAGAGGCTTAGCCTTTCCTCATGGAATAAACACTCCGACACAGTAATCTAAACCTGACTATTCTGGCCCTTTCCCACCTGACCTGCCATTATCCACTTCATAAACTAAAACTTACCACGAGCGTTGTCGCTAATGCCTTTACTTACATTGAATCCCTGTCACTTTTCAGTCTACATTGGCTCCCCCTTGAACAATTCCTTAAAATTCTTACCTTTTTTTACTAAATTCCTCGATTGGCCTCACTCCTCCCTAACTGTGCAATCTTCTCCAACTCCATAACACTCAAAAATATCTGTACTCTTGCAATTTAGTCTTTTGCATGTCTTTGCCATAGATAACCTAGCTATCAGCAACTTCAACTTCCCTGTGAAGAGCGCACACAGCCCCTCCCTCAAAGCCCCTGTGTTCCTCTTTTAATGCGCTAATTTAAACCTAACTCTATGATCTCTGTGTTCCAGTCTCTCATATTACTGCTGTTGAAGAACCTTGGGATGTTTTTGTGTAGTGAATGTTTATGGAGGTGGTGGCAACAATTGCCTTCAGTTTCAATGAGTGCTGTTTTTCCCTGCTAGGTATAATTGGCGACCATCAGATACATCGGGTGAAGGAAACAGTGGACTCTAAACATGGGCGTGGCAGGGGAGCTGAGGACAGCCGCTTTTACCCTGTTAACATGGGTCAGTCATTTCAATTGGAACGTAGGTTACTGTTCTAACCTTTCATCTAAGCCCAGAAGGCTCTTAGATTATCAGTAGTTACCAGTTTATGCTTTGGGATCAATCTCAATTCAATGTTAGAACGTTTTCTATCTACCAATTACTTCTGAAATCATGAGTCCTATTCCTTCTGGAGAACACTTGTTGAAAGTACTGGCTCTCTCTCGTGCACAGTTGCTAAAAGTGCTGTCTCTCACTGGGAGTGGGGATCAGCTCTATCAGTACTGACTGTGGTTAGTATACTCCTGTCATATCCATTACTGGACCACTGTAATAAAACAGACCTGTTCAATAGTCTGGTGTTACATAACCCAGTCAACAGTACTCACTTGTGTCGCAGCAGTCTTACCAGATCATAGACAGCTCTCTAATAAGAGAGCGATGACTAATGTAAATTAACCTGAGGCCCACCATAGCTCAAGCAAGGGGAGACATTGAGTCCTTCATGGTAACATCAGCCAGTGATGGGATTTGAACCCACACTGTTGGCGTCTCACTGCTTCGCATACCAACTACCCAACCAACTGAGCTAGAATAGAGCAGGCTAAAAGGGCATTTGATCAAGTTATCAAGGTCGAGTTAATGAAAGGAAACTGGGGTTCTCATGATGTGATGGTTGATAACACATTCGCATGTTGAGATTTGGAAGACACCGCATGATGGATCTAGATTTGGTATAAGCCTTTAAAAGAGAATTGAGTAAGTGAAGAAGATAGTGATTTTCAGGAAAGGAGGAATGAGTGGGGCTGATGTTATTGCTTTTCAAAAAAAGCCAACACTGAATCAAAGGGTTGTATGGTCTTCTGTGTGAAATGCTACAGGGTGTTTTCCGGTTGGATATTATGCACCCTTCGCTGAATTTTATGTACTGCATCCTTCTCCACTTGCTGTAATACAAGAGCTGAACAAACCTCTCAGCCTTTTATTGTTGGTAGGGAAGTGCCCAACTGGCTGGCATCACTATGAGGGGACAGCGAGCTGTTACAGAGTGTATTTAAACAGCGAGAACTATTGGGATGCTGTCCAGATGTGTCAGCAAGTGAATGGATCACTGGCCACCTTCACGACTGATCAGGAGTTACGGTTCATCCTGGCTGAAGAGTGGGACCTGGAGGAGCGGCCAGTGAGCCGCAAGGACCAGCGCAGGTGAGACTCTGGGCAAAAGAAAGTAGAAAGATTTTTTTTAAAAAACAGTTTTGGGGAGGTGGATAGAGAGAAGAGGAACTTGCAAGGGGTAGGGCGAGGTGGGAGGACAGCGGGCATGGAGAGCAGACGTGGTGTTGGGAGTGGAGTGGGTTAAAGAAGTGTGATGCAAAGGGCAGCTGCGAGCCAGGGAGCATGGTGGTGAAGAGGAATGGGGCTCAAGTTAGAGGTTGGCAGGATATTATTAGAGTAGAATGAGTAAGAGGCAAAGTGAAAATGAATGGGATGGGACTTCAGGCTGAATGGCATGGGGTTGGTTCCAAACGTTGATGCTCCTATGAGTTACAACAGAGTCGCTGGGTCATCACAACAGAGTGAGGTCCTTTGGCTCAACAAGTTAATATAGGTTATCCATGGGGCGGTCCATTCTGCCTAACCTGTCCCTGTCTATTCTGCTAACCTATCTGTGTCATGATGCAGTTGATTGGTATCAACCTAATTATTTGTCATCCCAAGCTTGGTTTATAAGCATTCTGCATTCTAACATCTAACTTAATGATTCAGAGCAAAAAAAGTACAAAATGCATCTTCTCACTGACCCTTGAGGACCATCACTGTTGACCACGTTCTGCGCTGAAAGTCTATCTTTGCATGCTGTTGTGTGTCCTTAAACCCATATTTTATCCAAGCTATCATTGAGCCTCCCATTCCTTGAACCTTGGTTTATTATTAGTATTAGCATGTGCTATAAATGGAGATAATTAATTAATTATCTGTTTGCTGAATGGTTTATTTTCCAGATTCTGGGTTGGCTATCAATACATGGTAACCAACCGAAGTCACACCTCCCTCCAGGGGCAATGGGAAGTAGCCTACAAGAGCAGTGAGTATGCAGGATGCCAAATTCTTCTTTGTTCATAATATCTTTGTCTGATCTGATACTCCTTATGTGGCAACAAACCCCTCCCTGGTTCTCCCACCCTGCACCCATCCTCTGCATCCTATTTTTGTTTATAAAGGCACATTGTATTTCACTGCTTTTTCCTTCTGTAGGTTCCTCAGAAGTTTTTCTTCCCCCAGAGAAGGTGACATTCTTTGGGATGACTATCTCCGAACAGGAGAACGTGTTATGTGCTCAGCTGCAATGCTCCCACTTGCCCAGCCTACGGCACCGTGGATTGCACAGCTGGTATGCAGAGAACTGCAATGAGAAGTCAGCATTTCTTTGTAAGAGAAGTGAGTACACGCTTGGAAATATCTGCATATCGATAACTGTCGGCTCACCAACTGCTCCCAAAATCCTGAAGATCATGAAACAAATCTAGGGAATATGATTGACAGTATTGTGTTTTGGAAAGGTGCAACTACAAGAAAGGCCACGAGACCACATCTCTCCCTTTTGATTTCAAAGTGCAAATTCAGTTTGTCCTGACTCCCCCTGTAGGCTGAGTCACCTTGATGGTGTTGAGAAAATTTTTATTTTTGTTTCATCTGACGCTGCAGGCTGAGCTAGACTCCAATGCACATCCTGATACTAGTGAAGTACAAGATCAGTGTGGCTCAGTTTCTAGATTGGGGGCAAGGGACTTGTTTATTCTGGGTCAGTGTTGCTAAATCCATCACTGGTGATGTTGATCCGAGGTAAGTGACACATTACCTCACCATTTAATCTAATAGTGTGCAATCAGACTGAATAGAGGGGTGAGCAGTGGGTGCTTGAGGAATCTAAATGTTCTATGACCTCTTTCGAGGATCAGTCTTACTCTGAAGACACTGATCCAGTGCCTTGCCAATGAAGAAGCAAGTGATCAAATAATAGCAGATAGGTTTGTAGTATTGGGGGTTTCATTATCAGAGTCACAGTTAGATTTTCTTGTAAATCCTATGCAGGGAGGTGTTGGTGTCCTGCCTTCTAGGAACATGAGTGAGGATCTGATGTCCCAGTTGAACAATGTGAGAGAACACTTGTGTAGCAATTGTTAGGATTAGCTTTATTGTCACATGTACTTGCATGAGTATAGTGAAAAGTTTACAAGTTGCCACTTAAGACACCATCTTAGGTATAAAGATACCTAAATACAGATTCTTAAGTACAAATTCTTAGGGAAAGCTTAGAAAAATAAAGTAATAAAAAGTCCAGCATTACAGACCTTTGCACAATCTTGAGTACAAAAGTAGAAAATCATAGGAATAAATTAGATAGATAAAGAAGTAAAAAGTTATCTAACAAGTTGGTGGCAGACTAGGACTCCACAGCCGGAGCTCATCTGCTCCATAGGCTTTTTTTTCTCTTTTTGTGTTTTGTTTCTCCCTCTTCCTTCTTACCTCACATGCCTTGAGTGAAGTCATTGTGGACTCCCGGCCACAGCACAGACTCCAATACAATTGTTAGGATTAGATGTGATGTCTGGCATGGAGATTCTCAAATAAGCAAGGAGGAAGCAACATTGGGTGTGGGAAGACAGGAAGAATATGATGAGTTCACAGAAAGACATTTTATGAAAGAGCAAACAAGGGAAGTTAAACACCCTAGATTTGACTTAAAAAGAGGCCAGCCAAACCTCCAAAGGTGTTGAATCAGAAAGACAGGAGAGACTTTCATACAGTAATCAGAATGTGACCATATTTAACACTGCAAGGATCGGACAGCTTGCTCAAGTTTAAACAAAATTACTAAATTTTGAGAGAGAGAACTTGAAGCATTTGAAGTTGGTGACTGGAAGTATGATTTGTTTTGACAGTGTGCAGGGCCATTGTGTCTACTTGATGTGCAACACAAAATGGAAATTGCATCAAAGTAAATAGTGTTTTTTGCGCATGTTATTTTGAGCGTGATCAGTTTTTAATCTAATTCATGGCTTTTTAAATCATCCTTCGGCCTTTCCTTGTTTTAGCGCTTAGATCAGCTCCCGCAATCTCTGTATTGTGACTGTGTAATTGCCTGAGAAGACTGGGTTGACTGCTGGGAACTCGATATCCAGCTAATTGAAGTTGTGGGATCGTGGAATTCTCCAAACATCTTGCACAGCTCTCACAGCTTTCATGGATGAGAGGAACATGGAGTTCTGCTGAATAAAGAGATTTAACTGACACGGTTACAACCTCGTTTTCAGTAACTTGCATCTCACTAATGTCTGTCTTCTAGGTCAAACCTGTGTGGATATAAAAGACAACGTGGTGGACGAGGGCAAGTATTTCACTCCAAAGGGGAATGATCCATGTTTGAGCTGCACCTGCCATAATGGCGAACCAGAAATGTGTGTGGCAGCTCTATGTGAGCGGCCTCAGGGCTGTAAACACTACGAGAAGGACCCGAAGGAATGCTGCAAGTTCACCTGCCTGGACCCAGGTAAAGCAGGTCAGGGGCAACACTTTCCTGTCCCGCGCTCCATTGTTCAAACGCGTAGACGTGATGGGTGAGTGAATGCAGGTCCTCGAGTGCAGCAGGGAAACACTGACTGGGGTTAAGAGCCTGAAGATTGGTGGACAGGAAGGAGACAGTGAGGTGAGCAACTACACATTCTTTGAGCTTTGAAGTGGTACGAATCCCCAGGTGGGGTTTGCCATGTGCCAGAATCTTATTTATAAACTGGAAGAAGCAGATATGTTCAGTGGAGGTGGGAGAATGTCCTTTCAAAACAGATATCAAAGATCTTGCGTATGAAAAGGAAATGGCCTGCAATGTATTAACTGTAGCTCCTTTTGAGTTTTTGGCTTTAGTCATGAAATTGCAGCAATTTGTTACACATAAGACACCGAGGTGGGTAGAAAGTCAGTTGTGCTTCAAACACCATTAATAAGACAGATGATCTAGTCATTATCACATTGCTGTTCTTGGGATCTTGCTTTGTGCAGATTAAATACGAGGTTTTCCAACATTATGCCAGTGGTGACAGCTTGCAAATGTTTGACTGTGGAAAGTATTTGGAAGTCTTAAAATCAGGGAAGGTGTTGTATAAATGCAAGGTTCTGTTTGAATCCAAGCACACTCATAATCTAAGTGTTATGGTCATTCCTTCCCAGCTCCAATCACATTGCAGGTGGCACTTCAGCCTATGTTTTCCTGTTCTGTATTGTGGAATGAGAATTCCAAACCAAGGCATTGCTGGATCAGGTACCATTGTAGGTCAGTGAGTTACAAGGGTTGATGGGTGAAGGGGTCTCGATGCAAGGCAAGTCATGTTCAGCAGAGTTTTGGATGATCTCCACTCCCTGCAGGTCTCCTGCTCTTGTCCTTTTCGATGGTAGATGTTATGAGTTTGATAAGTGTTGACAATGGAACCTTAATCAGTTACATTGGTGCATCTTGGTATTGTTATAAAGCGGAGGTTGACACCCTCTGAGAACGAAAACTGAAACTCCCAAAGAGCGCCTAATCCTATAATCTGTAAAAGAGTGTGAAACCTGCTTTTCAGCAACTTCTAATGATTAACAAAATAAACCCTTGATACTCACTCTAAACTCAACAAGTAACAATTTATTTATCTAACTCTTAACAGTGAACAATTCAACTAAACTATTGATAAACAATAAATCCCTTGTAACTATAAACTATTCCTGAATAAAGCAAGATTTTAATGGTGTGCTATTCCAAGAAATATACATCATACTCACATGGAAAAAAATAGAATTTAGTCTCTCGAAATTACGGCCAGATTATGTGTCTTCTGGAATATTCTGTGCCTTCTCAATCGATTCTTGTATCAGGAATGCCTTCTCTGTCATTGGTACCATTGTTATTTAGATAGTGCTTTCTGTAGTACATAAATGAGATTGTGAGAGTCAGCAATTCTCTCTCGAGCTGAGGGCTGTTAGCTCTGGCAGATGGGCACTTTGCTTTGGGGTCATTGTCCAAGTGTCCCTTTCTTTCATACCCTTGATGACATATCAATATTTCCTAGAATATGATTGGCCCTACATTGTCAAAACTATTAGATTTAAATTTAATAGGCTCTTGGTATCTAAGTACCTGGTTCAAATTGATTGGCTCAATTTTAAAGGTTGTTATTTGGTTAAAAACTGCTGCTTGACCTGTTAAGTGTATGGCCTTTAGATGCAAATGTTTCAACTTGGGTGCTCTCTGTGTACTTGCACACTTTTAAGATGCTGTTCACAGACATCCATTTTAAATCTCCAAACACAGAAAAAGTGCATGATCTTTTAAAGGGACATGTAATGCTTTCCTCTGTAGTATTTTAGAATTTTGTGTTTGTAAAATTGTAACTTCCAACTTCCAACCTCCAATCTGCAATCACTCTGTCCAACTTTGCAACAGTACACACTGTTGTTATTCATCAAACTTCTTGAATATTAATATTCTTAAGAGCTGCATTCATCTGGGCAAGTGAGGAGGATTCCATCACTCACCTTGAATTGTTGCTTAGTAGATGGGTAGACAGAAGCTGAGGTAGTCACTGCAGAATTCCTCACCTCTGACCTACTCTTGTAGCTACAGTATTTATATGCTGGTTTAGTTCTGTTTCTGGTCAATGGTTTCCTGAAGGCTTTTAACAATAGTGATTCAGCAGCAGTAATGCAGAGGCAGTAAATGTCAAGGGCAGTGGTTATATTCTCACTTGCTGGAGATGGCTGTTGTCTAGCATTTGTGCAGCGTGGATGTTTCTTGCCACTTATCAGCTCAAGCCTGAGACAGAACCTTGTCCAGGTTTTGTGGCTTATAAACCCAAACTGTATCTAAGGAGTTGAAAATGGTAAAGAACATTGTGCAGTTATCAGCAAATATCTGCACTTTTCACCTTATGATAGAGAGAAGGTAATTGAAGCAGCTAAAGATGTTTGGGCCTAGGACGCTACCCTGAGGACATCCAGTGTTTCTATGAGATTGATATGATTCATCTCCAACAATTACAATCATCTTCCTGTATGACTCCAACCAATGGAGAGGTTCCCTTCAATTCCATATTTGTTAGGGATTCATGATGCCATAGTCTGTAAAAATGCGGTTATGGTAAAGTTGGTCACTTTCACCACCTCTGGAGTTAAGCTAATTTTTTTTTACACGAGGTCAGGAGCCAAATGACCCTGGAGGAAACCAGAGCCTCCGAGAGCATGCATCCATCACTTTGCTAATAGTTTAGAGTAGACTGATAAGGTGTAATTAGCTGGGTTGGATTTGTTTGTGGACCTTTGGAACTTTCCACATTGTCAGGTAGATGTCAGTTTCATAGCTGTACTAGAACAGCTTGGCTGAGGTACAGCCAGATCTGCAGCACAAGTCTTCAGTACTGTTACTGAAATGTTGTCCGGGCTTTTCACCTTTACAGTATCCAATCCCACCTGCTGTTGCTTGATACAATGAGGAGTAAATTGAAATGGCTGAACGCTGATATTTGTGATGCTGTGGACCTCAGGAGGAGGCTGAGACGGATCATTCACTCAATATTTCTGGTTTAGATTGAATGCTTAAGCCTTGTCATTTGCACTGATGTCCTTGACTTTCCTAATATCAATGATGGAGATATTTGTAGAATGTCCGCCTCCTATTATTTCTTTAATTGTCTGCCACTGTTGTGACAGGACTGCAGAGCTTTGAACTGATCTGCTGTGCAGAGTCTCTTAGTCCAGGTCTATCACATGTAGCATCTGCAGCTTAGCATGCAAGTCGTCTTGTGTTGTAGCTTCATCAGGTTGGTGTCTCATTTTTAGCTATGCCTGGTAATGCTTCTGACATGCATCCTTTAATCTGCATTCAGACAAGATCTGTTGCGGCTGTGCTAGACATTGGTGAGGCCATTTATGGGATACTGCGTACAATTCTGGTGACCCTTTTATAAGAAGGATGTTGTTAAATTTAAGGTGCAGGAAAGATTTACAACAATGTTGGCTGGACTAGAGGGATTGAGTTGTAGGGAGAGGCTGAATAGACTGGGGATCTTTTTCCCTGGAGCATCTGAGGCTGAGGGGTGACCTAAAAGAGGATTATAAAATTGAGGGGCATGGAAAGGGTGAGTAGCCAGTGTCTTTTTTCCTAGGGTGGGGTTGTCCAAAACCAGAGGGCATAGGTTTAAGGTGAGAGGGGCAAGATTCAATAAGGACCTGAGAGGTAACTTCTTCACACAGAGGGTAGTGCATGTGTTGAACGATCTACCAGAGGAAGTGGTGGAGGCGGGTACAATTACAACATTTAAAAGGCATGTGGATGGGTATATGAGTAGGAGGCTTTAGAGGGAAATGACCTAAATGCTGGCAAATGGGACTAGGTCACATTTGGATATTTGGTCACCTTGGGACATATTGGACTGAAGGGCCTGTTTCTGTGCTCTATGGCTATGATCTCCCAGCTTGATGGAAATAATAGAGTGGGTAATATATAAGGCTATGAGGTTACAGATTATGATTGAATGTAATTATGCAGCTGATCATCCTCCAGTGTCTCGTGGATACTCAGATTTGAGTTAATAAATTTGTTTTACACAGTGGGACAGCCATATGTTACCATACAGGATAGTCTCGTTTTAAAGTCGGGCATTTGTCTTCACAAGGCTTCTGCAGTGGCTGTGTCACAGATGCTGGCAACTTAAGATCCTTACTTACCTTTGGATCATAAGCAAATTTAGCAACAATGCATTTGTCTCTTCATGCAGTTGTGAAGTCAAAAGCATGTATGTTCACTTTAAAATAGTGTGTTTTCTGAATATTGCAGTAAACTTTAAAGTGCAGGCTGAGCTGCCTGAGTGGAAAGGCTGGGAGATGGGCTGTTCCAAAATAGGAGAAAGTGAGGACTGCGGATGCTGGAGATCAGAGCTGAAAAATGTGTTGCTGGAAAAGCGCAGCAGGTCAGGCAGCATCCAAGGAGCAGGAGAATCGACAAAGAAGGGCTTATGCCCGAAACGTCGATTCTCCTGCTCCTTGAATGCTCGCTGACCTGCTGCGCTTTTCCAGCAACACATTTTTCTGTTCGAAAATAGATACGTGTAGCAATTGGCTGTTAAATGGATACCTGAGTTTTGGTTGCTGTTTAGACAAGAATTCAAATTTAACCAATTAGTTTAAAATATGCCCCGGATACCAGAAGCCAGTGGCATTTGCTTCTGGAAACCAATCCAATTATAAGAATTTAATGTGTCACAGGGAGTATATAAACCCAGGATTTTGAAAATTAGAGGGAGAGCAACTGCCACTGAATAGAGCAACTCTTTAAAAAAAAGTCTTTCTCTTAAAGAAATTAGAAGGTACTCTCTACCAAAAGTTCCTTTTCATGGAAAACATACTTGTAGTAAATAAAAAGGTGACCACCGAGGGAGATCAGCAGTGGGGTGGAGGGGGGGTTGTGGAGGTGATTGAAGACTGCAGAGAAGGCAAAGACTATGTGGTCTTGAAATTAAGTTAATGTAATGTTTAATAAATGTGTTATTGGAACAGCACTTTTTTATAGAGTTGGAGTCAGATATTTAAATAGTTAAGATAAAGGGGGGGGCTCTAATTTGCTAAAAGTTATTGTTTAGTGTTCACTATTAAGAGTTAGGAAAATAAACTTATTTTTTTCATTAAGTAGTGAAAATTTGGATTTCTCTGTCAATTACATTTTAGCAGATTGCGAGGTGAGGTTTTAATTAACTGAGGGATTTTATCTCCACATCATAACAATGCAAGTTATTGCTATGAATTAAAGTAGTTGAGATTTTAGCACTGACCTCAATTAGTGACAGCTCACCTGAGTGTGTCATTGATCCCTACTCTCTGCTTTCTGTTAGCTACCCAATCTTCTGTCAAAGCTACCCAAGCTGCTCCCTACACTGGAGCCTTTCTTGTGTAGTAATTTTTGATAGAGTACCGAAACAAAAGGCTTGTAGAAATCAAAGTACACCATGTTCACAGATTCACTTTTCTCCATGTTGTTACATCTAATTCTTATGGATGTTGTCTTTCTTACTGTGTCACCAAGCATTCCTTCAGGCAATGTTAACACAACTGTGCAATCTTGAGTATTGCTGAAAAAAGATATGTATTGTCAAACTTCTCATCTTGTATTTTGCAATATTATAAGTTCAAGGGCTTTTTAAATTTACTCGGGTAATATAGGTATCGCTGGCTTTTATTTATATTGGACATTTATCCTGCATGGGAGGAGAGTGCTCTGGTTCTTGATTGTTCCATTGGGAACAGTCTGTCTTTATCTACTGTAGATCTGAATCACTGGTAGATCTGAATAGCCACAGCAAATCTCTTAAACTCTACTTTTCCAAGGAGGGTGGCCACAGCTTTTCAAAGCTATGTTCCAGAAGAAACATTTTCAGGAAGTTTTTCTCCGCTCCTTAAAACCTTCCTAAAAGTCGCCGCAAGAACTGGACTCTGCTACAGATTGGGCTGAACTGTGAATTTGTCGGAACTTCTGTACTTCTTATGCACTTTTATATAAAAAGCTCAGAACTCTATTTGATTTGTTTTGTTAACCACTTTTCAACCTGTCTACCAGCTTCAGTGATTTGTGCATGTGTGCCCCAAATTTCTTTGTTCTGCTTTCCCTTTAGAAGTTGGATTTTATTTTGATCAAAATGAATCAGTTTACATTTCTAAATCAATCTTTATCTGCCACATCTCTGCCTGTCTGTGTCCTCTTGACATTTATCACCAGTCTCCCTACAGTTTGCAATACTGCCACGTTTTATGCCATTTTCTAATCTTGAAATTGTGTTTTATATTCCCAAGACTAGGTCATTAATATAGATCAGGAAGAGTAGGGCTAGCCTTTGTGAATCTTACTGTATTCCTCCTTCCAGTCTAAAGAACCCTTGAATCACTAAAACCAAGTTGGGGGATCAGTGATGGTAGAGAATGTGGTTCTGGAAAAGCACAGCAGATCAGGCAGCATCTGTGGAGCAGGAGAATCAATGTTTTAGGCATAAGCCCTTCATCTGGAAGGGCTGAACTTTCATCAGGGGATCAACCATGGTTCAATGAAGAGTGCCGAAGAGCATGTCAGGAGCAACACCATGTGTACTTAAAAATTAGGTGTCAACTTGGTGAAGTGACCAAACAGGAGTATTTGCATGCCACATGGCATAAGCAGCAAGTGATAGACAGAGTCAAATGACCAATGGATCCAGTCTAACCTCCAAAGTCCTGCCATATCCAGTTGTGAATGGAAGTGGACAATTAACTCACTGGTGAAGGCTCCGTAAATATCTTCAGCCACAAGTGTTGAGTGGATGATTCATCTTGATCTCCTTCAGTGTTCCCCGGCATTACAAATACCAGTTTATAGCTAATTCAATTCACTCCACTTGATCTCAAGAAATAGTTGGAAGAACAGGATATTGCAGACAATGGCCTCTGATAACATTCTTGCAATAGTACTGATGACGTGTTCCAGAATTTGCTGCTACTCTAGCCAAGCTCTTCCAGTACAGTTACAACATTGGCATCTACCTGGCAATGTAGAAAATTGCCCAAATATATCCTCTACAGAAAATGCAGGAACAAATCTAACCCAGCCAGTTACTGCTATCAACCTACTCTTGATCATCAGTAATGTGATGGAAAGTGTCTTTAGCAGTGCTATCAAGCAGCACCTGCTCAGTGATGGCGAGTTTTGAGAAGATTTGAAGCTCAGGTTGAGGTTCTGGATGTAGGTTTGCTTGCTGAGCTGGAAGGTTTGGTTTCAGACGTTTTGTCACCATACTAGGTGACATCATCAGTGAGCCTCCAGATGAAGCCTGCTTTTTATTTATGCGTTTAGGTTTCCTTGGGTTTGTGACATAATTTCCTGTGGTGATGTCTTTTCCTGTTTTTTTTCTGAGGTGGTGGTAAATGGAATCCAAGTCAATGTGCTCTTTGATAGAGTTGCGGTTGGAATGCCATGCTCTGGGAATTCTCGCGCATCTATCTGGCTTGTCCTAGGATAGATGTGTTGTCCTAGTCGAAGTAGTGTCCTTCCTCATCTGTATGTAAGGATACTAGTGAGAGTGGGTCATGTCTTTTAGTGGCTGGTTGGTGTTCATGTATCCTGGTGGCTAGGTTTCTGCCTGTTTGTCCGATGTAGTGTTTGTTACAGTTCTTGCAAGGTATTTTGTAAATGACATTAGTTTTGTTTATTGTCTATATAGGGTCCTTCAAGTTCATTATCTGCTTTGTGGGTTACCATGATGTCAAGAGGTCTGAGTAGTCTGGCAGTCATTTCCGAGATGTCTTTGATGTAGGAGAGAGTGGCTAGGGTTTCTGGTCGTGTTTTAACTGCTTGTTTGGGTTTGTTGCTGAGAAATCGGCGGACTGTGTTGATGAATATCCATTCTTTTTGAATACACTTTATAGGTGATATTTCTCTGCTCTTCATAGTTCCTTTGTTCTGCAGTGTGTGGTAACTCGTTGAAATAATGTTCTAATGCAGATTCGTTTGTTGATGTTGGGATGATTGCTTCCTGGGATGAATTTTGTTGGAGGTCAGTCATCTCAGCTCCAGGACATCGCTCAAGAGCTCCTTAGGATAGTGTCATAGGCCTAACTGTCTTCAGCTGCTTCATCAATGACCTTCCCTCCATCATAAGTTGAGAAGTGGGGATATTAGCTGATGTTTGCTCATGTTCACTTATAAATAGTACATTCCCGACTCATCAGATACTGAAGCAGTCCATGTTCAAATGCAGCAAGATCTAGACAATATCCAGGCTTGGGCTGACAAATGGCAAGTAACATTCACACCACACAAATGCCAGACAAGATCATCTCCAATAAGAGTCAATCTAAACACCACCCCTTGACATTCAATGGAGTTACCATCACTGAATACCCCATTATCAACATCCTGGTGGTTATCATTAAAAAGAAACCTAATTGGACTTGTCACATAAAAAGTGATTACAAGAACAGGTCAGAGGCTAGGAATACTGAGCTGAGTAAGTCACCTCTTGAGTCCCCAAAACCTATTCGCCATGTGCAAGGCACAAGTCAGGAATGTGATCGATTATTCCCCACTTGCCTGGATGGATGCAGCTTCAACAATATTCAAGAAGCTTGACACTATTCAGTAAAGCAATCTGCTTGATTGGCAATATATCCACAGGCATCCACTCCCTCTATCTCTATCGCTCAGTAGCAGCAGCATGTACTATTTACAAGTGAATTGCAGAAATTATCCAAAGATCCTCAGACAGCACCTTCCAAACCCACAAATGCTTCCATCGAGAATGACAAGACAGCAGATATATGGAACTTGCCACCTGCAAGTTCCCCTGCAAGTCATTCATCATCTTGACTTGGAAATAGAGAGGAACCTTGATTATCTGAACATAATTATCAGAATTGTGGATTATCTAAGCAAGATCTGAAGGTCCCATAAAACCATTACAGCTGAGAGGTGTTACCGAAAATGGTGCGATGATCGCGTCTTTTGTTTAAATGATTAAAAGTGAAAAAGATGTACAAATGTTACATCAAAGAGGTGTCAATGACACTGGTGCAACAGTCTCAGTTGGTCAACTGTAGCAGTGTTAAAATAATTTTAACACATAAAAATGACTGACATACTGAAGGATTTAAATGCATGACAAAATCAGTGGTGTCTTCATTCCCACTGCAACTTTGTTCTGAGTACATATGTTATAAGTTGTTGAGTTGCTATTACCATGTCTGTGAAGAGAAAGCTGACAGCATTGGCAATTGAACTAATTCAGCAAGTAGATGGGAACCCAAATTGTAGTTCAAGTGTACAGGAGGTTGAGAGTAGTGAGGTCTGAAAATAAGGTTTCAAGGTTGCAAGAGGGCCCCGGCAAGCAAGAAGTTGGTTTGAAGTGCGTTTACTTCAGTGCCAGGAGCATCCGGAATAAGGTGGGTGAACTTCCAGCGTGGGTTGGTACTTGGATTTCGGTGTTGTGACCATTTCGGAGACAAGGGTAGAGCAGGGACAGGAATGGTTGTTGCAGGTTCCAGGATTTAGATGTTTCAATAAGAACAGAGAAGATGGTAAAAGGAAGGGAGGGTGTGGCATTGATAGTCAAGGACAGTATAACGGTTGCCTTGTCTACTGAGGAACTATGGGCTGAGGTTAGAAATAGGAAAGGAGAGGTCACCCTGTTGGGAGTTTTCTATAGGCCTTCAAATAGTTCCAGAGATGTAGAGGAAAGGATAGCAAAGATGATTTTCGATTGAAGTAAGAATGATAGGGTAGTTGTTATGGGGAACTTTAACTTTCCAAATATTACCTGGAAATACTATGGTTCAAGCACTTCAGGTGGGTCAGATTTTGTCCAATGTGTGCAGGTAGACAGACCGACCAACAAGGAGTGAGCCACATTAGATTTGGTATTGGGTAATGAACCCGGCCAAGTATTAGACTTTGATGTAGGTGAGCACTTTGGTGACAGTGACCACAATTTGATTACGTTTGCTTTAGCAATGGGAAGAGATAGGTATATACTGCAGGGCAAGAGTTATAGCTGGGGGAGAGGCAATTATGATGCGATTAGGCAAGGTTTAGTATGCATGGGATGGGCACAATTGAAATGTGGAGCTTATTCAAGGAACTGCTACTGCAGATCCTTGATAAGTATGTGTCTGTCAGGCAGGGAGGAAGTTGTCGAGCACGGGAGCCATGGTTCACTAAAGAAGTTGAATGGCTTGTCAAGAGGAAGAAAAAGGCTTATGTTAGGATGAGATGTGAAGGCTCAGTTAGAGTGCTCGAGAGTAATAAGTTACCCAGGAAAGATCTATGAAAAAGTTAAGAGCCAGGAGGGGATATGAGAAGTCCTTGGCATATAGGATGAACCCTAAGGCTTTCTACAAATATATCAGGAATAAAGGGATGACTGCAGAAAGATTAGGGCCAATCAAGGATTGTAGTGGGAAGTTGTGTGTGGAGTCAGAAGAGACAGGGGAAGCACTAAATGAATATTTTTTTGTCAGTATTCACACTAGAAAAAGACAGTGTTGTCAAGGAGAATACCAAGACATGGGCTACTAGACTAGATGGGATTGAGGTTCACAAGGAGGAGGTATTAGCAATTCTGGTCAGTGTGAAAATAGCTAAGTCCCCTGGGCTGGCTGGGATTTATCCTGGAATTCTCAGGGAAGCCAGGGAGGCGATTAACGAGCCTTTGGCTTTGATCTTTATGTTGTCATTGTCTACAGGGATAGTGCCAGAAGATTGGAGGATAGCAAATATTGTCCCCTTGTTCAAAAAAGGGAGTAGAGACAACCCTGGTAGTTATAGACTAGTGAGTCTTTGGATGTGGGTGAAATGTTGAAAAAGAGAGAGGATTTATAATAGTCTACAAAGGAATAAGTTGATTAAGGATAGTCAACACAGTTTTGTGAAGGGTAGTTCATGCCTCACAAACCTTGTTGAGTTATTTGAAAAGGTGACCAAACAAGTGGATGAGGGTAAAGTGGTTGATGTGTATATGAATTTCAGTAAGGCGTTTGATAAGGTTCCCCACGGTAGGCTATTGCAGAAAATACGGAGGCATGGGATTGAGAGTGATTTAGCGGTTTGGGTTTGAAATTGGCTAGCTGAAAGAAGAACGAGGTTGCTAATTGATCGGAAGTGTTCGTTCTGGTGTTCAGTTACTAGTGGTGTACCGCAAGGATCTGTTTTGGGGCCACTGCTGATTGTCATTTTTATAAACAACCTGGATGAGGGCATAGAAGAATGAGTTAGTAAATTTGCAGGTGACACTAAGGTCAGTAGAGTTGTGGATAATGCAGAAGGATGTTCCAGATTTACAGAGGGACATAGATAAGCTGCAGAGCCGGACAGAGAGGTGATAAATGGACTTTAATGTGGAAAAATGTGAGGTGATTCACTTTACAAGGAGAAACAGTAACACAGAGTACTGGGCTAATGGTAAGATTCATGGTAGTATAGATGAGCTCAGAGATCTCTGTGTCCATGTACATAGATCCCTGAAAGTTGCCACCCAGTTGATTAGGGTGTTAAGAAGGCATGCGGCGTGTTAGCTTTTATTGGTTGAGGGATTGAGTTTTGGAGCCATGAGGTCATACTGCAGCTGGACAAAGCTCTGGTGCGGCCGTACTTGGAGTATTGCGTACAGTTCTGGTCACCGCATTATAGGAAAGATATGGGAGCTTTGGAAAGGGTTCAGAGGAAATTAACTAGGATGTTTGGTATGGAGAGAAGGTGTTATGAAAAAAGGCTGTTCTTGTTAGAGAGAAGGAGGTTGAGAGGTGACTTAATTGAGACATATAACATAATCAGAGGTTATATAAGGTGGACAGTGAGATCCTTTTTCTTTGGATGGCGATGGGTAGCACGAGGAGGCATAGCTTTAAATTGAGGGGTGCTAGATATAGCACAGATGTCAGAGGTAGTTTCTTTACTCAGTGTAGTAGAGGGGGTGTAGTACACACTCCCTACAACAACTTGAAGGACATTTATATGGTCATTGGATTGTCGTATGGACGAAAATGGAATTATGTAGGTTAGATGGGCTTCAGATTGGTTTCACAGGTTGGCGCAACATCGAGGGCCAAAGGGCCTGTATTGCGCTGTAATATTGTGTTCTGTGAACAGAAAAGCAAGATTTTACAACATCTGCATCGTGGTGAAAAGCATCAAAGATTGCAGAAGATTGCAACATTGGAACAGCAGTAATATCTTTCATCGGGAAAGCAAGACCGTCAATCAAGAAATTTATCAACCAAAGTGACACTTCAAATGCATTAAAAAGAAAATCCATGAAGCCAGCGAAAGGGGAGCAACTCTATCAAGCCGTATTTTTGTGGTTTTCACAGAAGCGTGAAAAGGGGATGCCCGTATCTGGCCCGATGATACAAGAAAAAGCTCCCAGTTTCCATGAACGACTCCATGCCGATGAGGCCTATCACAAGCGTATCATTGGGCTTGTTACAGTGTTTCAAACATCATCACGGCATTCGGCAACTCTGTGTTCTTGGAGAGCAGAAGTCCGTGGATGACAGCACTGTGGAAGGGCGCAGAAACTACAATCCATCATCCGTAAAGGAAATTAAGAACTTGAACAATTATACGATGTGCATTGCCAGACAAAACACTTGCATCCATTGCCGAAAAGCAGGTGTCAGGACATAAAGTGCAGAAGGATCACATTACAGTTTCCCTTCTGTCAACGCCACTGGTACTCATAAATTACTGCTTGTCTGCATCAGACGTTATGCTAATCCACATTGCTTCAAGAACTCGTTTTCCACAAAGTGCAAATCAACAAGACAAGGCATGGATGACACACCCACTTTTTTTCATCCTGATTTTAGGAAGAATTTGTACCTGCCGTCAGATCACATTTAGCAATCATTGGACTTGAGCAACGTGCCCTTCTGCTGTTTGAACCCCATGTTGTCAACGCTATGAAAGGCAGCCAATTAGAATCACCAGACGGAGCTGTCAACTCTGTTTCTACCACTTCAAAGTTACAGCCACTCGATCAGAGAATCATTGCAATAATGAAGAAATATTATCTCCGTAACATGATAACGGAGATAATATTCTCCTTAATAATATCTCCGTAACATTCTCCTTAATGAAAACAATGTGGACAAAGGAATGCAGCAAATTATGAAGTCATCCACAGTCAAGGATGCTTTGTTCATTGTTGCTATATCTTGGGACCACATCAAGCCTTCAACAGTTGCAGACTGTTGGTACAATGGCTTTCATGTTGTTAGCTGTGACAGTGCAGAGGACCCCCGTCCAGATCATAGGGTACCCACTGAAATCACCGAAAACTGCAGACAGCTGGGATTAGGAAACTTCGCAGAGGCTGAGATTGATGCTTGGGTAAACTGGCAACGACGTCCGAACAGAGACACTCAGCAATGATCAGATTTTTAACATAGTCTTGGAAGAAAAATTGGAGGTGTAATGGACAGCGAAGAGGGTTACCTTTAAATTACAACAGGATCTGGGCCAGATGGGCCAATGGGCTGAGAAGTGGCAGATCTGGTTAAATCCAGATAAATGTGAGGTGCTGCATTTTAGAAAAGAAAATCTTAGCAGGACTTATACACTTAATGGTAAGGTCCTAGGGAGTGTTGCTGAACAAAGAGACCTTGGAATGCAGTTTCATAGCTCCTTGACAGTAGAGTTGCAGGTAGATAGGATAGTGAAGAAGGCATTTGGTATGCTTTCCTTTATTGGTCAGAGTATTGAGTACACGAGTTGGGAGGTCATGTTGCAGCTGTACTGGACATTGGTTAGGCTGCTGTTGGAATATTGCATGCAATTCTGGTCTCCTTCCTATCAGAAAGATGTTGTGAAACTTGAAAGGGTTCAGAAAAGATTTACAAGGATGTTGCCAGGGTTGGAGGGTTTGAGCCATAGGGAGAGGTTGAATAGGCTAGGGCTGTTTTCTCTGGAGCATCGGAGGCTGAGGGGTGACCTTCTCGAGGTTAATAAAATCATGAGGGGCATGGATAGGATAAATAGACAAAGTCTTTTCCCTGGGGTCAGGGAGTCCAGAACTAGAGGGCATAGGTTTAGGGTGAGAGGGGAAAGATATAAAAGTGACCTAAGGGGCAACTTTTTCATGCAGAGGGTGGTACGTGTATGGAATGAGCTGCCAGAGGATGTGGTGGAGGCTGGTACAATTGCAACATTGAAGAGACATTTGGATGGGTATATGAATAGGAAGGCTTTGGAGGGATATGGCGGTTGGGATATCTGGTCGGCGTGGACCGAAGAGTCTGTTTCCATGCTGTACATCTCTCTGACTGTAAGAACAGTGGAAAAGTACGGACGCCGTGGATGGTAGGGAAAACCAGATACCAACACCTGCAGTCCCCATTAACGAAGCTATCAACAGTTTGTGATTTTTCATGCAGTGGTATGAAACACAAGACAGTGTCAATGCTGTTAAGTTGATGCATCTTTGTCAAAGTGTTATTGTTCACCAAAAAAAAAGACAGAAGCACCTCAAGCATCAGTGGCTAGATATTTTCTTTGAAAAGTAATAACCGGCCTCCACCTTAATGAATTTTATCTATACAAAAAGTAATTTGATTTGTAAAATATCCTGAATTTTTAAGTGATATCCAGTGTTTGTACAAATTTTAGCAATTGAATGAAATAAAAACTCTGTAAACGTGCTTTTTTAAGAATTGCGTTCAGTATGGCTTCCTTTGTTTAAGGTCAAATCAATTACCCAAATAATCAATTATCTGAACAAAATCCTGCCCGCCCATCTCCTTTGGATAATAGAGATTCCTCTGTATATTGCTATTCCTTCACTGTCACTGAGTCAAAATCCTGGAACTCCCTCTTTAATGACAATTTGAGTCAACCTACAGCACATGGGCTGCAGTAATTCGAGAAGGTGGCTCACCACCACCTTCTCAAGGGCATTTGGCATGGACAATAAATGCTGGCCATTGACACCAGCTGCTGCTCAAGTTTAAAAATCAACTGATGACTGCTGCTCTTCCTGACCTTGGGATTGTCCAGAGCACCGGACTAGTCCTGGAGTTTCCACATGGCACAGGGTGTATTTTCCACCCTGCCGTGCCTCCTATTTATTAGATTATTAAACTTTATACTTGAATAAGGACGACCCCACACCCCCAAATCAACTGTTTCTTCAATGCCGATGCCCCTATTTTATATGGAGGTTAACTAACATGTTTTTGCTTATTACTCAAAACAGTTTGGTTGTAATTCACTATCCATGTTACTTAAATTAACATTATCTTCTCAATTTGGTTGCTAAGCAGATTTTAATGAAGTTATAAATTATCAATTTGGCTTTGGGTTTTATGTGAATTAATCAATTGAGGCTTGATTCAATTTGATTGGTTGAGATTAATACATACTAGTGTAATCTAATGTTTCCTTGTATGTGGTGTTATCTTTGATTCCTCCCCCTTGTTTAGATCAGCCTCTCAAAATACAGGCTGCATCTAGTTCTCATGGACAGCTTTCTGTTGGCTGCTGTTTGGAGTACATCAGTGCTGTCTTCTATCAGAATTGCTGAGCATGAGTGACTGTATCTGTGTGAATCATGTGCTGATGTAATTCTTATGTCTACAGATGGCAGCAGTATTTTTGATTCTATGGCGAGTGGAATGCGTTTGATTGTGAGCTGCATCTCCTCTTTCCTTATCCTCTCGCTGCTCCTCTTTATGGTTCACCGATTGCGACAGAGACGCAGAGAACGTATTGAGTCTCTCATTGGTGGCAATTGTAAGTATTATATTTGTCAATATATTATTATACTGTATTGTTTTCCTTACACTCATGTCAATGCATGCATTTTTGAGAATGATCGCATCCACCTTGACCTGCATTGACCCTTGCTGTGTGTCAGTTGCTTATCGGATATCCTGTACTGATGTGTCCCATGCAAACATTGTCACCCACTTCTGCACAAGTTTGAGACTGTTTCAGATTTTGTAATCTTGGCATGTGGACGAGTTGGACGGAAGGATCTGTTTCCATACTGTACATCTCTCTAACTCTGTTACTTGACCCTAACCTGCACCTTTGACTCTATAAAACATCCGTCAGTATTTCAGCTCCAGTGTGCCCCACTCAGGCCTTGCCTAAACCCATCTGATATTGAAGCCATCAGTCACACCTTAGGTATCTCTGTACAGGTAATTCTGGGATAATGTGTGTTTCGGCAGCGTGATTTGGCTATAACATCAGTGGCGAATTAGGGAGCTTACCTCCGTTGACAGTAGCACAATTCCAGCGAGGATCGGTTCACGTGTTTTGTTCTGTGTGTGTAGCAATGTTCTTGCCATTCAGTGCATGCACCAGTGTCCATGCATGCACGACATTGGTGCCAGTCTTCGTATGCACCAATGTCATCTGTTTTCTGTGAGAGGTACTGTACAGAGAGCAGCTTTTTTTTAAATGTACTGTTAAATTTACTTTTGTTTTGTTAATAAATATGATTTCAGCCTTCATACAGGCTGTGCTGTACTTTGCATTAGAATTTTGGGTGTTTTTTTTTGAGCAATTGAGTGATTTTTTTTTGTTGGTCTACCCCTAACTCCACCTTTCCCATAGGCCCGATTATTTCCATTAAGCAAGTTTTCACTGGAACGTAGCTATGTGGTTATAAGAAAACTACCTGTACTTGACTCCTGGCCAATGTTCCATCCTCTAAATCTCTTCCACCCATATATTAATTTGCACCACATTCCATTCCTTCCTCAACCTGTGCTTAGTGATCTATATTGCCTTGAGGTCCGGCAAGTTAAAATCCATTTCTATTTAAAAATGCTCATTCTTTTCAAATGCTTCTGTGATTTTGCCCTCCCTACTCTGCAATATCTTCCAGCCCCACAACCCACTGGAATCTGTGCTTTTCCTTTCTGACCCTCTGTGCCTCGTACTTAATATCCTCTTTAAAGATCATCCTCAAAGCGTACTTCATTGATAGGCTTTTGTGTGAATGTGCCAAGTTATATTTACTATCGGCTCCTGTGAAGTACCTTGGGTCATTACAGCACCAATAATGCCATATAAATGCAAGTTGCAGAACTTTACCAGTGTCCTAGCAGTTCCATCCAAGCCATTTACATTGCATATGCAGCAATTAATGCACTTTGATCATCCATCCTGTGTCTTTGTCCACTGACTCAGGAGGTGGCACCTTTGTCCAAATCAATTTTCAGGCGGATCAAAAATGCATCCAGGTTCTGATGACTCTGAAGAAACTGAGGACAGTGATTAAAGTTGGTGGCCAGAGCAAAATACTGTCTGCAATGTATTTTAGACGACCTAGCATTTAATTGGAGGAGTTGTGGCCAGTCTGGAATTGGTAATGTATAAGTAGTTTGATCACTCTGAGGCAATAGAGAATTGGAACTGGGTGTTGGCTGTGAGAATGTGTAAGCTTAGCTGATGTGGTCAAAGAATAACTTGTGGTTGAGAATGAGTTGAATGTGAAGACTGAATATCTGTATAAAGTGATGCTATTAAGAGTCAAACAGGCTTGAATAGAATCAGGCAAGAGCAATGCCTCCTGAGGATGGGTGACTTATTGGTGAGGAACACACTTGTTCTATTAGCAGAGAGGTCAGTAACCAGCGGCGTAGATTTAAGATAAGAGGTAGAAAGCTAAAAGAAGAGTTGAGAACTTCTTCACTTCAAGGATAATGGGAGTCTGGAACTCACTGCCTGAAAGGGTGATTGAGACAGATGCGTAGAACATTTAAACAATATGTAGATATTCACTTTTGTTGCCAGGAATGCCAACCAAAACCTAGAAAATGGGATTTGGTGTGGCCAGATTTTTGTTGACTGGCATAGACACGAGCAGCTCCGTGGTTGTCTCCTGTGCTATGGGTTCGCCACAAATGAGTTGGAATATTTACAAAGTCGAGGGAGGTTAAGTGAAAGCTGAAGACAGTTCAGGAGTAAGAGTTACAGCACTAAAAGAGGCCATTCAACCCATCATATCTGTGCTGGTCATCTTGCACCTATCTACCCCAGAAGGGAATGGCCTAGAGATATTGTCACTGAAATAGTATTCCAGAGACTCTGGTAATGTTCTGAGCGCCTGAATTCAATGACCATGAAACCTCTGTTGATTGTCATAAAAGCCAGTCTGATTCACTAATACCTTTGAGAAGGAAAGCTGCAATTCCTACCTGGTCTGACCTGTATGTGACTTCAGACCCACAACAATGTGGTTAACTCTAAACTGCCCTCTGAAGGAGCCTAGCAAGCCATTCAGTTGTATCAACCAGTAGAAGGGAGAAAATGAATGGAACTTTGCGAGCTTCCTGACATTGAATAAGGCATCAGACACAGCAATGACATAAGCACCCCTGTCGATACTACGAAGTCCTCCTTGCTCACATGTGAGCTAAAATTTGGAAAGCCATCTCTCAAGCTAGTAAGCAACAGCCTGACATATTCATGCTTATGGAACCATTCCTTGCAGATGACGTCCCATGGCAATCTCTGAAGAGTGCTGGCAGTGGTTTACAGTGAGGAGGAAGGTATCTGTGGAGTTTTCAACACTGAATCTGCATACCATGGCATGTCATGGTATCAGGTCAAACATCGGCAAAGAAACCCTTTTATGATTACCTCCCTCAGTGGATGAGTTCCTCCTCCTCTGTTGAACAACAGGAGGAAATGCCAAGGGTGGTTAGGGTGTAATATGTACTTTGCGTTGATGACTTCACTGTCTGTCAACCAAGAGCGGTCTGGGACCACCAACCCGACCAAACTGGTGGTGTCCTAAAGGACATAGCTGCCAAACTGGATCTGTGGCTGGTGGTGAGGGAACCAATGCACGACCTCATCTTCACCAATTTGCCTGTCACAAATGTTAATGACAATATCGATAATAGTGACCAACATACAGTTCCTTGAGCAGATAAAGATCTGTCTTCACGTTGTGAATACTCTCCATCATGTGGTGTGGCGCTATCATCGTGCTAAATGGGATAGACCTTGAATGGATCTAGTAATTTAAGACTTGTTATCCATGAGATGCTGTGGGCCATCAATAGCAGCAGGATTGCACTCCAGTACAATAACTGCAATCATATGGCCTGGCAGAATTCTCACTGTACTATTGCCATCAACCCAGAGAGGCATGCCAGGAGCAGCACCAGGCAAACAGAAATAAGGTGTCAACTCGATGAAGCTACCAAATAGGAATATTCGGATGTCAAACAACATAACCAGCAAGTAATAGACAAAAGACAAGTGATTCCACAACCGACAGATCAGTCTCTCCACATTTAGTCGAGAGTGATGGTGGACAATTAAACAACTCACTGGAGGTGAAGGAAGCTCTGCAAAAATCTCCATCTTTAATGATGGGAGAGTCCCACACTTAATGCTAAAGGTAAAGCAAGAGTATTTCTAACGAGCATCAGCTGGAAATGATACATCTCGGCTGCCTACAGAGACCCCCAGCATCACAGATGCCAGTTCTTCAGCTGATGTCAATTCACTGCAAGTGATATCAGGAAACAGTTGGAGGTGCTGGGTACAAAAAAGATAAGGGACCATCTGATCAAGATCCCGTTGTAATCTGAGGTAACCTTTTTTGCTGTCCACTACGCTTCCAATTTTGGTGTCTTCTGTAAACTTACTAACTATACCTCCTATGTTTATATCCAAATCGTATATATAAATGACGAAAACTAGTGGACCCAGCACCGATCCTTGTGGCACTCCACTGGTAACAGGCCTCCAGTCTGAAAAACAACCCTCTCCCATCACCCTCTGTCTTCTACCTTTTGAGCCAGTTCTGTGTCCAAATGGCTAGTTCTCCCTGTATTCCATGAGATCAAACCAGTCTCTCATGAGGAACCTTGTCAAATTCATTACTGAAGTCCACATAGGTCACGTCCACCACTCTGCCCTCATTAATCATCTTTGTTACTTTTTCTAACAACTCAGTCAAGTTTGTGAGATGTGACTTTCCACGCACAAACTATCCCTAATCAGTCCTTGCCTTTCCAATTATATGTAAATCATTCCGTCAGGATTCCCACCACCGATGGCAGGCTCACTGGTCTGTAGTTCCCTGGCTCGTCCTTACCACCTTTCTTAAATAATGGTACCATGTTAGCCAACCTCCCATCTTCTGGCACTTCACCTGTGACCATCGATGATACAAATATCTCAGCAAGAGACCCAGCAATCACTTCCCTAGCTTCCCACAGAGTTCTAGGGTACACCTGATCAGGTCCTGGGGATTATCCACCTTGATGCATTTCAAGATATCCAGCATTTCCTCCTCTGTAATATGGACATTTTTCAGGATGTCACCATCTATTTCCCTACATTCTATATCTCCCATGTCTGTCTCCACAGTAAATACTTGTTTAGTATCTCCACCCCCATCTCCTGCAGCTCTACACAAAAGCTACCTTGCTGATCTTTGAGGGACCCTGTTTGCTCTCTAGTTACCCTTTTATCCTTAATATATTTGTAAAAACCTTTTGGATTCTCCGATTAGCACCACATCTGCAAACCACTGGTGCTCAGTAGCAGGAGTGTGTACTATCTACAAGATGCACTGCAGAAATTCACCAAAGATCCTTAGACAGCACCTTCCAACCCCACGACCACTTCTATTTAAGAGCAGCAGGTACCTGGGAACACCACCACCTGCAAGTTCTCCTCCAAGCCACTCACCACCCTGACTTGGAAATATACCACTGCTCCTTCACAGTCGTTGGGTCAAAATCCTGTAATTCCCTCCCACCCGGCATTGTGGGTCAAACCACAGCAAGTGGACTTCAGTGATTCAAGAAGGCAGCTCACTACCACCTTCTCAAGGGCAAATAGGCATGGGCTATCAATGCTGGCCAGCCAGTAATGCCTAAGTCCCACAAATGAATATAAAACAAGTCGTAATGGAAGGTTTTTTTTTCAATTCATTCACAGTACGTGGGCATTGCTGTCTGGGCCAACGTTTATCCCTAATTGTCAAGTTGAGTGTAAGCCTGTTGGTCTGGAGTGACCTGGAAAGGACAGCAGTTTCCTTCCTGAAAGGACATTAAGAGAACCAGATGTGTTTTCCCAATAACAACAGTTCAGGGTTGTCCTCATACTCCAAATTCCAGATTTTTAAAAAAAATAAATTTCTTTTACATTGCTATCCAGCAGCCTGCGCTTAGCAACACCCTGACTTGTAGTTCAGATTCTGCCAGGCATTGCGGCCTCAGTGCAAACATTGCCAAAACAGCTGAATTCCAGAGGTGGGATGTGAGTGGCCATCCTTGACATCAAGGCAGTATTTGACCAAATGTCATTTGGAGCTCCAGCAAAACTGGAGCTGGTTGAAGTCATACAAGCACAAGGGAAGATGGTTGTGGTTGTTGAAGGTTTGTTATCTCAGGACATCTCTGTGGGTTTTCTTCAGAATAGTGTCTTTTGCTGACAACTTCAGCTGCTTTGTCAGTGATCTCTCTAATGTAAGGATAGAAGCGGGGATGTTCGCTGTTGCTTGCATGATGTTGAGCACCATTTGTGATACTGCAGCAGTCTGTGCCTGAATCATAGAATCCCTGCAGTGCGGGAAGAAATCTTTTGGCCTACTGAATCTGCACCTACCCTCAGAGCATCCTATCTCTGTTAACCCTGCATTTATCATGGTGAACTCACCTAGGCTGAGCATTTCTGGATACTGTGGAAGGTCCTGAGAAGTGTTGTGGAACACAGGGACCTAGCAGTACAAGTACATAGTTCTTTGAAAGCAATGTCACAGGTGAAGAAGGCATTTAGCATGTTGGCCTTCATCGGTAGATGCATTCAATATAGGAGTTTGGATGTTGTGTTACAGCTGTATAAGTCATTGATGAGGCCACACTTGGAGTATTGGTCACTCTGTTCTTGGAAAGACATAGTTAAACTGGAAAGAGTGCAAAGAAGATTTACAAGGATGTTGCCAAGACAAGTAGGCCTGAGTTATAGAGATGTTGGCCAGGATAGGACTTTATTCCTTGGAAACTAGGAGAATGAGTGACTTTATTGAGGTGTTTAATAGCATTAGGAGCATAAGTCGGATGAATGCATATAGTATTTTTTGTAAGGATGGTGAATTTAAAACTAGTGAGCATCGGTCTAAGATGAGAGGGAAAAGGGAAAAGATTTCAGGAGGACCTGAGGGGCAACTTCACAGAGTGGTGCCAAAGAAAGTGTTTGAGGTCGGTACAATAGCAACATTTTAAAAACATTTGAGTAGATACATGGATGGGAGGGGTTTGAAGGAGTATGGACCAAATGCGGACAATTGGAGCTAGCTGAGTAGGCAGCATGGACCAGTTTGGACAGAATGGCCTGTTTCCATGTTGTATTACTTAGTGACTCTATCTAACTACTGTGGCTATGAGAGCAGGCCAGAAGCTATGATTCCTGCAGTGAATAACTTACCTCATGACTCATAACCGCCTGTCCACCATCTACAAGGCACAAATCAGGAGTTTGATAGAATGCACCCCATTTGCCTGGATGAGTACAGCTCCAACGACACTCCAGAAGCTTGACAACATCAACGCAACTTGATTTGTACCACATGCACAAAAATTCACTACTACCTTCAGTGTCATTGAGTCAAAATCATGGAACACACTCATTAATGGCATTGTCAAGAGTGTGGTGCTGGAAAAGCACAGCAGGTCAGGCAGCATCCAAGGAGCAGGAGAATCGACGTTTTGGGCATGAGCTCTTCATCAGGAATGTCAGGGCTTATGCCCGCAACATGGATTCTCTTGCTCCTTGTATGCTGCCTGACCTGCTGTGCTTTTCAGCAACACACTCTCGACTCTGATCTCCAGCATCTGCAGTCCTCACTTTCTCCTCATTAATGACATTGTGTGTCTACCTACGTGAAATGGACAGCAGCAGTTCAAGGAGGCAGCTCACCACTACTTTCTCAAGGGCAACACAAGTCAATTTAAAAAGTCTGCAGCCCCATTTCCAGCACTTAGCTCGTATACCATGGCATTTGTGATCATGCAAATACTTCTGCCTCTGCCAATTTTTACCCCAGTGTTTTCCAGAAACCACCACTCTGGGTAAATTATTTTTCCTTAAATCTGCTGTAAACCTCATGCCTTTTCTCTTAAATGTAATCCTCCTGTTTATTGGCTCATCTTCTAATGTGAAAGGTTTCTTCCCATCTACCCTACGCCCTTCATAACTTTGTACTCCTTAGTCAGATCCCTCTTCAATCTTCTCTGCTCTTAAGGAAATCAACCCCAGCCTGTATAGTCTCTTTTCATAGTTGAATCGCTCCATTCAAGCAACATCCTGGTGAATCATCTTGCACTGTCTAGTGCAATCATATCATAGAGTCATAGACTCTAGATGGACCCTTCAGTTTAACTCATCCATTCCAACCAGATATCCCACATTAATCTAGTCCCATTTGCTAGCATTTGGCCCACATCCCTCTTAAACCCTTCCTATTCATATACCTATCCAGATTCCTTTTAAATGTTGTAATTATACCAGCGCTGGAAAAAGCGCAGCAGGTCCGACAGCATCCAAGAAGCAGGAGAATCGACATTTCGGGCATAAGCCCTTCAGGAATGAGGAAGATGTGCCAAGCAGCCTGAGGTAAAAGGTGGGGGGGAGGTGATGGGAATGCGATAGGTGAAATGAGGTTAAAGTGAGGGTGATAGGCCGGCGAGGGGGTGGGGGCTGAGAGGTCGGGAAGAAGATTGCAGGTCAAGAAGGTGGTGCTGAGTCGAGGGTTGGGACTGAGACAAGGTGGGGGGAGGAGAAATGAGGAAACTGGATAAATCGGAGTTCATCCCTTGTGGTTGGAGGTTTCCTAGGCGGAAGATGAGGCGCTCTTCCTCCAGGCGTCGTGTTGCTATGGTCTGGCGATGGAGGAGGCCAAGGACCTGCATGTCCTTGGCGGAGTGGGAGGGGGAGTTAGTGTTCAGCCACAGGGCGGTTGGGTTGGTTGGTCCGGGTGTCCCAGAGGTATTCTCTGAAATGTTCCACAAGTAGGCGGCCTGTCTCCCCAATGTAGAGGAGGCCACATCGGGTGTAGCGGATGCAATAAATGATGTGTGTGGAGGTGCAGGTGAATTTGTGATGGATATGGAAGGATCCCTTGGGGCCTTGGAGGGAAGTAAGGGGGGAGATGTGGGCGCAAGTTTTGCAATTCTTGCAGTTGCAGGGGAAGGTGCTGGGAGTGGAGGTTGGCGGGGTGGGGGGGGTTGGATCTGACGAGGGAGTGGTCTTTCCAGAAAGCTGATAGGGGAGGGAAGTATGTCCTCGGTGGTGGGGTCTGTTTGGAGGTGGAGGAAATGACTATGTATCTGGAGGTTGCTGGGTTGGTAGGTGAGGACCAGTGGGGTTCTGTCCTGGTGGTGATTGGAGGGGCGGGGTTCAAGGGCAGAGGAGCAGGAAGTGGAAGAGATGTGGTGGAGAGCATCATCAACCACGTCTGAGGGGAAATTGCAGTGTTTGAAGAAGGAGGCCATCTGGGTTGTTTTGGGACTGAGATAAGGTTGGGGGGCGGGGGGGGTGGCGGTGAGGAATGAGGAAGCTGGAGAAATCTGCATAATTGTACCAGCCTCCATCATTCCCTCTGGCAGTTCATTTTATGCACACATCACCCACTGTACAAAAAAGTTGTCCCTTCGGTCCCTTTCAAATCATTCCCCTCTCACCTTAAGCTTGTGCCGTCTAGTTTTGGACTCCCCTACCCTGGGGAAAAGACTTCGACTATTCACCTTATCCATGCTCCTCATGATTTTATAAACTTATTTTAAGTTCACTCTCAGCCTCCAATGCTCTCGGGAAAATAGCCCCAGGCTATTCAGCCTCTCCTATAGCTCAAACCCTCCAGTCCTGGCAACATCCTTGTAAATCTTTTCTGAACCCTTTCATTTTTAACAACCTCTTTCTTATAGCAAGGAGACCAGAATTGAATGCTGTATTTCAACAGTGGCACCAATGTTCTGGACCTTCCAACTCCTATACTCAATGCACTAACCAATAAAGGCAAGCATACCAAATGTCTTTTTCACTATCCTGTCTACCTGCGACTCTACTTTCAGGAAATTATGAACCTCCACCCAGGATCTCTTTGTTCAGCAAAACTGTCCAGGACTTTACCATTCCTACTCTGATTTGATCTACCAAAATGTACCTCGCATTTATCTAGATTAAACTCCATCTGCCACTCCTTGAACCATCTGCCCATCTGATCATATTTCCACTGTACTCTGAGATAACCTTCTTGGTTGTCCACTACACCACCACTATCGTCTGCAAACTTACTAACCATATCTCCTATATTCACATCCAAATCATTTATATAAATGACAAAATGCACAGTGCTGATCACAAGTCTCCAGCTTGAAACCTTCCACCAGAATTCTCTGTCTCCTACCTATAGCCAATTTTGTATCCAAATGGCCAGTTCTCCCTGTACTCCATGTGATTTACCCTTGTTAACGATTTTACCATGCTGGACCTTGTCAAACACCTCACTGAAGTTCATAAAAACAACGTTGACTGCTCTGCCTTCTTCAAAAAACTCAATCAAGTTAGTGAGACATGATTTCAGATTAAAGTATTCTGTTGTTCAGATGGTGAAGAGAGCTAAAGTGAAGATGAAAATCACTGAGATTGGGGCTAATTGGCATTGGCCCTAAGGAAGTAAAGCAGGAAGGCTGTCTTTTGGAGAACTGTGGGAAGGCCTGTCAGGAAATGTGAAGAGATGTAACTGAATGAGCTACTCAACAGGAGGTGCAAGTGTCTGAGAAGTTAAGGTTCACACAGTGATATGAGGGCACTTCCTCTGAACCAGGTTTTGGTCAAATCGTGGATGTCTATGCAGTCATCCATAATAGGTTTGCAATTGGAGATTCCCTGTGTCCACGGTGGGTGGTGGATGCGATGACGAGGAAGTGAAGGAAGCTATTGATGCTTGACTGTAGCATGTGCACAAGGCAGGAAGATTGGTGCCAGAGTAAAATCAGGATTGCCCTTCCCATATTCCTTTCTAAACTTCTTTTGAAATGTCATGCGATTGTCTTTCTGTTAGAAACAGATGGATAGTGTTTCAAATAATGTGGAAATGCTGCAATGCTCAGAAACATCAGCTCCCCATTTGTATTTCTGTTATGTTTTGTATTGCTCACAATGCCCAACTAGATTTCTTCCCATTTCTGCATGCCTCATTCTAAGCGAGGATCGATGAAGTTAATATTCCATACTCTGAGTGCACAATCTTGAATCTATACAAGAAAACCAATGATAAGGGGAGGCAGAACTTTCTGCAAAAATATGTATTTGATTCTTAAGTTGAAAGGGCAATAGTATTAATTGAACCATTTCTCTTTCCATGGATGCTGCTTGACCTGTGAAGTATTTCTGTTGTTTCCTGTTTTACAGTGTTCCGATATTCCATATGCCATCAGCTTTCGCATGTTCTCAGTCAATGAGGCCATTCTTGCTTGTGTGCTGTCACTAATGTACTTGGAGTTAACTTTCTGTTTTTGTTTTCACAGTGCATCATTTTAATCTGGCCCGAAGTAGAATGCCAGGCTTTGATTACGGCCCAGATAGTCTTGGATCAGGATTAACTCCTCTTCATCTCTCTGACGATGGTGAGGGAGGAGCATTCCACTTCCATGATCCCCCACCACCATACACAGCTTATAAATACCCTGACCTACAACATCCTGATGACCCACCACCTCCATATGAAGCATCCATCAATCCAGGCAGCATGCTGTGTGTCAGCCAAGGTGTGTCCCCTGAAATGTCACTGTAACAACTTGTTACGGGTTTATAATCGGTATTACCATTGATGGCTCCATGATAGGTAAAGGGTGGCAGGAGAGATAAATGAGACACCTTGGTAGAGATTAGATAATAAAAGCTACGAGCACTGAGCAAGAGAAATCAATTAAGGGTGGGATATTCAAGGCTGTGAAGGAGAGTGTATGAATATAGAGACATGGGGAGTGAATTGATAAGTGGATGGCAAAAGAATGGGTGGGTTGCTGGAGGATATGGGGAGTAAGAGAATTAGATGGGAATTAGAATTAGATGATATTGTGGGGTGAGGTGGTGTGTGCAGGGAGTGAGTGGACCACAGGACCATTTTGTGTGAATCAGCGATTGTTAGATATTTGGTCTGTTTCTGTCTTTGAATCTTGTATTCTGGAGAAAAGGCCACCACTACCAGATAACCTGAAATAAACGGAATTACAAAGCACTTGGGAGAGAAAAAAGTACAGTTCAGGTCAGATCGTGTTAGTCATCAGTTGAAATATTGCCCTGTTTCCTATGTCGTTGCTGCCCTCAATGAGTGCTCCGATCATTCTGTGGCGCTGTTGTACCAGTCCTCCTTCACTTGGCACGGACGAGTTAGACCGAAGGGTCTGTTTCCATGCTGTACATCTCTGTGACTTGATCTCAGCCAGTGATGGTAATTTGAAAACCCAGTCAGAATTTGACACATGTGGCTTGAAGCTGCTATTTCAATTACATTTATTGTTACTTTTAGATCATGAACCTGGACAGATGATGGAGTCGAGCAGCCAGCTCCCTATGGCAGAGGGTGCTGCTGGCGATCAGGTGGCTGCCACAAACTTTACACTACCACCTGTGACAGAGGACCTGGAAGATTCAGCTGACAGCAGTACTTTGCTCGTGCCATGTGACACATGCTCAGAGAGTGGAGCACTAAGCAGTCACTCCTCAATAAATACTGTTGTATAAATGGGATGGGTCTATCACTGTTTTTTTTGGAGTAAAAGCAAATGCTTGCACAGTGCTGTACAGGCAAACACTCGTTTTGATGACTATAAAAGGCTTAGTTCAGGTCTTCAGCAGTCAGATTTCCTGTTTCGATGAGCGAGTTAATCCTCTGTGTATATATTGATGGTGGAATGCAGCACCTTTCCCTGGAGACAGGTGCAGTAGGACTTTAGGAAACTAATGGGCAGCTGGGTTTTGTGTTTTTTTTTAATGTAGATTTTGCATCTGAATACAGAGCTTCAAGTTTGAGTGGCTGGAACAGCCTTGAGTTGGTGGTTTTGCATGCTGAATATATACTGGCAACTCAAAGCTCTTACAAGTGGGTCTTTTAAATTGGCAACTGATGGTGCCAATCATCTGAAAGAGCTTTGTGATATTTCTTGACAAACAGAAGTGCACTTACTGTTGCAATTCTGTTCTGTCACTGGGATACAGCAGTGGTGGGAGTGGGCTGGACACTAGGATGAATGGTATTTGGGGTATGCATGTTGCACAGACTGTGTTTACAGGGTCTTGGTGCTGGGGAGGGGGGTGGGATGGGCAGGTTGGGTATTACTAATCCTTCGGGTGTTTTGAGAAGGAGATGGAGTCAATGTGCTGGGGGAGGAGGTAATAATCTCTCTTGAGCTGTAAGAATGGTTACAGTCTCTCCCAGGTTGGGGGGGAGGTGGGGGTGAGAGTTGGGGGTTTGCAGGCTGTGTCAGAATATCATGGGCGCAAGAGGTTACTGGCTTTTTTGGTTTGAGTCAGTGTTAACAGATCCACTGGGATGGAGGGTAAGGGTCTGAATTTGTGGATGTTATCCAATTGTGCGAGGCTCAGTGTATTTTGTTTTTGCCGGTACAGTATCAGTAGCAGCAGTTCAGTTAACTGGAGGGAGGCTATGCTCCAATCTCAGGCTGTTGAGTAAAGCACAGGAGGTCCTGTGCTCCCAGCCCAAGGGGGACCAAATCAGGGAAGGGGAATGCATCCTGCGAACGGTAGGGTGAGAATCTGAGAGCATATTACCCCACACTGTGTTCCCTTTCCTACTCACTCCACTGCAGATTTTCAATATCATGTTCATTTCTATTCAAGAATACCTATCAGTGTATTGATAAGTGGAGTTAATATTGATCAAAAAGTTGATCATTATTACTGATGCAGTCTTGATTGATAATATTGATATGATCAGTGATTTTGTGGTCAGTATTGATCACCCATATCGATGTGGTTGGTTGATATCAATCAATGTTGGTCTTTGCTATTGATGTGGTTCATATTGATAAATGATATTTTTGTCTTTTGGGGGACATTTAGGGGGCAGTGAACATGTATCATAGGTTTAGACTGATTTTGGAAAAGGGCAAGGAACATTCCAGAGTAAGAGTAATTATCGGGGGAAAGCCAGTTTCAACAGATCTGACACCGATAAATTAAAATCAAAGTTCGGCAGGCAAATGGTGACTAAATAATAAGGTATCTTTAAAGAGGGGTTTGTCTGGACACAATTGAGGCATACACCAAAGAGAAAAGGTAAAGCAAACAAATACAGAGCTCCCAAATGACAAAAGAGACACAGTTTAAGGTATAGATGCAAAAATGTGCTTCTGGCCCACATCAGGTGAACAGTACAACTGAGAACCAGGCTGAGTGTTGAAGGTTTAGAGGGGAAATGGAAGAAAAAGAAAAGAAATTTAAAAAATAAAGTGGCAGCTAGTACACAAGGAAATCCCAAAGTCTTCTAAAGGCACAGTAATATGGTGGAATGGAGTGAGGCCGATTAGGGACCAGAAAGTGGATTTATGCAGGGGACATAGCCAGGGTATTAATGCTTTACATTTCAAGGAGGAAGGTGCTGTGAAGTCGTCATCAAAGAAGCGAGTGTTCACATACTCGAAGGGCCTTAAATTGATGAGCTGGCTAGGCTGTTTCTACTTAATACACGTGAGGCACTAGAACACGGGTGAGATGCATCCAAGTGGGAGGAGGACTTGATGCACTGGCTATTATTGTTCAATCTTCCTTCAACTCAGTGATGGTGCCAATAGGTCTGAGGAATTGCAAATCTTAAACCATTGTTCATTTAAAAAAAAGGTTGTACAAGATCAGCCCAGCAATTACAGGCCGGTCAGTTTAACCTCTGATAGGAAATATTCTAAAAACTCTAAGTTTAGATTAATTAATCCACATTTTTCTTTGTGACTATTAATTTTAAGTGAACTCATCTTGTTTCACTAACTTGATGGAGCTTTTCAAAGGAACAGATTTGATGAGGGCAATGCTATTGATGTGTGCATGTCAAGAAAGACTTTTGATACAGTGGTGTGCAGACTTGTGAGCAAAGTTATAGCTTATGGAATAAGAGGGACTGTAGGAACATGAATATAAAATTGGCTGACTAACAGGAAACAAAATGTTTTCATGACCTTTTTTTTGGACTGTAAAGGGGATAGTAGTGGAAGTTGGCAGAGATCATTGTCCGGATCCTTGTCGTTCCTGATCTATCTGAATAACCTAGACATTGGCTTACAAGGCACAATTTCAACATGTGTGGATGGCGTAAAATCTGGAAGTATTGTGAACTTTGAGGAGGATAATATTGATCGTAGGTTCATTGTAAGCTTGGTGGAATGGGCAGGTAAGGTTCAATACACAGCAGTGTTGAGTGGTGTACTTGGAAAAGCAGAGGGAGATGAACGGCAATTCCAAAGGAGATAAAAGAGCATAAATGTGTAAAAGAATGTAAATGTGCATAGATCATTGAAGGTGGCAGGTTTAGGTTGAGAGTGGTTAATGAAGCCTGCCATATTCTAGGGTATATTATTAGGAGGTTATGTTGAACATTTACACAATGCTGCTTTGGCCTCACCTGGAACATTGGCTTTAATTCTGGGCACTGCACTTTAAGAAGGCATTTGACAGGGTGGAGAGAAGATTCATGAGATTGTTTCCCAGGATGAAGAACTTCAGTTACTTGTATATATTGGAGAGGTTCAGAAAGAAAAAAGGTTGAAAGGAAGTTTCAGCGCTACAATGCAGCTGGACAGAGTTGAGAAAAACTGTTCTTTTTGGTACAAGGATCAAGAACAGGCTGCAGACTTACGGTTATTAGTAAAATAAGTAATGACATAATGAGAAAAAAAAAATGTTCCCATAGCAATTGGAATGCACCGCTTGTGTGTGTGGTGGAGACAGGTTCATTTGAGGCACTTCAGAGAATTGCAAGGCACTTTGTAAACTCTTCCTTTGGAGAGCTGTAACAGACCAGACTGGCTGAGTGATATCTCAACCACACGTTAGTCACAGCACAGAAAAAGCCAGTGTGGTTGATTGATATTGATCAATGATATTGGCCTTCATATTTACCTGGAAAAATTTCCACCCAGATAAAGAGTTTAGAAATTGTGCACCACCTTTCTGTTGTCTGGCCACGATTTCTACCCTTGGTACTCAATTCACATAACCAGGTGCATGCATGCACAAAATGATTCAAATACTGCAGTTACCAGATGTTTGTATTTAGTTTGTCTGTAATTGATCTTACTGTGGCAGTGGAAAGATTTTGATATTTGGTGAAATATTATGTAGAAATTAAATTTGATACTGTTAATAGGTCCATGTGTGTTCAAGAGTTTTCCATTTTTTCACTTTTTGGCAGCACATTCAAATTTTCATGTTGCTGTTAATACATGCATTGAAATGCCAAATAAATTCTAAACTGGAGATAATTTGAATGCTGTGTTCTTTAATTGTGTCATGGATAGAATACATGTGTTCTGTTTCCTGCTCAAGATGTGTCTTTCTTACCCTTGAGTGTGAACCCCAATGGTAAGTTTTCTGCAGCAAGGTTTTAAGTCTTTTTTTAAAAAAATGTTATTCTCAAACTTACAAAAATGAAGATGTAAGCATTATCCAATCAAACTTGATTTCTCTTGCACTCACTTATTACAGGGAAAAGCATCCTTTTACAACTTCTAGTTTGCTCTTAATTGTACATAGTTATACAATGTTTTATTCTATGTGTAACTAAGAGTTGCAGCATCTTCAATCCTGAAACAAAAACAAATTGCTGAAGAAACTCAGCACGTCTGGCAGCATCTGTGGAGAGAAAGCAGAATTAATGTTTAGAATCCCGGGACCCTTATTCAGAATTAGGAACTTGCTAGTTCGAAACAAGAGTTGGGGCAGCACGGTTGCTCAGCGGTTAGCACTGCTGCCTCACAGCGCCAGGGACCCAGGTTTGATTTCACCCTTGGGCGACTGTATGTGTGGAGTTTGCACATTCTCCCCGTGTCTGCGTGGGTTTCCTCCCACAATCCAATGATGTGCAGGTTAGATGCATTAGTTAGGGGTAAATATAGGATAATTGGGTAGGGGAATGGATCTGGGTGGGTTACTCTTCAGAGGGTTGGTGTAGACGTGTTGGGCCAAAAGGTCTGCTTCCACACTGTAGGGATTCTGTGATTCGAAGAGTCACTGGACCTAAAATGTTAGCTCTGTTTTTTCTCCTCTATGGTGAACTCTGATACACAATATCTTTTACCTGTGGGCAGTCATGTCGTTTCTTGGATGGTTTGGTTGCTTTGATTTTGGAGAAAAGTCTTGTAAAGCATAGGATTCTCAACTGGAGGTGAGTTTTCATGTAGCTGAATTTCTAGCAGGTTGGAGAGTTTCCTCTGTTGGGATCTCCCCATTTAAACAATGCCTTGGCTACTTAAATTATTTGCAGCTAGAGTGGTTTTAGAATTATCTGCAAGCAACTTCTGGTTGTTCTTTTAAAAGTAGAAAAAAAATGGCTCTTTTTTTTTTTACAAGTTTGAAGTTCTTTTCCAAATAGAGATGTTATTTATGGTTTAACACTTTGAATGAGAGAAACATCAGGATACAATGGGACAGATATTGAGCCTTAGAATTCTATCTGTCATTGAGTTTGCGTTCCTTTTTGTCCAGAACGTTTCTCAGATAGTAAAGCTGGAAATTGTGTAGTCCTAGATATAAAATCCCAACCACTGAAAATACTTTCTTCAGCTACCCTATCTTTTGCTGTTAATATCTTGAAAGCTTTAATCCGATCACCCCATAATATTCTAAGTTCTAGAGAATGCAGGCCTAATTTATATAATCTTTCCTCATAAGACATAACGTCTCAAAAAATCAATACAAAAACATCTAGGCACCTCCTAAGATCAATGTCAAAGCACAGTAAATAATAGAAATGTAATGTAGAGGGTAGAGACATCATTGAGTATTTATGCTGTAAATAAAGAATACCAAACATCATCGTAGGTCACAGTATTTGAGGTAAATAATTTTTGCCAGTTTATAAAGTGTGCTGGTTGATAAGCTGGCTGGTTAAAACTTATTTTGCATTTGCAGGGTTTTAAATAGATGACCACTTGTTCTTGATCCTTTTACAAGCAGGAACTACTTCTCCCTGTCTACTCTGTCCTTATCTTGCATGATTTGGAAAATTTCAGTCAAATCTTCTCTTAGCCTTCACTCCAAGGGAAACAGTCTTCAAACATCTCTAATCTATCTTCATAATTAAAGTTGCAAGAACCATTCTGAGAATCTTCTTCTGCATTCTCTCCAATGTATTCAGAAACTTCCTCGTGTGGTGCCCTATCTGTACACAACACTCCAGCTGATGTCCAACAAGTGTCTTGTACAAGTTCAGCATCACCTCATTACAATTATACTGTGTTTTTAATAATGAAGCCTGGGGTACTGCATTTATTTTTATTTTTATTCAACCTGTTGAGACATACTATGCCAGACCTCTGGAACAGGTGGGACTTTAACCTGGACCTTCTGCACCAAAGAATCCCAAGATACTGTATGCTTTATTAATTGCTTTCTCTACCTGTTCTTTAAATAATTAATGAGTCTTTAACGATCTCTACCACCTTTTGATTATGCACATAACCATTCAGGTTTCTTCGCTCTGGCACACCCTTACAGGTAGTATCCTTTATTTTCAGAACATATACAATAGGAGCAAAAGTAGGCCAATTGTTCCAACATTCAACAAGATAATGGCTGATCTGTTTGTGTTTTAACTTCCACATTCCAATCTACTCCAATAAGCTTTGATTCCTCTACCAAACAAGAACTAATTTATCTCCACCCGAAAAATATTCAGTGACAACCCCCCCCCCCCCCCGCCCAACTTAAGTACAGAGTTCCAAAGTCACACAACCTCTCGGGGAAGAAAAGTTCATCTTGGTCTTAAAAATGTGAGCCCTAATTTTAAAACAATGTCCCTTAGTCCTGGCTTCACTCACAAGAGGAAACATTGGTTCTAGTTCTACTTGTCAAGGCCATCATATATACTTAAATCAAGTGACATCGCACTCTCCAAAACTCCAGTGATAACAAAACCAGTCTGTCCAAGCTTTCCTCATAAGACTACTCACTTATTCCAGGCATCAATCTGGTAAACCTCCTCTGTACTATCTCCAAATTATTTGCAGCCTTGGTTAAATATGTAGACCAAAACTGCAGACCGTATTTAACTAAAGCCCTGCATAGATTGGGTTGGGATATCTGGTCGGCACGGACGGGTTGGACTGAAGGGTCTGTTTCCGTGCTGTACGTCCCTATGACTCTATAATTGAAGTATAATATTCTTACTTTTATTTTCACGTTTTATACAAACTCCTCACTACTTTTTTAAACCAAAATCACTTCATTATTCTCCATTTACCACCTATTCACCTGCTCCTCCAATTGCCCTTTTCAAATTCTGTACTGTCCTCACAGTTCACAATGTCCCATCTCAATCACACTAGGTCTCACTCCTGCCTCTAACCTGTCTTCATTCCTCATCAATTAACCCTCTCAGAATTTTGCAGAAGGAGGTCATTCAGCCCATTGTGCCTGTACTGGCTCAATTATCTAGTGCCAGTCTCCCACTTTTTCTCTATACCTTTGCACACCACTACATTCCAAATAATCATCCAATGCCCTTTTGAATGCCTCAATTGAACACGTCTCCATTACGTATTCCAGACATAACTACTCGCTGAGTAAAAACCTTTTCTCTGTTCATCCTTACTTAGTTTGCACATCACTATATGTATGCTCCCTCATATGTTTTTTGCAATAGGGAACTGTTTCACCCTAACTACTATCTCAATAGTGTCTCCCTCATCCTAAAGTTGAAGGCAAATAATTGACCTAGTTAGGAAATTCATTGAATGAAAGGAGGCAAAATGTAGTGATCATTGACAGGTATCCTAATTGCCAGAGTGTGACCTAAGTGGTGTCCAACAAAGACCTGTTTGAGATCTCAGTAACTCACCGCATAAGCAACTTCAGCAATGAGATAGAAAATCACATATTGAGATTTGCTGGTACCACAAAGTGGAATTGCAATCTTTTTTGATGTAAGTGTAAAATTAAAAGGTAAGTGAATGGGCAAAACTGGCAAATGGCTTAGTGAGTCAGTAATTTCATACATGGATTTTTTTAAAAACTTCATTCACAGAATGAGGGTGTTGCTGCCCAGAGGACAGTTAAGAGTCAACTCCATTGTTGTAGGTCTGGAGTCACATATAGGCCAGACCAGGTAAGGATGGCAGAGTCCCTCCCTGAATGACATTAGTTCACCAGATTGTGTTTTTCTGACAATTAACAAAGGATTCATGGTCCTCATCAGACTCCTAATTTTTTGAGAATTGGAATCCAAAGAGAGTTGGGATCTAGGTACATAGATTGTTATAATTAGATACAGAAAGTAACTAGGCTGTTGGAATGTTGACATTTATATAGAATATTAAAACTAAAGAAATGATGCAGTACAGAAGGGGGCTTTGTCAACGTAAAGACTCCCAGACGCCCTTTCTAATTGTATCTTTGTGCATATGACCCAAAGCCTTGCAGCTGACAATAAAGTGCCAATTCAGGTACTTATACAGAATAGAATTCCTACAGTGTGGAAACAGGCCCTTTGGCCCAACAAATCCACACCAAACCGCCGAAGAGTAACCCAATCAGACCCATTCCCCTATCCTATTATTCTATATTTATTCCTGACTAATGCACCTAACCTAAATAGCCCTGAACACTATGAGCAAGTTAGCATGGCCAATTCACCTAACCTGCACATCTTTGGATTGTGGGAGAAAACTGGAGCGCCCGGAGGAAACCCATGCAGACACTGGGAGAATGTGCAAACTGCACACAGGCAGGTGCCCGAGGCTGGAAGCGAACCCATGTCCCTGGTACTGAGGCAGCAGTGCTAACCACTGAGCCACGACGCTTGCCCCCACCCCCCCTCCCCCAATCTCTTTTTGGAAGAGTTTAAGTTTAGGGTCTGCCTCCACCACCAACTTCCAGGCAGCAAATTCCAGACACCCCCCATGCTTTGTATAACAGTGTTTTTCCTAATGTTCCCTCTTAACCTAACAGTCAGCTTGAATCTTCAACTCTCTGCCATGGGAAACAGGTTCCTCATGTCTACTCTCACCTACTCCTCACAATTTTGTACACCTCAATCATGTTACCCCTCTGTTCCAAGAAAAACAATCCCAATCGATCCTGGTAGCTATAATTCTCTAGCCCTGGCATCATCATTATCTCCAAAGCAATTATGTCCTTCCCCTAATGTGGTAACCAGAACTGCACACAATACTCCAGGTCAGACCTCAATGCTGTCTTGTACAGATTTGTCATATTTCTTCTTGTATTCTATACCTCTGCCAATGGAGGAGAGCATTCCATATTTCTTCTTTACAACTTTGCCTCCCTGTACTGCCAGCTTTGTGGACCTGTGCACTTGCACGCTAGTCTAAAAGTTGAGAATACAAGGGGGTTGAAGTCACACTTTAGCTGTGTAAAGTGCTGTCAAACCACTGCCGGAGTTAGTGAGCAATTTGGGACATCTCACTCCTGGAGGCAATGTGGTGACTCGAGGGATGATAGGTGCACAGGAGTATTGCAGGGTTAAATACAATTCAAAGATATTGGATAGTTTATAATGAGTGAGAGTCAATCAGAAATGAGTAGCAGGCTGTAAGCTCATCGAGTAGCTTGGAGGTTTTATATATAGAATTATGGTCACCCTGGTGTCAGTTACAACAAGAATCTAAGCAAGGGGGCATGGTGTTAATTCTATCAATACCCAGTATTGAGTTGCATGTTGAAATCTAATCATAGGTCTGGAGAGGTTTATAAACAGAATAACAGGTGCCCAGGAGTAAGTTACTCTCCAACATTCCATCAAGGCCTCGGAAGAAACACTGCCTCCATTTTAAGCATCATTTCAGCCTTTTCATTTCAATGTGTAGTATCTTTAATTGTGTTTCCCTTGGCTCTATATTACCTTGAGCCACTCAACTTGGGGGGAGCTCTATTTTAGAGTAAGGATATGATACAATTGTTAAAAATCACACAACACCAGGTTATAGTCCAACGGGTTTATATAGCTAGTTATTCCAAATAAACCTGTAGGACTATAACCTGGTGTGTGATTTTTAAATTTGTCCACCCCAGTCTAATACTGGCACCTCCTTGTCATAGTACACTAGGTATCCAGGAGCTACTTAGATCTTGATTTCCAAATGATTCATGTAAAGAATAACAGCTCATTGGGTGAGAGAGTTAGAATACTCCAGTTATGTTGTTACTATTTATTATATGTAGTTATATATACAACATAATCTTGGCTTTTTTGAAGTTTATATAAACTATCTGACACCCAGCAGAGTTGCAGGTTGGAATTTAATCCAAGATTTAGGGTATTTTACTGACAATGGTTGATACTAGGCAAAGAGGTTTTGGCCAGGATATAAGTGGCTCAGGTGGTTCTTATAAATAACATACTTGGAATTGACTGACAAGGTTTCCCAATGCGTTATATACAGGCAATCTTTCTGGGGGGGGTGTTATAGGCCAGTTTCTAATTAACAGCCTGAACTGCTGGTGTTTATACAGAGAAGGACAGATGCCCAGGAGTTAGATTCCAGCCTGTAACTAAGTGAGGGCTATGGGTGGAGAGATGAGTTCCTAATACCCACCACCTGTATACAACTAATATATATTTAACAGACTCTCTGTACTGTCTTTATTTCAAACTAGATATTAGAGCTTGGGCACAACTAAATGTTCAGTAGTTTTTTTTTATTCATTCATGAGATGTGGATGTCACTGGCTAAGCCAGTGTTTTTGCTCAGAAAGCAGTTTAGAGTCTAACACACATTATGGGTCTGGAGTCACATGAACCAGATTAGTTTTTTTAAACCATAGTGGTTACATGGTCCTGAGCTCTTTACAGCCTTGATTTAAACATAGACAAAAGAGCTGAATTCCAGAGGTAAAGTGACAGTCCTAAACATCAAGATAGCAGTTGACCAAGTGTGGCATGAAGGAGCCCTCGTAAAACTGGAATCAATGGATATCAGGGATAAACTCTCCACTGGTTGGAGGTGTACATGCCACATAGGAAGATGACTGTCATGGTTGGAGGTCCGTCATCTCTGCTCCAGGACATCTCTGTAGGAGTTCCTCACCGTAGTGTCCTGGGCCGAACCATCTTCAGCTGCTTCATCAGTGACCTTCCCTCCATCATAAGGTCAGAAGTTGGGATGTTCACTGATAATTGCACAATGCTTAGCACCATTCACAACCCCTCAGATACTGAAGCAGTTCATTTCAAATGCCCACAGCACAATCTGGACAATATCCAACCTTGGCCTGACAAGTGGCAGGTAGCATAGCCGGGCTATGACCGCCATCAATAAGAGACGATCTAACCATTGCCCCTTGACATTCAACAAAGTTGCCATCACTGAATCCCCCATTATCAACATCCTGGGGATTATCATTGACCAGAAACTTAACTGGACTCACCACATAAACATACTGGCTACACGAGCAGGTCAGAGGTTTGGAATACTGAACTGAATAACTCACTACCTGACTCCTCAAAGCCTCTCCACTATCTAAAACCACAAGTCAGGAGTGAGATGGAATATTTCCCATTTGCCTGGATGAATGCAGCCGCAACAACACTTGAAGCTCAATACCTTCCAGGACAAAACAACCCACTTGATTGGTATTACATCCACTCCTTCCACTATTGATGCACAGAAGCAGCAGTGTGAACTACCTACAAGACACACTGCAGAAATTCACCAAAGATCCTCAGACAGCGCCTTCCAAACTAACAACAACTTCCATCTGGAAGGACAAGGGCAGAAGATATATGGAAATACCACTACTTTTAAATTCCCCTCCAAGCCATTCATCATACTGACTTGGAAATATATTGGCATTCCTTCACTGTCACTGGGTCAAAATCCTGGAATTCTCTCCCTACCAGCCTTGTGGGTCAACCCACAGCAGGTGGACTGCAGCAGTTCAAGAAGGCAGCTCACTACCACTTTCTCAAGGGTAACTAGGGCAGGCAATAAATGCTGGCCCAGTCAGCAACACCCACATCCCACAAATGAATAAACAGAAAAAAAAGCTGTGTCCCCAATTGCAAGAAGTGCAGATGGAATTCCTTATTCCAAATCTCTGGATAGACTTAACTCTAAGTCCTGAACATGGTCTTTAAAATTTGGTGTCCACCATTCTACTGCTCCCTACAAACCTGTGTGGTCCATAGTGGATATGAATTGTTTTATCTATAAACTATTCATAACTTAATTGAGTAATTTTGATGTAAAATTTGATTCTTGGTCCGATTGTAATCCTGTGGGTAGCCTGTATCTCGGAAACAATTTGAGTAACTCTTCTATGTCCTTTTAGCCATGATACTGCGTAATAGAATGGCCTCTGGCAATGTAGTAGACTCGATTATGGTCCATTATGATCAACAAATACTGATTCCACTTGCTGTTTAAGGGAGGCTTCCTACACAATTAAGATTCTTATAAAACATTCCTCAAACGTGGGACTGGGTATTAAGGGTGCTACCAGGATGCTCCTGGATTAGAAGGTATGAGCTATAAGGAGAGGCTAGAAAAATGGGGTTGTTTTCTCTGGACAGTTGGAGACTGAGGGGATACTTGATAGGAGTCTATAAAATTATGAGATGCATTGATAGGATTGATGGTTAGAATCTTTATCTAAGAGTTGAAATGTCTAATACTAGGGGACATGCATTTAAGGTGAGAAGGGGGCAAGTTCAAAGGAGATGTGAGGGACAAGTGTTTTAGGCAAATTTGATAGCAGTGTTAAAGATACTTTTAGATAAGCCTATGAATATGCAAGGAATGGAGGGATATGGACCAAGGGCAGGCAGAAGGGATTAGTTGAATTTGGCATCATGCCCAGCACAACATCATAGGCTGAAGAGTCCATTACTGAGGTGTATAGTTCTATATTCTACGGTTTTGCCTGAGGTTTCCCAATTACCTGACACATATGACAGCAAAGGTCATCCACATGCTTATGTACTCCAGGCCAATAAACATATTTTTGAATTTTGGCTTGAGTTTTCCTTACTTCCAAATTACCTCCTCCTTGAAATTCATGTGTTACCAGCAACATTTCCTTTCTATAACCCAGCAGTAATATCATTTGATATTACCCATTTCTCATGTATTTGAGTATGTGATGCATTCTCTCATCAATACTTCATTTTTTAGATAATAATATTCTGGGATACACTCAAATTTTTCTGTGTATGCTTTTTGATAGAACTTTAGTTTTTCATCTTTCTGTTGTAACTCAGCTAATTTCTCTGAACTGAAAATATCCACTTTGTCTCCATTTGTTTTTATTTTTTTCTCAACCACTTGATCAAGCATACTTGAAATTCAGCTTCTTTATCTTTATTTCTTTGTTTCTCTATTTCTCCTTCTGTTTCAACCTGTGGCTTTGTGACCTTGTTATCACACAGTCAGGAAAAATCCAAGGATATATATTTGCCACATCCCTGGTTACCTGATTTTCACTGGCTTTTCAGCCACAGTAGGCATCACTACCACCTTTGATCCAGCTATATCATTACCAAGGATAAACTGTATTTCCAGAACGAAGGATTTCTCTAGTACTCCTACCACCACGGAATTTTTTTTACTAGACTCTCCAACTTCTCTTTATATAATGGTGCAATGTCCTTCTCACCACAACTTTCACATATTAGCACCTGTCCTGCCAATACTCCTATTGAATTACATATTTCCTTATCTCTCACCATCAAAGATTGTCTTCCTCCTGTCTCTTTTAAAATTTTGATTTCTTTACCTGCTCCCCCAGCATACAACTAAATCTTACCCATGCAAGTAACTTCTTTAAAGAGATCTGATACTTCCTTCTTGAATATCCCCTGATCAGATTGTACATTCCTTTGCAGCTTTTTAGCTTCCACTGTGCTTTCCTTTATCACATCAATAAAATTCACTGGCTTATCCTGTTTTCCCATATCCGTCTTCCCACTACAACTTCATGTAGCCTACTTTATTACAATAAAAATGCTGTGCTCTTTCCCCTCATGGGTTTCCTTCTTACCCAATGGTAAATTATCTCTAGTATCTTCAAGGAGATCTGTTTTCCTTTACACTTGAGGATTTCTCTTTTTCCGAAATTCCATCCCTCACAGATTGAAATTGATATCAGAAGTCAAACTTTGATTTATGAGCCAGCTCATAATCACCTGCCATTTCTGCTGCTATTCTGGCAGATGTAACTCTGCTCTTCCACATGAGTTCTCACTACTTCAGGAAGTGAATTTTTGAACTCCTCCAAAATAATTGACTCTTTAAGAACTCCATATGTTTGTCCTATTTTCCATCTTCAACTCCCTTATCCATCTATCAAAATTATTTTGTTTGATCCTTTCAAACTCCACGTATGTTTAACTATGTTCCCTCCTCAGATTCCTAAAATATTTCCTGTAAGTTTCTGGTATGAGCTCATTTGCACTCAAGATGCATTTTTCACCTCATCATACTTCCCAGATACCTTCTCTGAGAATGATGCAAATACCTCACTAGCTCTAGTTGCCTCTAGTGCTAGGGCTATTCTTCCTTTTCTTTTTGTTCTGCTTTTAATCATAATTCAAACTGTTCCATTTTCTTTTCTCTTGCCATCGTCTCTAATTCAAGCTGCTTCATTTGCAATTGATTTTACCCATTTCCAATTATTCTGAATGCACTCCTGGCAATTGTAAATGTTGCATTTTTGTCACAATTATTTCCCCTTTCTCACAGACACAGGCAACTCCAACTTTAAATTGTTTGCCAATTCCGAAAGTTTTGCCTTGCTCCCTTTCTGTAAAATACCCTAAGTGACTTCTTCCACCCTCAAGAAACTCTTAACAACTAAAAGAGCAATTAGTATTCAGGCACACCGTATTTAAATCAAACAAATGCAATAACCAAAATATAAAAGCACCAACACTCTCTACTCATTGCCTTTGAGTCCAATAATTCTAACCCCAACCTGGAATTAGAGATTTTGATCCCAACAAGAGCTCCCAATTTGTTATGGATGACCAGCCCCCTCAAAACAGGTCAAGGAAACAGCCTGGACCCTAACTCTTTCTTATTTCGAAGGCATGTGCCAGGCTTTGCTTTCTGGATGCAATTCAATTGGTCAAGCTACCAGGCTTGAAACAAAATATATTTTAATTATATATGATATTTAAAATGCAGACCAACGCGATAGAAAATAATTGGCTTAACTAACTGGATGTAAGTTTGCTCGCTGAGCTGGAAGGTTCATTTTCAGATGTTTTATCACCATACTAGGTAACTTCATCAGTGAGCCTCCAGTGAAGCACTAATCTTATGGCCCACTTTCTATTTACGTGTTTAAGATTCCTTGGGTTTGTGATGTCATCTCCTTTAGTGATGTCATTTCCTGTGTTGGTGATGTCATTTCATATTCTTTTTCTTAGAGGGAGATAGATGGGATCCAAATTGATGTGTTAGCTGACAGAGTTCCAGTTGGAATGCCATGCTTCTAGGAATTCTCATGTGTGTCTCTGTTTGGCTTGTCCTAGGATAGATGCATTGTCCCAGTCAAAGTGGTATCCTTCCTCATCTGTATGCAAGGATACTACTGATAATGGTTCATGTCTTTTTGTGGCGAGTTGATGTTCATATCCTGGTGGCTAGTTTTCTGCCTGTTTGTCCAATGTAGTGTTTGTTACAGTTCTTGCAATGTAGTTTGTAAATGACGTTTGTTTTGTTAGTTGTCTGTATAGAGTCTTTTAAGCTCATTAGCTGCTGTTTTTGTTTGTTGGTGGGTTTGTGGGCTACCATGATGCCCAGAGGTCTGAGCGGTCTGGCAGTCATTTCCAAGATGCCTTTGATGTAGGGGAGAGTGGCTAGGGGTTCTGGTTGTGTTTTGTCTGCCTGTTTGGGTTTGTTGCTGAGAAATCAGCGGACTGTGTTCATTGGGTACCCGCCTCTTTTTGAATACGCTGTATAAGTGATTTTCCTCTACTCTTCATAATTCCTTGCTGCTGCAATGTGTGGTGGCTCATTGAAATACTGTTCTAATGCAGTTTGTGGATGTTGGGATGATTGCTTCTGTAGTTCAATATTTGGTCCATATGCGTTGTTTTCCTGTAGACACTGGTTTGAAGTTCCACATTGACCATTCACTCTACTGCAACATGTAGGAATGGCAGTTTGTTGTTTTCCTCCTCTTTAGTGAATTTTATGCCTTTAAGGATATTATTGATGGTCTTGAAGTTTCCTCTAATGTGTTTAGGTTAGAAAGGACAAAAGTGTCATCCATGTAGCGGACTTATAGTTTGGGTTGGATGGTTGGCAGAACCGTTTGTTTGAGTCTCTGCATTACTGCCTCTGCTAAGAACCCTAATATCGGACATCCCATGGGTGTTCTGTTGGTATGTCTGTAGTTTTTGTTGTTGAAGGTGAATTGGGTGGTGAGGCACAGGTCCACTAGCTTGACGATACTGTTCTTGCTGATGAAGTTGGTGGTGTCTGGTGCATTTGTCTTTGGGTCTTCCAATAGTGTAGTCAGTGTTTCCTTGGCCAGGTTGATGTGGATGGATGTGAACAGGGCTGCTACGTCAAAGGAGACCATTATTTCATCCTCTTCTATCTTGGTCTTTGGTGTTCAGGAATTCTTGGGTGGAGTGGATGGAATGGCGTGATTCTTCTACTAAGTGTTTTAGTCTTTGGTATAGTCCCTTGGCTAATCTGTTGGTGTTACAGGTACCGAGACTATGTGTCTAAGGGGGGCTCCTGGTTTGTGAATTTTGGGTAATCCGTAGAAGCGTGGTGTGTTAAATCTGTCTGGTTTCAATTCTTGGAAGTCTGTCTTGTTTAATTCTCTAGATTTTTAAAGTTTTTTAAGTAAAGCTATGATTTTGGTTCTCTAGTTGTGGGGTGGGGACTATTGTTACCTATTGGTAAGTGTCAGTACCTGCAAGATGTGCGTTCACTTTCTCAATGTAGTCTGTTCAGCCTCTGCTAAGAACTCTGATATTGGAGATCCCATGGGTGTTCCCTTGGTTTGTCTGTACATTTTGCTATTGAAAGTGAAGTGGGTGGTAAGGCATAGGTCCACTAGCTTGATGATGTTGTCTTTGCTGATGAAGTTGGTGGTGTCTGATGTAAGTGTCTTTGGTTCTTCTAATAGTGTAGTCAGTGTTTCCTTGGCTAGGTTGATGTGGATGGATGTGAACAGGGCTGTTGCGTCAAAGGAGACCACTATTTCGTAAAACTGGGAAATTTCGCGACAAAAAACTTTACTCATTAACATGACAGACCATGAATAGACAGACACAGTACAAAGAGCCATAAACTTTAGACAGCAGCAAACACAGAAAGCGAATAAACCTGACCTGCAGAGAAAACTAGCCAAACTCACACCAAAATAACAACACAGTAGCATGGATAAAAAACATATCTGACTGACCCTTGATTAAATTACTTACAGTGTGGAAACAGGCCCTTCAGCCCAACAAGTCCACACTGACCCTCCGAAAATCGACCCACCCCCTTACATTTACCCCTTCACCTAACACTATGGGCAATTTAGCATGGCCAGTTCACCTGACCTGCACATTTTGGGACTGTGGGAGGAAACTGGAGCACCCAGAGGAAACCCATACACACACAGGGAGAATGTGCAAACTCCACACAGACAGTTGCCTGAGGCAGGAATTGAACCCAGGACTCAGGCGCTGTGAGGCAGCAGTGCTAACCACTGTGCCACAATGCTGCCCTTTAAAATTAGATTAGATTAGATTACGTTTATGGCTCTTTGTACCGTGTCTGTCTATTCATGGTCTATCACGTTAATGAGTAAAGGGTTTTGTTGCGAAATTTCCCAGTTTTATGAAATAGTGGTGTCCTTTGACGCAACAGCCCTATTCACATCCATCCACATCCTTCGGCCCAAATCCACACCGACCCACCGAAGCGCAACCACTATGCCACCGTGCTGCCCTTAACAGACACTGAAAAAGCCATCTTAGTAAGAGGATTAAATTACAACATCTGAGATGTGGACAAGAACAATTCCGAGCAGCATTAGAAACAACACTGAAAGACAACTAACTCACAGAAGAAACCCAGCAAACTATCAGACGGACAGTTGCATCAACATTAAGCAGGAAAATAAAAGGAAACACACTCAATACACAAGAAAGGAAAGCGCTAGAAGGACTCCAAAAAGATAAAAACATCATTATCCTACCTACAGACAAAGGACACTTGACAGTCATTTTAAACTGAACACACTACATTGAGAAAGCAAACGTGCTGCTTGCAGATACTGACACTTACCAACAGGTGGCGATAGGCCCTCCCCGACACCTAGAGAACTGAATCAAGGCCTTACTCAAAGAACTTCAGAAATCTGGAGAATTAAACAAGACAGACTTCCAAAAATTTAAAACAGACAGATCTAACACACCAAGCTTCTATGGATTACTCAAAATTCACAAACCAGGATCTCTCCTCAGATCCATAGTCTCGTTACCTGTAACACCAACGTACAAATTAGCCAAGGAGTTACACCAAAGAAGAATCACACCACTTAGTAGAAGAATCACACCACTCCACCCGTTCCACCCAAGCATTCCTGAACACCATCAAAGACACCAAGATGGAAGAGGATGAAATAATGGTCTCCTTTGACGTAGCAGCCCTGTGCACATCCATCCACATCAACCTGACCAAGGAAACACTGGCCATGTTATTAGAAGAACCAAAGACACCACCAATTTCATCAGCAAAGACAACATCATCAAGCTAGTGGACCTATGCCTTGCCACCCACTTCACTTTCAATCGCAAAATGTACAGACAAACCAACAGAACGCCCATGGGATGTCCGACATCAGGGTTCTTAGCCGAGGCAGTAATGCAGAGACTTGAGCGAACAGCTCTGCCAACCATCCAACCCAAACTTTGGGTCCACTATGTGGATGACACCTTTGTCATGATGGTCTTGAAGGTTTCCTCTAATGTGTTTTGTTTAGTGATGACACCTTTGTCATACTAAACAAAACACATTAGAGGAAACCTTCAAGACCATCAGTAATACCTTTACTGGCATAAAATTCACAAAAGAGGAGGAAAACAACAACAAACTGCCATTCCTAGATGCCATAAGAGAACAAATGAGAAACTTCAAACAGTGTCTACAGGAAAACAACGCACACAGACCAACTACTGAACTACAGAAGCAATCATCCCAACATGCACAAATGAAGCTGCATTAGAACATTATTTCAACAAGCCACCACACACTGCAGCCCAGAGGAACTATGCAGAGCAGAAGAAAATCACCTAAACTATGTATTCAAAAAGAGCGGGTACCCAATGAATACAGTCTGCTGATTTCTCAACAACAAATCCCAACAAGCAGACAAAACACATCCAGAAAGCCAAGCCATTCTCCCCTACATCAAAGACACCTTGGAAATGACTGCAGCCTCTCAGACCTCTGGGCATCATGGTAGCCCACAAACCCACCAGCACAATGAAACAGCCACTAACAACTTGAAAGACCCTACACACACAACAAGCAAAACTAATGCCATTTACAAAATACCTTGCAAGACTTGTAACAAACACTACTTTGGACAAACAGGCAGAAAACTTGCCACCAGGATACATGAACATCAACTAGCCACAGAAAGACATGACCCACTATCACTAGTATCCTTACATACAGATGAGGAAGGATACCATTTTGACTGAGACAACATATTTATCCTAGGACAAGCCAAACAGAGACACACACAAGAATTCCTAGAAACATGGCATTCCAACTGGAACTTTATCAACAAATACATCGATTTGGATCCCATCTATCACCCTCTGAGAAAATGAACAGGGAATGACATCACCAACCCAAGGAACTCTAAACGCATGAATTGAAAGTGGGCCATAACACCAGTGCTTCACCAGAGGCTCACTGATAATGTTACTTAGTATGGTGATGAAACATTTGAAAATAAACCTTCCAGCACAGTGAGCTAACTTATATCCAGAACCTTCACCTGAGCTATAAATCTTCTCCAAACTCCTTAACTGTAACTCTATTGAAACACTTCGTGAAATTATAAACTATTCATTAACCGTTCCAATATATTGACATCCCCTAAGCATGCCCTTGGCAAAGGCAAAGGCAAAGTCAGTAAAATAGATTGTCTCATAAGCAATACTAAAAGCAGGAAGAGAACCCCAGCTTTTAGCAATAACACAGACAGGAAAAACAGTTTCCATATCCAGCTTCAATACCTTAGCAACTGCTGAAAGCTAAAACTAAAAATCCTGATTTTATGGGAGCTTGAACCCACCCATTGAGCTTGCTTGTATTGTTGCAAATTTAAAACATTTCAGCACCTCTATATCAACTTTTCTTCATTAAAAAAACAGGACAAAATGCATCTCTTTAAAGCGTTGTATTGTCACATCCTGATAATCTTTCACCTCCTTTGAAATCAAGCATCTAAAAAACCTCAGCCTTAAAAATATTGAAAGATTCTGCATCCAGGAGGTGAAAGATTACCTTTTGAAGAAGGTAATTCCAAAGACTCAACCTGTTAACCTCTGAGAGAATTTTGTTTTCCTCATCTCTGTCTTATCTTTGATGACTCTTTATCTTTAAACTATGATTGCTATTTCTAGAATCTCGCACAAGCGGAGATGTCCTTTCAATACCCACCTGGCCAAGTCTCCTCAGGATCTCATACATTTCAATGAAATTAACTCTGACTCTTCTAAACTCCAGGAAACTGAGGACTACAGGTGCAGGAGATCACAGTCAAACATTGTGGTGCTGGAAAAGCACAAAGGGTCAGGCGGCATTCAAGGAGCAGGAGAGTTGACATTTCGAACATAAGCTCTTCATCAGGAATGTTTCTGATGAAAGGCTTATGCTTGAAACGTCGACTGCCCTGCTCCTCGGATGCTGCCTGGCTGGCTCTGCTTCTCCAGCACCACACTTTGTGACTCCTCTAAACTCCAGAGGGTACAGATCCAGCTTGTCTAGCTCCTCACAAGGAAATATGCTCATTCCAGGTATTAGTCTAGTGAAACTTCTCTTTACTGCATACAATGCATTAATATCCTTCTGCATGTGCTTGGACCAGTGCTGTGCACAGTCCTCTGGATAGCATCTCACTGATGTTCTTGTTTTAAGATTCAGCATGTCGCATTTGGTGCATGATAATGTGGACGGGAACGAATACAGAATCAGAATGTTATTTCATTGGCGAGAGACTGCAGAACACAACGGCAAAGAGGACTCTGCGTGTCATTGTCAGAAAAAACACGAAGATACACCAAGTAAACAGGAAGTCAAAGGGAATAAAAACTGAAACAACTGTGGATGCTGGAAATCAGAAACAAAGACAGGCATTGCTGCAAAAGCTCAGCTGGTCTGGCAGCATCTGTGAAGCAATATCAGAGTTATAAAGTTTCGGGTCCAGTGATCCTTCCACAGAACATTAGTCTTTATTGCAAGGGGATGATGAACAATAAAATCAGAGAAGTCTTGTTAATATTTTACAGGGCACTGTTTAGGCTGCAGCTGGTTTTAATTTCTTTACTTAAGGAGTGGTTTATTTGCACTGGAGGCGGTTCAGAAACAGTTCATTCGGTGGATACGTAGGATGAAGAGGTGTGTCCAGTCAGGAAAGATTGAGCAGATCCGGTCTGTACTCACTGGGGTTTAGAAGAATGATCTTGATGAAACAAAATAGATTCTAAGAGAGCTGGACAGAGTCGATTCCTCTTTCTGGGGAATTTGAAACTTGGGGTACAATGTAAATTCCTGAAGAAGGGCTTATGCCCGATTCTCCTGCTCCTTGGATGCTGCCTGACCTGCTGCGCTTTTCCAGCAACACATTTTTCAGCTCTGACCTCCAGCATTTGCAGTCCTCACTTTCTCCTAGTACAATATAAAAGTAAGGGATCAACCATACAAGTGAAGATGAGAAATAATCTTTCCTTTTGGGTGTTATTTAAGCTTGAGAACCCGATTCTGCAGTGACTGGTGAAGGCTGGGTTCATTAAATATATCTAATGCTGAGTTGGATAGATTTTTGATCTATTCAGGCCAGAAGATTTGAGGGGTACAGAGAGAAAAGTTGAGTTAAGGCCATGATCATAGAATTGTTCATTCAGCCCATACTGTCCACACTGGCTCTGTGAAAGAACAATAATTCTCAGTGCTAATCTCCTTTCTTTTCACTCCACATTGTTTCTGTTTAAATAATCGTCTAAGGCGCTATTGAAAGCCTCAATTGAACATCCCCAATTGAACACACTTTCCAGATGTACCTTCCAATACATTTGCTCCTTTTGCAAATTACCTTATACCTCTGCTCCCTAATTCTCAATCGGACTAGTCATTGAATAGTTGAGCGTGAATTTAAATACATAGTACAGGAAATATATGGATGGAAAAAAAGTTTATACAAATGCATGAATTCTGAAGGTGAGACAGGAGTTGAAAGGGTTTTTGCAATTTTACATCATTACAAGAATTTAGCAAGGTTGGGTACTAGCTCAATCAGCTTTGGCACTTCAATGATCTTCTCTGCATTATAATTGGAGGTGTCTGTTGATGACGACATCGTGTTCACTATAATTCAAAACAACATAGTTTCTGTAAACTATCCAAACCCATACATAGCAAGATGTGAGCAACATCCAGACTAGGGCAGATAATGACAAATTACTTTTGCACCCCACAAGTAACAAGCAATGACTATCATACATTCATAGAGATGTACAGCACAGAAACAGACCCTTTGGTCCAACTTGTTCATGCCGTCCAGATATCCTAAATAAATCTAATGCCATTTGCCAACATTTTGTCCATATCCCTCTAACCCCTTCTTATTCATATACCCATCCAGATGCCTTTTAAATGTTGTAATTGTACCAGCCTCCACCGCTTCCTCTGGCAGCTAATTCCATGCACGCACCACCCTCTGCGTGAAAAAGTTGCCCCTTAGGTCCCCTTTTAAATCTTTCTAGTTTTGGACTCCCCCACCCCGGGGAAAAGACCTTGTCTATTTACCCTATCTATGCCCTTCATGATTTTAATAAACGTCTTTAAGAATACCCCTCAGCCTCTGGTGCTCCAGGGAAAATAGCCCCAGCCAAATTCAACCTTTCCTTATAACTCAAACCCTCCAATCCTTGCAAATGTTTTCTGAATTCTTTCAAGTTTCACAACATCCTCCCTATAGCAGGGAGACCAGACTTTCACCCCTTGACATTGAGTGGGATTACAATTGCTGAATGCTCTGCTCGTGACACTGTGGTGATTAACATTAACCAGAAACTGAACTGGACCACTCATAAAAATACTGTGGCTACAAGACCAGGTCAGAGGTTAGGAAAACTACTACTGCTGTCTCACAGGTTGAGAGACTTGGGGGTTTGACTCTGCCCTCAGGTGATACATTGTCCTCGTGTCTTCATGGGTTTCCTCTAGGTGCACATTTCTTCCCCCCATAGTCCAAAGATGTGCAGATTAGGTGGATTGGCCATGTTAAATTGCCCATAGTGTCCGGGGATGTACACACTAGGCGGATTAGCCATGGGAAATGTAGAGTTAGGATAGGAGAGTTGGTTTGATCGGGATGCTCTTCAGAGGGTTACGGTGGACTTGATGGGCCGAATGGCCTGCTTCCAAACTGTTGAGGTTCTATTTTATGATTCGAAGTAACTCACCTCCTGACTCTCCAAAGCCTGCCTACAATCTCCAAAGCAATCCACTTGATTGGAACCCAGTCTAACACATTCAATGTTCGCTCACTGACACACAGCAGTGGCAACGTACTGCAGAAACTCACAAAGACTTATTCATTAGACTCTTCCTAATGCACAACCTCAACCATCTAGAAAAACATGAACAGCATAAAAATAAGTCTTTTTTTCCATTTCTGTAAATCTGAAGGCACTGGTGAGCTGCCAAACTGCAACTTTTCTGTTGTGATCTGATACAATTCAATAATTTTCTGGACTATTTTAGAGGGGAATTAAGAGTTACTGACATTACTGCAGGTTTGATGTTATAAATAGGTCAAACAGGTTCAATCCAGCAGAATATTTTATCCAAAAGAGATTTTCTACAACAGTTCAGCTGCTTCAAGAATGTTGAAGCTGAAACTAACTTTTTATTTCAGATTTCAGGGCCTGAAGGGATCTATCCCAGGATACTGAGGAAGGAAAGGAAGGAGAGTGCACAGTCCTTGACAGAGATCTTTGAATCCTCTTTATCCAAAGATGGGGGTCCCAGAAGCATAGCCAGTGTTGTTCCTTTGTTCAAGAAGCACAACAGGGATAATCCAGGAAATCATACGCCAGTGAGTTTTATGCCAGTGTGGGGATTGGTTTAGCTCAGTTGGTTGGTCAGTTGTGATACCAACAGTGTGCTCAATTCCCATCACTGGCTGAGATTACCATGAAGAACGTTTCTTCTCAACCTCTTCTCTTGCCTGAGGTCTGGTGGCCCTCGGGTTAAATCACCACCAGTCATCATCTGTCCAATGACAGAGTGGCCATATGGCAGCACAGACATCCATGGTAGATAAATTTCTTAGGTTGTAGATTTACTCACATTTGGAAAGGAATGGACTGTGGGCGGCACGGTGGTTAGCACTGCTGCCTCACAGCGCCTGAGACCCGGGTTCAATTCCCGCCTCAGGCGACTGACTGTGTGGAGTTTGCACGTTCTCCCCGTGTCTGCGTGGGTTTCCTCCGGGTGCTCCGGTTTCCTCCCACAGTCCAAAGATGTGCAGGTCAGGTGAATTGGCCATGCTAAATTGCCCGTAGTGTTAGGTAAGGGGTAGATGTAGATGTAGGGGTATGGGTGGGTTACGCTTCGGCGGGGCGGTGTGGACTTGTTGGGCCGAAGGGCCTGTTTCCACACTGTAAGTAATCTAATCTAATCTATTAGGAATACTCAGAATGTATTTGTGTGGGGGAGGTCTTGTCTCAAATTTCGTTGAGTGTTTTGACGAACTGATGAAGATGATTGATGCAGTTAGGGCACAGGCTGTTGTCTAGGTGGCCTTGACTAAAGCATTTGATTAGCTCTGGCTGGTCTGGAAGAGTAAGTCACATGGGATCTACAGAGAGTTGGCAAGCTGGATACAAAATTAGCTTGGTCTTTGAAGACAGAAGGTAGTTGTGGAATGATGTTTGTCTGACTGAAGTTTGTAATCAGTGGTGTTCTGCAGGGATCAGTGCTGGGACCTGTGTTCGGGATTAGTGGTGCTGGAAAAGCACAGCAGTTCAGGCAGCATCTGAGGAGCAGTAAAATCAACGTTTCGGGCAAAAGCCCTTCATCAGGAATACAGGCAGAGAGCCTGAAGGGTGGAGAGATAAATGAGAGGAGGGTGGGGGTGGGGAGAAATTAGCATAGAGTACAATAGGTGAGTGGGGAAGGGGATGAAGGTGATAGGTCGGGGGGAGGGTGGAGTGGATAGGTGGAAAAGAAGATAGGCAGGTAGGACAAGTCATGGGGACAGTGCTGAGCTGGAAGTTGGGAACTGCGGTGAGGTGGGGGAAGGGGAAATGAGGAAACTGTTGAAGTCCACGTTGATGCCCTGGGGTTGAAGTGTTCCGAGGCGGAAGATGAGGCGTTCTTCCTCCAGGCGTCTGGTGGTGAGGTAGCGGCGGTGAAGGAGGCCCAGGACCTCCATGTCCTCGGCAGAGTGGGAGGGAGAGTTGAAATGTTGGGCCACAGGGCGGTGTGGTTGATTGGTGCGGGTGTCCCGGAGATGTTCCCTAAAGCGCTCCACGAGGAGGTGTCCAGTCTCCCCAATGTAGAGGAGACCGCATCGGGAGCAACAGATACAATAAATGATATTAGTGGATGTGCAAGTAAAACTTTGATGGATGTGGAAGGCTCCTTTAGGGCCTTGGATGGAGATGAGGGAGGAGGTGTGGGCGCAGGTTTTGCAATTCCTATGGTGGCAGGGGAAGGTGCCAGGATGGGAGGATGGGTTGTAGGGGGGGCGAGGACCTGACCAGGTAGTCATGGAGGGCACGGTCTTTGCGGAAGGCGGAAAGGGGTGGGGAGGGAAATATATCCCTGGTCCGTTTGGAGGTGGTAGAATTAGATTAGATTAGATTACTTACAGTGTGGAAACAGGCCCTTCAGCCCAACAAGTCCACACCGCCCCGCCGAAGCGCAACCCACCCATACCCCTACATCTACATTTACCACTTACCTAACACTATGGGCAATTTAGCATGGCCAATTCACCTGACCTGCACATCTTTGGACTGTGGGAGGAAACCGGAGCACCTGGAGGAAACCCACGCAGACACGGGGAGGACGTGCAAACTCCACACAGTCAGTCGCCTGAGGCGGGAATTGAACCCGGGTCTCAGGCGCTGTGAGGCAGCAGTGCTAACCACTGTGCCACCGTGCCGCCCACAAATTGTTGGCAGATGATTTGGTTTATGCGAAGGTTGGTAGGGTGGTAGGTGAGCACCAGGGGCGTTCTGTCCTTGTTACAGTTGGAGAGGTGGGATCTGAGGGCGGAGGTGCAGGATGTGGACGAGATGAGTTGGAGGGCATCTTTAACCACGTGGGAAGGAAAATTGCGGTCTCTAAAGAAGGAGGCCATCTGGTGTGTTCTGTGGTGGAACTGGTCCTCCTGGGAGCAGATGCGGCGGAGGTGGAGGAATTGGGAATACAGGATGGCATTTTTGCAGGAGGTAGGGTGGGAAGAGGTGTAATCCAGGTAGCTGTGGGAGTCGGTGAGTTTGTAAAAAATGTCAGTGTCAAGTCGGTCGTCATTAATGGAGATGGAGAGGTCCAGGAAGGGGAGGGAGGTGTCAGAGATGGTCCAGGTAAATTTAAGGTCAGGGTGGAATGTGTTGGTGAAGTTGATGAATTGCTCAACCTCCTCACGGGAGCATGAGGTGGCGCCAATGCAGTCATCAATGTAGCGGAGGAAGAGGTGGGGAGTGGTGCCGGTGTAATTACGGAAGATGGACTGTTCTACGTAGCCAATAAAGAGACAGGCATAGCTGGGGCCCATATGGGTGCCCATTGCTACCCCTTTGGTTTGGAGGAAGTGGAAGGATTTGAAGGAGAAATTGTTAAGGATGAGGATATCCATGGTCCAGTCCCTCTACACCTCCATCTGCCATGACCAGGGCCTCCAAGCCCTCCATTTCTTCCTCTCCTGACGTCCCCAACAGTACCCTTCCACCAACACTCTCACTCGTTTGGCTGAACTGGTCCTCACCCTTAACAATTTCTCCTTCGAATCCTTTCACTTCCTCCAGACCAAAGGGGTAGCCATGGGCACCCGTATGGGCCCCAGCTATGCCTGTCTCTATGGTCTACATCCCAGGGTACTGAAGGAGGTGGCTCGAGAAATCATGGATGCATTGGTGATTATTTTCCAGAGTTCGATAGATTCGGGATCAGTTCCTGCGGATTGGAGGGTGGCTAATGTTGTACCACTTTTTAAGAAAGGTGGGAGAGAGAAAGCAGGAAATTATAGACTAGTTAGTCCCTCAGTGATGGGAAAGATGCTGGAGTCTATTATAAAGGATGAAATTATGACACATCTGGATAGTAGTAACAGGATAGGTCAGAGTCAGCATGGATTTATGAAGGGGAAATCATGCTTGACTAATCTTCTGGAATTTTTTGAGGATGTAACTCCGAAGATGGACGAGGGAGATCCAGTAGATGTAGTGTACCTGGATTTTCAGAAAGCTTTTGATAAAGTCCCACATAGGAGGTTAGTGAGCAAAATTAGGGCGCATGGTATTGGGGGCAAAGTACTAACTTGGATTAAAGTTGGTTGGCTGATAGGAAACAAAGAGTAGTGATAAATGGCTCCATTTCAGAATGGCAGGCAGTGACCAGTGGGGTACCGCAGGGATCAGTGCTAGGATGCAGCTTTTTACAATATATGTTAATGATATAGAAGATGGTATTAGTAATAACATTAGCAAATTTGCTGATGATACTAAGCTGGGTGGCAGGGTGAAATGTGAGGAGGATGTTAGGAGATTACGGGGTGACCTGGACAAGTTCGGTGAGTGGTCAGATGCATGGCAGATGCAGTTTAATGTGGATAAATGTATGGTTATCCACTTTGGTGGCAAGAACAGGAAGGCAGATTACTACCTAAATTTAGGTAAAAGGGCAGTACAGAGAGATCTGGGTGTTCTTGTACACCAGTCAATGAAGGTAAGCATGCAGGTACAGCAGGTAGTGAAGAAGGCTAATAGCATGCTGGCCTTCATAACAAGAGGGATTGAGTATAGAAGCAAAGAGGTTCTTCTGCAGCTGTACAGGGCCCTGGTGAGACCACACCTCGAGTACTGTGTGCAGTTCTGGTCTCCAAATTTGAGGAAAGACATTCTGGCTATTGAGGGAGTGCAGCGTAGGTTCACAAGGTAAATTCCTGGAATGGCGGGACTACCTTACGCTGAAAGACTAGAGTGACTGGGCTTGTATACCCTTGAGTTTAGAAGACTGAGAGGGGATCTGATTGAGACATAAAAGATTATTAAAGGATTGGACACTCTGGAGACAGGAAACATGTTTCCGCTGATGGGTGAGTGCCGAACCAGAGGACACAGCTTAAAAATACAGGGTAGACCATTTAGGACAGAGATGAGGAGAAACTTCTTCACCCAGAGAGTGGTGGCTGTGTGGAATGCTCTGCCCCAGAGGGCAGTGGAGGCCCAGTCTCTGGATTCATTTAAGAAAGAGTTGGATAGAGCTCTCAAGGATTGTGGAATCAAGGGTTATGGAGGTAAGGCAGGAAGAGGATACTGATTAAGGATGATCAGCCATGATCATATTGAATGGTGGTGCAGGCTCGAAGGGCAGAATAGCCTACTCCTGTACCTATTGTCTATTGTCTATTGTCCCAATTCCTCCGCCTCTGCCGTATCTGCTCCCAGGAGGACCAGTTCCACCACAGAACACACTAGATAGCCTCCTCCTTTAGAGACCGCAATTTTCCTTCCCACGTGGTTAAAGATGCCCTCCAACGCATCTTGTCCACATCCCGCACCTCCGCCCTCAGACCCCACCCCTCCAACTGTAACAAGGACAGAACGCCCCTGGTGCTTACCTTCCACCCCTACCAACCTTCGCATAAACCAAATCATCCGCCATTTCCGCCACCTCCAAACGGACCCCACCACCAGCGATATATTTCTCTCCCCACCCCATTCCACCTTCCACAAAGACCGTTCCCTCTGTGACTACCTGGTCAGGTCCATGCCCCCCTACAACCCACCTTCCGATTCTGGCACCTTCCCCTGCCACCGCAGGAATTGCAAAACCTACGCCCACACCTCCTCCCTCACCTCTATCCAAGGCCCTAAAGGAGCCTTCCACATCCATCAAAGTTTTACCTGCACAACCACCAATATCATTTATTGTATCTGTTGCTCCCGATGCGGTCTCCTCTACATTGGGGAGACTGGACGCCTCCTCGCGGAGAGCTTTAGGGAACATCTCTGGGACACCCGCACCAATCAACCACACCGCCCTGTGGCCCAACATTTCAACTCCCCCTCCCACTCTGTCAAGGACATGGAGGTCCTGGGCCTCCTTCACCGCCGCTCCCTCACCACCAGACGCCTGGAGGAAGAATGCCTCATCTTCCGCCTCAGAACACTTCAACCCCAGGGCATCAACGTGGACTTCAACAGTTTCCTCATTTCTCCTTCCCCCACATCACCCCAGTTCCAAACTTCCAGCTCAGCACTGTCCCATGACTTGTCCTATCTGCCTATCTTCTTTTCCACCTATCCACTCCACTCTCCCCCCAACCTATCACCTTCATCCCCTTCCCCACTCACCTATCGTACTCTATGCTACTTTCTCCCCACCCCCACCCTCCTCTCATTTATCTCTCCACCCTTCAGGCTCTCTGCCTGTATTCCTGATGAAGGGCTTTTGCCCAAAACGTTGATTTTACTGCTCCTCCGATGCTGCCTGAACTGCTGTGCTTTTCCAGCACCTCTAATCCAGAATCTGGTTTCCAGCATCTTGTTTTTACCTGGGACCTCTGTTGTTTGTTAAGTTTGTAATTTGCTTGGAACTACGAATTATACACAAGGGAGGCACAGATAAAACTCTGAACAGGAACAATTTATTTTACATGCTCACACCTCCACAGCCTCCAGGTACACCCTTGCAAGTCATCAGACCAGCTCTCTTAAAGGGGCAGCGCACAACAACACAACGACATAATAACACCCCTCTTCCTTTACTTTAAACAAACCCCATTAATCAACATATATAAAAACATTAAAAAGATTATGCAGACCTTGTATCCAAAATATGTACAAAGTAAGGTATATTTACAAGAACATGGAAATTGAGCGCACCATCTATACAAGGCATTCTGTCCCAAGGCTATATTAACATGATCAGTCTCTCAGGGGATGGAGATTACTAGATGACCGTATCCTTATCTCAGGAACCTTTTCTTGTGTACTCTCCCAGGCATCTGGAAACTCCTGTTGTTCTGCTGAAGTGCCCCTTCTTGATTGCTTCTTGTCCTATGACATTGCAGTTGTTTTTTTAGATTAGATTACATTACATTACAGTGTGGAAACAGGCCCTTCGGCCCAACAAGTCCACACCGACCCGCCGAAGCACAACCCACCAATGCCTCTACATTTACCCCTTACCTAACACTACGGGCAATTTAGCATGGCCAATTCACCTAACCTGCACATCTTTGGACTGTGGGAGGAAACCGAAGCACCCAGAGGAAACCCACGTGCAACCCACGTGGCACAGGGGAGAACGTGCAAACTCCTCACAGTCAGTGACCTGAGGCAGGAATTGGAACCCGGGTCTCAGGCGCTGTGAGGCAGCAGTGCTAACCACTGTGCCACCGTGCCGCAGTGTCTTCTCCTGTGGTATGACCAACTCTGGCTCAGAGACACAAGGCTTGGTCAACATCCCCCGGTTCCATCTGGGCTGGCTTGGTATTCCAAGGGACTTCCATCAGTTGGTGAGTTGCGGTGACCAGATGGTCTGCGTGTCTCCTTCAGATGAGTTAGATTAGATTACTTACAGTGTGGAAACAGGCCCTTCGGCCCAACAAGTCCACACCGCCCCGCCGAAGCGTAACCCACCCATACCCCTACATCTACATCTACCCCTTACCTAACACTACGGGCAATTTAGCATGGCCAATTCACCTGGCCTGCACATCTTTGGACTGTGGGAGGAAACCCACGCAGACACGGGGAGAACGTGCAAATTCCACACAGTCAGTCGCCTGAGGCGGGAATTGAACCCGGGTCTCAGGCGCTGTGAGGCAGCAGTGCTAACCACTGTGCCACCGTGCCGCCCGAGTTCATCCCTAGTCTGTACTGTATACGACAATGTCTGATCCACCACCACTGCTGGGATCCAGGCCAACACAGTCTCTCCTCTTGGAATACCCTCGACCTTGAGGGTCCTGCCCTTCTTATCATCTGGCCTTCTTGATTTCACTCTACCATCTCTCTGGTCTCTTCTGGTCATAGTAAGTCAAACACAGTTCTCAGCTGGTGGTTGAAAGTTAAGGACACCAGCAAGCACTGGGTTGTCACATGTGGCGTGTTCCTGTACATGCTGAGGAACTAGTTGATTAATTGTTCTCATGAATTCTCCCCCCATGAGGCCTATACAGCCTGCTGCAAGGTTTGAACGAATCTCACTGCCTGGCTGTTTGACATCGGGTGATACAGAGCCGACCTCACATGGCTGACACTCTTCAAACTCTTACGCCACAAAATGTGGACCGTTGTTGCTCACGACTTGTTTGGGGTTCCCAAACCTGTTAAGCATTTTATCCAGTCAGTTTATCATCGCTCCTGCTGATACCGACCACATGACTGTCACTTCAGGGCACTGAGAATGGGTATTACAACCACTAGTGACATTTATCCCTCTACCAGTTGTGCAGGAGTGTCCAAATAATTCCAGTTACTCACCTTTTCACTCAAAGTGGCATTTCTGCACACTGGTCCCTTACTGTACTTTCACCAGTGCTTAGACCTTTAGTGGCACCACATGTTCTGTTAAGTCCATAGTGTAATCTTTGCCAGCTTCAATACTAGTACCCTTAACTTCTCCCTTATACTGATTTGGGAATCAGGGCTACTGCTGTGCCCATATCCACTTGCATTTTTACTCCTCTATTTTGGGAAGAACCCAGAAATGATCAGTTTCACTCCAAATTGACAGTACATTTAACCAAAACATCATTGACTCTGGGCCTTCAGCTTCTCCCGCAGACCTAGCTAACTCTCGGCTTGCACCTTATTCTCAGACTCAGCTCCCTTAGACAGCTCTTCTCTTGGTTCAGTTGTATCCAGTGATTTTGAGCAATATGACCCATTCACTTACATCCGTGGCACTGGGCTTCTCGATTTCAACACGTGACTCATTGAAATCCGGGTCTCTCCTTGTTAGCAGATTCTGTTGGATTGTTTTGTGTTGGAACTAAACAGTCATACAAGGCAGCTTGAAGGAACCCTCCAAATTCACAATGTCCCGCTAACCTCTTCAAGGTGGCCACAAATTGGGCGAAAGGGTCTCCTTCATGTTGTACCCATTTGTAAAGATTGAACAGCTAAAGATCAGCAGCATGTTTGCAAAATAATTTCCTAACGTTTTGCATAGCCTTTGAAATTCTCTGGTTGCAGCAGGCTCCTTAGAATCTTGCTCCCAGTTGTACTTAAGAAAATTGATACCAAGATGTCCTCAGACACTTTGTTTGCCTTTAAGAATGAATTGAAGGATTCCAGTATAGAGTCCAATTTTCTGACTCTTCATCAAGTAGATTCATTGCTCCAAAATGGCCTGCCATTGTGTTTTCCTGCTGGCAGTAAGTGTTTTCATTCACAGTAATCTAGTAGTTTAGTAGTTGTTCACAGTCCCAGTCCCCTTGGTGAACAGTCTCCATATCAGCTGCTCCCTCACTGGCTAAAGTCGTATATTGTTCTTCCCTGGTGTCGCCCACAATCTGAGTTCTCACAACTGCTTCTCTTGATGTTTCCTCCTTAATTCCACACCAAAATTTCTGAGGGCCAGGTGATGTCTCCTCCACACAGAAGAAACGGTGCTTGCACACAGTGTGTTGGTCAAATCCAGTTTTCATCAGTTGTTAAGTTTGTAATTGACAGGGAACAGGAATTGTACACAAGGGAGACACAGGTCTCCTCTGAACAGGAACACTTAATTTTAGATGCTCATACTTGCACATTCGGTACTAAACTGAGCACCAGACTCAGCCCATGTGAGTCATCCCACCAATTCTCTTAAATGGGCAGCATTACTTGTATATAACATCTATATTAATGTTTTGGATGAAAATATGTGATCTGATTAGTAAGTTTGCAGATGACATGAAAATTGGTGGAGTTGTGGATAGTGAGGAGGGATATAGATCAAATGAAAAGTTGATCAAAGAAATGGCAGATGATACATTTTAGGAGGTTAAATGCACAATGAAAATATACAGCAAATGGCAGGACTCTTAGCACCATAGATATACAGTTTTGAGATATCTTGAGACCTAAGTCCATAGTTCCCTAAAAGTGCCAACATAAGGTTGAGATAGAAGAAGGCGGATGCTTTTCTCACCAGAGTGAAAATGGAAAATATTAGTGACGATTGGAGGAGCTGGTGTTGGACTGGGGTGGACACAGTTAAAAATCACACAACACCAGGTTATAGTCCAATGGGTTTATTTGGAAGCACTAGCTTTTGGAGCGCTGCTCCTTCATCTGCTTGCTATGGAGCAAGATCATAAGACATAGAATTAGTGGAATTAGTGGTAGAATAAGACACAAAATATTAGTGGGCATAGGTTTAAGGTGAGAGGGGAACAGTTTAAAGATGTGCCCAACGGGTGGTGGTTGCCCTGAACATGCTATCAAGGGCATCTTGGATTGGCTGAGGGAGTCTTGCCTCTGATGAAACAAACAAATGTACAAGGGATACAGGTATCATCCAAGACATGACTATCAGAACCATTCTGACTTGATTACTTGCACACTCATACTTGCCACAGTGTAAACATTGACCACTCTCTGGTCAGCAGTACAGTGAAAATGCAACCCCAAAAGATGTGTTAACCACTGCCTCAGTATTAGCCACACCAAATTACACAAAGCCATTCAAGGTGGCTATCAATGTGAGTGATGTGAGTGTTGGTGCTTCACTCTTACAAGAAAACAACAAGAAAATAGAAAGACCAATAGATAATTTTTCAGAAAATGGAATGATCATCAGTGGAAATATTCCACAATTGAGAAAGAAACCTGGAGGTTGGTATTGGCATTATAACAATTCAACATTTATATTGTCAGTAATATGTCTAAGACAATTATACATACTGATCATAATCCACTCAAATTTTGGAAAACTTTAAGGACAAAAATTCCAGACTGTTTAGATGGAGCTTATTATTGCAACCATTCTATTTGAAAATTATACACATGGCAGGATCAGAGAACATACTTGGCAATGCGTTGTCGTGACTTTAATGATGAAAAAAGGAGGTGTTCAGTGGCAGGAATAGATTGAAATAGAAGGCAGTAGTGATTATTTACATGCTTCGAGTCAATGTAATGTATATGTATTGTAGTGTACTACTAGAGTGAGACTAAGGGTCTTTAAAATAAAGCCATCTTTATATATTGATTTTTTTTTAAAGGGAGGATGTGTGACAATGCTGTGGCTTTAAGAGGTTATTTTGTCCTTTCTTTTGAAGAGGGGTTGTAAGGCAGAGGTACCAAGCAGTCTACCAAAACCCACCAGCATAAACAGCTTGTGAGGCCTTAGGGTTTTTTAAAAGTTGGAACAATAGAGGCAGCCTGGCTGGGTGTGGCCAGCTCTCACAGACCAGAATTTCTCTTATTTTCTTAGGTTTAGTTTTAAACAGTTGCTGTTGTGGGCTTGAAGAGGTAAAAGCTATCTTTTCCCACTCTCAGTTATAGCTCAAGGCTGGGGTTTCTCTCTGCTGCTGGGTTACTTGGGATACAAATCTATTTCTCCAAATTTTCCTTTTTGCCAGGAGATACATTTATGGGAGATTACTATATTGGAACAGTTAATTAGTAATAATTACTATTATCTATTATTTGGTTAAGTTTTCCAATAGTTAAGTTATTCTAAGTTTTTTTTTCTTTTGCTTGTATTTTAACTATAGTCATACAGCACAGAAACAGAACCATCAGTCCATCCAGTCCATGCTGAACATAATCCCAAACTAAACTAGTCCCACCTGCCTGCACCTGGCCTACATCCCTCTAATTCTTTCCTATTCATGTATCTATTCAAATGTCTTTTAAACTTTGTAATTGTACCTGTATCAATCACTTCCTCAGGAAATTCATTCCACACATGAGCTACCCTCTGTGTAAAAAAATTTTTTTTTAATCTCTCTTTTCAACTTAAACACGTGTCCCCTGGTCTTGAAATGACCCATACTAAGGAAAGACAACTTTCATTAATTCTTTCAATCCATCTCTTTATTTTACAAACTTCTACAAGCTCGCCTCTCAACCTCCCACACTCCAGTGAATAAAGTCCCAGCCTCTCCAGCCTTTCTTTATAACACAAACCTTCCATACCCAGCAACAACCTGGTAAATCTCTTCTGAACCCTCTCCTGCTTAGTGATATCCTTCCTATAACTGGGCGAACAGAACTGGACACAGTACTCCAGAACAGGCCACACCAATGTCCTGTACAACCTCAACATGACTTCCCAACTCCTATATTCAAACGACTGAGCTATAAAGGCAAGCATGCCAAATGCCCTTTTAAACCACCCTGTTGTCTCTATGTGATGCAAACTTTAAAGGACTATGTACCTGCACCCCTAGGTGTCTCTGTTCTGGAAGACTACCCAAGGCCCTCCCATTAATTGTATAAGTCGTGCCCCTGTTTGTCACATTTATCCAGATTGAACTCCACCTGCCATTTTTCAGCCCATTGACCCATTTGATCAAGATCCTTTTGTAATCTTAGAAAATCTGCTTCACTGTCTACTATGCCGCCAATTTTGATATCGTCCACAAACTTACCAACCGTACCTTCTATAGTCTCATCCAAATCATTTATATAAATGACAAAGAAAAGAGGACCCAGAATTGATCCCCGTGGAACACCGCTGGTCACAGGCCTCCAGTCTGAAAAGCAACCTTCCACTGATATTCTCTGTTAGCCAATTATGTATCCAACTGGCAAACTCACTCTGAAGTGTTTACATAAATAATGTTTTTGGTTAATTCCGGGTAATTTGACCTGTCACATTGCCTCTGGAACAAGACACTTTATATTTGCCTTAAAAGTAAGAAAGATTTGGGTCTACGGGGTCTATTTGAGGAGGTCTGAACCGGTCCATAACACTAACTATTGCTACCCACTAAAGGCATGCAAGGAGATGCCAATGGTGATGAACATGATGTGGAGGTCCTGGAGTTGGACTGGGGTGGACAAAGTTAAATATCAGGTCGGCGAAAGTGAGGACTGCAGATGCTAGAGATTAAACTCGAGGGTGTGGTGCTGGAAAAACACAGCAGGTCAGGCAGCATCCGAGGAGCAGGAAAATCAACATTTCGGTCAACAGTCCTTCATCAGTCAACACCAGATTATAGTCCAACAGGTTTATTTGGAAGCACTAGCTTTTGGAGATCTGCTCCTTCCTGGTGTTGTGTGATTTTTAATCATGTTGATGAAGTTTAAAGATTGCTCAGTTTAGTCATTATGATAAACAGCAATACCATTTGGCAAATTCAAAGTTCACAACAAAGGCTGGTTTGAGACCTGTTCAGCAAAGATAGCAATGTCATTGAAGCAAATATTTCCTGTTCACAATAAATACCTATCAGCTAGAATGCTTCAAGATTTGCAAGTAGATAATATAAAATACAGGGGGATTCTGCACAAATAAACAGTAGACCAATCTTTGTCAAGAAATCCCACCTGCCTGTGAAAACATAGACCAAGTGCACTCCATGTATGGTGAAAGGAAGAAGGTGCTGGGTCCTTCTATATAGTAGTGGCCGTGGTTGGGAAGGCTTGTTTAATGAGCCTTAGAGAGCTGTTTCATTGCATTATGCAGATGCTGCATACAGCTGCTCCTGTGTATTTATGGTGAAAGGATTCAATGATGAAGGTCTTAGATGAGATGCCATTCAAGCAGACTGCTTTGTCCTGAATCGATTTCAACTTCTTGGATGCTGTTGGAGATAGACCATACAGCAAGTGGAGACTACTCCATCATGATCCTCAATTTACAGATAATAGACAAGGTTTGAGCAGTCAGAAGAAATGACTGAAGCTGTGAAGCCAACCACACATGGCAACTGGCTTACAACCTTTCTTTTTAGCATTGACTTCCAGTTTTGGAAGTTGCTGCCATGCATGGTCCTCTAAGGTAAATGAGTAAAAAATAAAATGCTGGCCAGATGATGAGTTGTTTGCCATAGGATTTGCAGACTCTGACCTGCTCTTGGAGTCATAATATTTATATGGCTGGTCCAGTTCAAGTTTCTGGTCAATGGTAACACCCAGGATGTTGATAGTAGGTTATTCAGTGATGGTTACGCCATTGAATGTCAGGGAACAATCATACAATTCTCTTTTGTTGGAGAAGATCATTTCCTGGCGCTTGTGTGGTGCAAATATGACTTGCCACTTATCAGGAGATTCCTGAACATTATCCAGGTTTTGCCCTCTGTAGTGATTGGAACGAGAGCCAGGTAGATCTTGTTGAATATGATACCCCTGATTGGTCCAGGTTAATAACCACAATCAAGGATCTCATATTCAATGAGACCGACCTGACCCTCATTCCAAACATTATACTACCTTTGATGTGGAGGTGCTGGTGTTGGTTTGGGATGGTCAAAGTCAGAAATCGCATGACACCAGGTTATAGTCCAACAGGCTTATTTGAAATCACAAGCTTTCAGAGTGTAGCTCCTTCGTCAGGTGAAGTGAGAGGGAAGCACACGCAGAATTTATGGGCAGAGTGATCAAGGATGGAGAGATCAAAGGATCATACAAATGGTGTGAGTGGAATATCAAATAATAAGTCTCTGCAGTTGACCGAGGGTGTTAGATGGTGTAAGATGTCAAGAGCTGAATAAAAACTGAAGGATGACCTATAATCCAATTAAATGAGGCAGATAGATAATTACAAAAAATTAAAGGTAAGGTGGTGCTGAAGATAGACCAAATGACTGGGATAACATGGAACAAAAACAGAAGCTGCTGGAAAAGCCCAGCAGGTTCAGTAGCATCTGTGAAGAAAAACCAGAGGAAGGGTCACTGGACCTAAAACAAAACTCTTGACTTTTCTTCATAGGTGCTGCCAGACTCGCTGAGGTCTCCCAGAAATCCTTGCTTCTGATTTATAGCACCAGCCATTGTTTCCGTTTTCATTTGACTGGAATAACATGATCGGTATAAGTATTGCACGCCAAGGGTCTAACCAAAGTAATAAGTACAGGTAGCTCCTCCTATCCAAAACTAGAGCATTCCTGGGAAGCGTTTTTGTGAGCCGGAATTGGCGTAAAGCCATTTATATGGGAAAAAGTATTGCTTTTTTTTGTAAAAGTGAAAATCCTCTTCAGGGATTAGCGAAAACAGGTACTAATGAAGGTCTTTCATAAAAGCGAGGTTGCGTAAAGCGAACGATCGAAAAGTGGGGGCTACCTGAAATCCAAAACTGTACAAAATAATTAAGGTAGAGAGAGCATTACGATTTATCAAGGTGTTGGTGCCAAAACAAGACAGTGGGGAAGATGTCACAGATACAGAAATGTGGTGAGGTCACAGGGTGAGGCTGTCTTCATGGGTATGGAATTTCGGCTCGGCAATTCCGTGTTATTGTGTATCACGAAGGCCGCCTCGGAGGACGCTTGCCTGAAGATCGAAGTTAAAAATCACACAACACCAGGTTATAATCCAACAGGTTTATTTGGAAGCACTAGCTGTCGGAGCGACGCTCCTTCATTAGGTGATAGTCGGGACACCATCACCTGATGAAGGAGCGTCGCTTAGAAAGCTAGTGCTTCCAATTAAACCTGTTGGATTATAACCTGGTGTTGTGTGATTTTTAACTTTGTACATCCCGGCATCTCCAAATCATGAAGATCGGAAGCTGAATGTCCTTGACCGTTGAAGGGTTACCCAACTGGGAGGGAACATTCCTGCCTGGGGATAGGGCCGGGCGTTAGGACCCGAGGGTGGTAATGGTAGGAGACGTGAGCGTGTCGATCTGAGAGCTGGGCGCTAGGACCCGGGGGGCGGGGTTTGTGGGAGAGTGATGGTGTGGAGGCGGGCGGAAGGACCCGGGGGGCGGGGTTTGTGGGAGAGTGATGGTGTGGAGGCGGGCGGAAGGACCCGGGGGGCGGGGTTTGTGGGAGAGTGATGGTGTGGAGGCGGGCGGAAGGACCCGGGGGGCGGGGTTTGTGGGAGAGTGATGGTGTGGAGGCGGGCGGAAGGACCCGGGGGGCGGGGTTTGTGGGTGAGTGATGGTGTGGAGGCGGGCGGTAGGCCCCCGGGGGGCGGGGTTTGTGGGTGAGTGATGGTGTGGAGGCGGGCGCTAGGCCCCGGGGGGCGGGGTTTGTAGGTGAGTGATGGTGTGGAGGCGGGCGGTAGGCCCCCGGGGGGCGGGGTTTGTGGGTGAGTGATGGTGTGGAGGCGGGCGGTAGGCCCCGGGGGCGGGGTTTGTGGGTGAGTGATGGTGTGGAGGCGGGCGCTAGGCCCCGGGGGGCGGGGTTTGTGGGAGAGTGATGGTGTGGAGGCGGGCGGAAGGACCCGGGGGGCGGGGTTTGTGGGTGAGTGATGGTGTGGAGGCGGGCTCTAGGCTCCGGGGGCGGGGTTTGTGGGTGAGTGATGGTGTGGAGGCGGGCGGTAGGCCCCGGGGGCGGGGTTTGTGGGTGAGTGATGGTGTGGAGGCGGGCGCTAGGCTCCGGGGGCGGGGTTTGTGGGTGAGTGATGGTGTGGAGGCGGGCGGTAGGCCCCGGGGGGCGGGGTTTGTGGGTGAGTGATGGTGTGGAGGCGGGCGGTAGGCCCCGGGGGCGGGGTTTGTGGGTGAGTGATGGTGTGGAGGCGGGCGGTAGGCTCCGGGGGCGGGGTTTGTGGGTGAGTGATGGTGTGGAGGCGGGCGGTAGGCTCCGGGGGCGGGGTTTGTGGGTGAGTGATGGTGTGGAGGCGGGCGGTAGGCCCCGGGGGCGGGGTTTGTGGGTGAGTGATGGTGTGGAGGCGGGCGGTAGGCCCCGGGGGCGGGGTTTGTGGGTGAGTGATGGTGTGGAGGCGGGCGGTAGGCTCCGGGGGCGGGGTTTGTCAGGGAGTGAGGTTGTTTACCAAAGTGGAACATGGAGCAGGGAGAAAGTGGGAGGGCGGCTGCAGGCCCGGGCGAAGGGGCCAGGCTCCTGACATCTCTCAGGTTGTTTTTCTTGATGCTTTTCCTGCAGCTGATAGCAGAGATAGAAGCGGGCCAGAGGACAGGTAAATACCTGGGGGTGGGGTTGTTATGGAGGGAGGGGGCTTAATGGGTGAGGGGGGGGGTCTATGGGAAGAGTGGGATATAAATGTGGAGAATGTGGGGGGGGGGTAATGGGGCTGTGGGCAGGGGTGTACTGCAGAGTTGTGAGTGGGAGAATGTATGTATGTATGTATGTATGTATGTATGTATGTATGTATGTATGTATGTATGTATGTATGTATGTATGGTAATGGGGCTGTGGGCAGGGGTGTACTGTAGAGTTGTGAGTGGGAGAATGTATGAATGTGTGTGTGTGGGGGGTAATGGGGCTGTGGGTGGGGGTGTGCTGCAGAGTTGTGAGTGGGAGAATGTATGTATGTATGTGTGTGTGTGGGGGGGGTAATGGGGCTGTGGGTGGGGGTGTGCTGCAGAGTTGTGAGTGGGAGAATGTGTGTGGGGGGGGAGGGGGGGTAATGGGGCTGTGGGTAGGGGTGTAATGCAGAGTTGTGAGTGGGAGAATGTGTTTTTGGGTGAAAGGGGTGGGGCATGTTGGGGGATTTGTTGTGTTATGTAATTATAAACATGATGGGCATAAGCTATGGTATCACCTTTGCTGCTGTTAATAGACATATTTGCGTTGGGTCACCAAGTGCCTATCTGCAATCTTTAACTGCAAATAATTACTTGTTTTTTTTTGAAGTACTGGGAATGGTTTTAGTTAATTTGAAATGTTCTTCATTCATTTACAGTAGAAGGCTGGTTCAACTCAGGGCATAGTTCAGACTTTTTATCCAATCAAGCTTTGTCAGTCAATGACCTTATAAAACCATATTGCAATGGCCACCAATGTGTTACTCAGGTCACCCTTTCCAGCTATATTTGTAAGCCCCTATCTTGTTAAGTAATGCCACTAGATCCTTAAAGTTTTCAACAGCCACTGCCTTCATTGCTCAGACCTTTGAGAACTGAGAAAGAGTCACTGGACCTGAAATGTTAAATTTGCTTTCTGTTCACAAATGCTGCCAGACTTGCTCAGCTTTTCCAGCAATTTCTGTCTTTGTTTCTGATTTACAGCATCCACAGTTTTTTCAGTTCTTTTATTTACAGGAGTTTGGGTGTCATTTGAGGTTGTACAGGACATGGGTGACATATTTTCTGGACTACTGTGTCCTATTCTGGTTGCCCTGTTATATGAATTATATTAAGCTGTAGAGGGTTCAGAAGGCATTTATTAAGAACTTGGGAATGGAAGGTTTGAGTTATAAGAGGAGGCTGAGACTTGTGTTACTGAAGCATAGGAGTTTAAGGAGTGATCTCAGAGGTTTAGACAATCATGAGGGTTATAGATAAGGTGAATGGCAGGTGTCTTTTCCCTAGAGTGGGGGATTTCAAGACTTGGGGACATATTTTTAAGACAAGAGAGAGAAAATATACATGAAGTGAATTTTTTTTAAAAAATGTGATGGTTTGTGTGTGGAATGAACTTTCAGAGGAGGTGGTGGATGCGGGTACAGTTAGAATGTTCCAAAGACAGTTGGAAAGTACACGAATAAGAAATGTTTCTAGGAATATGGGCCAAGCACAGTGGGAATAATTTAGTTTGAGATTATGGTTGGCATGGACTAGTTGGACTGAAGGGTCTGTTTTTGTGCTGTAAGACTGACTGTATGACTCACTGGGATTTCTCCAGGAGTTGGAGAAATCTGCTCCACCCTGGTGGTTGTTTACTTGCTGAGCTGGTGGGTTTGTTTTCAGATGTTTCGTCACCACGCTAGGTACCATCATCAGTGAGCCTCTGCTGAAGCGCTGGTGTGCTGTCCCACTTGCTATTTGTGTGTCTTGGTCTATTGTGGTGGATGATATCATTTCCGGCTCTGTTTCTAAGAGGTTATTAAATGGGTCAAAATCTATATGTTAATAAAGTTCCAGTTTGAATGCCAAGCTTCTAGGAATTTCCGGGAGTGTATTTGCCCCTGGGATGGATGCATTGTCCCAGTCGAACTGGTGTCTCTCTTCGTCTCTGTGTCAGGATACAAGTGGTAGTTGGTCATGTCTTTTGGTAGCTAGTTGGTGCTCATGTGTCCTGGTGGCTAGTTTCCTGCCAATTTGTCCAATGTAGTGTTTGTTGCAGTCCTTGCAGGGTATTTTGTCCATTACGTTTGTTGTGCTGGTTATGGGTATGGGGTCCTTTAAATTCATCAGTAGTTGTTCTAGTGTGGTGTAGTAGTGTGGTGTTCTAGTGTAGTGTAGTAGGTTTGTGGGCTATGATGCATGGGGCTGGAGTAGTCTGCTCTGAAATGTCTTTGATGTATAGTAGGGTGACTAGAGTCTGGCCACGTTGTGTCTTCCTGTTTAGGTTTGTTGCACAAGAATCAACTTATTGGGTAACCGTTGTTCCTGAATATGTTGTACAGGTGTTTCTTCTTGGCTTCTCAGCTTCTCTTAGTTCCTGAGTGCTGCAGCATGTTGTGGCTTGTTTGAATAGTGTCCTGATTTCGCACCGTTTGTGGATGTTGGGATGGTTGTTTCTCTAGTTGAGAATCTGGTCAGTGCGTGTGACTTGCCTGCAGTTGTCCATTGGGATTTTGTTCTAACATGACGTCCAAGAAGAGGCGTCGGTTATTGTTCTGTTCCTCTTCTGGGGCGGCACGGTGGCTCAGTGGTTAGCACTGCTGCCTCACAGCACCAGACTTCCAGGTTCAATTCCAGCCTCTGGCGACTGTCTGTGTGAAGTTTGCACGTTTTCTCTGTGTCTGCGTGGGTTTCCCCTGGGTGCTCCAGTTTCCTCCCACAGTCCAGAGATGTGCAGGTCAGGTGAATTGGCCATGCTAAATTGCCCATAGTGTTAGGTACATTAGTCAGCGGGTTACTCTTCGGAGGATGGATGTAGGCTTGTTGTGCCGAAGGGCCTGCTTCCACACAGTAGGTAATTTAATCTAATCGAAAAAACTTTATACCAGTGAGCATGTTGTTTATGTGTTTGTGGGTTTCTTCTATTTTGTTGTATTTTTGATGGCAAATCCACATTGTGGACCCAAAGCTTGGACTGGATGGTGGGAAGGGCTGTTTGTTTTAACCTCTGCCTAACTGCTTCTGCTGGAAGTCCTGATATTGGTGATCCCATAGGGGTCCTGTTGATTTGTTTGCATATCTTGTTGTTAAAGGTGAAGTGGATTGTGAGGCACAGCTCCAGGAGTTTGACGCCTAAGTAGCAAGTGGGACAGAAGACCAGCACATCACCAGAGGCTCACAGATGATGTTACCTAGCACAGTGATGAAATGTCTGATAAATAAACCCACCAGCTCAATGATCAACTGACAACCTGATCCATAATCTGAGCTGCAAATCTTCTCCAAGATCTCAAATCCTGGAATGTTTCCAGAAGGGAATCTTAAGAGTAATTAGCACCAGTGAGGTTGAGCTTTGGGACCCTGGTAGCCAGTTTCCACAGCAGCTGCCAAGCCACATTTGCCATATGGCTGAGAAAATAGCAGCTATTCTGTGTTTCACCATTTGGCTTTCTGAATGATAACAGGAGGAATAAGGAATGATTATTCATGGTGAAAGTTAGAACCTGAGAAATTCAGTCCTAAAGCTAAATTCCTGGTACATAATATAGATTGTGGCAGGATGCAAGTGTAAATTGTTGATGTATTCTTGGAATCTGAATCACATGACCAGTGAAGAAGGAAGATGACTTACAAATGACCAGGCTTGGTCAAAGTGGAGACATGGTTTTTAAAAAAAAAGATTGGAAGGTTTCTTGAAGAACATAAACGTGCAGGGATTTGGCTTTGGATTGTTCTGCAGGGGCAGTATGGCCTGGGTGGACTTCATGGCCTCTTTCTGTGCTGTAAATGACTGAATTTTGCAAATTGATGAGCTCAGACATGCAAACTGATGAGCATCATGGCGATCAGCAAAATGCTGCATAACATCTTCGCAGACCAACAAGACTACTATTTAATAATTGCACTGGTATAGTCAGTTCATGCAAATAATTGGTAGTTGGTAGGCACAGACACTATCAATTAGCACTTGGATGATATGTCAAGTTGCTGCCATTTCTGTGTAACAATCTTGCTGTATAAGATATTGCCATTTGATCTGAATATTTGAATGCAGGGAAGCAAGGCTTTTGAAAAAACAATTTATCAGACTATCTGAGATAAAGTATAAATAAGATTTGATAGGTTTTAACAGAGGGATGTTAAAGAGAATGGACAGACTCTGGCACGGTAATAGATTGTGATGGCAATATCATTCTGACCAAAGATGGCAAGCAAATTGTTCAAGAGTCATAGAAAATACAAGGCCAGTTGGCCCATCACGTCCATTCCTGATGAAGGGCTTTTGTCCGAAACGTCTATTTTTCAGCTCCTCCGACGCTGCCTGACCTGTGCTTTTCCAGCACCACTCCAATCTTGACTCTAATCTCCAGCATCTGCAGTACCCACTTCTGCCATCACATCCATTGCCAACTCTCCCTTAGGCCAACCAATCAGTTCCACTGTATTCTATAATTTTAGTTAACTTTTTTTCATGCATCCATCTAGCTTCCTCATAGCCATTTATGCCACTGCAGTCACTGGTCTCTGCTGACACCACCATCTGGGAAGTGAGTTCCAAGAAATTTCTTTTTGCACAGTGAATGGTAAAATACTTCTCACTCCATGCATACACATGCGCGCACACACTAACGTCAATGTGCTATAATGCAATTGACAAATTGGGTATACTGTTTCTATAAGACCATAAGACATAGGAGCGGAAGTAAGGCCATTTGGCTCATTGAGTCCACTCTGCCATTCAATCATAGCTGATGGGCATTTCAACTCCACTTACCTGCATTCTCCCCGTAGCCCTTAATTCCTTGTGACATCAAGAATTTATCAATCTCTGCCTTGAAGACATTTAGCGTCCCAGCCTCCACTGCACTCTGCGGCAATGAATTCCACAGGCCCACCACACTCTGGCTGAAGAAATTGCTCCGCATTTCTGTTCTGAATTTACCCCCTCTAATTCTAAGGTTGTGTCCACGGTCCTAGTCTCTTCGCCTAACGGAAACAATTTCCTAGCGTCCACCCTCTCCAACCCTCTCTAAAACGTGAACTTTTAAAACAAGTGTTAGCTGTATCACAGTTACATCACCAATACTTTAAGCACTGTTTCGAAAGCACAATTTTTCTATAATGTGGGGGTGCACAAGAATTGCAACTATTGCATTATAGAAGAGCTACCTGTATCCCCTAGTTTAACCAATAGCTTAAAGGAACAGGTTTTCTTTGCCTGCCTTTCCAATGCACATCTTGCATTTCTATTAATTCTTCCCACCATCCTCTTTGCCCTAAGTTGAACAACTCCAGTATCTCTAACTTGATATTGGGGTCAAAACTGCTCATCCCTGGAAATCTTCTTTGCTCCTTGTCAAAGACTCTCCCATTCTTGGTAAAATCTGGTAAGCAGAATTGGGCACAATTGGGGCCTAACCAGAGTTTTCTAATTTCCCTGCTGTTGTATTTGGTGTTGTATTTAGGAAGTTTAAAGTCCCTTATCTTTTACAATTACTCTCAAAGTGACTTGGCACCTTCAAACACGAATGCTATGCACCCTACAGCCCATTTTTGAACAGTTGTTAAATTTCTATTTTCTCTCACTATTCCAAGACTTTAAATTCCATCTGGTGCTTGTCTGCCCATTCTACTGCCCATCCCTGTCCAACAGCAATAATTTTGCATCTAGTTCACACTCCTCCAGGTTTGGTATCATAAGCAAATTTAGAAATTTTATTTTCTATTGCAAACTCCAATGTGTATCATAAACCAGTTTTCCAAGATCTGACCCTTGGGAAACACTGTCGCCCTTCCTCCCATCTGAAAACCGCGAAACACCATTTTCTGCCTTTACAGTAAGTTTTATTACCAAACAAAATTGTTAACTGGCTTTCAGAAATGAAAGATTTCCATCAGTTACAGAGTGGATCTTTTAAATTATTTTTTGACTGACGCTTTCCACAAAGCTGGGGGGGGGGGGTGAGGTATGGTTCAGAGAGCCTGGAAAACTTCTGTGAGTAACAAAACTGACTCGGGGGAGTCACCATTCCAGTTTACATCAGGGTGATGTTCCTGGCCACTTACGTCAGGATCAGTGGATCAGAGATGTTGGGGAACAGCTGAGCCCACACCAGGTTCAGTGCAGTGTGGAGGTGATTTTGGGGAGAGGTTCAACTGATTTTTCTTTTTTTTAATTATTGTTTGTTCGCAAAAAGGGATATCACTGGCAAGACCAGCAGTTCTTGCCCATTCTTAATGAGCCTTGAGAAGGTGATGGTGAGCCATCTCCTTGAACCGCTGCAGTCCATGTGGTCTAGGGGCAGCCACAGTCCTGTTAGAAGTGGTGTTTCAGGACTTCGACTCATTGACAGTGCAGTAAGGCAGATAGATTTCCAAGTTAGGATGGAGTGTGACTTGGAGGAGAAATTTCAAGTTGTGGTGTTCCCTTGTACATGGAGTTCTTGGCCTTCTAAGTGAGAGTGGTTATGGGTTTGGAAGGTTCTGTTGAAGGAGTCTTGGTGAGTTACTTCAGTGTGTCTTGTCGATGGTACACATTGCTGCCACCGTGTGTTGGTGGTGGAGAATGTGAATCTTGAAGGTGGGAGATAGGGTGACAGTCAAGTGGACTGTTTTGACCTGGATGGTGTTGAACTTCAAGGGTTGGAGCAACAGTCATCAATACATTGGGGAATGTTCTCTTACACTGCTGACTTTTGTCTTGAAGATAGTGATCAAGAGGTGAGTTACAATGCACAGACTTACCACCCTCTGACCTGATCTTGTAACCAATACTTTTATATGGTTGTCCAGTCCAGTTTCTGCTCCGTTGTGATAATAACAATTATACCATTCAATATCATGGAGAGATCATTTGAATCCTTGTTCGAGATGGTTAATGTATGGAATAAAAGTTACTTGTCAATTATGGAGTCATACACTGCAGAAAAGGCCTTTTAGCCCAACTCGTCTTGTCTAATTGTCTTTTAAATATTGTCATTGTCCCTGCCTCTACCACTTCCTCTGGCAAGTTCATTCTTTATTCACACCACCCTCTGTGGTGCCTAGAGCAGAGCAACCAGAATTGTATGCAGTATTCCAGATTTGGCCTTAACAAGGTCTTGTACGTTTCACTCGCTTTCATCTCAATAAGGGAAATACAGGTGAAAGTCCAATCAAGGAAAATAAACAAGAGGAACAATTGAAATACGAAAATATCACATGACTAATGATAAGTAATCTGTATCACCTTACAATTTTGAATAGAATGCAATATAATATATAAAAGCATAAGCATGCTGCGCACTTTGTAACTAATGTGATAGGAATAAAATGTTTGGAAGGGAGCAGTAACTTCATTTTTGTTTTATTTTCACCATATCTTTCGTGCTTTCGGCATTACTCAGCTTCTTCGCTGGCTCTCCCTCATAATGGATCATATTTTAGAAAAATTAAGATCTCTTGTAAAGATCTGTGCAGAGTCCACCAACTCACGTGGTTTAATGTCCATAGGAAGGCCACTGACAAAAAGCATACCGCCCTCCTCTTCACTGTTGTTTACTACTTCACTTTTCATGCTCATGACTGGGGAGCTGATTGGATCCGGTTAAAGAGGGGCAGGCAGTGGTCCAAAAGTGTGCTTTACCTGTGAATGGAGAAACTCTAGAGACGAAAGTATCTGTGCATTTCCTCTCTCATTCCTTACTTACCAAGGTGGATATCAGTATGAAGACAGGCACATTTAACTGCACGAAATTGTGTCTGCCTATTTCAACATTCTCAGTCAGCTTGAAGCCTGTTACTCTGTTCACTCTTTATGACATTATCAAATTTTATACAATCTATAAACTTCGAAATTGAACTGCCTAAACAATTCAGTAATTTATAAACAACAAACAATGGTCCTAAAATCAAACCTGCAGGGGACCTCATTCAGGTTATTCAAAAATTATTTTCCTTTAACCAAATTAATATTTGGCTAATGTGAAAGCTGTCAGGTTTGATTCCAGCCTCGGGCGACTGTCTGTGTGGAGTTTGCACATTCTCCCCATGTCTGTGTGGGTTTCCTCCAGGTGCTCCGGTTTCCGCCCACATTCCAAAGATGTGCAGGGCAAGTGAATTGGCCATGCTAAATTGCCCGTAGTGTTAGGTGCATTAGTCAAAGGGGAAATGGGTCAAGGTGGGTTACTCTTTGGGGATCAGTGTGGACGATGTTAGGCCGAAGGGCCTGTTTCTACTCTGTAGGGAATCTTTTTTTTAAGAAAAAGTATTTTCAAAAATCTGGAACAGCAAGAAAACAAGAAAAAAGCAGTCCAACAGCACCATTCTTTCCTAAGCCAACTTCCTCAACATTGAGGTGCGAATCACTTCAAATCAATTTTGCTGAGCAGGACGTATTGCTCATGTGCCTAACACCAACACCCAAAGCAACAGCTCCACTCTAAAGTTTGTCTGGATTGTGCAGAAGTGAAACTGAGGTGTTGGAGGAATGTAGAAACCTGTAAACAACTCATCTACCCAACCTGCCTGGCAAGTGTCAGAGCCTGCCGATGATGGCTGGTACTTTTAGAACCCATTGAACAAGAAGGCACCCTTGATCCTGAGAGACTGCCTAAGGGGATGACCATCCTGCTTGTTGTGAATGAAACCCAGGCTTTCTCTTAGTGCAGACTTATGGTCTATGTGTGTTAGAGGATTTTTGATTCTCTTCTGTCAAATTCTCATTGTTTTTTTTTGTCTGTCTTATTTTCCACTTCACTTCCTTGCACAACTTATATTTGACCTGGTTTTCGAAGAATTTATCTAATGTGCAACCTTTTTTGATTTTTTTCTTCCATCCTGTTTTTGTTTCAGTCTCTGTTTCCCAGTTTTGATTCCCCTACCTGTTTGGAATGTACCTCGTCGGTACCTCAATCATCTCCCCTTTAAAGTTTTTTTTGCGGGGATCCAAGATGGCAGAAATTTGAGAGGTCTGCTTTGCTAAGCTCTGCATCTCAACTCAGGCAAAGTAGCACTCTCACCTCTCCACTCAAGGTATTTATGTGAAAATTTGGCATTTAAAGAGTGATAGAACTTATACAAATTTCCTATAAAGTCTGTTCTATTAAAGAAATATGGCAAAAGGCAAAGGTGCCAACAAGTCCCAATACAGGGGATACTCACCGGAGACATCTGTCACTTCCGCGGCTGCAGCTCCCTCCCTCCCCAAGTCTATCGGAGCCACTCACCCATCAGGCCCTGGCAATGGAGTTTGTTAAACTGCGAGATATGATCAAGTCTCATGATCATGATCGAGGATAAGTTCTGCGGTAGGCTGGACCCAATTACAGCCATGCTCCATAAACAGGAGGGGCAGATGGAAGGCCGTGGACTCTCAACAGAGGAGGTTGAAAGAAGGACCGCAGCTTCGGAGACTTTAGTCAATTGTACAAAGGAAAGGATTGAGTAGTGGAGAAGCAGGTCCTTACCTTACTGGAATAAGTTGACGACCTTGAGAACAGTGGTAGGCAGAAGAATCTCCGCATCGTGGGGTTGCCGGAGGGAGTAGAAGGCGACCAGCCAGCGAGCTTCTTTGAAAGCCGGCTGCTGTGATTTCTTGGTTGGAGGCTGTGTTGGGCCAGGTGAAAGTTCAGAGGGCACACCAGGTCGCAGGTCGCAGAGCGCAGTGCCCCTGTGCAGTCCTAGTGCGACTCCGCAGTTAAAGTGTCAAAAGTTAAAATTGTGAAAGCCTCCAGAATAAGGGCAAAGCATCCACAGGCCCTAACTTACAACGGTTCCAAGATAATGTTTTATCAGAACTTCTCTGCAGCTGTTATTCGTAAAAGGATGAAGCCAAGAGAGGACTGAAAGATCTTGGTATCCGGTATTCCCTGAGGTATCCTGTGGTGCTGCGCTTCACTTATGATGGGTCTATGTGCTCATTTGACTCTTCTGAAAAAGTGAAACATTTTTTGGACACTTTTAAAATAGATTGGATAACTTAAAGGATCTGGACAATAGTATTTCTTTTTTTCCTTTTCTCTCTTTTTTCTTAAAGTGTTGTTGATTTTTTTTCTGATATTAATGGGAGTTAATGTATATTTGGGGATGGGTAGAGTCTCTACTTTTAATTTCCTTGTTAATATTATTTTTCTTTCTCCTTCCTTTTTCGGCCTGAGCCTGGGCTGCAGCTCAAGCAGGAACGAGTTATGCAGGTGTTTTTGAGAGGTGAAAGGGTCCCCTGTCGGCAGGGGGTACAGCCTCTCATTAAGTATTTGGTTTAGTCTTTTTTTGTATAAGTAGTTATTAGAATGTTAGTTATAGTAGTTTTAGTTTATGTATTTTTTATGAGTCTTTTTTTGTTTATGATCAACAATTGGTAAGTCTAATTCTTCCTTTTTGGAGTTTAAATGATGTTATAGAGAGTCATGGCTAATTGTGTCCTCAAATAGTGTGCCTTAAATATTAGAGAGAGCCATTCACCAGTTAAGAGGAAAAAGGTGCTGTGTCGCCTTAGAAAGGGCGGGTGTTCATTGCTCTTTTGCCGGAGACTCATCTCGATGATGAGCATTTTAAATTGCAGCAGAATGGGTTTGATCGGGTATACTTCTCCTTTTTAATACTAGGAGCAGGGGAGAGGATGTACTTATTAGGAAGGGTTTTTCATTTAAGTTGTTACGTTAGATTAAAGGTGAATATAAGTGGTTTGTCATTGTTAAAGCCTCAATACATGGTGAGAGAATATAGTATTTTGAATTTTTATTGTCCCCCCAGAGCGCCTCCTTAAATTTTTGATTAATGCATTCTCTAAACTGATGACTCTTGTGCCGCGGCAGATTATTATGGGGATAGACTTTAATTGCTTCATGGACCGTGCAGTGGATAGAATGCCTAGAGGTCCCTCAACTTTCTTTAGAATGTAAGCAACTAGTGGACTTGTGTAGAACTGGGATTGGTGGATGTCTGGAAATGTCTGCACCTCATGGGGTAGGGACTTCACGTTCTTTTGTAATCCGCACAAATGTCATACTAAGATTGATCTTTTCCTAATCCCTGTGTTATCCTTGAGTTCAGTAATATCCTGTACCATTGGAAATATATACTGCAGCGTGGTCAGAAATAGTAATATTTAGAGATTGCGGTTAAGGGGTCTCGGCACTGGCGAATGGATCTGTTTTATTCTTAAAGACAGTAAGTTCATCGAATATTTCTTTAGTGAACTTAAGGTATTTTTAGACACCAATTTGGTCATGGCCAGTAACCAGTCTGTACTTTGGGAGACTGCTAAGGCTTATGCCAGGGAGATAATTATTTCTCACTCTGCCAGTCAGAAACAGCAGAAGGAGAAGCAGCAACACTGCCTTGAGGCGTAGCTAAAGACCGCCGAGAAGGTGTATTTTGATAAGCCATCGGTGGCTAAGCTGAAGTGGGTTACAGCTCTTCAGTCCACTTTGAATTCCTTGCTTATGCAGACAGCAAGGAAGGAACATTCCTTTGTGGAACAAAGACTGTTTGAGCATGATGACAAGCTGGGCAGGTGTCTGACATATCTTGTCAAGAGAAAGAATGCCCCCAATCCATTATCTCAATTAGGAATGGCACTTGTGATTCTAAAAAGATCATTGCTGCATTTTGGGAATTTTATTTGGGACTACACCAGTCTGAACATTGTGAGGGTGGATGGGCTAAGATCGAATCTTTTTTTAAGAACCTGGGTCTTCCAAGTGTTAGTTCCGGGCAGGCGTCTTTCCTTGAACAGTGCAAGAGGTACAGGAGGCTGTGAAACAGATGCAGAGTGATAAGATGCCTGCCCTGATTGTCTTCCTAGCGAGCTTTACAAAGAATTTAGAAATATATTGTCAGAGCTGATGTTAGACATGTATAGTTACTTGTACAGCTACAGTTGCCTCCTGCCATCCTTGAGAGGCTAATATTTCTCTCATTCTTAAGAAAGGGAAGACCCCAGAAGAATATGCCTTCTATAGGCCTATCTCACCGTTAAATTCTGATTTTAAAGTTTTGTCTAAGGTTCTTGTGTTTAGACTGGAAATCGTGCTGCCTTCCATTGTTAAAGACGACCAGTCTGGTTTTATAAAGAGCTGTAGATCCTCCAATAATGTCAGGAGGCTGCTGAAAATGTTTCAAACGTGTCAGCAGCAGTCAGTTCAGGGATTAGTGGTCTCAGATGCAGAAAAAGCATTTGATCGGGTCGAATGACCATATCTTTTTTTAAATCCTTGACCGATTTGGATTGGGGGAGGTTTTTATTAGGTGGATGAGGGTCCTCTTTAGTGATCTTCTGGCAGCGGTTCTCACTAATAGTGTGAGATCTAGTAATTTTAATATTCGTAGAGGCAGTCAGCAAAGCTGTCCCGTCTCACCATTGCTTTTTACATTGGTGATTGAGCCTATCCACAGGGATGCCTTGAAAGTAGGATCAAAATTGCATAAAATCACGTTATATGCGGATGATGTTTTTGAGTTTTGTCAAATCCAGTGGTCTCTGTACCTCATTTGATACAATGTATCGACTTATTTAGCTCCTTCTCTAGTTATAAGATCAATTTTTCAAATTTTGGAAGGTCTTAGGAGAGTATTTGATGTGGAGGGATAATCATGATTCCCCTTTAAATGGTCACAGGAGGCTTTTCTTTATTTAGGCATCTTTGTTATTCCTGTCTTTGATCAGTTGTTTAAGGCCAATTTTGTCCATTTGCTTGAGAGGATTAAGCAAGATTTTCAGCGATGGGAAGCGCTTCCAATATCCTGGCTAGGCTGAGTAGCTCTTATCAAAATGATTGTCCTTCCCCGTTTGCTATATTATATATGAATGCTCCCCTTAATTTTTCCTAGGCAAACATTCCAGAGACTTAATGGATGGTTTAGCTCCTTTATTTGGTGCCATAAGTGACCTTGTATTCAGCTGGCTAAATTGCAGTTGCCTCATGGGTAAGGGGGAGTGGACCTCCCAGATATTGAAAGATATTAATTAGGTTTTCCTCTATCTCTTATCAGTGACTGGTCTTGTGAGGACCCGGTGTCAATATGGCTAGATATTGAGGCCGCCCGGGCAAAAATCTCATTAGCCTGTTGTTCGTAGATGAAATGAAGACAGTTAAGGAATATTGGCATAATGCGATAATTATTAATACTGTTAAGGCGTGGAGGGCAATGCGGTAAAGTGAGGGTAATACATCCAAGAAGTCCTTTCTTACCTCCATAGCTAGCATGCTGGGCTTTCAGATGGAGATAATGGACCCCAGATTTAAGCTTTGGGCAGCTAGGGGAATCTCCTGTTTGGGTGATTTATTTGAAGGTGAAATAATGATGCCCTTTGACCGAGTAACCCAGAAGTATGATTTAGCTAGCAGAGACCTTTTTTGGTTTTTTTTTTAATCAGGTATTATATTCAAAAAGAGACCAAGCTTTTGACAAATCCCTACAGATCTGTTGCAGGAAAAAGGGTGCTTCATGCTAAAAGTACTCTCTCTGTTGGTACTCTTTATCATATGTTTGGGAGTGATCTTTTGGAAGATGTTGAGTGCCTTTATGGGGTCTGGGAGAAAGAACTAGGGATTGAGATCTCTATGAAAACATGGGAGGACATTTACGAAAATGCGATGAAGATTTCGATCTGTAATTGGAACCATGCCATGCAGCTAAAGAATCTGCATAGGGTCCATTTGGTCCCAGACTATCTCTCAAAATGTAAGGTGGGAATATCTTCATTATGCCCTAAATACAAAATAAGTATTGGTACTATCACTCATTGTGGTCTTGCCGCTGGTTGCGTACATATTGGAATGCTGTAGCAGGAGTTATAGAGAGAGAGACAGACGTTAGGGTGGACCCTATCTCTCTTCTGGGCCTACCCATCTTCTCTAGATGCCCATGGGAAAAATAACTTTTTAATATTCTCACTTGTTGTGCAAGGAAAAATATTCTAATGTTTTGGGTCTCTGAAAGCCTCCCTGGGTCTGTTGGGTTGGCATAGGCTAATCATCGAACATATCACTTTAGATTTTTTAATGAATATGGTACACCGGAAAACAGAAACTTTTTATAGGGTATGGCAGCCCTTTTTAGATGTAGAGTTATCTGCCATCTTAACGAGGGCTTTTGTGTGGCCGATTTAGTGAACTTGATGTCCTTGAGGAAGAATTTCGAGAAAACTCGTGTATAATACTGAATGCTCTTGGAGGTTGGGAGCTAATGGTTTTGTTGTGCTGAGCTGTTTTATTTATTCATTATTACTTTTATTGATTTGCTTATTTTGTACATGAGTATAGTTGTGTTTTGTTTGTGTTGTTGCTTTGTCTTTTTTTTAGATTAGATTACTTACAGTGTGGAAACAGGCCCTTCGGCCCAACAAGTCCACACCGACCCTCCGAAGCGCAACCCCCCCAGACCCATTCCCCTACATTTACCCCTTTACCTAACACTAGGGGCAATTTAGCATGGCCAATTCACCTAACCTGCACATTTTTTGGACAGTGGGAGGAAACCGGAACACCTAGAGGAAACCCACGCAGACATGGGGAGAATGTGCAAACTCCACACAGTCAGTCGCCTGAGGCAGGAATTGAACCTGAGTCCCTGGCGCTGTGAGGCAACAGTGCTAACCACTGTGCCACCGTGCCGCCTTTTTTTATATATACACATACTGTTGTTGGTTTATTGTTGTAATTTTTGTAATTTTATAAAAAAACTTCTCTTTCAATAAAAAAATTTATTAAAAAATTTATTTTTATGTCTTCCTGTCACATTTTGCCTCCATTTTGCCATGACTAGTTCCCTTTTTATTCTTCCAGCCTATATATCATATCTTGTTTTTGTTCCATTATTAAACTGTGTATAATACTATGATCACTCTCACAGAAACAAAGATCAATTTTTGGAAAGATTCAGCAGGTCTGGCAGTATCTGTGTAGACAAAGCAGAGTTACCATTTTAGGTCCAGTGATCCTTCTTCAGAACGGTCACTCTTGTGGAAGTGCCCACCCCAACCTCGCAGATCCTTGGATCACCTGGCCTACCTAATTCCCTGCATTGTACCCAGCAACACCTCCTTCCTAATTGGACCAAAGAAATACTGATCAATCAATTCCTTCCTCCTGAGCTCTTTATGCAACTTTATCCTGACATTGGGGTCATAAACATATTACCACAGTTCTTGCATATTTACGATTACTTTGTGGATTTGTATTTCTGTCGCACTATTTGTATGCCTTAGAATATCCTAATGTTTTGATCATACTGTTTTTGGCTCTTTTCTGTAACCACATGAATTCTGTCTTGCTTTCTTTAAAGACATTGCCTGCTGTCAAAAAATTCAGACCAGTCTCAACTTTCTAAATGCAACTTTGTTTTCATAGATACATTCTCAACTTGTCTTTGTGTTCCTTGCAATCCTGCTGTCTTATGTGATATGGTACTATCCCTGTCACATATTGCTACTTTCTACTTCTATCTACTGGTGCAAATTGTCCTAATTGAGTTGAACACAGTCCACCTATTGTTCCGTTATCTGAGATCTGGAACCTTTTATGAACTAAAATCTTTTATAAAAAGAATAGGCATGCATCTAAAATGGCTGTTGTGATCACAGAGTAAAATAGAATCCCTACAGTGTGGAAGCAGGCCACTTGGCCCAAAGAGTCCACACCGACCCTCTGCAGAACCACCCACCCAGGCACACCCTTTCTTTGTAACTCTGCATTTCCCATGGTTAATCCATTAACCTGCATGTTCTTGGACACTATGGACAATTTAGCATGTCCAATCCATTTTGTCTGCACGTCTTTGGACTGTGGGAGGAAACTGGAGCACCTGGAGGAAACTCACATAGACACTGGGAGAATGTACAAACTGCACTCAGATCACCTGACCACATAGATTGCGGCAAGTCCAGGAGATTCAACAGCTGCTTTGGAGGTGCAGAGCAGAGAGAAAACTCCTGACCCACCCTGCCCCTCTGACTTACCTCTTGTCATCTTGAGAGCTGGTGGAAAAGCAAATTATGGCAAAACTCTTTCACCAGGACTTCCAAAAAACATCATCCAAATTTGCCACCAAAAGGACTGTAAGGCTTCATTAAGCTGCAACTCTGTTGAGGCTGGAAATCTGAAATATAGTAAATGCTGCAGAAAGTCAGCAGATCCGCCAGCATCTGTGAAGAGAAGAGAGTTGCTCTTCAGAGCTGACATTCTGGTTCTGTATTCTGTTTGGCTCCTTATATTGATTTCATAACTATATCTTTAAATGACATGTGATATGCAAATAGTTGTGTGCCAAAGAAAAATAAAAATACTTGTTACAATTGACTGAGAGGCGGTTGAAAAGAGGGCAACTGATTGCCAGTCCTTATCTCGTTGAGATGGGAATATGTTAATACGTACCCAGTAGTCATTGCATAGTCTAGCTTGGCAGAGTATGGCATAATAATAGAATCCCTATGTGTGGAAGCACGTCCTTCGACCCAACAAGTCACATTGACCCTTCGAAGAGTAGAAAATGTGTTGCTGGAAAAGCGCAGCAGGTCAGGCAGCATCCAAGGAACAGGAGAATCGACGTTTCGGGCATAAGCCCTTCGAAGAGTAACCCATCTAGACCCATTCCCCTAACTAATGTTCCTAACCTTCACATCCCTGAACACTTTGGGCAATTTAGCATGGCCAATTCACCTGACCTGCACATCTTTGGGAGGAAACCCATGCAGGCATGGAGAGAATGTGCAAACTCCACACAGACAGTCACCTGAGGCTGGAATCGAACCCAGTTCCTTGGCACCTGAGCCACTATGCTGCCTCAGAAGCCATCAGCTGGAACTGACTGCTTAAAATGATTGTAGAAGTTGAGACTATGATCTCAAAAGGAAGTTAGGTGACATAGAGTCATAGAGATGTACAGCACAGAAACAGACCCTTTGGTCCAACTTATCCATGCTGACCAGATATCCCAACCCAATCTAGTCCCACCTGCCAGCGCCTGGCCTATATCCCTCCAAACCCTTCCTATTCATATACCCATCCAAATGCCTTTTAAATGTTGCAATTGTACCTGCCTCCACCACTTCCTCTGGCAGCTCATTCCATACGCACACCACTCTCTGTGTGAAAACGTTGCCCCTTAGGTCTCTTTTATATCTTTCCCCTCTCACCCTAAACCTATGCCCTCTAGTTCTGGGCTCCCGCACCCCAGGGAAAAGACTTTGTCTATTTTTCCTATCCATGCCCCTCATGATTTTATAAACCTCTATAACGTCACCCCTCAGCCTCCGATGCTCCAGGGAAAACAGCCCCAGCCTATTCGACCTCTCCCTATTGCTCAAACCCTCCAACCCTGGCAACATCCTTGTAAATCTTTTCTGAACCCTTTCAAGTTTCACAACGTCCTTCCAATAGGAAGGAGATCAGAATTGCATGCAATATTCCAACAGTGGCCTAACCAATGTCCTGTACAGCCGCAACATGACCTCCCAACTCCTGTACTCAATACTCTGACCAATAAAGCATACCAAATGCCTTCTTCACTATCCTATCTCCCTGTGACTCCACTTTCAATCCAAGGTCTATGAACCTGTACTCTAAGGTCTATTTGTTCAGCAACACTCACTAGCATGAAGTGTATAAGTCCTGCTAAGATTTGCTTTCCCAAAATGCAGCACCTCGCATTTATCTAAATTAAACTCCGTCTCCTACTTCGCAGCCCATTGGCCCATCTTATCAAGATCCCGTTGTAATCTGAGGTAACCCTCTTCGCTGTCCACTACACCTCCAATTTTGGTGTCATCAGCAAAGTTACTAACTATACCTCTTATGCTCACATCCAAATAATTTATGTAAAGGACAAAATGTAGTGGACCCAGCACCAATCCTTGTGGCACTCCACTGGTCACAGGCCTCCAGTTTGAAAAATAACCCTCCACCACCACCCTCTGTCTTCTACCTTTGAGCCAGTTCTGTATCCAAATGGCGAGTTCTCTCTGTATTCCACGAGATCTAACCTTGCTAACCAGTCTCCCATGGGGAACCTTGTCCAACATCTTGAACAAAATAAATTTGCAGGGCTATGGGGATAGAGTGGGACAGACTGGACTGCTTTTCAGAGAATGGCACAGGCACAGTGGGTTAAGTAGTCTCTGCACAGTTATAACTGATATGAGGGTGTTGCAGTTTAGTTTTCTTCTAACTATAATTGCTGAACCCTTCTAATGGATTTGAGCAATCCTGTAATGCATGCTTAAAAACAGAAACTGTTTAATTTACCAGTCCTGGTGTGACATTGGTAAGTTTGTGTTAACCTGATCTCACTAGCAAAACTACCTACAAAAACATTGCATCCACTGTTGAGGTGCAACCTTTAAATAAGTGCTTCCTGCCCCAGAATTGATTTCAGTGCCTCAGTGCGCTGATCCTTCCTATCTTTTCTATTTTCACGAATGAATGGTATTGGGAATAGTCCTCAGATTACTTCTTATGGAGTTCCATTTATTAAATTTTCTCCCCAGCTTCTGAAAATCTGACTATTAGACCTAAAACCTGCCCTCAACTCTCTGATCAATGTCTACTACACCTTTTGCCTCACCCCTCCCCTGTGCAAAATACTCTGTGCCCTGTCCTGATGTTCCTTGCCCTGGCATGTGGGAGGCAACAAACCATGCAACGCTCATAACGATGGTTACAGAAATATGCCTGTCTCCCCTGACTATGGAGAGTCTTTTAAAGACTGCATTTCGATTCTTTCTTCTTAAGTGTGTGGTGCTGGAAAAGCACAGCAGGTCAGGCAGAATCCGAGGAGCAGGCAAATCGACGTTTCTCTAATCTCCAGCATCTGCAGTCCTCACTTTCGCCTACCTGATTCTTTATTGTTGCCTAACAAAAGCAGAATACTGCAGATGTTGGAGATTGGAAATAAAAGCAGCAAGTGCTAGAGAAACTCAGCAGGTCTGGCAGGGTCTATGGAGAGAGAAATAGAGTTAATGCTTCGAGTCCAAAATGGGAACCCTTTATTTGTCGTTTCCTGTGTAATCCCTGATCCATTGGTGCCTCCCATCTCCTGGCAGCCTCTGATCTGGATCTTTTGGTGATTGGAACAGGACTTGGAAGTGGCTGTACAACCTACAAATGCCCATTTGCCAGTAAGCCGGAGCTTCTGCTGTAGCTGCAGCAAGATTTATGTAACACTTGAATTGTTTTTATGGCTGGAAGTCCATGACTTAATGGTATTCTGCAGTGATCTGTACTGGGATCTCTTCTGTTTATGATATAAATGACTGACTGGTAGACGCTAAAAGCAGGTGTAGGACCAATATAGGCAGCAAAAATGTGCATGGCTGATGTATTGAATATTTTGTGTCTGCCTTTAGCAAGGTAGGAAATGCCGCCATAATGTGAGGAGACAGTCCAGAAATAGGAGTTTAAAATTGGTACAATATTGGTTAAGCTGTCTGTACTTAAAATGGGTGAGGAGCAAATCACATGCATCCACGGGCGTTGAGGGAAGTGACTAGAAATTGTGGAGGCATTGGCTATAGTTGTCCAGTCTGCTTGAGACTCTGGGTGAAGCTAGAGGACTGGAGAATTGTAAGTATTGCTCCACTGCTGATTAAAAGGTGCAAAGTTGAGCTAAGCAACTACAGGTTGGTCAATGACCAAAAGAGAAAATGCTGGAAAATCTCAGCAGGTCTGACAGCATCTGTAAGGAGAGAAAAGAGCTGACATTTCGAGTCTAACTGACCCTTTGTCAAAGTGGTCAGTTGGACTCGAAACGTCAGCTGTTTTCTCTCCTTGCAGATGCTGCCAGACCTGCTGAGATTTTCCAGCATTTTCTCTTTTGGTTACAGATTCCAGCATCTGCAGTAATTTGCTTTTATACAGTTTGGTCAATGGTGGGGAAGCTTCTAGAAACACTAATTTGGATAAATCATTAGTCACTTAGGTGAATTTGGCTTAATTGAGAAAGGCCAATATGGGTTTGTTAAGGACACATTGTTTATCCAGATGGAGTTTTAATGGCAGTAATAATGTTAACAAGAATATTTGATCAAAAAATGCCTCGACAGACTGAACTAAGCTATAACTCATGGAATGAAAAGGACAGTTGCAATTTAAAGAGTGCAAAACTGATCGGCAGAAAACTGGTTAATGAATGTTTTCAGTCTGGAGAAAGGTTTGTCATGGAATTCCTCAGGAGCCTGTGCTTGGGACTATGGATAGGAAAAGTTTAGACACATATGGCCTGAACTAGGCAAATGCGACTAATTTAGCTAGGAAATCTGGTCGGCATGGATGGGTTGGGCTAAAGGACCTGTTTCCATACTGTATGACTGACTCCTACTTTACTACATGGATGAAAATGGGTGAGTATGTTTGCAGACAATACAGACCTCGGTGGAATTGTGGATAGTGTAGAAAGGTTGTTAAAAGATATAGCTGGATACAGATTAGTTGCAAATATGGGTGGAGAAATGGTGGATGGAGGTTAACCCACGTACATGTGAGGTGCTGCACATCCGGTGATGAAATCTAAAGGAAAAGATATACAGTTAATGATAGGATCCTGAACATAATTGAATTACAGAGAGATCTTGGATCTCAAGCCCATTACTCCATAGTGTGGCCAGAGTTGAAGATTGTGGTGCTGGAAGAGCACAGCCAGTTAGGCAGCATCCGAGGAGCAGGAGAGTTGACATTTCAAGCATAAGGTCTTCATCAGGAATGGGGCGGGGGTGGAGGAGGAGGTGTTTGGGTAGCTGAGAATGCGATAGGTAGATGAAGGTGTGGGCAAAGGTGATAGGTTGGAGAGGAGTGTGGAGTGGATAAGTAGGAAGAAAGATGGACAGGTAGGACAGTTCAAGAGGGCGGTGCTGAGTTGGTCGGTTGGATCTGAGATAAGGTGGGGAAATTGGGGAACTGGTGAAATCCACATTGATCCCATGTAGATGGACAGTCCCAAGGTGGAAGATGAGGCATTCTTCCTCCAGGCGTTGGGTTGCTAGAGTTTGGCTCTGGATCAGGTCTAGGACTTGCATGTCCTCAGCAGAGTGGGAGGGGGAGTTACAGCACCTATTCACTCCACCCGCCTCTCTGACCTATCACCTTCACCCCACCTTCATCTACCTATTGCATTCCCATCTACCTTCTCCTCAGCCCCACCCCCTCCCATTTCTCTCTCATCCCCCTTGGGCCACGCATGCACACGCACACGCGCACGCACACACACCCCAATTCCTGATGAAGAACTGATGCTCGAAGTGTCGACTCTCCTGGTCCTTGTATACTGCCTGACCGGCTGTGCTTTTCCAGCACCACACTCTTCGACTCTGATCTCCAGCATCTGCTGGCCTCACTTTCTCCATAGAGTGTCCATGCAAGTAGATTAGGTGATAACAAAACATATGGCATGCTCGCTTTTATGGATTGGGGAATTAAGTACAAGAGTCAGGATGTCATGTTGCACCTTTAAGAGACTTTGGTTAGGTCACACTTTGAGTATTGCGTTCAGTTCTGGTTGCCACATTACAGGAAGGATGTGGAGGCTTTAGAGAGGGTGTAGAAGAGGTTTACCAGGCTGCTGCCTGGATTAGAGGGTACGAGCTACAAGGAGAGACTGGAAAAACTTGGGTGGTTTTCTCTGGAGCTGCGGAGGCTGAGTGGAGACTTGATAGAAATCTATAAGATTATGAGATGCATACAGGGGTTGAGTCAGAATCTTTTCCCAGAGTCAAAATTTCTAATACAATTAAGGTGAGAGGGAGAAAGTGCAAGATTGTGAATTTGGAGTTGTAGGTGTCTAGAACGTGCTGTCAGTGGTGGTGGTGGAGGTGGATGCGATAGGGGTGTTGAAGGGACTTTTAAATAAGCACATGAATGTACAAGAATTGGAAGGATGTGGATCAAGGGGAAGCAAACAGAATTAGTTAAATTTGACATCATGTTCAGCTCAACATCGTAGGCTAAAGGGCCTGTTCCTGTGCTGTACAGTTGGTTTTTTTTAAGTACTCCAATAACATCCCCCCCCCCCCCCCCCCCCCCACCCCGACCCATAATTTTATAACAACGCTCCCAGCCCAGCGGTGGGGCTAGTACAATAAGAACGTTTAAAAGGCACCTGGATGGGTATATGAATAGGAAGGGTTTAGAGTGATATGGACCAAGTGCTGGCAGAAGGGACTAGATTAATTTGGATATCTAGTCAGCGTGGACCGAAGGGTCTGTTTCTGTGCTGTACATCTCTATGACAGACCAGAATGCTGCATTGGTATTGTTGCTGGGGAACTCGGGCACTCTGATATTGACATTGTTGCTTTGAGTGAAACCTGGCGGGAAGCGGAAGGAGCTCTGGGAGAAAGGTGGGGGCTACACATTTTTCTGGAAGGGCAAGGCCAAAAGAGAGCACCGTATCTGTGCAGTTAGCTTTGACATCAAAAAATCAATTGATGGACCAACTCAAAGACTTTCCCTACGGAATAAGTGAATCATGGAATCCCTACGGTGTAGAAACAGGTCATTTGGCCCAACAAGTCCACACCAACCCTCTGAAGTGTATCCCATCTAGACCCATTCCCCTATCCTATGCACCTAACATACACATCCCTGAACACAATGGGCAATTTAGCATGGCCAATACACCTAACCTGCACATCTTTGGATTGTGGGAGGAAACTCTCACAGACATGGGGAGACTGTGCAAACTTCACACAGATAGTTGCCCAAAGATGGATTCGAACCTAGGTCCCTGGCATTGTGAGGTGGTAGTGCTAACCACTGAGCACCACTGAACCATCACTCAATGCAGCAGCTGAGGACAAGAAGAAATTCTACTCCCAGTCTCGACCAAACACACTCATGGATCATTTCATTGGGCAAACTAACTGTCCTCGATGTAAGAGTTGGCAAAAGTGCAGACCTTTAGGGCAGTGTAATCAGGAAAGAGAGAGTAGGGAAGCAACAGCACTGTCTTTCTGACCAAATGATACAAACACAACCTCCTCATCACCAACACACCATTCTGCCAAAGGGGCAAATACAAGACAGCATGTCAGAACCTGCATTCCAAACGCTGGCATCTTCTTGACGACTGCATCATCAAAGTGAGACATTGGAAAGACGATAAAATCACCCGTGCAATAACAGGAGTTAATGACTACTGGGATGGACTGTTGCCTGATCCGAGCCAGAATCAACATAAACATAGTCTCGCTGCAGCGAAGACAACAAGCAGTGCCACAGGAAATTCAACATTGAGGCACTCAAAGACACAGGAACAAATAACCTCATCCAACCAATTCCTCTCCACAATCAGGTTGGGCGGCATGGTGGCACAGTGGTTAGCACTGCTGCCTCACAGCACCAGAGACCCGGGTTCAATTCCCACCTCAGGCGACTGACTGTGTGGAGTTTGCACGTTCTCCCCGTGTCTGCGTGGGTTTCCTCCGGGTGCTCCGGTTTCCTCCCACAGTCCAAAGATGTGCAGGTCAGGTGAATTGGCCACGCTAAATTGCCCGTAGTGTTAGGTTAGGGGTATGGGTGGGTTGCGCTTCGGCGGGTCGGTGTGGACTTGTTGGGCCGAAGGGCCTGTTTCCACACTGTAATGTAATCTAATCTAATCTAATCCTGGTGCCACTGGGCCACGATCCTAACAGCCTCTGGTCTGCCCTTCATTGCCATTATCAATGCTTGCAAAAACTCGGTCGGTCACTCAGCCAGGAAACACCAAGTCTGGCTTGAGGAGAAGATCCAGGAACTGTTAAGCTGGAAGCGCATGGCATCTCTGTGTAAAACAACAGCTGCACTCAGAAGAGAAAAAGCAAGCGTACAGGTGGCTGAGGGTCCAACAACAAACCTGCGACATAAAGAACAGATGGTGGGTGGGGAAAGCACTGGAAGCCCAACAAATAACAGACAACCATCAAACCATCATATGCAAGAGTTTCTTCTGTGCTGTCAAGTCAATTTACCAAAGACAACAAGCACCCAAAGCCCTACCCCATTGCTGGCCAAAGACAGAGTGATTATTATCAAACATAAATAATCATCAAACAACATTGCGGGAAATACTTCAGAGACCTTGTCAACCAGGGCTCTGTCATCGATCTGAGCATCCTTGAATGCATTCCATAGTATGCTATGCACCACGAGCTCAGCAACACCTCAACCTTGCACAAAGCAGAGAAGGCCATCTACTGGCTTAAGAACAAAAAGTCCACAGGAGCAGATGGTATCCCTGCTGAGGTGTTGAAGTGAGGAGACGAAGAGCTGCTGCACTTACACACCCTTGTCTGCTTTATCTAGAAGGAGGAAAGCATCCCGGGACAGCGCAGAGATGCCACAAATGCGAGCTTTTCAAAAAAGGGAACAAGTCCGAGTGTGGTAACTACAGGAGAATATTCCTGCTGTCAACTGATGGAATCATCATTGCTACAGTTGTCCTCAATTGTCTCCTCCCTGTGGATGAGGAGCTCCTCCCAGAATTGTAGTGTGGCTTTCAGCCACGGAGGGGCACAACTGAAATGATCTTCACTTCACAACAACTGCTGGAGAAATGCAGAGAAAAGAACCTACACGTGAACATGGCCTCCTTCGACTTTACAAAGGCCTTTATCACTGTCAACTGGGAAGCGTCATGGAGCATCCTTCTCTGCATTGGTTGCACCATGAAATACGCCACCATTCTTTGCCTGCGCCACGACGACATGGAAGTTATGGCAGTGACAAATAGCTCTACCACTGACCCGTTTCTCTGTTCGGGGCCGGTGGCAAGCAGGATAGTGATGGCGCCCCAACACTGTTCCCAATCTGCCTTGCTGCAGTGCTTCACTTTACTACTAACTAGCTCCCTGCTGGAGTGGAGCTAATTTATAGAACCAGTGGAAAATTATTCAACTTCCACCATATCCATAACCAACCAGTGTCATCGAGCTACAGTATGCAGGTGATGCTTGCATATGTGCAGTCTCAGAGGATATACTCCAGATTATCATCAGCACCTTTACAAAGGCATATGAGAACATGGGTTTCACCCAGAAGATCTGTAGGATGAAGGCTGTCCACCAACCTGGCCCAGCATTGTGGAGTGAACACCCAATCATCAAGGTCCATGGGGAGGCCTTAGAGTGTAGAACACGTCCAATACTTTGGGTGTTCTGTGGCCAGAGCAGATATTGATGAAGGGATCCAGCACTGCTTCCAGTGTGCTATTACAGCCTATGGCTGCCTGAGGAAAAGGTTGTTCAAGAACAACAACATCAGATCTGACACCAAGATCATGATATACATAGCTGTGGTAGTTCCGAGCACTTCTATATGGTTCTAAGACATGGACTGTCTACAGCAGACATCTCAAGACCCTGGAGCTGTACCACCATGCTACCTACGCAATATCCTGCAAATCTGGGAAGAAAGACCAGAACCACTCTTCAGCATCGAGGCATAGGGCACCCTTGATCGGCTACTGCATATCGCATAACTGATACAAGTCCCCCCCCAAAAAAAAGAAGCAGGTGCTCTACTCCCAGCTTCGAAATGGCAGGCAAGGCCCAGGTGGGAGGAGGAAGTGTTTTAGTGACACCCTCAAGGCCTCACTGGGGAAGTGCAGCATTCCCATACACTTGGCAGTCACTGACCCAAGACAGTCCAAAGTGGAGGAAGCGCATCCAGGATGGCGTTGACCATCTTGAGACTTGCCATCAGGGGAAAAAAAAACAGAAGCCACGCGCATATTGGGATATAGGAACACATTTCTGCCCCAGCGCCCCCCCCCCCCCAAACCCTTTCCTGCGACTACCTTTTGCCCCAAGTGTAACACAGTGTATGGATCTGTACATGGGTCTATACAGCCACCTCTGGACTCAGTGGAGTGGAAGAATAAGTGATATGTTTGGCTTTACAATTCCAGCAATCTCAATAGTGACTCTTTGAGCATTTCTGCTTTTCCTGATAGCTATTCATTTGCTCTCCTGAATTCTTGCTGCCTGGAGGGGTGGAAGAATCTTTGGGAACTTTGGATCCAGGAACTCAGCCTCCCTGGAATTCTGAGTTTGTGCTGTGCAGTTGGACACAATTACCTTTTTTTGTTCCTCAAGATGTGCGAAATGTCATTGAGATTCTACATGGTGCAGAAATTCTAGGTGAAAAGTTTGGCCACCCATGATCCTGAAGAAACCCTCTCTTCCCTCTTTTTAATAATCTTGTTAGTACTTGTTCAAACTATTAATTTTAATTAATGCCTGTAGACCAACTCAGTGCCGATATCTTTGTTAATTCTCTTATGGTTATACCTGCTCTGATTTTAATGTTTTAGTTGTGCAGCAAAAAGACATGTCACTGATCCTATTGTATTTGAGGATGGTCAGTTGATTCTGAACCCCCGAGTTATCCTGCTGTTGGTCTCAATGTTCCTCTTGCTCTTTGCAGATGGAATCTATCAGGCTAAAGTGAAATGAGTTACAAGGGGTTTTGAATAGAGACTGAGTGATAACAAATACTAGTGAGTTGCAGTGTGAGGAATTCCTATTTTGTGAAAATTGGGCCTACTGTTCAGCTGAAACCAGATCCTGTAATGTTTTGTTGGGACCATGAAGGTAAAGGTTCAGGTATCTTCATGATGTCTGTTGATGATTTCCAATGGGGTGGTAATTCCAGATATATAAATTAAATTACAACGGAATTTAAAATTGAGAATCTGATCTTTTAAATATATTGTTTAGTTGTTTTACAGAGGTGGTTTGGAATAGCTTTACATCCGCAAACGTTTTTTAGGAAGTAATATTCCCATCTTGGTCAGTTTGCACTAAAATTGTATCAGAAAGCAATCGTGAAGCTTAGTTGGTCAGGGTGAATTAGATTAGATTAGATTAGATTAGATTACTTACAGTGTGGAAACAGGCCCTTCAGCCCAACAGGTCCACACCGACCCGCCGAAGCGCAACCCACCCATTCCCCTACATTTACCCCTTTACCTGACACGATGGGCAATTTAACATGGCCAATTCACCTGACCTGCACATCTTTGGACTATGGGAGGAAACCGGAGCACCCGGAGGAAACCCACGCAGACACGGGGAGAACGTGCAAACTCCACACAGTCAGTCGCCTGAGTCGGGAATTGAACCCAGGTCTCTGGCGCTGTGAGGCAGCAGTGCTAACTAGTTTAACAGTTGGCTTGGACTCGGTCCAATGTTGATTTTGATGTACTGGAATTAAGCATTATGATGAAACAACCTAAAGTCAGTGTTTTAAAGAGCAACTAGAACATTTTAAAAAAAAGATACACTAGATGGGGATAAATATGTTCACAGGTTCCAATCCTTGGGTTACCCAGAGAACATAGGTTATGTTATTTTTAGTTATGCTCACGTAAATCCTCCTGACCAGTATTCTACTGCAGCTGATGTCATATTTCTTTCAAGGTAAGATTTGAAAAGCATTTGCTGTCAAGTTTGGGCGGCATGGTGGCACAGTGGTTAGCACTGCTGCCTCACAGCGCCAGAGACCCGGGTTCAATTTCTGCCTCAGGCGACTGACAGTGTGGAGTTTGCACGTTCTCCTCGTGTCTGCGTGGGTTTCCTCCCACAGTCTAAAGATGTGCAGGTCAGGTGAATTGGCCATGCTAAATTGCCCGTAGTGTTAGTTAAGGGGTAAATGTAGGGGAATGGGTGGGCTGCGCTTCGGCGGGTCGGTGTGGACTTGTTGGGCCGAAGGGCTGTAAATCTAGTCTAGTCTAATCTAATCTAATCTAATAGATACACATTGTGACTTATTTCATTCGAGCATAGGAGATTGAGGGGGGTCTTATATACTTCTATAAGATCATGAGAAGCATGGAGAGAGTTCATGCACTCAGTCTTTTTCCAAGGGTTGAGGAATTAAGAACTAGAGGGCGTCAATCAAGGACTGTGGGGCATCGGTTTAAGGGGAAAGAATAAAAGGGAACCTGAGGGGCATGTTTATACGCTGAGGGCGGTAAGCATATGGAATGAGCTACCAACGGAAGTGGTTGAGTCATGTACATTAATAACATTTAAAAGGAATTTGGACAAATACATGGATAGGCAAGATTTAAAAGGATGGAGACCAACTGCCGGGAATTGGGGTTAGTGTTGATGGACAGTTTGGTCAGCATGGACCACTTTGGGCCAAAGGGCCTGTTTCCCTGCTGTAGGACTCTATGATTCTCCTTGTAGCTCACACACTCTAATCCAGGCAGTGTCCTGGTAAACCTCTTCTCCACCCTCTCCAAAGCCTCCACATTCCTTTCTGTAATGTGGCGACCAGAATTGAACACAATACTCCAGGTGTGACATAACAAAGGCTTATAAAGCTGCAACATAACATCCTCACTCTTGTACTCAGTTCCTTGACTAATGAAGGCAAGCACACCATATGCCTTAGTTACCACCTTATGTGCATTCAGGGAGCTATGGGCTTGAACCCCAAGATGCCCCTGTAAGTCGAAGCTGTTTGGGATCCTGCCATTAACTGTAAACTTCTTCCCTTAACATTTGATCTTCTAAAGTGTAGCACCTCAATTTAGCTGGATTAAACTCTTATCTACCATTGCTTTGCCCAGATCTCAATGTATCCTTTGACAGCATTCTACACTATCCACAACTCTGATCTTTGTATCATTTGCAAACTTTCTAACCACCCGATCTACATTTTCATTCAAGTCATTTATATATATCACAAACAGCAGAAGTTCCAGTATGGGTCCCTACGGGACACCACAAAGTCACAGACTTCCAGCTGGAAAAACACTCTTCCAGCACTACCCTCTACGTTCTATGGACAAGCCAATTCTGAATCCAGGTGGCCATGTGAATCCTATGCATATTAATCTTCTGGATGAGCCTACCATGAGGGACCTTGTCAAAAGCCTTATTAAAATCTATTTACACAATGTCTACTGCTCTACCCTCATCGATCACGATTGTCACCCCCTCGAAAAATTCATCAAGTTAATAAAACATGATCTGCCTGCACAAATCTATGCTGGCTGTCCCTAATTAGGCCATGCTTTTTCAAATCCTGTAAATCCTATCCCTAAGAATTCTCTCCTATACCTTCCCAAACCCTGCATATTCTCCTCGTGTCTGCATGGGTTTCCTCCGGGTGCTCCGGTTTCCTCCCACAGTCCAAAGATGTGCAGGTCAGGTGAATTTGCCATTCTAAATTGCCCACAGTGTTAGGTGCATTAGTCAGAGGGAAATGGGTCTGGGTGGGTTACTCTTTGGAGAGTCAGTATAGACTGGTTGGGCTGAAGGGTTTGTTTCCACACTGTAGGAAATCTAATCACTGATGTGAGAGTCACCGGTCTGTAGTTTCCTGGATTATCCCTATTTCCCCTCTTGAATAGAGGAACAACTTTAGCTATTCGCCAATTCTCTAGGACCTCTCGGTGGCTAACAAGGATACAAAGATCTGGGTCAAGACCCCAGCAATCTCCTGTCTTGTCTGTCTCAATAACCTTAGTGGAGATACGATCTGGCCCAGGGGACCTATCACCTCAATACTCTTCAAGAGACCCAACATCACTTCTTTCTTGATCTCAAAATGGCCTGTTGTGGACTAGGCCAGACGACTCAAAACATTCTTAAGCAGACAGCCCAAGTTGTGAAACTTGAAAGGGTTCAGAAAAGATTTACAAGGATGTTGCCAGGGTTGGAGGATTTGAGCTACAGGGAGAGGTTGAATAAGCTGGGGCTGTTTTCCCTGGAGCCTTGGAGGCTGAGGGGTGACCTTATAGAGGTTTATAAAACCATGAGAGGCATGGATAGGATAAATAGACAAGGTCTTTTCCCTGGGATGGGGGAGTAGAAGCATAGATTTAGGATGAGAAGGAAAAGATATAAAAGAAACCTAAGGGGCAATCTTTTCATGCAGAGGGTGGTGCATGTATGGATTGAGCTGCCAGAGAAAGTATGGAGGCTGGTACAATTGCAACATTTAAAAGGCATCTGGATGGGTATGTGGATAGGAAGGGTTTGGAAGGATATGGGCCGGGTGCTAGCAGGTGGGACTAGATTGGATTGGGATATCTGGTTGGCATGGACAAGTTGGACTGAAGGGTCTATTTCCATGCTGTACATCTCTATGTCTAAGTGTACAGTGAAATTACCCAGAGTAAGTTAGCTAGGTTGACAACCAGGTTTTAAATACTGGATTAGTGGTGCTGGAAGAGCACAGCAGTTCAGGCAGCATCCAACAAGCAGCGAAATCGACGTTTCGGGCAAAAGCCCTTCATCAGGAATAAAGGCAGTGAGCCTGAAGCATGGAGAGATAAGCTAGAGGAGGGTGGGGGTGGGGAGAGAGTAGCATAGAGTAAATGACCTGGGAGTTGCCCGACTGCGAACCCTCTTGCAAGGATGCCTGCCTTGAAGAAGTTTTCCTCCTCTATCTACAAGAATCTCAGGGAGTCCCTCTACCACTGCAACTCCCAGGTCATTTACTCTATGCTACTCTCTCCCCACCCCCACCCTCCTCTAGCTTATCTCTCCATGCTTCAGGCTCACTGCCTTTATTCCTGATGAAGGGCTTTTGCCCGAAACGTCGATTTCGCTGCTCGTTGGATGCTGCCTGAACTGCTGTGCTCTTCCAGCACCACTAATCCAGTATTTGCTTTCCAGCATCTGCAGTCATTGTTTTTACCTCAACCAGGTTTTAAAACAGAGTAAAATTACACAATGAAACGCAAAGAACAGAATAAAGAACCCTTACAGAACTCAGTCTGTCCAAACTAGACTTAATTATGCTGTTCCAAATATACACTAGGGTCCCAATAAATAATCCCCTTAAACATAGTAAAAATGAAGCAAAGGCTTACAGGTCAAAGTTAGAAGTGTAGAAGGAGAGACAGTCTAGCAGCCTGTTTCCACACAGCTCCACAGCTGAACTCCTCCCAGTTCTGGACTGAACTGCTCAATTAGAGAGCTGGCCATACCCTTTGACTTATACAGGTTACTTTTAAAAACATAAAAGCTTTGGCCTAAACACTAACCTGTTTACATATAATCAAAAAGTTCTTTCATCTCTCTACCAAACCCAGCCGTTTTGGCACCTGGCCTGTATATGACCCCTCTGAGAAAAACCAAGTACACAGTATCCTTGAGAAAAGGAACCGCTTTTAGAAAAAAGGACCAACTTTGTGATACTCCACACAAATCTCAATCCTCCATATCCTCCTCCTGGGTGAATACTGACACAAAGTATTCATTTAGGATCTCACCCACATCCTCTGCCTCCAACCACAAGTTCCCTTCTTTATTATTGAGTGGTCCCCCTAGTTATCCTCTTGCTTTTAATGTATGTATAGAATGACTTCAGGATCTGAAGGAGGGAGTTAGCATGTGCGGTGGAAGGGGACTCAGGGATATCAGTGAGTCTGTTTGGTTTGGGGTTGGGGTGGCACTGGTTGATAGGGAACATTTCTGGAGGTTCAAAATCTGACACTAGGACTAATGATGACTGAGTTAATCAGATGTTATGAATTTGTTCCAGACTGTATTCTTTCCAATGGGGTGAATTACAGAGGAGAGCAGCAAATGACATCACAAGGAGTCAAATGTTTGAACTGGATGCACAGTGAGCGTGATTATAACTTGACTCTGTATCCAGACAGCGACACAGGTATTGAGAATAGCATCATTCATTTCTCTATTAATAAGAATAAATATGGCCGTTTGATCTTATTGCTAACATGTTGTGACAAACAACAGGGGTAGGAGACCATCAGTTCTGTCGAAATCCAGATGGTGTAGATGGGCCCTGGTGCTACGTGAAGGCCCCAAATGAAGAAAGACCACTGCGACAATCTTGTAGCATTGGAAGCTGTAACAGTAAGTCAAGCTTTGATGTCACAAATTCTGCCCACTTTGGGATAGTTCCACGGGAAGGCGTAACAAAACTGAGTGTGCGTGAAATTAGAACCAATTGAGATGGACGTGGAGTTAGTTAGGAGGGTTAATGGATATGATCTCAATTGGTAAAACCTGATACTCTGCAAGATCAAATTATCTCTTTCTTTCCCTGTAGCCTTTCAAATGCATAATCTGTTTTTGAAAGCCATGGCTGAATTGGCTGTCAACACATTTTCAGGCAATGTATTACAGATCGTTACAAATCATTGCTGAAAATGTGTTGCTGGAAAAGCGCAGCAGGTCAGGCAGCATCTAAGGAGCAGGAGAATCGATGTTTCGGGCATCAGCCCTTCTTCAGGCTCATGCTGAAAATGTCGATTCTCCTGCTCCTTGGATGCTGCCTGACCTGCTGCGCTTTTCCAGCTACACACTTACAGCTCTGATCTCCAGCATCTGCAGTCCTCACTTTCTCCATTACAAATCATTGCCTCTGCTGTTTATCTTCATGTTGCCTTTGAGTCTTTTACCATTTAGCCTAAATCAATCCCCTCTGGATCTGTCTAAAAAGGGCTGTCTTTGTATCTGGATAGCTGTCCAGGGCGCTGTGGTCAAAAGTAAATTGAGAGTTGGGTCCAAGCTGTGAGGGTGGGAGTGAGGTGCTGCTGCTATGTGTACATCAAAGATGGGCTGGCTGTTTCACATGGAGATATGGTAAGGCTGATGGTGATGGTTAGAATAGGAGCAATTTGGTGAGTTAACCTTATTCTAATTTTCTAATTTTCTAAGTGCTACACAGGAACACAAACCACAGGCAAGTAGCCTGTTGTAGATGCAAGTTCATCAAAAGTGTCCCTTTCTCTAATGCAAAAAAGATGAGATAAAGTGGTTTGTGTGATGTTGTCAAACATTGTGGCAAAGAAACACAAACTCTGCTGCAAAAGTAGAGAAGTCCAATTCACTGAGGTACGGAAGGGAATAAGATCATTCAGCCCATCATGCTTGCTCCGTCATTCAATTCCCAACTTCACACATTCTTGCCTTATCTGCATATATGTATAATGTATTTTAACTTTTATATAAAGTCCATGTTCCATACAGCATTTTTAAATTTTGAGTACTTGAATGGTTTTGCCATTTTAGGCAAATGTCAATGGGTTCTAACAAAGGCTTCTACCAGAGTCGAGCCGTTAACTCTGTTTCTGTCTCCGCAGATGCTGGTGTTTCTCCAGCAGTTTGTTTTTATTTTAATGGGTATTCACTCTTTTAAAGAGTCCTTCAGCCAAAACATTGGCCTGGAGCCCTCATTGCTTTGAATACCTTATCAAATTTCTCCTTGATCTTTTTTGACTTTCTGAAAGCAACGTTAGCTTCTCCAATCTATCTACGTAGTTAAAGCCCTCCCCTTTTGAACTATCCTATTAAATGTTATCTTCACCCTCTGCAAGGCCTTCACATCCTTCCTAAAATCCAGTGCTCTGAGCTGGACGCAGTTGTGGCAGGCCAACTATTTTATAATGGTTCATTATCACTTAGAGTCATAGAATCATCGAGATGTACAGCATGGAAACAGACACTTCACTTTGGTCCGACTCGTCCTTGCCGACCAGATATCCCAGCCTAATCTAGTCTTATTTGCCAGCACTTAGCCCATATCCCTCCAAACCCTTCCTATTCACATACCCATCGAGATTCTTTTTAAATGCTGTAATTGTATCAGCCTCTGCCACTTCCTCTGGCAGCTCATTCCATACACGCACAACCCTCTGCATGAAAAATTTACCTCTTAGGCTCCTTTTCTATCTTTCCCTATGCCCTCTAGTTCTGGACTCCCCCACCCCAGAGAAAAGATCTTGTCTATTTTGGATGTGAACGTAAGAGGTATAGTTAGTAAGTTTGCAGATGACACCAAAATTGGAGGTGTAATGGACAGGGGAGAAGGTTATCTCTGATTACAATGGGATCTTGATCGATGGGCTAATGGGCTGAGGAGTGACATTTGGAGTTTCATTTAGATAAATGTGAAGTGCTGCATTTTGGAAAAGCAAATCTTAGCAGGACTTACACACTCAATGGTAAGGTGCTGGGGAATGTTGTTGAACAAAGAGACCTTGGAGTGCAGGTTCATAGCTCCTTGAAAGTGGAGTCGCAGGTAGGTACAATAGTGAAGAAGCCATTTGATATGCTTTCCTTTATTGATCAGAGCATTGTGTATAGAAGTTGGGAGGTCATGTTGCGGCTGTACAGGACTTTGGTTAGGCCACTTTTGGAATTTGCATGCAATTTTGATCTCCTTCCTATCGGAAGGATGTTGTGAAACTTGAAAGGGTTTAGAAAAGATTTACAAGGATGTTGCCAGGGTTAGGACTTGAGCCAAAGGGAGAGAGTGAATAGGCTGGGGCTGTGTTCTCTGGAGTGTCGGAGACTGAGGAGTGACTTTAAAGAGGTTTATAAAATCGTGAGGGGTATGGAAGAGCTCAAACCCTAAAGTCATTGAACTTGATGTTGAGTCTAGAAGGCCCAAGTGGAAAACAAGCTGTTCTTCCAGCTTGTGCTGAACTTTGCTGAGTGACTGCAGCGAGCCTTTGACAGAGATTGTTGGCCAGGGAACGGGTGGGGTGTTGAAGTGGTAGGCAACTGGAAGCTCAGGGCCTGTTTTGCAGACTGAATGCAAGTGTTCTGCAAAATGGTCACCTCGGCTATGCTTTATTTCTGCAATGTAGAGGAGACCACATTGTGAGCAGTGAATGCAGTAGTCTGGGAGATTATGTGTGTGAAGTGCAGGTAAAGCGCTACTTCATCTGAAAGGTGTGTTTGGGCCCTTGGATACTGAAGATTGAGAAAGTAAATGGACAAGTCTTACACTTTTGTGATTGCAGCAGAAGGTGGCGTGTGGCTCTGGGGGTAAGTGTTGGCCTGGTCCAGTTCCTGCACACTTACATTCCACAATTCCTCTCTGCTTTATACCAGTTTTAGAACTTGCAGTTAGCTGGCTCCCGCTGCCACCTCTTTGCCATGGACGTTCACTCCCTCTATGCGTACATCCCCCACCAGGATGATCTCAGGGCTCTCCGCTTCTTCCTGGACCTATCACCAGCAATGTCCTCACTGTGAACAATTTTATTGTTAACGCCTCTCATTTTCTTCAGGTCAGAGGGCTGGCCATGGGTACCCGCATGGGCCCCAGTTAAGCCTCTCTCTCTTTGTGGGGTACATGGAACTTCCTTTCTCCAGTCCTATTCAGACCCCCACCCACATCTCTTTCTCCAGTATATCCATGATGTGGCTACCTCCCTCTCCTGTGCAGAATTGGAAAAGTTTATTCATTCGGCTTCCAACTTTCACTCCACTCTCAGCTTCACCTCTTCCATCTCTGATTCCTCCCTTCCCTTCCACTGTTTCCATCTCTGGGGATATCTGGCCACAATATCCATGATAAATCCACCAACTCTCACAGTAAGCTGGACTATACATCCTAGCACCCTGCTTCCTGCAAAGTCTTTATTCCATTCTCCCAGGTCCTCCATCTCTGTTGTATTTGTTCCAATGATCCCAACTTTGACAAGAGAGCCTCCAAAATGTCCACCTTCTTTCTCAACTGTGAATTCCCCAGCACCTTTGTTGACAGGGCCCTCAGCCGGGTCCGACCCACACTCCACACTTTGGCCCTCACTCCCTCCAGCAACAGAGATGGGGACCCTTGTCCTTACCTACCACCCCACCAGCGTCCATATCCAGAGGGTCATTAGCCGACATGACCTCCAGACACACATTCCCCTCCCAATCCTTGTCAGCCTTTCACAGGGACAGCTCCCTCTGGGCCATCCTGTTTCATTCTTCCTTCACTCCCAACAACACAGGTCTAACACCTGACCAGTTACTCCCTTGCTCCTCAGTATCTAAGAGCCCAAATGCACTTTCCAGGACCTGCACTTCACTGTCTAGTCTACTGCACTTGCTGCCCACAATGTCCTTTACATCGTGGAACCAAAGCATAGGCTGGGTGACCGCATTGCGGAACACTTGTATTCTGTCTGCAAACATGATCCTGAACTTTCAGTTGCCTGCCAGTTCAACACACCATCCTGTTCTCTGACCAACATCTGTGTATCAGGCTTGCTGTCTCAGTGCAAGCTGGAAGGACAGCACTTCATTTTCTGTTTGGGAACCCTGCACCTTCTGGACTCTACATTGAGTTCAATAACTAAGCTTGTGCTCTCCCATGTACTTACCGAACCTCTATACACCAGGCCTTATTATCACATCATCTGCTATTACGTACAACTCATTGTTAGCCACTAACAGTTCCCATTAAAAGCTAAAAACCAAAAGAACTGCATCTGCTGCCAGACCTACTGAGCTTTTTCAGCAATTCTCATTAATAGCTATTCACCCTCCCTTCTTTATCTGTTCAACTGTTCTTTTCTCTCTTTGGGCTCTATCTTCATCTGTAACATACTTGGTACCCAGTGCCCCCAGCCGTTCTTTTGCATATAAACTGACATGGTGGCTCAGTGGTTAGTACAGCTGTCTCATAGTGCCAGGAGCTGGGTACGATTCCATCCATTGGGCGACTGCCTGTGTGGAATTTGCACATTCTCCCTGTGTCTGAGTGGCTTTCCGCCAGGTGCTTTGGTTTCCAATGATATGCAGGTTCCATGGATTGGGTATGCTAAATTGCTTATAATGTTCAGCAATGTGCAGTCTAGGTGGGTTAGCCTTGGGAAATGTAGGATAGGGGGATGGGCCAGGGAAGGGTGCTCTTTGAAGGATTGGTGTGGACTAGTTGGGTTGAATGGCCTGTTTCCGCACTGTTGGGATTCTCCGATTTTCCTAGTTACCATCAGTTCTGAGGAAGGATCACAGGACCTGAAATGTTAACTCTAATTTTTCTCCACAGATGCTGTGAGACCTGCTGAGCTTTTCAGGCAATTTGTGTTTTTTGTTACTGATTTACAGCATCCACTCTTCATTCAGTTTTTATTTAAGAATATGGGTCTACATGCACATGGACTGTAGTGGTTCAAAAAGACAGCACATCAACCATTGCAAATATGAAGTGTCACATGTAGAGGGTAGGGGTGTGGGTTTGATGGGATGTTCTTCAGAGGGTTAGTGTGAACTTGATAGGCCAAATGGCCTGCTTCCACACTATGGGATTGATTAAACTAGGGACTGACAGTCAAAACCTATAGAACTGTGGATGCTGTAAATCAGAAACAAAACCAGAAGTTGCTGGAAAAGCTCAGCAGGTCTGGCAGCATCCATGAAGAGAAATCAGGGTTAATGTTTTTTCAGTTCTGAGGAAGGATTACTGAACTCGAAACGTTCACAATGATTTATCTTCACAGAGACGTTTACAAAATTATGAGGGGCATGGATAGGGTAAATAGGCAAAGTCTTTTCCTTGGGGTCAGGGAGTCCAGAACTAGAGGGCATAGGTTTAGGGTGAGAGGGGAAAGATATAAAAGAGACTTCCGGGCCAACGTTTTCACACAGAGGGTGGTACGTGTAGGGAATGAGCTGCCAGAGGAAGTGGCGGAGGATGGTACAATTGCAACATTTAAGAGGCATTTGGATGGGTATATGAATAGGAAGGGTTTGGAGGGAAATGGGCTGGATGCTGGCAGGTGGGACTAGATTGGGTTGGGGTATCTAGTCGGCATGGATGGGTTGGACTGAAGGGTCTGTTTCCATGCTGTACATCTCTATGACTCTATGCTGCCAGACTGACAGTAAATGCTGGCCAACCAGTGACCCCTATGTTCTGTAAATGAGTAACTGAAAATAAATAGGGTTGGAAAGAATGGGAATAAACCTCAGGATTCGGAAAGTATTCGAAGCCAGCAAAGTGCAACTAAAATGATGATTAGGAGGAAAATGAAGAATGAGAGTAAGGTAGCCAGGATTATAAAAATGGATTGAAGAAAGTGGTTATTGTAGATTTGGTCTCTTAATAGCAGAGACAGTAAAAACACATCACTGGGAATCATCAAGGATATGGGAGAAATGTTTAATACCTTTCGTGCCTCTTTCCTTAGTACAATATGCAAATTGCATAATTGAAAAAGAGAAGCTTGAAGGGACAAAAAATAGTTAGTAATTAATACTAGTAGGAACATAATACCAACAGATAAAATAACACTGGAGGAACTTAGAGAGTCTGTCAGCTTTTAGTCTCTTATACCCAATGGCCTGCATGCTTAACGTATGAGAAGTGTTTGAGGACACTGGATCTATACTCGATGGAGTTTAGAAGGATGAGGAGAGATCTAATTGAAACATACAGAATATTGAATGGCCTGGACAGAGTGGATACTGGGAAGATGTTTCCATTGGTAGGAAAGACTAGGACCCGACAGTACAGCCTTAGAGTAAAGGGAAGACCTTTTAGAACAGAGATGAGGAGAAACTTCTTTAGCCAGAGAGTGGTGAATCTATGGAATTCGTTGTCACAGAAGGTCGTGGCGGTCAGGTCATTGAGTATATTTAAGACAGAAATAGGTTCTTGATTGTTAAAGGGATCAAAGATGACTGGGAGAAAGCATGAGAATGGGTTTGATAAACTTATCAGCTATGATTAAATGGTAGAGCAAACTCGATGGACCGAATGGCTTATGGTTGTAAAAGAGGTACCTGCAGAGAGGTTGAATCCCGCCCCCTATCAATATCTTGGAGGTTAACATTAACCAGAACTGGACCAGCCATGTAACTATTGTCGCTATAAGAGAGGCCAGAGGATGTGAATTTTGCAGTAAGCAACACACTTCCTGTCTCTCCACTGTCTGTTCAACATCTATACACATTTTTACAAAAGATTGAAAGATTATGACCATTCAACTGGCAGTTGGTGACTTACAATTTACATTTAGCCATCCTTTCTATTACTATCTTTTTGTCAAAAATCACACAACACCAGGTTATAGTCCAACAGGTTTAATTGGAAGCACACTAGCTTTCGGAGTGTCGCTCCTTCATCAGGTGATAGTGGAGGGCTCAATCCTAACACACAGAATTTATAGGAGAAAGTGAGGACTGCAGATGCTGGGGATCAGATCTGTTTGAATACCATGATTGTTTCACTTCTTTCATGTTCAACATATTGTCTAGCTAACCTGAGAATGCAACTTTTATATAAAAAAAAGGTTTTGTGATTTACATATGAAAGAAGTGAAACAATCATAGTATTCAAACAGATGAAAGACTTAACAATCAATTTTTCAATGTATAATTTCAGTTACATCACACTTTCTCCTATAAATTTTCAGAACGACGCCCTGAAAGCTAGTGTGCTTCCAATTAAACCTGTTGGACTATAACCTGGTGTTGTGTGATTTTTAATTTTGTACATCCCAGTCCAACACCGGCATCTCCAAATCATATCTCTTTGCCCTTAGGGCAACCAGCATTTCAAGTATTTCTTTTATTGTCATCTCCTTTTATGGTAAAGACAGACAGTAAATTACCACTCAATGTTTTTTTCTCTTTAAAGTTGTTAGTAAAATACTGACAATATATCTAGTTAATGTTGAGAGCTTCAGTTTAACATTGTTTGACACAGACTTGCCTCCTCTTAAGGCCTTCACTTCATGTATTTATCACCCAATTTCAGTGTTTAAATTCCCTGGCCCCTGCTATCTGTATCCAGCCCCCGAGCTCCTGTTCCTTCTGATATTATCCTTAAAGTCTCTGGTGTCAACGTCTCTCATTGTCTTCTACTCTGGACTTGTGTTGGGAGTCCTGGGATCTACCTAGCTTTAGAAATTGGTTGCTGCAGGGAATTCTGCCTGTTCTGACCAACCTCTGCCACTAGATGGAGTAATGTTAATTAAGTTGAGTAAAATATTGACATATATTTATAATAATTGCACGAGGCCTGTTGTGGCAGTGATGTGTCCTGAACCTCTGGGCTAGGAGGTCCCAGTTCAAGTCCCTCCCGCTGCAAAAGTTTGCAATAACATTTCTGAACCAGTTGATTAGAAAATGCCAATAGTAATTGCAATTACAGGTATACTGTAATTCTCCAATGTTTTCAATATATTATATATTTTATTTGTGTTAGCTTTTAGGAAGGTACACTATTTCAATTTAATGGTTTAAAATTGTTCTCTCCCCAAAGTACTTAACTGAACACTTTTTATATTTAGTGATTTTGTTTTGCAAATTATTTCTAGATATCAACGTTTCTACTTATTGTGTTTTTTCTGAACAAGAAATACCTGAAAAAACCTAACTCCAGTTTTAATATTGATTTCTGTTCGAACCTCTGATCCACTTAAGTGGTTTCACTTAAAAGTTATCATGTTCAGGAATGTAACCACAACTTTAAGTGAGGATTTATAGTCTCAGCCATTTCCACTGGTCCCTGTCCCTAATTTGCTACATCACTCTCCTTGCTACTTATCTATTGTTTCCTAGCCACAACAAACTTTAGATTTTCTTTGGTAGCTATTAGTCTATTTTCATACTTTCTTTTTGACCTCTTTTATTCCTTCAAGTGAAATGAGAGTCCTGTGTCCAAATTTGTTGAGGATTTGCCAGGTTTGGTGTGAGGTTAGGTGTGGGGGAGAGAGGAAGAGAATGGCATTTGATGTTCATTATGAATGAAGTGCAAGATCATTCACAATTGACCTAGAACGACTTCAGTGGATATTTTTTAAATGGTGAGAAGATAGAACATAAAGATTTAGAGGCCCATGTTCAGAAATCAATAAAGCTAGTGGACAGCTGTGAGAAATCATGAATAGGTGATGATGGCTTTTATTTCAAGAGGATTGCAATATAAAGTGCTGAATGGGCTGATGCTTCATTTGTAAAATGTACTGATCTCGTTCCCACTTTATTTTCCAACATCAATTGCAGCACTGGTCCTTAAGAAGGATATATCGTGTTTGAAGTAAATGTCATCAGATTCATTAGAATGATACAAGGGTTATAAAGATAGATTGCATAGACTACGGTTGAATTCCCTTGATAACGTGAGAAATACTTCTTCACACAGAGCATACAGTGAGCATTTCAAACTCAACTAAAAACCTGTTGAAGTTAGAGGCCATTTGAAAACTTTAAAACTGATTCTCTGTCTCACTTAAACTTATAAGTAGTGATTCTCCCTCTGAAATGGTAATCTTGCAAATTGTCCTAACACATGCAAAACCGTGATGATTGGTTTTTGTTAGGCCTGGGCATGAGGACTGTGGAACGAAGATGGGTGGATAGACTTGTGAATACAGATCAACCATGATTGAATTGAATGGTGGAACAGACCTGAGACACTCCTGTTTCCTTATTACATAAGGAGCATATAATATCTCCTTATATATTGTATACAGAGAGGGTCATATCCTTACATTGTGGAAAGAGGCCATTTGGCCCATCACATCCACATTGACCCTCTGAAGAACATCCCACCCAGACCCACCCCCACTACTCTATCCCAGTAACTCTGCAATTCCCTTAGCTAATCCACCTAGCCTGCATGTCCCTGGACGCTATAGGCAATTTAGCATTGCCAGTTCACCTAATTTTCACATCTTTAGACTAAAGGAGGAAATCTAGCATCCGGAGGAAGCCCATGCAGACATGGAGAAAATGTGCAAACCCCACAAGACAGTCATCTAAGGATGGAATTGAACCTGGTGCTGTGAGGCAGAAATGCTAACTAGTTCTCTTCCTAGTTTCCATTTAATGACCCTTGCTTGGCCGTGGTGTGGGGACAAAAGAGCCTGTGATACACTCCTAACCCAATAATCCTGTCAGCACTCGAGGTTTACATGGAAACATGAAGACTAGCCACAATGGCTCAATGCTCCAGATTAAATTAGCAGGCCCATAACGTGGTGGGATTAATGGGTTTCAGTAAGTAATCCTTTCATGGTCATTTTCCTCACATGCAGCATTGATATTTGTAACTTTAAGGTATTTTTCCATTGTATAGATGACAGTTTGCTCCCTGTTGTTTGATGATTGGATTTCCTCTCTCTCTTTATTCATTAGGTACTTCTCTGCATGGAGATGTTAATGCCACAACAGCAGAGGTGGAAACAGTGAATGTTGGATCAAGTGCCAGTCAGATTGATGATCAAGTTATCTCGGTTTCCTCCAAAAGTGGCCGTAATCTGAAGCAACCAGTCATCCAGAGGCCACCTGTGAGGCAGACTGCTAAACAGAAGAAGGATCTTGGAGTTTTGGGTATAATTTCTGTACTCTGAACAGGGAGATAATCAATGACCCGGTACAGTGTTGGGGTGCAATCTGTACAACATTTGGGTCCAACATCAAAGAGCAATGTGTGCACAGTCTCAGACTGTGGCCAGAGGGCATAGAGTCATAGAAGTCGAAAGCAGACTGATGGGAAGATAATTGGCTGGGTTGAATTTCTCCTGTTCATAGATTCACAGTCATACAGCATAAAAACAGGCCCTCCAGCCCACCATAGAGTACAGGGCATACCTGGACAATTTCCACATCAAGCAGATGCCAGTGTTTAAGCTGTTCTGGAAAAGCTTGGCTAGGTATTGGAGCACAAGTCTTCTGTGGAGATATTTTGAGTCAGCTACAAGTAGCATTCCAGAAATAGCTGTAGATCAGGAATTGAAAGTGCGGGAGGAATTCGAGGAAGTTAGAAATACCAGCGAAGTAATACGGAGTAAATTGTTGGAGCTGCAAGTTAGATAATGGTGTCCTATTGGATTTCATGTTAGGGTCTTAAAATAAGTGACCAGTGAAGTAGTTGGAAATTGAGATCTAAGATACAGTAAAAGATTGTAGTAACTGCCTGGTTAAAACATATGTGACAAATACATCAGCTGTAACCTTTACGTGTCTGTGGAAGGTGCTTAGGGTAATGGCTTTTTGTGAATTGAAATATTTATAATTTTGGGTTTAAAAAAAAGTGCTGGTTAGCAAGGTTAGATCACATGAATACAGGGAGAACGAGCCATTTGGATACAGAACTCGCTCAAAGGTAGAAGATATAGGTGGTTGTGGAGGGTTATTTTTCAGACTGGAGACCTGTGACCACTGGTGTGCCTTAAGGATCAGTGCTGGGTCCACTACTTTTTGTCATTTATATAAATGATTTGGATGTGAACATAGGAGGTACAGTTAATAAGTTTGCAGATGACACCAAAATTGGAGGTGTAGTGGACAGCACAGAAGTTAACCTCAGATTACAATGGGATCTTGTTCAGGCCAATGGACTGAGGAGCGGCAGATGGAGTTTAATTTAGATAAATATGAGGTGCTGCATTTTGAAAAAGCAAATCAGAGCAGGATTTATACACTTAATGGTAAGGTCTTGGCAAGTGTTGCTGAACAAAGAGACCTTGGAGTGCAGGTTCATAGTTCCTTGAAAGTAGAGTCACGGGTAGATATAACAGTGAAGAAAGCTTTCCTTTATTGATCACAGCATTGAGCATAAGAGCTGGAAAGATTTAAAAGGTACTTAAGGGGCAACTTTTTTACGCAGAGGGTGGTGCATGTGTGGAATAAGCTGCCAGAGAAAGTGGTGGAGGCTGCTGCAATTATGACATTTAAAAGGCATCTGAATATGTAAATGAATAAATAGGAAGGGTTTAGAGGGATATGGGCCAAGTGCTGGCAAACAGGACTAGATTAATTTAGGATATCTGGTTGGCATGGACAAAAGGGTCGTTTCCACGCTGTACATCTCTATGATTCTACGTCAATAATTATGACATATGTTTAAACTAACTGGCTAAAGAATTAAAGGGATATTGAAGGGAATTTATTTCTTTAGAAGGTAAAAAAAATGGTTTGCAGCTCTCAGCCCCTTTTATAGCTTCTAAACAACCTTCTCAGAGATGTTATGATGCACCCGGGACTTAAACCCCAAACTGCTGGCTCAGAGGTAGGGACACTGCCACAGTGCCAGAAGACCTCTTTGTATGGTGTGGGTATTTTCTGCTCAATGTTATTATGAAACCACTGGAGTAGGTGCTTTGAACCTGGTTCTCCTAAATCAGAGGCAGGGACACTGCCACTGTACAACAAGAGCTCCTGCAGCCCCTTTTATTCTGTGGGTTTCAAGTCTAGTCATGTTCTACTTTATCAGATTTCTTCTGTGTTAGCATTGCCTGCATCCGCCCACTCTGTTATGTCATCAGAAACTTTAGTTAGTCAAATGTAATTGGCTCTTCAATCCATCTAGTTAATAGTCCATAATTGGTCAAGTGGCTGTTTTCTGTCAGGTTTTTGGTTCTTCCTCATCATTGATTTAAAACTGATTGGGCTCCTGTTGACAAATTAATTCTTTCTCCATTTTTTTTGTAGATGTACAACATTTGCAATTCTGCAGTCCTTAGTCCTGCACTTCTAAATAAGGATTAGAAAATTGTGACCACAGACTTTGCAATTTCTAATACGAGCAACCAGATTTAATCCCGTTTGGCTTGGGTGACTTATCCGTACTAATTACTGCCAATCATACTAGTTCCTTGATTTTTACCTTCTCCAATGTCCCCATAACCTCCTTAGTTACTGTAACTTTGGTTCCTTATTGATCAATGTGTAATATTCATTTGTATGTTTCATTTGAAGCATTATCCATTTGTTACCTTTATAAATTGAGGCATAGGGTTTTAGAGCAAGAAGGTATACTGGCACTGTATTAAACACTGGTTAGGCCATAACTAGACTATTGTGTACAGTTTTAGGAGGGATGTCATAGCTTGAGAGTTTCAGTTATGAAAAGAAATTGTGATTTGGTGATTATGAAATTGTGATTATGAAAAGAAATTGGACAGGCTGGGGTAGTTTTCCTTGAATACGATTGACATATATAAAATTATGAGGGGCACAGAAAAGGTAGATAGGAAGTGACGTTTCCGTTTGGAGAGATTGGTAACCAGACAGCACAGATTTAAGAGGCCAAAGCTTTAGGGGAGATGTGAAGCAAAACTTTTTTCACTGAGAGGGTAGTAGGAATCTGGAACCTATTGCCTGTAAGGGTGGTAGAGGCAGAAACGCTGATAATCCATTGGGAACAGTCAGTGGAGTTGTGGACAGTGCGGAAGGATTTTGCAGGTTACAGAGGGGCATAGATAAGATGCAGATCTGAGCTGAGAGGTGGCAAATGGAGTTTAATGTGGAAAAGTGTGAGGTGATTCACTCTGGAAAGATTAACAGGAATACAGATTACTGGGCTAATGGTAAAATTCTTGGTAGTGTGGATGAGCAGAGAGATCTCGGTGTACATGTGCGTAGATCCCTGAAAGTTGCCACCCAGGTTGATAGGATTGTTAAGAAGGCGTACTGTGTGTTAGTTTTATTGGTAGAGGGATTGAGTTTCAGAGCCACAAGGTCATGTTGCAGCTGTACAAAACTCTGGTATGGCTGCATTTGGAGTATTGCGTATAGTTCTGGCATTATATGAAGGACTTGGAAGCATTGGAAAGAGTGCAGAGGAGATTTACCAGGATGTTACCTGGTATGGAGGGAAGGTCTTATGAGGAAAGGCTGTGGGACTTCAGGCTGTTTTCATTAGAGAGAAGAAGGTTAAGAGGTGACTTAATAGAGGCCTACAAGATGATCAGAGGATTAGATAGGGTGGACAGTGAGAGCCTTTTTCCTCGGATGGTGATGGCTAGCACGAGGGAACATAGCTTTAAATTGCGGGGTGATAGATATAGGACAGATATCAGAGATAGTTTCTTTACTCGAGTCGTAAAGACATGGAACACACTGCAACAGCAGTAGACTTGCCAACTTTAAGGGCATTCAAATGGTCATTGAATAAACATATGGATGATATTGGAATAGTGTAGGTTAGATAGGCTTCAGATTGGTTCCACAGATCGACGCAACATCGAGGGCCAAAGGGCCTGTATTGCACTGGAATGTTCTGTGTTCTAATATTTCAATAGTATTTAGTTATGTAGCTTGAAAACAGGATTAGAATAATTAGGTGGTTGTTTTTGACAAGATATGATGAACCACAGGGCCTTTTTCTGTGCTATAGATCTCTGAATCTACGAAAAACAAACCATATTTAACCTCTGGCTTCTTTCAGCAGAACAGAAACGAGTAGCTAAATTAAAGGGCTACATGATTGTGGTATTACATTATGATGCCACCTATTCTTTTATTACGATTCTGATTCTGCACGTTTTTGCAGACAGTCAACCTTTACGCCAAGTAAACACCTATCGCTAATCCAGGGACAAACATCTGGGATTAGATCAAACACTGTGCCTGGAAAGGACTGAAAGTTAGAATAGCTTTGATTTGATATTTGTGTTCTTCGCTATCTCTCTTCTGCAATGTAATATCAGTATGTTTTTATCTCTAGGTCAGGCTTTGGCGATTGGAATGATGGCGATTATAATAGTGTTGGGTGTTAGCATCACTTTGGGCTACATCTACAAAAGGTAAGGATGGGCTCTGCACCAGATTCAATGCAGGTATTATAAGAATGATTTGCTGGAATATTCTGGAGTGGAGCTGGACTTCAGATGCTATTCTAGGCAAATCTGACTGTGCTGCATTAACCATTTGCTGATTTTTGTTGATTGTGCCAGCTTTGGTTTTAGTTTCTATTAGCTTCTTGAATAAGTGAGAGATATCATAAAGTTGGTCTAAACTGAGTCCCAGACTGCAACTCCTTCATCTCCTGTTTCTGCTTACGTTCCTCCTAAGTTTCAATCACTCAAGCACGGTAGGCAAATTCACCCCAAATCCACAAAAGTACCCAGAAAAATATTGTCATGGGATGGCCAATGGGATAAAAGTCACTCGCATAATAGAACTGTCAATATTTGTGAAGCTGCTGCTCTAAGCACAAGCTGTTTCTCTCCCCTGCTTGCTGCTGTTAGTTGCACTATCATAGATAAAGAATACCAAGGCAGCTTGCAGATTGAGGCTATGGGGTGTAGGGGAAAGAGTGATATGGAAGTGACGCTGTTGAGGCTGGAGCCAGGGGGCAAAGCTTGTAAGATGGGAGAGAGGTATTGCAAAGTGGAGTGAGGCGCTGCATGGATGGGGTGGTGAGGGTCTTCAAAGGGGACCCACTGGGAACAGTCTTCCAGGCACTCATTCAACCCTGTGCTTCCTGTCTCTCAGCCACATTTGGATATAACTTGTTACTTTGCCTTGAGTTTCCTGGGGTCTTACTCTTGTGGTCAGGCTGCCATGAAGAACTTTATCAAAACTTAAAATCCATTTCGACCATCACCCTCATGGACCCTCCTTATTATCACCTTGATATATCCAAGTATGTTAGTCATAACTTTTCCTTAATCCATGCTCTATTTGATTATTTTGATTCATCTTATTCCCTGATTTATCTTGTTCCCTGAGTTTTCTCCAATATTTTTCCCATTACTGGGATTAGGCTGACTGCCTGTCTTTACTCTGTTCTCTCTTTCTATCTAAATAAAATTAATTATCCTGCTGTCTATACCTGTAGTCAGAGACGATTGGAAAATAATGGTCAGAACTGTTCCTTTTCTTCTCACTCTCTTTAACATAGAATACATTTCTCCCAGGCCTGGGAATATCTATTTTCAAATATGTTAATTAAATGTGTTAATGTTTCACTCCATCTCCAAACTCTGTGCCTTGGCCCACCTGACCTGGGATCTGTGGGCTAACTGTTAACTATCCCCAGGATGTGCCTTGCTGACATGCAGCAGGCTATCAAATGAATGTCAGGAGCAATAAGCTGTGCACTTTAACATAGAACAGTACAGCACAGAACAGGCCCTTCAGCCCACGATGTTGTGTCGACCATTGATCCTCATGTATGCACCCTCAAATTTCTGTGACCATATGCATGTCCAGCAGTCTCTTAAATGTCCCCAATGACCTTGCTTCCACAACTGCTGCTGGCAACGCATTCCATGCTCTCACAGCTCTCTGTGTAAAGAACTCTGACATCCCCTCAATACTTTCCTCCAACCAGCTTAAAACTATGACCCCTGGGAAATAGTCTCTGGCTATCAACTCTATCTATGCCTCTCATTATCTTGTACACCTCAATTAGGTCCGCTCTCCTCCTCCTTTTCTCCAATGGAAAAAGTCCGAGCTCAGTCAACCTCTCTTCATAAGATAAGCCCTCCAGTCGAGGCAGCATCCTGGTAAACCTCCTCTGAACCCTCTCCACAGCATCCACATCTTTCCTATAATAGGTTAACTAGAACTAGACACAGTATTCCAAGTGCGGTCTAACCAAAGTTTTACAGAGCTGCAACAAGATCTCACGACTCTTAAACTCAATCCCCCTGTTAATGAAAGCCAAAACGCCATATGCTTTCTTAACAACCCTGTCCACTTGGGTGGCCATTTTAAGGGATCTATGTACCTGCACACCAAGATCCTTCTTTTCCTCCACACTGTCAAGAATCCTATCCTTAATCCTGTACTCGGCTTTCAAATTCGACCTTCCAAAATGCATCACCTCGCATTTATCCAGGTTGAACTCCATCTGCCACCTCTCAGCCCATCTCTGCATCCTGTCAATGTCCCACTGCAGCCTACAACAGCCCTCTATACTGTCAACGACACCTCCAACCTTTGTGTTGTCTGCAAACTTGCTGACCCATTCTTCAATACCGTCATCCAGGTCATTAATAAAATTACAAACAGTAGAGGCCCAAGGACAGAGCCCTGTGGAACACCACTCACCACAAACTTCCAAGCAGAATATTTTCCTTCTACTACCAATCGCTGTCTTCTGTTGGCCAGCCAATTCTGTATCCAGACAGCTAAGTTCCCCTGTATCCCATTCCTCCTGACCTTCTGAATGAGCCTACCATGGGGAACCTTATCAAATGCCTTGCTGAAGTCCATATACACCACATCCACAGCTCGACCCTCATCAACTTTTCTGGTCACATCCTCAAAGAGCTCAATAAGGTTGTGAGGCATAACCTGCCCCTCACAAAGCCATGTTGACTGCATTTAATCAAGCCATGCTCTTCCAGATGGTCATAAATCCTATCCCTCAGAATCTTTTCTAATACCTTGCAGACGATAGACGTGAGCCTTATTGGTCTGTAATTGCCAGGGATTTCCCTATTTCCTTTCTTGAAGAGAGGAATTACATTTGCCTCTATCCAGCCCTCAGGTACGACTCCAGTGGAGAGCGAGGATGCAAAGATCTTTGCAAGTGGTGAAGCAATCGCATTTCTTGTTTCCCAAAGCAGCCAAGGACAAATCTGGTCCGGGCCTGGCGACTTGTCAATCTTAATGTTTGACAAAATTTTCAGCACGTCAGCTTCCTCTATCTCTATCCATTCCAGCATGCCCACCACCTCTTCAAAGATTTCATTCACTACAAAGTTTGTTTCTTTTGTTTCATAGAGTCACTGACATAGAGTCATAGAGATGTACAGCATGGAAACAGACCCTTCGGTCCAACCCGTCCATTCCGACCAGATATCCCAACCCAATCTAGTCCCACCTACCAGCACCCAGCCCATATCCCTCCAAACCCTTCTTATTCATATACTCATCCAAATGCCTCTTAAATGTTGCAATTGTACCAGCCTTCACCATATCCTCTGGCAGCTCATTCCATACACGTACCACCTCCTGCGTGAAAACGTTGCCCCTTAGGTCTCTTTTATATCCTTCCCCTCTCATCCTAAACCTATGCACTCTAGTTCTGGACTCCCGACCCCAGGGAAAAGACTTTGTCTATTTACCCTATCCATGGCCCCTCATAATTTTGTAAACCTCTATAAGGTCACCCCTCAGCCTCCAAAGCTCCAGGGAAAACAGCCCCAACCTGTTCAGCCTCTCCCTGTAGCTCAGATCCTCCAACCCTGGCAACATCCTTGTAAATCTTTTCTGAACCCTTTCAAGTTTCGCAACATCTTTCCAATAGGAAGGAGACCAGAATTGCATGCAATATTCCAACAGTGGCCTAACCAATGTCCTGCACAGCCGCAACATGACCTCCCAACTCCTGTACTCAATACTCTGACCAATAAAGGAAAGCATACCAAATGCCGCCTTCATTATCCTATCTACCTGCGACTCCACTTTCAAGGAGCTATGAACCTGCACTCCAAGGTCTCTTTGTTCAGCAACATTCCCTAGGACCTTACCATTAAGTGTATAAGTCCTGCTAAGATTTGCTTTCCCAAAATGCAGCACCTCGCATTTATCTGAATGAACTCCATCTGCCACTTCTCAGCCCATTGGCCCATCTGGTCCAGATCCTGTTGTAATCTGAGGTAACCCTCTTCGCTGTCCACTACACCTTCAATTTTGGTGTCACCTGCAAACTTATTAACTGTACCTCTTATGCTCGCATCCAAATCATTTATGTAAATGACAAAAAGTAGAGAACCCAGCTAATCATCTAAGCATGCTCAGACCCACTGCTTTTTGGCATTTAATTATTTGGATGTGAATATAGGAGATATAGTTAGTAAGTTTGTCGAAGACACCAATATTGGAGGTGTCATGGACAGCGAAGAAGGTTACCTCAGGGTACAACCTCAGGGATCTTGATCAGATGGGCCAATAGGCTGAGTAATGGCAGCGGATTTTAATTTAGATAAATGTGAGATGCTGCATTTTAGAAAGACAAGTCAGAGCATGACTTGAAACACTTAATGTTAAGCTCCTGGAGAGTGTTGCTGAACAAAAACACTTTGGAATGCAGGTTCATAGTTCCTTGAAAAAGGTAAATAGGATAGTGAAGAAGGTGTCTGGTATGCTTTCCTTTATTGGACAGAACATTGAGTATAGGAGTTGGGAGGTCATGTAGCGGCTGTATAGGACATTGGTTAGGACATTTTTGGGATATTGTATGCAATTCTGGTCTCCCTACTATAAGAAGGATGTTCCCAGGGTTGTGGAGGGTTTGAGGTATAGGGAGAGGCTCAGTAGGCTGGGGCTATTTTCCCTGGAATGTTGGAGGCTGTGGGGTGACCTTATAGAGGTTTATAAAATCATGAGGGGTCTGGATGGGGAACATACTCAAGGTTTTTTTCCCTGAGATGGGGGAATCCAGAACTAGAGGGCAAGTTCAGGGTGAGTGGGGAAAGATTTAAAAAGGGGCAACTTTTTCAGGCAGAGGATGGTATGTGTATGGAATGAGCTGCCAGAGGAAGTGGTGGAGGCTGGTACAATTACAACATTTAAAAGGCATCTGGAAGGGTATATCCCATATGCAGGGTTTAGAGGTATGGGTCAAGTGCAGGCAAATGGGGCAAGATTAATTTAGGATATCTGGTCAGCGTGGATGAGTTGGACCAAAGGGTCTGTTTCCGTGCTGTATGTTTCTATGACTCTTTGACCTGAGTTCAGATATCAGTCAATGTCTGACTTGAATTTTCTCAACCACTTAGCATCCACATTTCTGGATAACACATTACAAAATTCACAATTCTCTGTTTTCTTCTGTCTCCTATACAACATCAGACTTTTTTTTGTGGTAATTGTTAAAGGATTTCTTAAAATCTAGATAGACAGCATTCTCCGCATTCCCTTCATCAATTTCCTCTGCTACTTCAGCAAACATTTCAATTAGATTCATAAAGCAGCCTCTGCCTTTATAAATCCCTGTAGGTTCTCCTTCACTAACCCAAACCTCTCCAAATACATGTTATGTTTTACTCAATTGTTTCTAAAATTTTACCCATCACTCCTCCTCATTGGCAGTCCCTTGCAGACGGGCTTGACTCTTCCACTCTAGGGGCTCAGACGGTAGGTGGCTCTACAACTCAATGCGGCTTCCACAGACTCTGCTGCACTTGGGGCAAAAGAAGCTTGTGGGAAGGGCTAGGCGTGGTGTTGGTGCGGCAGTGCACGCCTTACGCTGTTTTCGCCTGACTTCCATTATTTTCCAATGGCATTCTCGAGGTGCTCAATGCCTTCCCAGATGCTGCTCCTCCACTTTTGACGGTCTTGGGCCGGTGATTCCCAGGCGTCGGTGAGAATGACACACTTTGCCAGTGAGACCTTCAGGGTCTTTCCTCTGCCCACCTGGGGCTCATCTGCCATTTCAGAGTTGGGAATAGAGAACCTGCTTGGGATTTCTTATGTTAGTCATGTGGACGATGTGTCCAGTCCATCACAGCCAATCAAGGCTGGGCAGTGCCTTGAAGCTTGTTGGCCTGGTTGAGGCCTGTTGGTGCATCTGTCTTCCCAGTAGATTTGCAGAATCATGTGCCGACAGCATTGTTTAAGGTGTCTTCTATAGACAATAAATGTCTCTGAATCATATAGAAGGCAGGAACCACCACATACTAATATACAATCAGCTTGGTGTCATATCTGATGTTATTGTCCTTCAGCATCTTTTTCTCAGATAGCTGAAGGCTGCACTAGCACATTGGAGGCTGTGCTGGATCTCCTCTTCAATATATGCTTTGGTCAACAGGACACTCCTGAGATATTTTTGTTGGATAGGCATATGGACGAGAATGGAATAGTGTAGTTTAGATGGGCTTCAGATTGGTTTCACAGGTCGGCGCAACATCTAGGGCCGAAGGGCCTGTACTGCGCTGGAATGTTCTATGTTCTATACTGGAGATGGCCTCGAAGACCTCCCCATGGACCTTGAAGATTAGTTGTTTCTCTATGCAATGCCAGGCCAGGTTGGTGGAGGACCTTCCTGTGGTCAGGGTGAGACCCATGCACTTATATACCTCAGTAAAGGTGCCGATGATGATCTTCTGTGTTTAGATGTGTGCAGTCATCGCCTGTGTACTGGTTGACATGACTTTGATTTGGTCTTGGAGGCAGCGAAGGTTGAATAACTTGCTGCTGGAGCTCCAGTCTGGTGAGGAGCTTGCTGACGATGAGATGAAGCATTGCAGTGAAATTGAAAACATTTTCCCTCCCCACCCTTCTCTGCCTTCTGCAAGGACTGTTCCCTTTGCCACTCCTTGGTTCGCACCACATTCCCCACCAACCTCTCCAACCCTCCCTGGTACCTTACCCTGTAAGCAAAAAAGACGGCCGGTATACCACTTCACACATCTCCATCCAGGGCCCCAAACAGTCCTTCCAGTGAGACAGCAGTTCACCTGCATCTTCTCCAACCTAGTTTAACTGTATCCAGTGCTCCCGAAACGGTCGTCTTTACATCAGTGAGACCCAACGAAGACTAGGTGTCTGTTGCGCAGAACATTTTTGCTGGGCCTGAAATGACCATCCTGACCTCCCGGTCACCGCCCATTTCAATTCCAGTCTTAGTGTCCTCCATTGCTGCAGTGAGTCAGACCGCAAATTGGAGGAACAACAACTCATCAAAGGACTCCAGATTGAGTTCTCCAATTTCAACTAACTTGCCCGCCCCTCCCTCCCATTCCACCTACCGACCCTTCCATCCAGCTACCAACCGGATTCATCCCTCCCATCAACCAACCAGGTCGTACCCACTACCTATGTTCATCTATCACTACCTCACCATTCTGCTACCCTTCCCCACCCCACTTCTCTTTATCTGTAGCTTCCCTTACCCCTACATCTAGTCCTCAAGAAGAGTTATACCTGAAATGTTGTCTTCTCCACCTCCTGGTGCTGCCTGGCTTGCTGTGTTCTTCCAACTTCCTTCGTCATTATATCTTCTTCCCTCCTGTCTTGACAATTCCTCACTTTTTATTTAAATCTTATTAAGGTTGGTCCCTACCTCTACCACAACAATCCTTATCAGTAATAAGTTATCAGCACTCCTTTATTTATATTCTTGTGTGCTCCTTGACTTTCTTCACTTCACACCAGTGGGATGGTGTTCAAATAATGACAGAGATCGGTGAGTGGTGAAAATAGCCTCTTTTATTCAGCAATCACAGCGCAAGATTAGATTAGATTACTTATTGTGTGGAAACAGGCCCTTTGGCCCAACAAGTCCACACTGACCCGCCAAAGCCTATACCACCCAGACCCATACTCCTACATTTACCCCTTCACCTAACACTAGCAATTTAGCATGGTCAATTCACCTGACCTGCACATTTTTGAATTGTGGGAGGAAACCGGAGCACCCGGAGGACACGCAGACACGGGGAGAATGTGCAAACTCCACACAGTCAGTCCCCTGAGGTGGGAATTGAACCCGGGTCTCTGGCGCTGTGAGGCCGCAGTGCTAACCACTGTGCCACCCACAAAGAGCCCCTTTAAACACAGTTTTTATAAATATTAAAATTCCATTACTATGGCGTTACATTTATCTGTCGTACACAAAGGTTTGAAGGGCTTCTGTACTGAGAGACAGGAGATTGGTTAAAATGTGCTAATTGCTGGCTGCTACTTCTGATGGGATTAGGAATGTATGTCTGGTCTCCTAACATAATTAAGTGTTAGTCCTTTTGTCTTTTAAGTTAGTAAATGTTAGTAAAAATACCAGTCCTATATGCTCTAAATAAGTTAGAAATTGTACCTGTACTTAATAAAAGAGTAAAGGATACTAAAATGATTACCACAGCTGGGTTGTGAGATGTGTTTGCTATTTGCCAGTGTGAGTTTCATTCATTCATGCAATTTCATGGAAGCTTTATTTTGTCAGTTAGTTTCTTAAAGCGGTAATGGCCCAAATTTTTAAAGGTATTTAACAGGTACTTACTAATTGAGAAATCTATTCAGGTCCAAGAGATGGTTGGTAAGGGCTGCTTAATATTATAATGTTTCATGGAGACTTGATGGGAATGATATTGTTAACACTATTCAGAGGTAGCTTTTGATGTAGAAATAAGGGTTTAAGGTGAATGAGTTTAGAAGTGTTGCTTTAATTTTAGTCTCTCTTGCAATAATAAAACATACTACAGAATTGCGACATTATGATGGAAACTGTTATAGTAAATAACGGGTTAGTAAAAAACGGGTTAGTAAAAGGGTTATGAATGAATAAACAGGAACAATTAATGAAGATTGTGAGCTGGTGAGTGAGTTAATAAAGATAACCTAAAACACACTATCTCACACCAATGATGCCATCTCTTCAGCTGTCAAACTCTGGGACCGCATTCCTGAATCTCTGCTTCCAGAACTCACTCTCGCTTGCTTAAAATGTTGCTAAAAGTCTATCTGTTTATTCAAGTTTTTGGTCAGGAGTCTGAGTTTTATCCCTTACTGTCCTATTGTCACGTTTTGATTGATAGTGCTTTTGTGAAGCATTATAGGGCATTTTATTGTTAAATGTGCTTTGGAAAACTTTCTGAAGTGTCTTTAATTAATTGACTGTTACACAATTTTATTCCAGGGGACGAGACTTGAAGAAAGAGCAGGAGCAGAGAGCCAATGAGCGAGAAATGAATCGCATTATGTTGCCATTGTCAGCCTTCTCCAACCCCAATTGTGATCTTATCGATGAAATAGCTCTGGTAGTTGAGAGCCCTCAGACAGAAACTGATGAAGGCCAAGATGAAGACAGAACCAGCCCCCTCGTAGGACCGGCCGGCACTCCTGGGGCTTGAGGTTGGATGCAACCCAACCGAGAAGGCTCACTGGGTGTGCCTTTCAGGCTTCTGTTCAGCAAGTGAACTGTAAATGGAATGTGGGGAGTTGAATCCAGACTCAATCCAATGCCATTAATCAAATCCCTCTGGACTGAGTACTCTCTGTGAGAACTGCCAGGGATGATACAGTGTCTACATCACCTGTAGTGTGCACCAGGCCACATCAAGATGTTGGCCATCAGTACTCAAATATGAATTCAGCATTTATTTCAATGAGGTGATAAATCAGGTGAAAGGTGTTTGTATTTGAAGAGCAGTGATATTGCTTTGCAAACATGCTCAGTGGGGTCTTTTCTTCAATATCCACTTCTAGCATGTGCCAATTTATTAGAGAATGATGTCGAAATGTGTAAACAGCCTACTTTAGAATTATATATACTAGTCAACCATGTTTCATTTGAACATAAAGATTTTTCAGAAAATGTTGATGGTTTTTATTGTTTATTTGAAGAAGTCAGTACTGCATAAAAATGTAGTCTTGGCAGGCGATAGGTCATATGCGTTCAGTAAGGTCATGGATGAACTTTGCACATCAAGACTTTTTTTTAAAATTCCCTACAGTGTGGAAACAGGCCCTTCAGTCCAACAAGTCCACACCAACCCTTCAAAGAGTAACCCACCCAGACCTATTTCCCTCTAATGCACCTAACACTATGGGCAATTCACCTGACCTGCACATCTTTGGACTGTGGGAGGAAACCGGAGCACCCGGAGGGGAGAATGTGCAAACTCCACACACAGAGTCACCCGAGGCTGGAATCGAACCTGGGACCCTGGTGCTGTGAGGCAGCAGTGTTAACCACTGAGCCACCATGCCATGAATATTCTCAAAGGGGAGGAGGGCCAGTAGGTGATTGTTGTACATATTGGAACCAATAGGAAGGGAAAAGAACGAGATTCTGAAGAGAGAAATGGGACATTAGGCAGGAAGTTTTAAAAAGTAGTTGCTTTGGTAATAATATCGGAATTACTCCTGGTGCCTGGAGCTACTGAGGGTAGGAAGGGGAGGTTAGAGCAGATGAATATGTGGCTGAGGAGCTGGGGAGGGCAAAAGCATTGTCATTGTTGCATCATTGCTTCTACCCCAGTAGGGATTCCAATGCATATACGAAGGGTGGAATCCATCTGAATTAGAAGGAGAGATTTGCTCAGGAGGATCTAAACTTGTATGGGCGGGTAGGATACAGGGAGAAAAGAGATCAGTCTGAAATCGATGCAGTTGGGAAAAGAAGTCAAATAGTCAGGACAGGCAGAAACAAAGCAGAGAATGAGGTATGTCTGACAGATTAAACTGCATTAATTTCAATGCAAGAAGCCTTAACAGGTAAAGCATATGAACCCAGAGCACGGTTGGGAATGTGGGACTGTGATATCATAGCAATTACAGAGATGTGGCTCAAGAGATGGACAGAACTAGCAGCTGAATGGATAGAATGTTTTTCCCTGGGGTGGGGAGTCTAAAACTAGAGGGCATAGTTTCAAGGTGAGAGGGGAAAGATTTAAAAGGGGCAACATTTTTATGCAGAGGGTGGTGTGTGTATGGAAAGAGCTGCCACAGGAAGTGGTGGAGGCTAGTACAATTACAGCATTTGTGCATTAGTGGTGCTGGAAGCGCACAGCAGTTCAGGCAGCATCCGAGGAGCAATAAAATCAACGTTTCGGGCAAAAGCCCTTCATCACGAGAGAGCCTGAAGTGTGGAGAGATAAGTGAGGGGAGGGTGGGGGTGGGGAGAAAGTAGCATAGAGTACAATAGGTGAGTGGGGGAGGGGATGAAGGTGATAGGGCGGGGGGGAGGGTGGAGTGGATAGGTGGAAAAGAAGATAGGCAGGTAAGACAAGTCATGGGGACAGTGCTGAGCTGGAAGTTTGGAACTGGGGTGAGGTGGGGGAAGGGGAAATGAGGAAACTGTTAAGTCCACATTGATGCTCTGGGGTTGAAGTGTTCCGAGGTGGAAGATGAGGCATTCTCCCTCCAGGCATCTGGTGGTGAGAGGGTGGCGGTGAAGGAGGCCCAGGACCTCCATGTCCTCGGCAGAGTGGGAGGGAGAGTTGAAATGTTGGGCCACAGGGCGGTGTGGTTGATTGGTGCGGGTGTCCCAGAGATGTTCCCTAAAGCACTCTGATAGGAGACGTCCAGTCTCCCCAATAGAGGAGACCGCATCGGGAGCAACAGATACAATAAATTATATTGGTGGATGTGCAGGTAAAACTTTGATGGATGTGGAAGGCTCCTTTAGGGCCTTGGATGGAGGTGAGGGAGGAGGTGTGGGCGCAGGTTTTGCAATTCCTGCGGTGGCAGGGGAAAGTGCCAGAATGGGAGGGTGGGTTGAAGGGGGGTGTGGACCTGACCAGGTAGTCACGGAGGGAACGGTCTTTGCGGAAGGCGGAAAGGGGTGGGGAGGGTGGTGGGGTCTGTTTGAAGGTGGCGGAAATGTCGGCGGATGATTTGGTTTATGCAAAGGTTGGTGGGCTGGAAGGTGAGCACCTTGTTACGGTTCGAGGAGTGGGGTCTGAGGGTGGAGGTGCGGGATGTGGATGAGATGCATTGGAGGGCATCTTTAACCACATGGGAAGGGAAATTGTGATCTCTAAAGAAGGAGGCCATCTAGTGTGTTCTGTGGTGGAACTGGTCCTTCTGGGAGCAGATGCGGCAGAGGCGGAGGAATTGGGAATACGGGATGGCATTTTTGCAGGAGGTAGGTTGGGAAGAGGTGTAGTCCGGGTACCTGTGGGAGTCGGTGGGTTTGTAAAATATGTCGCTATCAAGTCGGTCGTCATTAATGGAGATGGAGAGGTCCAGGAAGGGGAGGGAGGTGCCAGAGATGGTCCAGGTAAATTTAAAGTCAGGGTGGAATGTGTTGGTGAAGTTGTTGAATTGCTCAACCTCCTCGCGAGAGCACGAGGTGGTGCCAATGCAGTCATCAATGTAGCGGAGGAAGAGGTGGGGAGTGGTGCCGGTGTAATTACAGAAGATCGACTGTTCTACGTAGCCAACAAAGAGACCGGCATAGCTAGGGCCCATACGTGTGCCCATGGCTACCCCTTTGGTCTGGAGGAAGTGGGAGGATTCGAAGGGTTAAGAATGAGACTGTTGGTGAAAGGGTACTGTTGGAGATGTCGGGAGAGGAAGAAACTGAGGACTTGGAGGCCCTGGTCACGGCGGATGGAGGTGTAGAGGGATTGGATATCCATGGTGAAGATGAGGCGTTGGGGGCCGGGGAAACGGAAGTCCTGGAGGAGGTGGAGGGCATGGGTGGTGAACATATGTGGGGAGGTCCTGGACTATTTTGCCCGAAATGTCGATTTTATTGCTCCTCGGATACTGCCTGAACTGCTGTGCTCTTCCAGAATCTGGTTTTCAGCATCTGCAGTCATTGTTTTTTCCCAATTACAGCATTTAAAAGGCATCTGGATTGGTTTATGAACAGGGATTGTTTAGAGGAATATGGGCCAAATGCTGGCAAATGGGACTACATTAATTTAGGATGTCTGATTAGCATAGATGAATTGGCCTGTAGGGTTTGTTTCCATGCTCTGCCTGTATAACCCACTGGGGTACAGAAATCCAAAGATGTACAGCTGTGCGTGTGAAGACTACTTTCTCATCTCAGGCCTCAATTTCTGACACTTTGTCTGAGTCTATGAATCCTAATTCTAGATGCACCTGGGAGAAAAGAGGTAACAGATCATGGGCATCTTTGGTTTCTCAGAGGTATTATACATCATAAGATATAGGAGCAAATATAGTCCATTTGATCACGGCTGAATTCTTAACTCCCCAAAACTCTTTAATTCCCTTACTGATTAAAAATCTGTCTTGAATATACTTAATAACCCAGCCTTTATGACAGTGAGGAATCTACTCAACTTCTCCTCATACGACAGTCTTTGCATACCTCAGATCAAGAGAGATGATGTGAAACTTGAAAGGGTTCAGAAAAATTTACAAGGATGTTGTCAGGATTGGAGGATTTCAGTTATAGGGAGAGGCCGAACAAGCTGGGGCTGTTTTCCCTGGAGCATTGGAGGCTGAGGGGTGACCTTATAGAGGTTTATAAAATTATGAGGGGCATGATAGATTAGATTAGATTACTTAGTGTGGAACAGGCCCTTCGGCCCAACAAGTCCACACCGCCCTGCCGAAGCGCAACCCACCCATACCCCTACATCTACCCCTTACCTAACACTACGGGCAATTTAGCCTGGCCGATTCACCTAACCTGCACATCTTTGGACTGTGGGAGGAAACCGGAGCACCCGGAGGAAACCCACGCAGACACGGGGAGAATGTGCAAACTCCACACAGTCAGTCGCCTGAGGCGGGAATTGAACCCAGGTCTCTGGCGCTGTGAGGCAGCAGTGCCAACCACTGCGCCACTGTGCCGCATGAATAGGATAAATAGACAAAGTCTTTTCCCTGGGATGGGGCAGTCCAGAACTAGAGGGCATAGGTTTAGGGTGAGGGGGGGAAAGATATAGAAGAGACCTAACAGGCAACTTTTTCACGCAGAGGGTGGTACATGTATGGAATGAGCTGCCAGAGGAAGTGGTGGAGGCTGGTACAATTGCAACATTTAAAAGGCATCTGGATGGGTATATGAATAGGAAGTGTTTGGAGGGATATGGGTTGTGTGCTGGCAGGTGGGACTAGATTGGGTTGGGATATCTGGTTGGCATGGATGTGTTGGACCGAAGGGTCTGTTTCCGTTCTGTACATCTCGATGACTCTAAGAGTATGGTGCTGGAAAATCATAGCAGGTCAGGTAGCATCAGAGAAGCAGGAAATCAATGTTTTGGGCAAAAGCCCTTCATCATCATCATCCTGATGAAGGGCTTTTGCCTGAAACGTCTATTTACCTGCTCCTTGAATGCTGCCTGACCTGCTGTGCTTTTCTAGCACCACACTCTTGACTCTGATCTCCATCATCTGCAGTGCTCACTTTCACCTTATACCTCAGATCAACCTAGTGAATCTTGGACTGCTTCCAGTGCCGGTATAATTTTCCTTAGTGAAAATATAAGATTTGTTACATGAATGGAAAAAGAGCACTTCACTGTATTCTATGTGTTTCCTAAGTAGTGCCTTGAATAAGTTTAGCAAGACTTTGGGTCCCTATTTTCATACTCCATTTCTTTTGAAACACCGGGGTGGCATGGTAGCTCAGTGGTTAGCACTGCTGCCTCACAGCGCCAGGGACCCAGGTTTGATTCCAGCCTCGGGCAGCTGCCTGTGTGGAGTTTGCACATTCTCCCCGTGTCTGCGTGGGTTTCCTCTGGGTGCTCCGGTTTCCTCCCACAATCCAAAGATGTGCAGGTCAGGTGAACTGCCTATGCTAAATTGCCCATTGTATTAGGTGCATTAGTCAGGGGTAAGTATAGGGTAGGGGAATGGGTCTGGGTGGGTTACTCTTCAGAGGGTTGGCATGGACTGGTCCAAAGGGCCTGCTTCCATACTGTAGGGAATCTAATCTAAATAACATTGCATTTGATTTCCCTGTTAACTTGGATTTTGTGATATATGATGACTCCCAAATCCCTCAATGTTGCCATTTTCCGCAATGTCTACCTTTATATAATATTCAGTTCCTCAATTCTTCCTACCAAAGTCCATGACCTCTCAATTTTCCCCATTATACGCCTGCCAAGTTTCTGCCCAATTCCCTAGTCCTCAGTAAGGTATGTGATTGTCATAGGCTACCAGCCAGATTTGCTAATTTACTTCTGTATATTTTGTAAATAATTGTAGCCTTCACTAGTTATTGGTTGCCATCTGTCTTGATTTGTTTTAAAAGTCCAGTAGAATACAGCATCATTTAGGCCAAAGAAACAATCATGAAGGATCAATTTGATTGATGCACAAGTTTTATTTTACACTTGATACAAAGTAGGAAACAGGACATTAAATTTAAAATACATTTTGATGTTTCTAATAGAAGGCTATCACCCCCTATGCATCTGATGTTCTCCACCTCTATACTGGGTTTAGCCTGGTTCGAGAATGAACCCTATATTATCAGACACAGGAATTTTCTGGAATTCCACTGATCAGGTGAGCTGAATGACAGGTGCAGCCTGTCTTTTCCAGCCCTTTAGAACTGATCCTCCTCCATCTCATCCAATCTGTACGCCATCATCTGTTCCTCAACCCATCTCATCCAGGCTTTTCAATTTTCATCTCCTGACTGACAAACATTTCTCCATTACCACTTCCTCCCAGGTGGTCCCAGCAAATGTTTGACTGTAGTGAGAGTAACAGTCTTGGGTCACTGGCCGTTCAATGTGTCTCCCCAGCCTTAATATCTATTTAAATACAGAGTACTTTAAACACACTGCAAATTCTACAGGTCTCTTTGGGCTGTTACTTCTTTCCTAATGGTAGATGTGGCAAATGTGCAGAAACTTGCTAACTCTATGAATAGAGGCCTCTGATAGGTGAACTTACAAAATAGATGCACAAGGATTGTTAAGGTGAATCCAGAACATGGCAATCGAATTGCTCAGGATTAGAGGGGGACCAGATTCCAGCACACCCATCCCACTGTATGAGGTAATGCAATAAGTTGAGAATCTGGTCAATATTTCATGCAGATTTATTGACTAACTGTTTAAAACTGAGCATCTCAATTAAAGGGAAGAGTACCACTGAAAAGCTCTACTCCAATATTCTGATCTGAATAGGTATAGGCAGTGAGAAAATGATCTTAACAGTTAATTGATATTATCACTGGCTACAAATGAAGTCTGACAAGCAGTTAAAGATGACTAATTTGTTTTACTTTTAGCGAAATTAAGAGTGGAGGCTTGGAGTTGTCTACAACCTCAGTTCATGTCAGTGTTCTTCACAGCTAAACATTAATCACAGTTAAAGCAATTGTTATGTAGGAAAATGTAATTCAAGCACAGCAATATTCCATAAATTGCACTGAAATACATTACCGTTTAATCTAAGTTTGACAGTTTGGTTGATCGGGAAATGCAACACTTGCTAGTCTTTAAATAGGACCTTTTCTATTCATCTGAACATAACATTAAACATCTGTCTTGCCAAATAGCTGAGACTGTACACTCAAGTTGTGTTGAACTTGTACTTTAAATCTTCTGACTTGGAGACAAATTGACTTAACAAACCTGACAAGCACAGCTTAAATCTTCACTTCAAGGACTATTATACCAGCCAAGAAACAAATTTTCTTTCCGTTCCCAAAGTGACAATGCAGTGATTTGAGTAAGGATAGATAATCAGAAACTCAGCTTGAAATCAGCATGCAGACCTGAATATTTCACATACAAGCACAGAACACAGGTATTTCCATAGAATTACAACCCAGGAATGGGAATCTTTTGAACAAACAGTACGGGTCTTCTCTAACTAGATCCATATACATGCTGTTTTCATCATCTTCAATTGGTCAATTCAAACAATGGTTTCAGCCCCAGTTAGATATGATTTCTGTAAATAATGTATGTTTGAAAGGTAGAAAACCTTGGTGAAAGATATAGTTTCCCAGAAGTGTTCATCTGGCTCATCAGATCACACAATGATCCAGAAAAGTAATCGCTTCCGTTTGTCCTTAAGCAATGAGGAGCCAGAACATAATCACAAGAGCCACAAAGAGGAAAAGGCGAGACAGAAACTGTTCATCCACGTACTGTGGCGTTCCAGGGACTGCTGCAGGTGAAATGGCACAAACAAAGTCAGATTCCAGCATCTGGAGACAGTTATAAATGAGAACCACTCCCACCCTTTCTTCCCTTATCTCTAGGTGTACTGGACTCTTCCAGTTCCTGCCTTCCAATTCAGAGTCAAATTTAAATAATGAATTAACTAATAATGATGGGGTAGTGACCCAGGTTCAAATCTCACCGTGGCAGATGGTGGAACCTATTTGATTCAATAATGTCCTGAGGGAGAGCAAGTACCATCCTTATCTAGTCTGGCCTACACGTGACTCCAGAACCACAGCCAATCTAAGCTGACTGTTAACTGCCTTCTGGGCAATTAGGGATGAGCAATAAATACTGGCCTCACCAGAGACATCCTCATGCTGCGAATGAACAAAAAAAAATTGAATTCAATAATAATTTGGAAATAAGTCTAAAGATGACCATGAATCCTTTGTTAACTATCAGGAAAAACCCACCAAGGTTCACTTATGTCCTTTAGGGTTGGAAATCTGCCACCTTTAGATTCTGACTCTTGACCCACAGCAATGTGTTTCACTCTTAACTGAACTCTGGGCAGTTAGGGATCTGCTATATATGCTGGCCGAGTTAGTGACCCCATGAATGAATAAAAAGAAAACAAATTGATTTGAAGTATTCCGCACTCAAGGTTTTTGAGCCATCATTTTGTTTGTTTCTTTGTATTTTAGGCTGGCTGCTGTCAATGGCCAGATGAAGTGTGCATCAAGAGAGCAGGGATGAAGCAACAAAGTGGAGGCAAATAAAACTAGGTCAGGAAACCCGAGAAAAACGCAGGAGAGTGGCTCCCAATGGATCTGACGGATCTGGAAATCAACTTTAGACATAGGTTTTAGACATATTCTTGAAATGGTTTGATTCAAGATTATTACAATTATGACAATACTGAATGCTCTTCAACACCATTTGATGATCATTATGAGAACAGAATGGAAATACTTGTACTAACCAATGGGTAACTTCAATACTACTGAAAAACATTTCCAGGATTCAGGTGAGCCATAGAGATGGGGTAAGCCAGGTAGGAAAAAATGTCAAAGAACAAAGAATCTACAATGTCAGCAGTTTATTAAAGATCACGAATAGGAAAAGATTAGAACTTGAGAAATGACACACATTATGTTTCATATGTAGAGCCAAACAGGCAGGAAATGAACTGAATACTAAGACCATTATAAAAAGCTGTGATAACAAAAGATACAAACTGAAAAAAAAGCAAATACACTAAACAGAAACTTACAAGATGACCTAATGGGTTAACGTGGTGTGCTTTAATGGAAAGTATAAAACATTATCATCACAATCTCAACACATTATTCATTGATAGGCCTTCAAATAGCTGTACGACAATCGACTAATGATTAAGATCAAAAGCAATGTTCTTGCTTAGCCTGCTGAAAAGTGGTTGCTATGCCGATCAACGGCTTCAGCTCCAGAAGTTCCAGCCACACACACACCTGTGCAGCAGCGAAAAGAGTCAGAGGGAATGTTGGAGATCGGGACAAATGGCAGAATGGATTGCTAGACTGGACCAAATTGCAGGTGCACTTTAATAAATGTGGAATGGTTAGTAATCCAAAGCCCACAAATGATGCTCATGGATTTGAATATATTCTGGAATCAAATATGCTGCAAAATCAAATAATCTAATGGTGACTCTAATCATTGTTGCAAACCATCATCTAGCTCACTAATGTCAGGGAATCACATCTGTAATCCGGTCTGATTTACAGGCGACTCAATCCCCACAGAAATGTTGATTCTTAATTGCTGCGTGAAATCACTGAAGAAGTCCGTTCAAAGGCGAACAGAGTGTGGGTGTTATGCATTCTATATAAGAATTTTAAAAGACACGCAGAATAGGCAAATAACTGGACAATTAAGATCAATACTGAAAGTCACCTACTAATTGACCCTGCAAGTTGGGGTCAAATGGAAAAGGGATTCCAGAATAGAATCATTACAAACATATGTACAATCATTAAAGGTTGTGCTTTGGCTACGTGCTAAAAGCTAACAAAGAATTTCATTGAGGGCAAGAATTGAGAAAAAAGGCAGTTAGATTTCAGTTCTGGTCACCTCACAAGAGGCACTGGAGAGTGTAGAGAGATTTATAAATGAATGATTTAAAAATCAGGAAAGGATTGACAAGCTGGGGCTCTCTCTTGAAAATGAGGGCTGAGGGAAACCTAATCAAGTTATTTTAAATGATCAAGATAGGAGTTGGGAAGTCATGGTGAGGCCTTTTCTGAAGTACTGTGGCCAGTTCTGGTCACCCAGATATAGGAAGGATATTATTAAACTAGAGAGGGTTCAGAAGAGATCAACCAGGATGTTGCTGGGTATGGAAGGTTTGAGTTAGAAAAGGCTGGGACTTCTTTCACCAGGGTGTAGGAGGTTGAGAGGTGACCTTATAGAGGTTCATAAAATAATAGGGGGCAAAGATGGGGTAAGTAGTTCTTAATTTTTTCCCTTTTTATCCCCGAGGATGGGGGATTTCAAGACTAGATGGCACATTTTTAAGGTGACAGGAGGGACATTTCTAAAAAAACATGAGGAGCAAATCTTTTTTAAACATTGGGTGGTTCGCATGTAGAATGAATTTCCTGATGAAATGGTGAATATGGCCACGATTACAGTGTTTAAAAGAAACTTAGGCAAATAATAATTAGGAAAGGTTTGGAGGGATATAAGCCAGGAGCAGGCAAGTGGGACTAGTTTAGTTTGGCATGGACTGGTTGGACCAAAAGATCTGTTTCCATGCTGAGTATAAATGGATTCAGAAAGATGTTCCCTTTTGTAAATAAGATTATAACTTGGTCTTCAACATATGTTGGTCAGCAAGAGGTCCAACAGAGAATTCAGAAGGAACTTCTTTACCTGAAGAATGGGAGGAATGTAGCATTGCCACCACCAAAGAACAAAGAAGCTTACAGTACAGGAACAGGCCCTTCGGCTCTCTAAGCCTGCTCCGATCTATATCCTCTAACTAAACCTGCCACCTATACTCTAAAGATCTGTAGCCCTCTGTTCCCTGCCCATTCATGTATCTGTTTAGAAACATCTTAAATCATGCTATCATGCCCACCTCTCCCACCTCTGCTGGCAACATGTTCCAGGCTCCCACCACCCTCTGCATAAAGAACTTTCCACACATTATCTCCCCTAAACATTTCCCCTCTCACTTTGAACTCATGACCCCTAGTAATTGAATCCCCAACTCTGGGGAAAAAGCTCTTGCTATCCATCCTATCTATACCGCTCATGATTTTGTAGATCTCAATACGGTTCCCCTCTCAACCTCAGTCTTTCTAATGAAAATAACCCTAATCTACTAAACCTCTCTGCATAGCTAGTGCCCTCCATGCCAGGCAACATCCTGGTGAACCTCCTCTGCACCCTCTCCAATGCATCCACATCCTTTTGGTAATGTGGCGACCAGAACTGTACGCAGTATTCCAAATGTGGCCAAACTAAAGTCCTAATCAACTGCAGCACCAGGAGAGTTGGAGGCAAATGGAAGAAATGCATTTAAGGGAGGCTGGGGAGAAGGGTAATGAAAATAGATATTGATGAGGGAAGATGGGAAGACTTGAGTAGATCCTGTTTGTTGGGCTGAGTGACCTGTTTCTGTGCTGTACATCCCATGTACGTAATCTTGGTGCAACTGAAGAGTTTAAAACTTTAATTTTGGCCAGCATATACAGAACTATATGTTTGCAACTTTTCTTGAGGTTTGTCAATGGGTAATGTATTATGAATACAAATCATTAAACAGAATCATTGATTCCTAGTTTTCATGCTTGTTTAAAGAGGTCTGGATATAGATTTAAAAGGAAAATCAAAACTGGAAAGATTAAGCACTATTTCTTTTACATAATAAGGACCTTACAGTACTCCGTGAAATATGGTCTAAAGAAGATCTAAACTGCTGGAAGTAAAAGCTTGAAACTACACAGGCTATTAAACAATGGGCAGTATGATAGAGAACCTGCTCCTATCCTCACTACATGTACTTCACTACAACAGACACATACATACAGGCTGGTTCAACCCATCTCATGTTCTGTGTGCTGGAGGGTTTGAGCTATAAGAGAGGCTGAATAGGCTGGGCTATTTTCTCTGGAACCTCAGAGACTGAGTGGTGACCTTACAGCGGTTTATAAAATCATTAGAGGTACGGATAGGATAAACAGACAAAGTCTTTTCCCTGTGGTGGGGGAGTCCAGAACTAGAGGACATAGGTTTCATGTGAGAGGGCAAAGATAATCAAAGGGACCTAAGGGGTAATCTTTTCACACAGAGGGTGGTGCATGTATGGAATGAGCTGCCAGAGGAAGTGGTGGAGGCTGGTACAACTACAACATTTAAAACGCATCTGGATGGGTCTAAGAATAGGAAGCATTGGAGGGATATGGGCCAAGTGCTGGCGAATAGGATAGATTAGGTCAGGATATCTGATCGGCATGGACAAGTTGGACCAAAGGGTGTGTTTCCTAGCTATACATCTCAATGATTCTATGCTATGAATTGTACACCAGCTAAGAGGCTAGATCAACATCCAGTAATCAGAATCTTCTCATTGGGTTGAATGGGTTACTGGCCAACCACTTTTTCAAGCACTCTTTCAATATCAGGTCTTCAATATGATTTGTACAAGATCCATGAACAGGTTTATAGTGCTGGAACTGAATATTATATTGTCCTGAATTTTGCTTTGGAAATTTAAGATAAAAGCCAGCTTATTTGACCTTCCTGACTCACTAAGCAGCACAATTAGTTTAGGTTGCTTCTGCAATATTCACCAATTTTAAAACTGGAAAGCAACTTTTTTTTTAAAAAAAATATAGCATCAACGGTGGATAAAAGAGAGACTGTGGAACATACGGAAAGCTGGCTTTGTACCTGTCCGATGCGGCACTGGATGTTATCTGGGTAGGATGGGAAAATATAATGATTTTAATTATGTACCTGGAGGTGGGCGGCCATCATTGATGTTAAATGCTGTCGCAAAAATCCCAAATGGAAACGCACCAATCCCAAATGACATCTGGAATCCTCCATCTCCAAATCCAAAACCTTGGAAACCCTGGGAAATAAAATGATTTTGGCAGTAATTGAACATGAAACAGATTATCAAGAACAAGGACAGCATATTCACTATCACAAACAGTTTAACCACCACTATGATGTAATAAAACATGTCATTTCATGAAATTATAAATGACAGCAACTGAACTGGAGGCATCATATTGACAGAAGTAGGGAATTAGTTAGGAGACAGAGTAAGGATAATGGTAAACAATCTAATTGGACATGATTCCTGGAGCTCTTTCCAGATTCTATAGTGGGGCCTTAGCTTTTGTGATATTAAACAATTTTATAGTTTATCCAAGTTTGCTGACAACATTGTTAGGTTGCGCAGCATACACTGAACAAGTTGTGAAGGGTACAATGCTTAAAGAAACTCCATATTTTATGTTGGGGTACTGGTTCCTTGATGAGTTAATTTTCCCTGAAAGGTGATTGATTGTAAAAATGTACTTGCTTGTAGTAATTGACCATGTGACCTGCCTTTCTGGAAATAAACACAAGTAAAATGTCAATAAGCAGCTCAGTATGCAAGGAGTAGATTCCTGGACATGTTTCTATTTTCAGGCAGTATAGTTTCGTGCAAGTTACCTTCATGAACGTTTCTTTCAATCAGGACTGAGTTGAAATTCTATTTAATTGTAAACTAGTAAAACCTTTGATAACTGAAGGCTTCGAATAGTGAGTTGGACCTTTTGATGTGCAAGAGGAGGGGAAGGAACAGAGTGAAAGTGACCGAGAGAGAGAGAGAGAGAGAGAGAGAGAGAGAGAGAGAGAGAGAGAGAGAGAGAGAGAGAGTGTGTGTCCCGAGTTAAGAATATTAAAACCAGGAGTGATTTTGCCCAGATATAGTCATATTTAAGATTCTTTGTTGAACTGGGAGTCTGCAACCCTTGAATGGTTGGAGCAAATTTGAAGGGACAATAGTGCAAGAAGTAAGAAGACGCTCAAGAAAGCTTAACCCTTTATATGAACCTTTGAAATAGTATTTGGACCAAGTGGTTAACCTTTCAACTTCTGTTAAGTATGTGAGATGCATTTTTGTGTAAGTTAAATGGATGGAAATGATAGTGAAGTTCAGTTCAGTTCAGAGCACAAGCAATTGTGTTCACTGTAGCTTTGATACCTTTAATGTTACTGACAAGATAGAGTGTCTTTATTAGCTCTTTCCCATATATTATTTGAGTTTTGTGTAGTAATTTTTGTTTGTTTTACAACAGTGAACCTCATGGGTTTATTCTTTAAGTAAATGACTGGACTTCCAGATTTCTAAAGAAATACAAAATAGCAATATTACCATGGAGATCATAACTGGGACCGTTGAGTAAACCTATTGCTTACTCTTTCCTCCTCTGCTCCCCCATCACGCCTTCAGCACATATGCCAAGCTTTTCCGAGTTACAATCAAGAACGGTCACTGGATCTGAAACGTTAACTCTACTTTCTCTCCACAGATGTTACCAGTCCTGTTGAGATTTTCCAGCAATTTCTGATTTTGTTAAAGGAATGTCTAGGTTACTTTCAGTTTGAAAGAGAGAGACGATTGAGTTTAAGTTTTAAATCAAAATAAGGGCAACTATACGGACACAAAGGCTGAGCCAGCTGAAGTTAACTGGCTTCTACACTCAGGGTTACTTCTATAAAAACTCAGGCAGACATTGAAGAGGATATTTCAAAGCACTCAGAGTAATTATATTCTTACAATAAAGAAAAAATGTAAAGATAAGGTCTATCATCTGTGGATAACTCAGTAAATGAGGGAAAACATCAAACTTTAGAAAAAGTAGAAGACTGACAGCAATGAGTGTTAGGTGAGTTAAGTGATCAGAATATAAAGAAAAGCACAGAATGACAAAAAGATTGACCAGGGAAGATATTAAGGTGGTGAGAGAAAGCTAGTTAGCAATGTAAAAATGGATAGTCAGAGTTTCCACAGTTATTTGAAGAGGGGAGAGATCAGCCATGATCCAGTTGAACGACCGGCTTGAGGGGATGATTAGTCTATGTCTTCACCTATATCTCAAATTCTCCGGCTCACAGTTAGTTTCGCCACTTTTGATTGCCTCAGTTTTTAATTGAAGAGTTCACAGAGAAACAAGTCCCAAAAAGACTGTTCCCATTCTACATTCCTTTTTGACTGCCATTGTCAACCATGAGTGATTCATCCTTCTCTCTGAGTCCATTTTTTTTACCAGACTAAACCTTTGCTGTACATTATGAAATTACTACTTTAATGCCTGCCACTCCTCACTACTGTTTTCCCAGTCCACTTTAGACAATTCTTTCATCATAACTCTGTAATTGCCCTAATTTAAGTTGAGGATACTGGATTGAGGCCTGAGTTACTTTTTCAGAAACTGAATTAACAAGTCTATCTAAAGGATCCATAACCACGAGATCTCCTGTTAATCCTACCTCATTACCTAATCCCAGATCTAAAGTAACCTGTTCCTGATACATTGTGAATGTACTGTTCTAAAAACAATCCCTAATGCACCCTATAAATTTGTTTTGCATTTTACTTATGCTCATTTGATTTGTCCAGTCAATATGTAGATTAAAGTCATCCACGACAATTGGAGTGCATTTCTTACATACCTTCATTACTTGTCGATTTAAATTTCATGCTAGTGTGGCAAATCTATGGGGTCCTACGGATAACTCGCACCAGTGACTTTATTCCCTAGTTCTGCCCTATTTCCATCAAAACTGATTCCACATCATAGTCTTATTGCACATATATTGCTACTAATGACTGCACTGATACCTTCCTTTACTAATACTACTGCATCACCTTTTTCTTTCTGCCTATTTTCTGAACCATCGAATATCCTTGAAATTGTGTTCCAAATCCTAGTCATCCTGTACCCAATTTGGTTTCACCATATTATTTATGCCACTTCTAATTTCTGCTGCACTCTGCTTATATCTTCTGCCCCTGATTGTCACATTTTGATTATTATTTGCTTCTTCACTACCTTCTATTTTTGCCATGATTTGGAGATGCCGGTGTTGGACTGGGGTGTACAAAGTTAAAAATCACACAACACTGGGTTATAGTCCAACAGGCTTAATTGGAAGCGCACTAGCTTTCGGAGCGACGCTCCTTCACCTGATCACAATCAGCTGATGAAGGAGCGTCGCTCCAAAAGCTAGTGTGCTTCCAATTAAACCTGTTGGACTATAACCTGGTGTTGTGTGATTTTTAATTTTCTATTTTTGCGCTCTCTTTCTTTTTGATTTTTTAGGAACTCCCCTCAATTGAACTTTCCCTCCTCTCCTCTCCCTTAAAGCCCTACCCACAATCCTAGTTATATGATTCGCCTTCATGGTTTAAATAAAGTCTGTCCCATTGGAATATCTCTCTCATCCCCCCAGTGTTGGTGCCAGTGCCCTATGACACACAACCGTTTCTCCCTTACTTCCACATGAATTGATTGAAGCAAGTAACAAACTAGATAAATACTGGAGAGAAATGGAAAAGCTGAGGAAAGGAATGTAGAACGGGAACAGTCTTTTTGGGACTTGTTTCTGTGTGAACTCTTCTATGATCTTGGCTCAAATGCAGCCACAGTTTCTAATTACAATTCTGTCATTCTCAATAGTGTGTGATTGTTAGGAGCTTTGTTTCTCCATGTTTAAACAGATTGCCAACTCCCATGGAGAATCAAAACTCATATAAAGGTATGGCAGAGCTTTCTGGATAATCATGTCCCACACTGATGTTCAGTATTCATGGCAGAGGGAAAAATTAAACCAAAAAAACCTTCTGTCCACTTTCTAGGTCAGAGTTAGGACATCGAATGGTTACAACATACCTGAGGCCAAATAACTTGCCAAACGTATATGAAGTCTCGACAAGTTAGCGCCACTCTGTTGTTTTTTTTCCCCCCCCGAGAGCCCTATTTCATTTGCTTTATTCAGTGGGAGCTTGAATTCAACCTACCTCCACCATACTTCAGAAAGTACAACCCAGGTCCTAATTATTAAAAATGTAAAACACTTCTCTTCAAAAATAAATATTGCTTAGGACAAGTGCTACTGGATCTTTTATGTACATATGAAGCCTCAGTTTAACCTTAATTAGGAATTGTGGCTGACTTTTTAGACATCCACCCCCCCACATAGAATATGCAACACAGATACAACCAACTGGGTCAAACAGATTGTCCTTATTCTAGTGCTAGTGAGGGAGGAACAGGAAGCGAGTGCAGCTAAACACGTGGTTACAGGTCTGGTGTAGGAGGGAGGGCTTCAGCTACGTAGATCATTTGGGCACCTTCTGGGGAAGGTGGGACCTGTACATGAAGGACGTGTTGCATTTAAACTGGAGGGGCACTAATGTCCTGGGCAGGAGATTTGCTCGAGCACTTTGGGAGGGTTTAAACGAGTTTGGCAGCGGATGGGAACCTGAGCTACAAATCCGAGGATGGGATAATTGTTAAATGGGTAGAAATAGAATGCAGGGAGTCTGTCAGGAAGGATACACAATTGATAAGGCAAAGGAATGGGTGAACGTGTGTTCATTTCAATGCAAGGAGTGTCAGGAATAAGAGTGATGAATGTACAGCATGGATCAGTACTTGGAACTACGATGTTGTGGCCATAACGGAGACATGGATTTCACAGGGGCAGGAATTGTTGCTGGATGTTCCAGGGTTTAGATCTTTAAAAAAAAGGGGGTGGGATTGGTAAAAGGGGGTGGGATTGGTAAAAGAGGAGAGGGAGTAGCATTGCTAATTAGAGAGTGCATCACAGCTGCAGAAAAGGGGGTTGTTGAGGAGGGTTTGTCTACAGAGTCAGTATGGGTGGACGTCAGTAACAGAAAAGGAGCAGTCACTTTATTGGGTATTTTCTATAGACCCCCTCAATAGCAGCAGAAAGACAGAAGAACAGATTGGACAACAAATCTCAGAAAGGTGTAGATGTAACAGAATTGTTGTCATGGGTGACTTCAACTTCCCCAATATTGACTGGAACCTCCTTAGAGGGTCTGGATGGAGCCGATTTTGTCAGGTGTTTCCAAGAAGGATTCCTGACTCAATATGTAGATAGGCCAACTAGGGGGAGGCCATATTGGATTTGGTGGTAGGCAACGAGCCAGGCCAGGTGTCACATCTCTCAGTAGGACAACATTTCAGTGATAGTGACCACAACTGCCTCACCTTGACCATAGTCATGGAGAGGGATGGGAGAATTTAATGAGGGGAGGGTAAATTATACTGCTATTAGACAGGAGCTGTCGAGTATAAATTGGGAACAGTTGCTCTACGGGAAATGCACAACAGAAATGTGGACACTGTTTAAGGAGCACTTGTTGTGAGCGTTGGATAAATTTGTCCCAATGAGAAAGGCAAGGAGTGGTAAGATGAAGGAGCCTTGGATGACGAGAGTAGTCATAGAGATGTACAGCACGGAAATAGACCCTGCAGTCCAACTTGTCCAGGTTGACCAGTTATTCTAACCCAATGTAGTTCCATTTCCCAGCACTTGGCCTATATCTCTCTAAACTCTTCCTATTCACATACCCATCCAGATGCCTTTTAACTGCTGTAATTGTACCAGCCCCCACCACTTCCTCTTGAGCTCATTCCATACACGCACCACCCTCTGTGTGAAAAAGTTGCCCCTTAGGTCCCTTTTATATCTTTTCCCTCTCACCCTAAACCTGTGCCCTCTAGTTCTGGACTCCCCCACCCCAGGGAAAGACTTTGTCTATTTCTCCTATCCATGCCCCTCATGATTTCATAAACCTTGATAAGGTCACTCCTCAGCCTCTGACCCTCCAGGAAAAACAGCCCCAGCTTATTCAACCTTTCCCTATAACTCAATCCTCCAACCCTGGCAACATCCTTGTAAATCTTTTCTGAACCCTTTCAAGTTTCACAACATCCTTCCGATAGAATTGCATACAATATTCCAAAAGTGGCCTAACCAATGTCCTGTACAGCCGCAACATGACCTCCCAACTCGCTATTCAATGCTTCTCATTAAGAGGAAGAAGGAAGCTTACTTATGGTTGAGGAAGAAAGGATCTGGTATAGCTTTAGAGAATTACAGGGTAGCTAGGAAACAACTCAAAATGGACTGAGGAGAGCTAGAAGACGGCATGAAAAAGCCATGGTTGAAAGGATTAGAGAAAAGTGTTCTACACTTATGTGAGGAATAAGAGAATGATCAGGGAGAGGGTTGGGCCGATCAGGGATAGTGGGCGGAACCTGTACCTGGAGTCTGAAGAAATGGGGAGGCCCTAAATTAGTTTTTTGCTTTAGTATTCACTAGAGACAGGGAGAATACCATGGACCACGTTAATAGGCTTGAACAGATGGATATTGAGAAACTGAATGTGCTAGAAATTCTGGTAAGCATCAAGATAGTTAAGTCCCCAGGTCTGGACCAGACGTATCCAAGATTACTATGTGAAGCGAGGAATGAGATTGCTGCGCCTCTGGTGATGAGCTTTGCATCCTCACTCTCCACGTGAGTAGTACTGGATGATTGGAGGGAGGTGAATGTTGTTTCTCTGTTCAAGAAAGGGAATAGGGAAATCCCTGGGAATTACAGACCAGTCAGTCTTACATCTGTGGTAAGCAAGGTATTGGAACGGATTCTGAGACATAGGATTTATGGCTATTTGGAAAAACATAATTTGATTAGAGATAGTCAGCATGGCTTTGAGAGGGGCAGGTAATGCCTCACAAGCCTTATTGAGGTCTTTGAGGATGTGACGAGACAAGTTGACGAAGGTCGAGCAGTGGATGTGGTGTATTTGGATTTCAGTAAGGCATTTGATAAGATTCCCCACGGTAGACACATTCAGAGAGTGAGGAGGTATGGGATACAGGGAAATTTGGCTGTCGGGATACAGAGTTGGTTGGCAAAAAGAAGACAGCGAGTGGTAATGGATAGGAAGTATTCCGCCTGGAGGTGGGTGACCAGTGGTGTCCCACAGGGATCTGTTCTTGGACCTCTGCTCTTTGCAATTTTTAAAAATAACTTGGATGAGGAAGTAGAAGGGTGGGCTAGTACGTTTGCCAATGACACAAAAGTCGGTGGTGTCGTCGATGGTGTTGAGGGCTGTTGCAAGCTACAATAAGACAGGATGCAGAGCTGGGCTGAGAAGTGGCAGATGGAGTTCAACCTGGATAAATGTGAAGTGATTCGTTTTGGAAGGTTGAATTTGAAAGTTGAATACAGGGTTAAAGACAGGATTCTTGGCATTGTGAGGGAATAGTGGGATCATGGGGTTCACGTACATAGATCCCTCAAAGTTGCCATCCAAGTTAATAGGGTTGTTAAGAAGGTGTATGGTGTTTTGGCTTTCATTAGGAAGGGGATCGAGTTTGGGAGCCGTGAGGTTTTGCTGTAGCTCTATAAAACCCTGGTTAGACCACGTTTGGAATATTGTGCCCAGTTCTGGTCGCCTCATGTAGATGCTTTGGAGAGGTTGTAGAGGAGATTTATCAGGATGCTGGCTGGATTGGTGGGCATATCTCATGAAGCAAGGTTGAGTGAGCTAGGGCTTTTCACACTGGAGAGAAGAAAGGAGAGAGGTGACTTGATAGAGGTGTACAAGAGAGGCAGAGTAGAGTGAGTAGCCAGAGACTTTTCCCCAGGGCAGAAATGGCTGTCATGATGGGTCATAATTGTAAGGTGACTGGATATAGGGGAGATGTCAGAGGTAGGTTCTTTATGCAGAGTGTGGTTGGTATGTGGAATGCACAGCCAGTGGTGGTAGTAGCGTCAGAGACATTAGGGACATTTAAGCGACTGCTGGACAAGCACATGGATGGCAGTAAATTGAGGGATGTGTAAGGTTAGGTTGATCTTAGATTAAGCTAAATGCTCAGCACCACATTGTGGGCCAAAGGGCCTGTACTGTGCTGTACTGTTCTTTGTTCTATATTATCCCACCTGTCTTTTCCATATTCCTTTCTTTCTCAAGTATTGATCTAGTTTCCTTTTGAAAATACCTAAGCTATTCACTTCAACCATTTCGATGGTAACAGGTTTAGCCTTTGGTTCTTTCGTCCACCAACTTAAACTGGTCTCTTTTGCCAATGGAACAACTTTTCCCCTCATCTACTCCATCCAAACCCTTCATTAGTTTGAAGGAAAATATTCACTCAGCTTTCTCTTCTCTTTAAAGGAGAACGGCTTCAGTATCTCCAATTTATCCACTTAACTGAAGTTCCTCTTCCCAGAAACCAACCTCTTGGGAAAACTCAAAGACAACAGGTAGCATTCTCCTCACCTCTTTGGTTGGGTCAGGGTATGGAATCAACGTGGATAGATAGAGTTGAAATACAAACCAAGTTTGATGTAATTGACTGGCAGATTATTTGAATGAACTATGGATTCATTGAGAATCTATGCTTGGTCTCAGCAGAAAGATGTGATAAAGGATTTTTTTTGCAGTATTTATGCCTTTATGATTTAAAAGAGAAACTGATTTGATTAAAATGAGAATTAAAAATCTATTTAAAAATTAATTTCTGAAGAACCTGAGGAGAAGGATTTTAAAAAATGGCAGTATGCCCGATGTGGTGGTAGATATTGCTTCAAAAGCGTTGGATAAATAACTGGGGGGGAATGCAGGGTTCTGAGAGAAGAGGGTGGGAATGGGATTAATGAATTGAAGAAACAGGTGCAGATTCAGTGGACTGGATGGTCTACTTTGAAGGGCTGAATGGTCCACTCCCAATCCAGGGTTGTGTCAAAAGCGTAGAACAAACACAAAACAGATTCATTATCCCAGTCACCACAAACAATTCACCTTATCCCCTCACTTCTGTGTCCCTCCTCCCATTTTGTCTCTTCACCTTGTGTCCTGAAATGAAAGCGCACTCACCCCTCTACTCTCTGGCTCAGGTCTCTGGCCTTGCGGTCTCGGAGGAGTTTTCTCTCTGAAATTGAACAATAGTAGACAAGTTATAATGTTGGCAATGACGTGCAAGAATGAATCAAATTGATTCTGATGAAATTTGAATGTTCAAACCGAGAAAATTATAACATTCCATAAATTTCATGAACTGATAATTCAAAAGCAAACTGAGAGGAGACAGAGAGGACATGAAATGTCAAGAAAGGGGCTGTCAATTATGATCCTGCACATCTCAAGCAGCAAGGGGAACCAGGTGAATTCTGAAGAGCCTTTGAGGCAGCTTTGCAGGCAATGAGAGTAAAATTGTTCAAATGAGAAATGACATTCACAAGGCCACATTTACTGTGGCCATCTGTAGGTCAGACCTGAAGGGTGTGCTGAATGCCTTTTGTAATGGCATCGATTTCATTTTTGACAATAGCCTGGCATAAAATGAACATTGAGACTGTTTAAAGCCTGTTGCTAACTGGTTACTCAGCTCACGTTCAGCACCTTTTAGAAATCTTAATGCAATGTCTTATGCTGTCCATGGCACTGTCTTTATGTCAAACTTCTAATCAACACTGTACCAGGAACAATGATGACAATTACCACAGTCCCAGAAGCTTATCACATGTTTTGAACTTCCAAACAAATTTCTATTTATGTGCAGCGTTCTTTCACATTATTGTTTCAATGTGGCAGTCAAAACAATTGAGGCAGTCTGAGGGAGTCAGGACTGGCCAGATTGTCTTCAATTTGTTTTAGCCTGGCGAGCTAATTCTACAAAGGACAGAAATTCTTTGGAGGGCCACTAACAATCTATCACTTTGCATCGTCATCCACCTTATTGCTTTCATTCCCACTAACAAAACAAAATAATACAATTAATATGCATAGTTTTCACACCTGGAAGAAGCATCCTATGGAGTTTGTGATCGACCTTTGAGAATTTAGTGAATGGCATCAAGATGCAACCAAGGGAAGGATTTACATAACAAATGGTAGTTGTGACAAGTGTGCCCAGGTTTCATTCTGCTGCTTTGGAACTCACCTTGGATCCTGCTGGCCTGTGCTTCCTCTTCCATAAAGGGGAATTACTTTGTCTCGACTAATTCCTGCTTTGCAAACAGGGCAAACCTGTCGATTCGGTCTGGTTTCTAACCACTGTCAGAAAATGAACATCAGAGCTTTCAACTAGTAATAATATTATCACAGAGAAAAGAGACAAAGAAAATTACATTTCCAACCTAATTGAAGAGAAAGTGAAGAACAAGACATTTTTGTAGTAAAAATATACTAATTTCTACGTTGCTTAATGGAGGCATGAGCCTTATGCAGCACGATTGCTTTTATTAAATGCATTATTTGAAAAGCTAAGTGAGTTCCTTATTTTTACACTGATCCCATTGAAGTTTGAGCAGAAAATGCTCACGCCTAGACAACTGGAATTTGAACATTACGGAAACTAGGAACAGAAAGATTTCTGGATGAAAAATAGCCCAAATCCACTTAGTTTACTTTCTTCATTGCATGCTACAATAATGGGAGTTGTTGTCTCATGTCAGAAATTAATCTTGATCTTTTAGTCTACCTCAACCCCAGGTGAGGAAACTCCAATAATGGACAACTTTGGCATCTTGCAGCTACAGGTCCTTCTGCTATAATGCGACAATTGTGTTGCTCTACAACCTCACACTATGGAAAATTGCTATAACAAATTGTGCTGTAGAAGATCACTAATAGAAAATCACTATACCTGCTCAGTGGAAAGTTTGCATTATCCAAACAATACCCACAATTCATCAATTGCATTATAGACAATTTGCACGGACAAAATGCATGTCATAGCAGAACGATCTGTATTATTTCATTCCTGGTCTGGCTGGATCAGTTCACAATATTTGCCACTTAAGTGTTGACTGAAGATTCTGGGATTTATCCTGGAACTGGTTGGAGGATTTGAGTTATAGGGAGAGGCTTGATAGACTCAGACTTTTATACTTGGAGTGCAGGAGGTTGAGGAGTGACCTGAAAGACGATTATAAAATCATGAGAGACATAGATAAAGTCTTTTCTCTAGGGTATGGGAGCTCAAAACTAAAGAGCATAGGTTAAGGTGAAAGGAGAAAGATGTAAAAAGGAACTTGAGGGGAAATCTTTCTTATAGACGGTTGCTCCTGTGTGAAATGAATTGCCTGAGGAAGTGGTAGATGCAGGTACAGTTACAACATTTAAAAGATATTTGGACATGTACATGAATATGAAATGTCTGGAGGGATATGGGCCAATCACAAGCAAATGGGACTAGTTTAGCATCGATGGCATGGATGAGTTGGACTGAAGAATCTGTTTCTGTTCTGTAGGATTCTGTGACAACGATCCAAAGCTCACCAACCTCTATCAATATGATCATTTTATTCTTCAAAATTCCAGACTCATTCGATATAAGGTCCTTTGAAGGAAAGCCTATTGCAGGGAATCAACATGGCAAACCTCTAAAGGCAAATTTTCTTTAGATATAGAAACCAAAGCAATACTTGTGCTCGAGATGTGGCCTCATGAAAACTTAGATAATTGCAGCAAGATTTTCCCATCCATACTGCATTTTTCTTGCAGTAGACTCTAAAACTCTTCGGGTTCCTAACTCCTTGATATACCCAGCTTGTTAACTTTGTGGTTCCTACACAAGTACAACAACTTGCTTTATTGATTACCCATTTTATGTGGTGTGTTGTCAAAATCTCTTATGCCAGCTAACTTCAAAGGAATAGAATAAAATGTCAAAGATATGAAGAATTCTAATATTAAAGAGACTAATGATAGCTAAATCCCCAGGATGTAATTCTGCAAATACAGAATTTGAGAAGAGTATGATGAAAAAAAGGAGGCATATGTTAAGTACAGAGCATTAGATACAGCAAAACCCTTCAAAGGTATGAAGAGCATGGGGTGTTGCTTAAAAAAGGAGGGCAAAGACGTGCCACGATATGTTACTGGCAGATAGGATTAAGGAAAGCCCCAAGGCTCTTTATAACTATATTAGGAGTAACAAGGGGGCCTGTTAGAGACCAAAGGAGCAACCTGTGCGTGGAGCAAAAGGAAGTGGTGTGGAATTAAATGAGAATTTCTCATTTGTATTCACAAAGGAAAAAGACATTGTAGCTCGCAATTTCAGTTGGAATGGTGAGGTTCTAGAACAAAGATTAATAAGCAAGAGGTGTTAGGTATTTTATTCGGCCTAAAGGTGCATAAATCTCCAGGACCTGCAGCGATGCCTGCCAGGGTGCTATAAGAGACAAAATAGGAGATTGCTGGGGCCTGGTGGGGATACTTCACTGGCCACAGGTGAAGCTGAGATTACTGGAGGCTAGCTGACATGGTTCCTTTGATCAATAAGACAGCAAGGAATATGCCAGGTAATTATTCAGCGATAGGGAAATTATTGGAAATAAATTCAAAGTGATAGGATCAATCAATACTTTGAAAAGGCAGGGCATTGGTCAAGGAAAGTCAGCACTGTTTTGCCAGAGAGAAATCTTGTCTGAATTAGTCAACAGTGATTTTTGAAAAGGTGACTGAATATGTTGATGAGGGTATTGCAGTTGATGTACTTCAGACTTCAGTAAACCTTTGACAAAGTCCCACATAGCAGGTTGGTCCAAAGGTAAGAGCCCAAGGCAGCCAAGGCAAGATGGCAAACTGGATCCAAAACTGGCCTGTAATTAGGAGGCAAAGGGTGCTGGTAGAGGGAAGTTTTGTGATTAGAAGCCTGTGACCACAGGGATGTCACAGGGATCAATATTGGACCTTTGCTGTTTGTTATCTATGTTTACTACTTGTATGCGAGTGTAGAAGGTATAATTACTAAGCTTATAAACTAATGAAAATTGGTGACGCTATTGATAGAGAGGTGGTCTCGGGCTAGTCTGATATTGATCAGCTGATAAATTGGGCAGAGCAACAGCAGATGAAATTTAATTTGGATAAATAACCCATTGGTGTCAGCACACCACTTTTGGAGGTTTAACAAGGGAAGGAGTTACATAACGAATGGTAGGTCCCTGGGGAATACTGAGGAACAAAGGGACCTTAACATACAAGTCCACAGATCCTTAATGGTGTAGACAGGGTAGTGAAGACAGTAAACTGGATGCTTGCCTTCATTAGCCAGGGTATAAAAAATAGGAGCGAGGAAGTCTTGCTACAACATCATAAATCAGTTAGGCCACAGATGGAATACTGTGTAAAGTTCTGGCCACTATTGGAAGGAACATGATTGCACAGGACAGGTTGCAGAAAGATTCACCAGAATGTTGCCGGGGATGAAAAGTCTCAGTTTTGAGGAGAGACTGGATAGCCTGGATGTGCTTTCCTTGCAGCAGAGAAAGCTGAGGGGTGATCTGATTGAGGTATACAAAATTATGAGAGGTAAACACAGTTGATCAGAATTTTTTCCCTATGGTGGATATGTCTAAGACCAAGAGGGCATACACTTAAGGTGAGGAGTAAGTGACTGAGAGGAGCTCCAAGGTAAAGGTTTTTCATCCGGAGGGTAGTGGAAATATGGAACATCCTGTCTGAGGGAATGATGGAGGCAGGTAGTCTCGCAACATTTAAGAGGACAAGCACCTAAATGCTAAGGCATCAAGGCTGGTACCAAATGTAGGTAAATTGAATTAGTGCAGTCTGGTGTTTGCTGGTTGGCAAAGGCATGGTGAGCCTGTTTTTAAGCTGTATGACTTTAGGTTGGACTATGAAGGTCTTGTGGGAAATATGGAAAGTTTGGATGTTTTGGCGAATTTAAAAGTGGATAAATTGCCACATCTGGATGAGTTTTAACTAGGCAGCTATAGAAGAATGAGGGAAGAAATTACAGGGCTCTGTCCCAAAGTTTTAAATTGTGTCTGGCCACAGGGGAGGTGCCAGAGGACCGGAGATTCCATTTTACAGGAAGGGTGGTAAAGGTAGTCCAGGTAGGGAAGCATTTGAAGAAAACAGTCAAAGAGAGAATTAACCTCCATTTAGAGAGGCAAAGTTTAATCAGGTACAGTCAGCATGGCTTTGTCAGAAGGACATTATGCCTAACAAATTTTTGTGGGGCTGATCAAGCGCTTGGATGATGGTAGGGCAGTTAAAATAGTTAATATGGATTTCAACAAAGCCTTTGACAAGGTGCCACATGGAAAACTGAGAGAAGGTAAAAACTCCAATGGAATAAATGGAACTTGGCAAAGTTGGCTTAGTGGTAGGAGGCAGAGGGTGGTGATAAAAGGCTGTTTGTGTGACTGGAGTCTGGTTTGCAATGGCATACCAGGATCTGCGCTGGGTCCCTTATGGTTTCTGACATTCATAAATGATGAGAATGTGGGAAGAATGATAAGTATGTTTGTGGATGATACAGACTGGCAGGATTGTTGACAATGAGGTGGAGGGTCATAGTCATTGAGTCCTACAGCATGGGGACAGGCCCCTTCAGCCCAAACTGGTCCATGCCAACCAAAATGTCCATCAACGCTAACCCCAATTCCCTACAATTGGCCCACGTATTTGTCCAAATGCCTTTTAAATGTTGTTAACGTACCAGCCTCAACCACTTCTGCAGGCAGCCTCATTCCATATGCGTATCATCCTCTGTGTAAAAGAAGTTGCCCCTCAGGTTCCCTCTTATTTTCTCCCTCTCTAATTTTAAACTGATGCCCTCTAGACCTTGATTCCTGATCCTGGGAAAAAGACCGAGTACATTCATTCTATCCATGGCTTTCATGATCATATACACTTCTATAAGATCCACCCCTCAGTCTCATACGCTCTAAACAAAAAAGTCCTAGCTTGTCCAACCTCTCCCTATAACTCAGACCCTTGAGTCCCGGCAACCTCTTTCTAAATTTCTTCTGCACTCTTTCCAGTTTAATAACATCCTTCCTATAGCAAGGTGACCAAAACTGAACACAATACTCCAAGTATGGCCTCACCAATGTCCCGTACAACTGCAACATAACTTCCCAACTTCTTTACTCAATACCCTGACTGATAAAGGCCAGTGTACCAAAAGCCTTCTTCGCTGCCCTGTCTACCTGTGACTCCACTTTCAGAGAACCGTGCTCCTGAACTCCAAGGTCCCTCTGTTCCACTATACTCCTTAAGGCCCTACCATTCACCATGAAACTCCTACCTTGACTTGACTTTCCAAAATGCAAGACCTCACACTTATCCATATTAAATTATATTTGCCCTTTTTCAGGCCACATCCCCAGGTGATCAAGGTCCTGCTGCAATTTCTGTAACCTTCTTCACTGTTCACAGTACTGCCTATTTTAGTGTCATCCATCAAACTTACTAACAATGCCTTGTATATTCTCATCCAAATCATTGATATAGATAATAAACAGCAATGGGCCCAGCGCTGACCTCGGAGGCCTGCAGTCCGACAAGCATCCTTCCACTATTACACTCTGCTTCCTACCATCAAGCCAACTGTGTATCCAATTTGCCAGGTCCCCCTGGATTCCATGCAATCTAACCTCTCAGAGCAGCCTATCATGTGAAACCTTACCAAAATTCATGCAGACTATACCTACCACCCTGCCCTCATCAACTTTCTTGGTCACTTCATTAAAGAACTCTAACAAATTGGTGAAGTATGATCTCCCATGCAAACAGCAATGCTGACTACTCCTAATCAAACCCTGTCTTTCCAAATGCATGTACATCTTATCCCTCAGAATCTTCTCAAGTAACATATCTACTACAGATGTTAAGCTTGCTGGTTTATAGTTCACAGGTTTTTCTTTGCAGCTGCTCTTGAATGAGCGCACAACATTCGCTACCCTCTAGTCTTCCGGGACCTTATCCGTGGCTAATGATGATGCAAAAATATCAGCCAGGGCCTCCACAATTTCATCTCTCGCCTCTTCCAGGGTTCTTGGATATATCTGGTCAGGACCAGGAGATTTGTCCACCTTCATACATTCTAGTACATCCAACACCTCCTCTACTGTGATATGGACTGTCTGAAAGATATCACCACTAACTTCCCCAAGTCTTCATGTCTCTCTAAATATTCGAGGAACTCACCCATCTCCTGCGGGTTCACACATACACTTCCACTTTGGTCCTTGAGGGATCTACTGTGTCTCCCTAGTTATTTTCCTTCCTTTAATATACTTAGAAAACCTCTATGGATTTATTCTAATCTTCTCAGCCAAGGCTATCTTGTGAACCCTGTACGCCCTCCTGATTTCCTTCTTCAGTAAACTCCCGTATCCGCTTCATACCTTCAGGGATTCCCTAAATCCCAGCTGTCTGTACCTGACCCATGCTTCCTTTTTTCTGATCAGAGCCTCAATATCTCTTATCATCCAGAGTTCCCTATTCCCTGCCAACCTTGCCTTTCACCCTCACAGGAACTTACATACCTTGAACTCTAACTGTCTCACTTGCAAATGCCTCCCACTTGCTGGAGGTCCCTTTGACTGCAAACAAACTACTCTAATCCTCCTGTCACATTCCATGAAAATTCACCTGGCCCCAATTTAGAACTTGAACCTGTGAACTAGTTTTGTCCCTGTCCATAACTATTTTAAAAATTAATAGAACTATGGTCACTGTTCCCAAAGAGCTCCACCAATGTCACCTGTCCTGCCCTATTTCCCAAGAGTAGGTCGAGTTTTGCCCCTTCCCAAGTAGAACCCTCTGTATACTACTTGAGGAAACTTTCCTGAACACACTTAAATTCCACGCCATTTAAGCCTTTAATGCAATGGCAGTGCCAGTTTATGTTAGGAAAATCCCCTATGACAGCCCTATTGCTCTTGCAGGTATCCCATGTTCCTCTAATTCCCATTGACTATTTGGGGACCTATAGTACAACCCCAATAACATCTTCTCTCCCTCCTTATTTCTTAGCTCCACCCACAAAGCCTCATTGGATGATCCTTCAGCTATTTCATCTCTGACTACTGCTGTTAGACTTGCCTTATTCAAAAGTGAAATGCCCTGTCCCTTCTTTCCACCACGTCTGTCACACCTAAAGCACCTGTACCCTGGCACATTAAGCTGCCATTCCTGTCTCTCCCTTAGCCACATTTCTGTACTGGCTATAATAACCCAGTCCCACGTACCTATCCAGGCGCTGAGTTCATTGGCCTTACTGGACTTTGAAAAAGATGCAATTTAACCCAACAGACATTCCTCGCTCCCTACTGTGCATGTCTCTCACTTTATTATTTCTGATTACTCTATCTCCTTCCAGCCTCACACCTGCCTCCCTGCTGTTGAGGATTACCCTGCCGCCAATCTTGTTTAAAACCTCCTTTGTAGCACTAGCAAACCTGTCCCCCAAGATATTGATCCCCCTCCAATTCAGGTGCAAGGTGTTAGATTACAAAAGATATAAATGGATTGATCAACTGAGCTGATCAATTGCAGATGGAATTTAACTCTGATACATGATGAAATGCAATTTGGAAGAAGGAACAAGACAAGGAAATAATAAATGGCAAGATACTAGGAGGTTTAGAAGAACAGAGGGATGTTGGGGTGCTTGCCCACAGATCTCTGAAGTAGCAGGACGGGTTACTGGGGTATTTTTTTTTAAAAGGGAAAAGTGAGGACTGCAGATGCTGGAGATCAGAGCTGAAAATGTGTTGCTGGAAAAGCGCAGCAGGTCAGGCAGCATCCAAGGAGCAGGAGAATCGACGTTTCGGGCATGAGCCCTTCTTCAGGAATGATCCTTGTACAGGGAGGAAGAGAGCTTCTTCAAGGAAGGCATCCTTGCAAGAGGATTCGCAGTAGGTTAAAATCTTCGAGGGGAAAGTCATTCATGGGATGAGGGCGTCACTGGCTAGGCAGCATTTATTGCCTATCCCTTACTGCCCAGAAGGCAATTAAGAGTCAACCACATGGCAGTTTCCTTCCCTAAACGACATTACTAAACCAGATGGGTTTTCCCCGACAATCGACAGTGGATTAATGTCATCATTAGACTCTTAATTCCAGATTTTTAAAAAAAAAATTGAATTCAAATTCCACCATCTACTGTGCTGGGATTCGAACCCAGGTCTCTAGAACATTATCTGGGCCTCTGATTTAAGAAGGTATTTGGAACACTTGCAGTTGTGTCACAGATTATAGAGTAAGAAGGTGACGTTGGAATTGTATAGAACTTTTGTTAAGCCACAGCTTGGGTACTGTGTGCAATTCTGATCTACACTATAGGAAGGATGCGATATTATTGCAGGGGGTGTAAAGGAGGTTTATCAGGATGTTGCCTGGGATGGAGAACTTCAGCTATGAAGAGAGAATGGATAAACTAGGTTTGTTTTTTTTGGAGCACAGAATGTTGAGGGAGGATCTAATAAAGGTGTGCGAAATTATAAGGGGCACAGACAAGGTAAATAAAAAGCAGCTGTTCCCCTTAGAAGGTTCACTAACAAGGGGATATAATTTTAAAGTGAAAGGCAGGAGATTTAAAGTGGATTTGAGGAAACATTGAGGGTGATGGATGTCTGGAATGCATGGTCTATGGAAATAGTTAAAGTGGAAAACCGCTCAACCATTAAAAAATACTTTGATAAGCATCATAATATTCAAGGCCATGGGCCTAATGCAGCAAAGAGGACTAGTGTAGGTTGTGGTATATTTTGGCAGTATAGACTTGATGGGCTGAAGGGCCTTTTCCATACTATATGATTCCATGATGTGATAGATCCCACCCTCAAAGTACTAAAGAGAAAAGAATTTGTAAAGACTTTAATAGTGATCTTCAAATCAACTCTCAGGAATTGTCAACTAAAAATTGCCAATGCCTCTGCATTATTTAAGAATCCTGCAAGAAAGAAAGTAGCAATTACTGGGCCTATCAGTCTCCAGGTTCAGGGAGCTTTTTACGGTTTGGTTCATGATTTAAATAAAAGAATACAGAGCATATATCCAAGCTTGGTGATGAACCTGGCTGAGGAGGGGCAGTAAATAAGACAGCAGGGAGCAAACATTGCAAAGAGATATGGATAAATTGAGTGAATGAGGGGCTTTGGGGGGAAACTATGACATCAGTATGGGACAATGTATGAACGTCTATGTTGAACTGAATAAAAATAGACATGATTATCGTTCAAATGGCAAGAAGTCAAACTATGAATGAGAACAGTCATAGCACAGAAAAAGGCCTTTCAGCCCATTGAATCTGCACCAGTCAATAACAAGCACCCAACTATTCTCATCCCATTTGAGAGTCTAGGGTTCAATACAAAAACCTCTAATAACTAGTGAATAGAACAAAATAATTTTTAAAAGTCCAGTGAAACATTGGCCTTTGTCTGAAAGGCCAGAACACACAGGGATAAAATTTGTGAATAAATAAAAAGCTCCAGCCAGATCTTCTGGAGAGCTATTCTGGGAAGAATTAGCTTGATGTGGGAGCAGCACAGTATTATCAGGAAGATAATCAGGCTAAGTTACTTCAGCATGTGACATAGACCAGACTTGGATTCAATTGAGAGGATCACTTGCTGAGTATGATAAAGAATGAATTGTTAAGTATACTGGAAGGCCGAAATAGGTTTTCATCAGCAATGGAATCAAGGACAATGGGGAAAAGACAGGTAAAATGAGGATTCAGATTACCCATCATATCATTGAAAGGCAGAGCAAACTTGATGGGCTGAATGGTTTACTTCTGCCCCCATGTCTTATCATATAGGGGCAAGGGAGGTGTTAAATAATGTTTTGATTGGTGCAAGATCTTCTGTTTTTACCCAAGAATTTGAATGGACCTCTGAGATATTAGGTAAAAGACCTCCTGACCCAGAACAGCACAGGAGGAACTCTCATTTGGACGGTGGTTTACATCAGCTCAATCATTCATACAGTACAAAACATAATAATTTACACATAGACAATACTTCCAAACTATGAAGTCATACAGACAATTATAATAAAATATATTTTTTGCCTGAGGGATAAATATGGGCCAGGACCCGGGACACACTGCTCTTACAGGGAGGACTGCAGATCCTGGAGGGTCAGAGTAGAATAGTGTGGCGCTGGAAAAGCACAGCAGGTCAGGCAGCATCCGAGGAGCAGGAGTCAATGCTTCAGGCAAGCCCTTCATCAGGAATGTGGAGAGGCAGGGGTGGACTGAGAAGAGGGCTGAGAGATAAATAGGAGGCAGGGCTAGAGCTGGGGGGAAGGTGATAGGTGGAATACAGGTGGGAGGGTTATTGTGATAGGTCAGTGGGGAGAGTGGAGCGGATAGGTGGGTCACAAGAGGGCGGTGTCAAGTTGGAGGGTTGGATCTGGGATGAGGTGAGGCGAGGGGAGATTTGGAAACTAGTGAAGTCGATGTTGATGCCATGTGGTTGAATGGTCCTCTGCCATTTCCAGCATCCACAATTAGACCCCACTACCAGAGTCATATTTCCCTCCCCACCCCTATCTGCGTTCTGCAGAGATCATTCCCTCGGTGACTCCATCGTTAGGTACATGCCCCCAACCAACCCACTTTCCACTCCCAGCACCTTCCCTTGCCACCGCAGGTGTAAAACCTGCGCTCACACCTCCCCCCTCACCTCGATCCAAGGACACAAATGATCTTTTACAACATAGAACAATATACTGCAGAAAAGGCCTTTGGCCCTTGATGTTGTGCCAACCTGTGAGCTATTCTCAGCTTGTTCTCCCTACACTATCCCATAGTCATCCATGTGCTCATCCAAGGATTGTTTAAATCTCCCAAATGTGGCTGAGTTGACTACATTGGCAGGTAGGGCATTCCACGCCCTTACCACTCTCTGAGTAAAGAACCTACCTCTGACATTTGTCTTAAATCTATCACCCCTCAATTTGTAGTTATGCCCCCTCGTACAAGCTGACATCATCATCCTAGGAAAAAGACTTTCACTGTCTACCCTGTCTAACCCTCTGATCATCTTGTATGTTTTCATCAAATCCCCTCTTAGCCTCCTTCTTTCCAATGAGAACAGACCCAAATGTCTCAGCCTTTCCTCATAAGACCTTCCCTCCAGACCAGACAACATCCTCGTAAATCTCCTCTGCACCTTTTCCAATGCTTCCACATCCTTCCCGAAATATGGCGACCAGAACTGTACACAATATTCCAAGCGTGGCCGCACCAGCATTTTGTATAGTTGCATCACGATATTGCGGCTCCGGAACTCAATCCCTCTACAAATGAAACCTAACACACGGTATGCCTTCTTAACAGCACTATCAACCCAGGTGGCAACTTTTAGGGATCTATGTACATGGACTCCAAGATCCCTCTGCACACCCACACTACCAAGAATCTTTCCATTGACCCAGTGCTCTGCCTTCCTGTTACATTCTTCCCAAAGTGCATCACCTCACATTTTGCTGCATTGACCTCCATTTGCCAACTCTCAGCCGAATTCTGCAGTTTATCCAAGTCCCCCTGCAACCTGCAACATTCTTCTAAACTGTCCACTACTCCACCGACTTAGTGTTATCTGTAAATTTACTAATCCATCCACCTTTGCTTGCGTCTAAGACATTTATAAAAATGACAAACAGTAGTGGTCCCAAAACAGATCCTTGTGGCACACCACTAGTTACCGGACTCCAGGCTGAATATTTTCCATCAACCACCACTCACTGCCTTCTTTCCGAAAGCCAGTTTCTAATCCAAACTGCTAAATTACCCTCAATCCCATGCCTCTGCATTTTCTCCAAAAGCCTACCATATGGAACGTTATCAAATGCTTTACTGAAGTCCATGTATACCACGTCAACTGCCCTACCCTCATCTACATGCTTGGGCACCTTCTCAAAAAACTGAATGAGGTTTGTGAGACACAACCTGCCCTTGACAAAACCATGTTGACGATCTGAAATCAAATTGTTACTTGTTAAATGATTATAAATCTCATCTCTTATAATCCTTTCCAAAATCTTTCCTACAACAGAAGTAAGGCTCACTGGTCTATAAGTACCTTGGTCATCTCTACTGCCCTTCTTGAACAAGGACACAACATTTGCAATCTTCCAGTCCTCTGGTACTAAACCTGTAGACAGTGATGACTCAAATATCAAAGCCAGAGGCTCTGCTATCTCCTCCCCGAGCTTCCCAGAGAATTCTCGAATAGAATCCATCCGGCCCAGGGGACTTGTCCACTTTCACTCCTTCTAGAATTGATAACACCTGTTCATAACTAACCTCGATCCTTTCTAGTCTAATATCTCGTACCTCATTCTTCTCCTCTACAATATTTTCCTATTCCCTGAGTGAAAACTGATGAGAAATGTTCGTTTAGCACCTCTCCGATCTCCACAGGGTCCACCTTCAACTTCCCACTTCTGTTTTTCCTCTTATTCATCCTCTTATTCTTCACATACCTGTAGAAAGCTTTAGGGTTCTCCTTTATTCTATTTGCTAATGACTGCTCGTGTCCTCTCTTTGCTCTTCTTAACTCTCTCTTTAAATCCTTTCGAGCTGATCTGTAACTCTCCATCGCCTCATCTGAACCATCTTGCCTCAAACACATAAGCCTCCTTCTTCTGCTTAACAAGAGATGCAATTTCTGTTGTAAACCATGGTTCCTTTACCTTATTGCTTCCTCCCTGCCTGACAGGGACATACTTATCAAGGACACGCAATGTCTGTTCCTTAAACCAGCTCTACATTTCCATTGTCTGCACCCCCCGCATTTTGCTACCCTATTCTATGCATCCTAATTCTTGCCTAATCGCATTATAATTGCCCTTGCCCCATCGGTAACTCTTGACCTGTGGCATGTATCTATCCCTTTTCATCCGTAAACTAAATGTAACTGAATTATGGTCATTCTCTCCAAAGTGCTCACCTACAACTAAAGCAAACACCTGGCCTGGTTCATTACCAATGCACCAGATCCAGTGTGGTCTCCCCTCTTGTCAGCCCTTCGACATGGGCGGCACGGTGGCACAGTGGGTGGGCGGCACGGTGGCACAGTGGTTAGCACTGCTGCCTCACAGCGCCTGAGACCCGGGTTCAATTCCCGCCTCCGGCGACTGACTGTGTGGAGTTTGCACGTTCTCCCCGTGTCTGCGTGGGTTTCCTCCGGGTGCTCCGGTTTCCTCCCACAGTCCAAAGATGTGCAGGGCAGGTTAATTGGCCATGCTAAATTGCTCATAGTGTTAGGTAAGGGGTAGATGTAGATGTAGATGTAGGGGTATGGGTGGGTTACGCTTCGGCGGGGCGGTGTGGACTTGTTGGGCCGAAGGGCCTGTTTCCACATTGTAAGTAATCTAATCTAATCTAATACTGTGTCAGGAAACCCTCCTGTACACACTGGACAAAAACTGATCCATCCGATGTACTAGAATTATAGCATTTCCAGTCAATGTTGGGGAAGTTAAAGGCCCCTATAATTTTGCCAATCCTCTCTTCCACCTCCCTGAAACTCTGCGGAAGTCTATAAGAACCTCCATGCAGTGTGACCTCTCCTCTCCTGTTTCTAATCTCAGCCCACACTGACATCCGACAGATTTTCCTGTGCATCCACCCACCTCATATACAATGTTCATTGCTCTTGATATGGTCTCCTCTACATTGGGAAGACAGACGCCAACTCGCAGAGCATTTCAGGGAACACCTCTGGGACGGACGGACACACACACACCCCCAGAAACCCCACCACCCTGTGGCTGACCACTTCAACTCCCCTCCCACTCCACCAAGAACATACAAGTCCTAGGCCGCCTCCACTGCCAAATCCAAGCCACCCAACGACTGGAGGAAGAATGCCTCATCTTCCGCCTTGGGACCCTTCAACCACACGGCATTAACATCGGCTTCACTAGTTTCCTAATCTCCTCTCCCCCCACCTCATGCCAGGTCCAACCCTCCAACTCGGCACCGTCCTCTTGACCTGTCAATCTTCCTTCCCACCTATCTATCGCTATCACCCCAGCTAGCTGTATCCACCTACTGCCTTCCCAGCTACCTTTCCCTCACCTCCATCCTCCTATTTATCTCTCAGCCTCCTTCCAACCCCCATTCCTGATGAACGGCTTATGCCCGAAACGTTGACTCTCCTGCTCCTCGGATGCTGCCTGACCTGCTGTGCTTTTCCAGCACCACACTCTCGACTCTGATCTCAGTGTGAGATCTTTTATAGCCAGCTGTGCAGGGCTCACGTATTTCCAACAGAACAGCACTCTCTTTACCCTCGATTATTTCTGATGTCCCCAGCTCGAGACTTGAACCCAAAACCTTCTCACGTTTTGAGGTATTTACTCCCACTAAGCTCCAGTTCAGCGATGAACATTGACCTCTGCATCGCAATGAGGGGACAGACACTGAGCGTTCCGGCTCTTTAATTCAGGGAGTGTTCACCAACAGTGAAAGTAACATCCGTAACAAAATCAGACTTTGTTGGGGGAAGAAAAACAAAGCTCAGGAGGTCTGCCAGCACCTGCGAAGAGAAATCGGTCTGATTTCTAGAATCCGCAGTTCTTTAGGGGTATTTTTTTTGTGGTTTAGTAAAAGTAACAAACGTACCTGATGCAAGCAGGGCCAGCTTTGGATATCCGGAGGTGTCACCGAGAAAAGGAACAAAATATTGGGAGAGTTAGTGTCTGAGAACTTTGAACAAGAAGCAGCCGATTTTCGACGCCCCCGAGTCCCTTACCAGAACAAGTGGCCGCACAAACTGATCACCGCGTCCTTGGCTGTGTCCAGGCAGATGTTACACTCGAAGGTACTGTCCTGGCCCTTACCCTCCCCGGGCCCTCGGCTCTCCCCTGGCCCAGGCCCTGGGCCTCTGTCGGCACCAGCAGCCGCTGAATCCAAACTTGCCATCTCCCTGATAGCAACACTCACACATCCGGCTCGCCACCGGAACGGACTGCGCCCTAGCAACCGCTCCGCTACAGCACGGGCTCCAGAGAAAGGTTCCGCTCGCCAGAGGTTCCGCTCTTCAATCTGCATGATGTGGAGGGGCCGGTGTCGGACTGGGGTGGACAAAGTTAAAACTCACACAACACCGGGTTATAGTCCAACGGGTGTAATTGGAAGCGCTGCTCCTTCATCAGGTGGTGAAGGAGCAGCGCTCCGAAACCTAGTGCTTGGAAACCTGGTGTTGTGTGATTTTGTTTTAACTCCAATCTGCAGTTCACTTCGCGGGGACCCATTCCTCTGATGAAAGAGATCATCAATTAAAACACGTTTCCTGGCGCTTTTCATAACCTCAGGCACATTAGTTTGCAGCCAGTGAATATTTTCAAACCTGCAGTCCGTGCTGTGACTTGCTCTTCTCCGGGATGCAGGCAAACATTTGTTTGTTTATCCTTAGTTGCCCCTAAGAGGGTGATGGTGAGCTGCTGCAGGTCTTCGGTGGTTAGGGCATACAATCTGTTTGAGAAGGAGTTACAAGATTTTGACTCAGCAATAGTGGCAAGTCAGGATGGTGAGCTGCTTAGAGGGGAACTTTTGCTGCCCCTGTTCTCCTCAGTAAGAGTCGCCTTGGGTTTGTAAGGTTTAAAGAGCCTGGGAATTGTTGTTCTGGTGCATCTTGTAGATGGAACACTACGCTGCCGTTGCAAATCACGCAACATCCTTACTTGGAACTTTCTCGTCATTCCTTTGCTGTCGTTGGGACAAAATCCTAGAACTAGATTATAGTGTTGCTGGAAAGGCACAGCAGGTCAGGCAGCATCCGAGAAGCAGAAAAATCGACGTTTCGGGCAAAAGCCCTTCATCAGGAATAAGAGGCCCATATCCCTCTATAAGCTCTTCCTACTCATATGCCCATCCAAGTGCCTTTTAAATATTGGAATTGTCTCAGCCTTACCACTTTCTCTGGCAGTTTATTCCATACACGCCCCACCCTCTGTGAGAAAGGCGCCCCTTAGGGTCCCCTTTAAACCTTTCCCCTTTCATCTTAATAAAAATACTCTCTAGGTTTGGACTCCTGTTTCCTGGGGGAAAAACTGACTCTTCACCCTATCCATGCCCCTCATTTTATAAACCTCTGTTAAGGTCACCCCTCAGCCTCCAAAATTCCAGGGTAAATAGTCCCAGCCTATTCACCCTCTCCCGCTAGGTCAAGCCTTCCAATCCTAGCAACATCCTTGTAAATCTTTTCTGAACCCATTCAAGTTTCACACCATCTTTCCTATTGTAGGGAGACCAGAATTGCACACAGTATTCCAAAAATGGCCTAACCAATGTCCTGCAGCATGGCAATATGACCTCCCAAATCCTTTACTCAATCTACAGACCAAGAAAGGCATTTCTTGACTACCTGGTCTTCACTTTCAAGGAACTATGAACCTGTACTCCAAGGTCTCTTTGTTTGGGCAACACTCCCTTACCACTGAGTGTATATGTCCTGTCATGATTTGCCCTACCAAAACGTAGCACCTCATATTTATCTAGATTAAACTCCATCTGCCACTGCTCAGACTATCCAATCAAGGTCCCGTTGTACTCAGAAATGCAGTTCCCCGTTCTCAAGCATGGATTATCCATACTTCTCTCCATATCCCTTCCATCAGCTTGTGTCCTCAGTGGGTAGTACTGCTACCTCACAGTGCCAGGGACCAAGGTTCAATTCCAACCTTGGTTGATTATCTGTATGGAGTGTGCACATTCTCCTTATGGCTGTGTGGGTTTCCTCCAGGTCCTCCATTTCTTCCCCCAGTCCAAAGATGTGCATTTTAGGTGAATTGGCTATGGTAAATTGGCTAACAGTGTTCAGGGATATGTAGGTTAGGTGCATTAGTCAGGGTAGATAATAGGGGCAGGGGAATAGGTCCAGATGAGTTACTCTTCAGGAGGCTGATGTGGACTGTTGGGCCAAAAGGCCTATTTCTACACTGCAGGGATTCTTTGGATTTTATGAAATCTGAGTCCTCCTCAGAGTTTACTATACTTTCAAATTTTGTTATCTGTAAATTTAAGTTTATGTTGTTATTGTATATAAATAAGAGCAGTGTTCCTAATAACTCCACAACATATCTTTCTCCAGTGTGAAAAGGTAGCTTGCTATTACCGTTTCCTGTCACTCAGTTAATTTTGTGTCAAGGCTGCCCTGGTCCACTTATTCTGGTGATTTAATTTTATCTTGGGATTATTGAATTAGAAGGAATACTGATTGAGAGAGAGAGGGAAAAAAAACAGTTGAGGGAAGAAGAGAATGAACCTGAAAGGGAAGTGAGCAGGCAGGTGGGGAGGGGAAAGAGAGGGAAGAAAATGAGCAGGTAGGCAGGAGTCGGCTGGGGGGGGGGGATGCTGGGAGAGAAAGTGAGCAGGCAGGTGGGGGTTGAGGGGTCAGGGGACAAAGTGAGCAGCAGAGGGAGATAAAGGAAAACAGATGGATGGATTCAGGGAGGAGAGGGCTGGGTGGCCATGAAAGAGAGCAATTGTTTATTTTCTTTGCAGAATGAATTTAATGATTAACCAAAGGAAAATAACAGATTTAGGCACAGTTCCAACTAAAGGGCTGAGAACATTACATGGAGGGGTAGGACAGTCTCTTATGATGTAATTTCCATTGTGAACACAAATCCTGTGTCTGCTTTCTTGAACAGGAATCTTCTAATACTGTTCAATCAATGATGTGCAAAAAAATTTATTGAGTAAATACAAAAAAAAAGGAAAATTTGAACTCCTGTACAACTAGAAAAAAAAACTTGTACATTAATTGAGCCAAATGGGCCTGTTTTCAGTATTAGTACAGTTTGCTGATAAGACTATTCCCTGCTGATCAAACGCATCAGTGCTCAGTGTGGTGTTCGTGGATCATTGCCTGATTTCCAGCTTTCCTCCAAAATACTGGCACAATGACAAGAAACCATCCAACAAGGTCAATATTCAAACTTGACTGCTGCTAAGTTCCACTTGTTCAGTTTGGCTTGTGAACAGATAATGCAGATTCTATTGGCCTAAATGTTACTTAAAGCTGTTAATCCCTAGCTAAAATATCTCTCCATGTCCCCAAACTAACAGGATGTGCAAGACAAGATTATTTAGTATAGCTCCCCACAAAGTGCAAAATGACTTTAGCAAACATGTTTGGTCAAACAGAAAGTTACTAAAATTTGTCTCAGATCTCTGGTAACATCATGCCAATATTAACAAATTTAAAGATCCAACAGTGCTCCAAGAATGAAACATGTGCATGGATTGGAGGGCTATTTCTGAATCAAAGTTTGTGTAGAATTTAAACGCATTTTGTAAAAGTCCTGAATATCTAATTCCAAATGCTTCATTTCAGACAGGCATACAACCATGGCACCATTGTTAGTTGAAAGTAACTTTTTTTGGCATGTGCAATCTCAAAAAAGGATTAGCTGCATTTCTTTCAGAATAGGTGCCAATTCTCCAGATGATTTTAACAGATCCCTTTCATGCGTTCTTCTGATAATGCAGGAAGTCTTGATTTATTATTCAGGTTGCCCTTCCTCTTTTGGGGGTTCGAACTGTGCAAGCTGTGAACAACAGATTGAAATACTTTAGTTGCCATTAAAATGAACTTCCCAGAGACTTGCACATCAAAACTTTGTCACAGACTACACCTAAAAATTCTGCTTTGCTTTCAAAGAAAGAGTTTTAGTTTTGCAGTTCAAGAAAGTAAGAATATAAATTGTTCTACAAAATGCACAAACCAGAACAGGATTTTTAAACAACATTCACTGTAGACTCAGCAGTATAGAACATGAATCAAATCTTTAAATATTTTACTGGAGCAGACACCCCCCCCCCCCACATAAGAAAAAGACCTGCAAATCTAAAAGACCCCTAAATTAAATATTTTTAAAATTTAATTCACACTGTCCAGTTGATTCACCTGTTGGCAGAGGAGATTGGAATTGAATCAACTGACACTAGAGCTAGCCATACTATGAAGCAATGGTTTATACAAGTCTGTAAAGTAACCAGTCCTACACAAACCCCTGTTAATGGGGTGAATGGAACAGGAAACTGAAGTCTCTAAGCTGGGCAGAAAGTTAAAACCCCTTCTAAAACATACCATGATTTTGGATCAGAGACACTCAGACAATCAGGCTTCCCAAAAAAAAAATAAATCAGTAATAAATTTAGAAAGTCAGATGTGCAGCACAGAAACAGATCCTTCGGTCCAACCTGTCCATGCTGACTAGATACCCCAATCTATTCTAGTCCCATTTGCCAACACTTGGCCCATATCTCGCTCAACCCTTCCTATTCATATACCCATCCACCTGCCTTGTTAAGTGTTGCAATTATATCAGCCTCCACTATTTCCTCTGGCAGCTCATTCCATACACACACACACACCATCCTCTGATTTGAGACATTTGTGTCATTGTGCTAGTGTTCCAATGCTTGGTTATCGCAGCAACAGAACCACACCAACATTGTTACTTGAAAATAATTTTAAATTTTAAATCATCTGTTTACTGTAATAAAACTGAAAGCTGCCATGACAGAACAAGAACAGGTGGTCAGACTTCAACTGAAAACAGGTCATTTAGCGATCATGTCTACAGCAGTTCTTTACTGGAACAATCCTAAATTAATTCCACTATTCCATTTTATCCTTATAATCTTTTTTCAGTTCCAAACTCAGTTATTATCCAAACAGTTCCCAAAGATAAGCTTATGCATGTTAGAAGGTTAGCAGAAGTTGGAGACGTAGGGAGGGCTATGGTCATGGAGGGATTAACAGAACTAGAGAGAGATACTGTTGCACCAGAAGCCAATGCATGTCAATAAGCAGAGATGCGCTGGGTGGTCTGGACTTGGTGCTGGCTAGGATAATAGAATCCCTACAGTACAGAAAGAGGCCACATAGCTCAATGAGTCTGCACCAACCCTCGAAACACCATCCAACCCAGACCCAAGCTATGCAAAACTCTTTCTTCCCACAGATTAACAGTTCAAATGCCTCCTCTATTCAAACTTCTTTATTATTCCTCATGCATATATCCAAATCGTTCATACAAATCAAAAAAAAAATCACTGCACATAGCCACCCATATTCCATCAATTTAAAGAGTTTAGTTTTGCACCACATCCATTCCCTCATTCTTGGCAAATTATTGTCTATCCATAGTTGACCAGAAGCTTTAAGGACCAACTATGTTGTTTGGCATTGGAATCACCTGATTGTTAGTCTGGATAGAGGTGCCTCTAATTACATCACAGTGCTGAAAGAGGCCAATTTAATCCAGAAGCTTTCCTAGTACTCACTCACAAAGAACCAGATTTAGTGGATTTCATAACCTGCTAGTAGGGTTGAAAATCAAGTATAAGCTGTTATACTCTCAAACTGTTTAGCCCGGGACCTTTAATAACAGGAAAGAAATGTTATCAAAAAAAAAAGGACATATTTAATCTAGGTATCCCCATCTCAATCAATATCTTCAAACACCCAGTTTTTCCCAAACACCTCAGGTGAGGTGGTAGTACAGTGGCACAGTAATGAAGAACCCAATTGGATGTTCTGGGGACATAGGTTTGACAGTGAAGTTTAAATTCAATAAAAATCTGGAATTTAAAAAAGCTAGACTAATGGCAACCACATGACTACTGTCAATTGTTATAAATACCCATCTAGTTCACCAACTTCCTTCAGGGAAGTAAATCTGTTGTACTTGTCTGATCTACATGTGTTTTCAGACTCTGATGTGGTTGATTCTTAACTGCCTTCTGAAACTGCCCTAGCAAGCCAATCAATGAGCAATCAGGCAGGGGAAACAAGTTATTTCAGCATTGGACAACAACAAATCTATTCTAGCATACTTAGTATACAGCAGAAATGTGGAGAAGACATCTGGTAGGAGAGTTGGCGTAGTGAGACTAACAATGTGTGGGGACAGGGTTGGGCAGCCATCACAATTGACAGGTTTGTGAAATTTGTGGAGAGGGTTTGGTTTCTACCACCTTGATTAAGCCAAAGGTTGCATGAAAATCATTTTCTGTACTGAATGTAATAATCTAGATCTCTTGACACTGAAAACTGAAAATTATATCAATCCAACACCTTTCTCCATCAGGGCACATTTTGATGGATTTTGATTCCCAGACTGGATCTGGGATGGTGAGTAATAGTTAACCTGTGTCATAGCTGGTTCAATCCAAAATTCTCCATATCAGAGAACACCCATAAGTGTTCTCTGTACCACCATTGGTATGATTATATTTTTCATATATTCTGGTGAGTAGAACTGTCTACAGTATACTAGCTGTGGTCAGAATAGTCTTTGTGCATGGAGTTAAATAGAGTTTATAATATCAATTCTGTGATCTTTTATTAGAACAAAGCTAGAAATATGATAGCTCTGAGTTATAGGGACAGGTTGGACAAGCTAGGGCTTTCTCCCTTAGAGCCTAGGAGACTGAGGGGGATCTTATAGATGTATAAGAGATCATGGTTAAAAATCACAACACCAAGTTATAGTCCAACAGGTTTAATTGGAAGCACACTAGCTTTCGGAGTGACGCTCCTTCATAAGGAGGTTGTGGAGGGCTCAATCCTAACACTGGAAAATTTTTGCTATAAATTCTGTGTGATGTACCTGAAATTTTACATTGAAAAATTGTCTGTCTGTTAAGCCTTTCATCTATTAGAACAACATTATGGTTTCACTTCTTTCATGCGTAAATCACAGGGAGCAGGGAAAAGTGGCTGAGCAGAGGCTGATAGCTAGGTTCGGTACTCATAGGGAGGGCCTCAACCAGGACCTTGGGTTCATGTCACATTACAGGTAACCACCATCTCTCACACACACACACACACACCCTCAGACTTAAGACACCCTACACAGACACACACACACACACACACACACACACACACACTTGTGGGGGTGTGGGTGTGTACACACTTGTGGGGGTACATTGTACTTTACTCAAAAACTGCATGCATTCACATAAAACTCCGTTATCCCAGTTTTTAGATTAGAATCAATCTACACATGGCATAGACAGAACACAGGGGGCTAACACCTTCAACGTATTGTCTAGCTATCACCATTGTTAACAGCTAACCTGAGAATGCAACTTTAAAAAGATTTGTGATTTACACATGAAAGTGAAACTATGTTATTCTAACAGATGAAAGGCTTAACAGAATCAATTTTTCAATGTATAATTTCAGTTATATCACACTAAATTTTTGATATAAATTCTGTGTTACGATTGAGCCCTCCACTACCACCTGATGAAGGAGTGACTCTGCAAAAGCTAGTGAGCTTCCAATTAAACCTGTTGGACTATAAGCTGGTGTTGTGTGATGTTTAACTTTGTACACCCCAGTCCAACACCGGCATCTCCAAATTATAGGATCATGAGGGGCATGGATACGATGAATGCACTCAGTCTTTTTCCCCCAGGGTTGGGGAAATCAAAAGGACTAGAGGGCAGCAGTTAAGGTTAGAGTGGAAAGAATAAAAGGGAACCAGAGGGGCAACTTTTTAAAAAAAGTTATGGAATTAGATGCCAGGAGAAGTGGTTGGGGCAGTACATTAACAATATTTAAAAGACATTCTGACAAATACATGGATAGGAAAGATTTAGAAGGATATGGGCCAAGTGCAGGGAAATGGGGTTAGCGTTGGTCAGCATGGACCTGTTTGGGCCAAATGGCCTGTTGCTGTGCTATAGGAGTGTCTGACTCGGAGGTTAAGTTAGTGAAAAAGAGAGAGAAAACAAAAAGGATGCCCAGAAAACAGGGCAAGTTTGTTGGGGCACAAACCAAAAGGGATAAGAGATATAGAAGGTGTTTTAGGAGAGATGAGAGTTACAGGATAGCAGCTGTGCAAAGTAAAGTATAAAGAAAATTGCATTATACCATATATACTCGAGTAATAGTTGACTTAAAAGTCGACTCCTATTTTTGGCCAAATAGCCTGGAATTTTCCAAATATCACATGTAAAAGTCAACCCTAGTTCTTCACAGACAACAGACCAACATTTAGGAGTCGGTGTGCCAGCCATCATCATGCCTCTCTCCAGTCTTCTGGTTGTTCCGCTTTGGTCCCAGTCTGCTGGCTGTTGTGTCCTGCTCTGGGTTTTCAGAATTACCTAATTCATTGTCTTTTCTCTTTATTTAGAGATCATTTGGACTTCGCTAATTGATATGATATGAATTTTGACAGGCATGAAATTCACCCCCTCAAAAGCAGTATCCATGTAATAGTTGATCCCATAAATTTAACCTTAGTTAAAAAAACTATTACACGAGTATATGATAATTTCATATTTAATTTCATGTTTGGTGCCCCCAGAATGAATTACAGAACAATTGACTCAGCAGTATTTAGAAAGAGCCCTTGGCACCTTACTTGCTATTTCAGAAGTTGGTAGCAATTGTGGCAGCAAAGTATAAGGCTGACAGATAGGATGATGGCAGGTGAAGAGACAAAAGGACAAGTGTTGCAACTCCTGAGCTTTAATGAAAAAATACTGTCGGAAAGTACCAAGTTTAGGGTGACTGAGGATTTGACTTGGATTTTCAGAATATCAATAGAGAAGAATAAAAGGAATATGCATTTGGTTGTGGAATCACACTAGACATGTGGAAATGGCAAAGGATAACATGAGGAACACTGCTATTTGGGCAAAACAGGAACCACACCATGGCTCTGAAAGAAAGGGGAAAAGGAACAGGTCTGAAATAGATTCAAATAGCAAGGTAGGGCAATCCTTGGTTGAGAAGGTTACATCATTTGATGAGATGAACGGAGGAAACAGCACAGAAGCGCTTCACAGGAGGCTCCCAAGCACTGAGGATGTCACCTAGACAGGGGACGAAATGTTTGCAAGACAAATTCCCAGCTCGGCGAACAGAACCACAACAACGAGCACCCGAGCTACAAATCTTCTCCCAAACTTTGAACAGATGCATGGATGAGGAGCAGGGAGATTAAGTGTCCTTGCAGGAGATTAAATCAAGGTAGCTGTGAGTCCACGGATTTGTCGAGCAAAATAATAGTCAGAACTTGCTTTATTTTCTTCCATCTCTGAGCATGCATTTCATTCATCTTAGTATTCTGCCTATTGAGTCTTATAAACTTAAGAAAATGATTGATGAAAACTGGATAAATCCAATGTAATAATTCAAAAGGGCTTTACACAATGGGAAACATTGAGCAACTGGGTACAGGTACTCCGTATACCGCATAGCATAGTGCATTACCTTCGCTTTTAAATCCTTATTTTCTTCAAGCAGCAATTCATATTTCTGTCTTAGTTCTATCACTTCAAGTCGCAGTGTTTCCACATCTGCAGTCTCGGGGCCTGATGTTCCCAAATGCTGTTTCAAAAAACTAACAATATTAAGGAAACAAACAATGCACCTTTTAATAGTCAGATTGTTGCACTGAGCTAGCTACACAGAAATGGGGAGAACAGACTTTCTACCATACCATAGCACACTTAAAATATTGCTATAGAAAATGCACTGAAGTTGCATTTAATTATTCTGAATTAAGCTTAAAGCAACAGATTCAATCTCTTTGCTGATCCATCACTAGCTAGTAAGAAAAACCATGAATGATGACAGATTTAAAGTAAGTGAAAGTGGAGGCAGTAAAATAGAAGGCTGACAAAAAGCTTCATGAAGCACGAAAGAACAATTATAAAATTAATTTTTGTTTGCCTTCCTAGGAAATTAAGTCATGGAAGTTAAAATGAAATAGCAAACTTACCCTGCAAATTTATTTCACTCAAATTCTATTCAATTTTCTTTTGAAATTACTGAAAGTCACTGCTTTCACCATCCTGGTAGATGGAAGGTTTGAGGTTATTACCACTCAATGCGGAAAGAATTGAATCCTCATAGCCCCTGACAGCTGTTCCAAAATCTACATTTAGGTTCCCTACTTCTTGAAGGAACAGCAAATGGGATCAGCATTTTGTTGTCCACCTTATCAACCTTGTACTAACTTCTAGCAAATCTCCTCAACCTCCTTTGAAACATGCTAATTACAGCCTAACCAGAGCTTACAGACAGCATCTATACTGGATGAGAGCAAAATGCCAATTAATTGGCAAGTCATTGCTGTCTGACCTGCTGCGCTTTTCCAGCAACACATTTTCAGCTCTGATCTCCAGTCCTCACTTTCTCCCATTGTTAAGAACATACAACATAGAACAGTACAGCATAGTACAGGCCCTTCAGGCCTCGATGTGGTGCCGGCCTTTTATCCAAGATCAAATTAACGTACATACCCTACATTTTACTATCATCTATGTGCCTAGCCAAAAGTCACTTAATGTCCATAATGTATCTGACTACCACTGTTGGCAGTGCATTCCATACACCCACAACTGTGTTTGAAAAACCTACCCTCATATCTCCCCAAAACTTCCTCCAATCACCTTAAAATTATGTCCCCCCGCGATAGCTATTTCCACCCTGTGAAAACATCTCTGGCTATCCACACCTCTTATCTTGTACGCTTCGGTCAAGTCACCTCTCATCCTTCTTTGCTCGAATGATAAAAGCCTTAGTAACCTCAACCTTTCTTCATAAGACATGCCCTCCAGTCCAGGCAGCACCTGGTAAATCTCCTCTATATCCTCTCTAAAGCTTCCACATCTTTCCTATAATGAGGCGTCCAGAACTGAACACAATATTCCAAGTGCGGTCTATCCTGGCTCTACAGAGATACAGCATAACCGCACAGCTCTTAAACTCAATCCCCCTTCTAATGAAAGCCAACACGCCATGTGCCTTCTTAACAACCCTATCAACTTGGGTGACAACTTTGAGGGACCTATGGACATGGACCCAAAGATCCCTCTGTTCCTCTACACTGCCAAGAATTCTGCCTTTAACCCTGTAATCCGCATTCAAATTCGACCTTCCAAAATGAATCATTTCACACTTGTCCAGGTTGAACTCCATCTGCCACTTCTCAGCCCAGCTCTGCATCCTGTCAATGTCCCACTGCAATCTACAACAGTCTTCTGCCCTATCCCTTCCACCCTGTGTCATCAGCAAACTTATTAACCCATTGTTCCACTTCTTCATCCAACTCATTTATATGAAAAAAAATCACAAACAGAAGAGGTCCCAGAACATCAGATCCCTGCTGGTCACCAGAGCTCCAGGCTGAATACTCTGTCTTCTATATGCCAGCCAATTTCCGTCTCTCATGCGTCCTAACTTTTTGAATGAGTTTACCACGAGGAACCGTGACAAACGCCTTGCTAAAATCCATATACTCCACGTCCACTGCTCTACCTTCATCAATATGCTTTGTCACATCCTCAAGACCTCACAAAGCCATGCTGACCGACTATCTCTAATCAAACTATCCTTTTCCAAATAAGGAAATCCAGATGGAGAATCCTCTCCCATACTTTGCCCACCACTGACATAAGACTGACTGGTCTTAATTCCCACAATTACCCCTACTCTCTTTATTGAGAATTTGCCACCCTCCAATCATCTTATACTATCCAAGTGGACAGGGAGGACAAATATCATCGCCAAAGGTGCAGCAATCTCTTCCATCACTTCCCCTAGTAACATTGGGGATATCTCATCTGGCCCAGGGGGCTTATCTATCCTCATGTTTTTTCAAAATTTCCTTCCTAACATTAACCTGTTCGAGCATATCAGCCTATTTCACAGTGTCCTCACAAATGACAAGGTCCCTCTCACTAGTGAATATTGAAGCAAAGTATTCATTAAGGACCTCCCCAACCTCCTCCAATTCCAGGCACAAGTTCCCTCCAATATCCCTGATCAGCCCTACCCTAACTCTGGCTATCTTCTTGTTCCTCACAAGAGTGTAGAACACCTTGGGGTTTTCCTTAATCCTGCACAAAGGCTTTTTCATGCCCCTTTCTAGCTCTCCCAAGTCCATTCTTCAGTTCCTGCCTGGCTACCTTGTAACCCTCTAAAGCCCTCTCTGATCCTTGCCTCCTCAATCTTAAGTAAGCTTCCTTCTTCCTCTTGGCTAGATGTTCCACATCTCTTGTCATCCAAGGTTCCTTCACCCTACCATCCCTTTCTTGCCTCAGTGGGACAAACCTATTCAGCACTCAAGTGCTCCTTAAACAACCTCCACATTTGTCATGCATTTCCCTGAGAATACTTATTCAACTTATGCTCCACAGTTCCTGTCTAATACCATTGTAATTCCCCCTCCCCCAAATAAATACTTTCCCATACTGTCTGCTCCTATCGCTCACTCCGACTATAGTTAAGGTCAAGGAGTTGTCATCACCAAAATGCTCTTCTGAGAGATCGGACAGCTGACCTGGTTTGTTGCCAAGCACCAAATCCAGTATAACCTCCACTCTAGTCAAGTCTCTCTATCTACATACATACAGAGTCAAGAATCGTTCTTGGGCACAACTGACAAAATCTTCTCCATCCAAACTATTTGCACTAAGTAGATTCTAATCAATATTAGAAAAGTTGAAGTCACCCATGACAACCCTGTTACTTCTGCACCTTTCCAAAAATCTGCTCCTCCATGTCTTTGTTATTGGGGGGGGGGGTCTATAGAAAACACCCAATAAAAGTGACCACTTCTTTTCTGTTTCTGACTTCCACCCATACTGACTCAGTAAACAAACGCTCCTCAATGATGCAGCTGTGATACTATCCCTGACTTGCAATACCACTCCTCCTCTTTTACCTCCCTCCCTATTCTTTTTGAAATATCTAAACTCTGGAACATCTAACAACCATTCCTGTCTTTGTGATATCCAAGTCTCTGTAATGGCTACAACACTAACTGCTTTCTCTTTATATTGGTATTTCTTATGCATTGCACTGATCAGTGCAAAGCCTCAGTAAAATTTTTTTTAAGCAACACTTTCAGTGTATCCCACCAAATTCAACTCCCAATGGAAATGCAATTCCTTACATCCCTGCCCAATCTCTCAGGCTGCCATTAAATCTATATTCTGGATTAGTGGTGCTGGAAGAACACAGCAGTTCAGGCAACATCCGAGGGGCAGTAAAATCAACGTTCTTCCTTTACCTTCCAAAGGACATCTCTTCACATTTCTCTATTGCTCACTTCATATGTTCAGATAGAATGCCGTTAGCTTTAACACCTTCCCATTTACCTTAACATCTGATAAATAAATGGCTTGAAACTTCTGTCAAGCTCCCTGTCTCTTCCTGAATTATTCTGCTTATTTTTCCCCAAATTGCTTCTCTGCCCTACCTCCCTGTTAAATGGGATAGTTTTTAAACAAAACTAGCAATTCCAGACTGGACACTCATGAGACACGTGGACTATTAACAGCAGGATTGTGTTAAACCAGAATAAAACCTCATTGCCCAGCATATTCCCATTCCAATACCATCATGAAGGCAGGGAATCAACCCTAGATCAAAGAAGGCTGCAGGAGAGCCTACCAAGAGCAGAACCAGGCAAAATGAGATGTCAATTAGTGAAGCTAAAACACAGCACTAAAACGCCCAGTGTTAACAGAATGAGAGTAAGCTTTCCCACACTAACGAATAGGATACAGCTTTTGCAGTCTTGTCACAACCAGTTGTGGTGGCAGACATTTATGGCCTGTCCACTCATTTAATTATCCCCATTCTCAGTGATTGGGAAACCCAGCACATCATTGAAAAGTCAAGCCTGAAGCATTTGTGAACTTCAGCCACAAGTACCGAGTTGAGAATTCACCTTGGTGTACGCCTAACAACCCAAGTAGCATAGATTTTATTCTCAAAGCAATTCATACCATTCTATGTGACTCAATAGGAGGCTTATAATGGAGCTAGACAAGATTGGAATTAAACCAAAGGGGAGGTATTGTATATAGTTTTGTTCACCACAGTATGGAAGGATGTGATTATACTCAAGAGGGTGCAGAGGATGTTTCCTAGGCAAAAGCATTTCAACTAAAGATAGGATGGAGTTCAGTTTTTCTTGGAGCAGGGAAGACTGGGTGGAAAGTGGTATGAAGAGGAGATCCACCCTGACTAAGGTGTGCAAATTAACCAAGGCATTGATAGGGTGGACAATAAGAATCCTTTTCCATAAATAGATAAATCAAGAACCAGGGTGATAGATTTAAGGTAATGTGTAGGAGGTTTGGATTGAAGGAAGAATGTTTCACAGAGGGATTCCAGTCTTTATCTGGGACTAAGAAGGATGGGAGAGCAGAAACCATCACAACAACATTTTGTAAATACTTACATGAACACTTGATACATCTTAGCATAGAAGGCTTTGGGCCAAATGCCAAGGTGAGACTAGAATGGATAAGTGCTTGATGTCGCCACAATAGACTATAAGGCCCCTTATGTGTTGCTAGAAAAGCGCAGGTCAGGCAGCATCCAAAGAGCAGGAGAATCGACGTTTCGGGCATAAGCCCTTCTTCAGGACGCTGCCGGACCTGCTGCACTTTTCCAGCAACACATTTTCGGCTCCGATCTCTAGCATCTGCAGTCCTCACTTTCTCCTATAAGGCCCCTTTCCATGCTGTAAAACTCAGATCAGGAATCTGCTGAAGGCAATGGCTACTGCAAGACTCTATACTCTAGCAGTATTCTGACAATAGTCCTAGCTTCTATATTTCAATAGAAATCTCCGCTCCAATTTGTTTAGACAGCAGTGACTGGTAACAATTTGACTGCCATTTAAGAGCTTCTCTAGATCAAAATTATGCATCTTTGCTCACCACATTAGCACAATCACTTCTTTTGCCCTAGAGCGCACATTACAATCTGCAGGCAACCCTCAACTTGGATGAATAAACCAATTAAGCCCTAACGTAAAGAATATACTTACTTTTCCATTTTTTTGAATGTGGACTGAAGTGAATTTTAAAAGTTTTTTCCCCTCTCCAATACACAACTGTTCATTCAAGCAGGAGAGAACACCTAGTTACAAACCAGTTGGAAGCAGGATTGTGTGCAAATGTACTTTCAGTCAGCAATGAGTGTAAATTTGAGGAGTTAAGACAGATTTTTAAGTGGTAATGAGTTGAACAGATCTGAAGAGAAGGCAGGAAAATGAGATTCAGGAGCATAGCAGCCATGACTGAATGGCAGAGCAGACTCGATAGGCCAAATGGCCTAATTCTGCTTCTATATCTTATGAACTTATACACTTCATAAGATCATGAGGGGCATGGATAGAGTGAATGCACTCAAGCTTTTTCCAAGGGTTGGGGAATCAAGGACTAGAGGGCATCAGTTTAAGGTTAGAGGGGAAAAGAATAAATGGGAACTGGAGGCAACCTTTTGCTTTTTTAAAAACTCAGTGGTATAGACATGGAATAAGCTGCCTGCAGAAGTGGTTGAGGTGGGTAAATTAACATTTGAAAGGCAACCAGAACACCTGGGAGGAAACCCATGCAGACATGAAGCAAATATGCAAACTCCACACAGTTGCCAGAGACTGGAATCAAACCCAAGTCCCTGCTGCTGTGAGGCAGCAGCGCTAACCACAGAGTCATCTTGTTCTATCTGGAGATAATTTGGTTGTGTGAAATGCCAGCCTTCTTCTATTTCTACCAAATTGGAAAATTAAAAAAATCTAGAATCAGTGAAACTGACCACACAGCTGTTTGAATCTTGTAAGTATCCAACTGGTTACTTTTTAGTCCTTTCAATAGAAGAAATCAGCCATTTTAAACCAATCTGGTCTGTGTGCAGCTCTAACCTCATGCCTTCTGGAATGGGTCACTTAAATTTATCTTAAATCATGACAGTAGTCCAAGTCCAGCACAATCACACCAACTTGATAAGGACAATGAAACACAGGCAATAAATGCTGACCTAGCAGCAGTATCTACACCTCAAGCGTGAACTAACAAGGTCACAGCTTTTTCAACGCAGACTTTCTGAATGAAGTCAGTGTTTTCTGTTCTTCTTCGAGCAATAAAGGATACTCCATTGCATTGTTGGGCTTCTCCGGCTCCTCATAGAGGGCAACCAGCACTGAAAAACATAACATTTCAATTCTATACATTCACTAAATACTATAACAGCATGCAAACGCAAAAACAAAAACCAAAATTTTAAGGTACCATGATTAAACTATCCCACATGCTCTATGGCTTTTAAGGCACAGAATGTACTCTGCAGCAAATATCAATGTAACTTGTACACAGATTTTGGTAGCATCACTGAGTCAAGCCCTGAAGGGTACATCTGTTTGATTGGGGCTAGACCAGACAGCAAGAATGCATTCTATCATCTTAACCAGTCTACCCTAATGAAGTAGCCCATGCTTTCAACATCTGAGGTGTCACAAATGGAACTGAATGCACATTCAATGAACATCCATTTTTGAACTGATGCCGGAAGAAAGATTTCTGATGAAGCAGGTGAAGATATAAAGCAATAGCAAGTGGACCATTTACAGCAACAACCCCTCAAATTTCTAATTTACACATCACTCTCAGCAACATAATCCAAAAATAGTCTTAGGATTTCATTTCCCTGCACTTTGACCTTTGGCATTGGCACATTAACAAGTAGTGTACTCAACATTCAGTACTAAATGAGCAGAAATCTCCCAAAATATTCTTGCAGATGCTAGAAATCAGACTTTTAAAATACTGGAAATAATCAGCTTCGATAGCAGCCTGTGGAGAAGAGTTCCAAAGAACAGTGGTATTCAACAAGGGGACATAAATTTAAGGTGAAGGGTAGAAGGTATGGGGGGGGGGGGGGGGGTTGTGGATGTCAGTTCTTTACCCAGAGTGTGGTGGGGGCATGGAATGCTCTGCCTGTGGGGGTGGCAGAGTCAGAATCATTGGCGACCTTTAAGCGGCAATTGGATAGGTACAGGATGGGTGCTTAAGCTAGGACAAATGTTCGGCACAACTTCATGGGCCAAAAGGCCTGTTCTGTGCTGTATTGTTCTATGTTCTATGTTCAACTCAAAATCATTGTAATGACTTGGTTTAAGAGATCATAAAATATTGGAGCTGTAAGTTTAACATGGTAAGTTACCTGTTTTGCAGTTTACTGACAGCAAAGGTGTAGGATCAAATTACTGCAGATGCAGGAATCTGTACTGAAAACTAGACACTGGAGATCACAGCAGGTCAGGTGCAACTACAGTCAAACAGCAATCTAATGCAAGTCTAGATGACTCTTCACCAGAGTTAAAGTGAAGTGTGGAAGGGGCAGCACTTTTTCGATAGTTGTGGTTAGTGGTGGTGGATTAGGAATGCTGATAGTTCAGATTAAGTTATCAGAATCTAAGAATGGCAAAAGAGTGGTGTATCTAACTGCCAGACTTGAAAGAACAAACAGTCCCACTGGAGTGGGTAGGGAGGGGAGAGGAGAATAGGTCATGGTGACAGAGAAGGTGACAAGCTAAAGAAAGGGATGGAATGGCAGTTGGTTCACAAACTATTTATTGCTTCTGGACAATGGAAACATCCTGAGAGTTTACAATAAACAGACTTCAAATCTTCCAAACCCTGGGAAGGTGTTGTAGGTGTCAACTTGTAAACTGTTATGATGTTAACCATCTATTTGTTTCTCAGAGGAAGGGGGTCTGGAATCATGAATAATAAATTATTTACTCCTGGATATAAAGGAGTTCACACTTCGCAGGGATGGGATAAAGAAAACCATTATGAAATCAGATTACTGACCTTTTCTTCAAATCAATTAACATTATGGGCAGAAAACACAGGTTCTCTGTTCAGCAACAAAAAAAAGTTGGTTTTGACTGAGTCACAAGGGGCATAGATTATGAAAGCAAGGAGGGTGATGTTGAGCTTGCACAAGACACTTGTTTGAGTACTGTGTACAGTTGTGGGTGCCACATTCAGTAATCAAGTTGAGTGGACACGATGTAGGAATGATTTACGAGATATGGCTCCAGTTTGAGGAACTTCAACTATGATTGATGGGAGTTGGGGACTGTTCATCCTGGAGAGAAGGCAGTGAGGGGAGATCTGAATGGGGTTTTCAAAATCATGAGTGGATTGGACAGAGAAGATAAAGTGAAACTATTTCCACTTGCAAAAGAAACAAGAACAAGGGGCCTTAGATTTAAAGTGACATGCAACAAAGCAAGGGTGATGCAAAAAGAAATTGCTCACACAGGGAGTAGTTAGGGTTTGGAGACTACTGCCTAAAACTTGGAGGCGGGAAGTTCAGTTAAGGCATTCAAGAGAATAATGGATAGTTTTTTTGGATCGTAATGGAATGCAGGGATTTGGGGATAAAACACTAGATGATAGGCTGTAATTTCTGGTCCGGCTCTGTAAGCACAGTGAATTAATGGCCTCTTGAGATTCTGTGACTGTCAAAAGCAGGAGAGGCATTCTTTAGTCAAAAAAAACATATCCTGCAACTTTCTAGAGTAAGAGATTTGTTCTGGCATGGTCAGGAAAGGAGAATCATTGGAAATGGCTTTACCAGCTGGTGGTGGATTTCAGAAACTCTGAAAATTGGGAAAAGTACATCAATACAGTCATTCAGTTACAATTAGTTGGGGGTACAGGAGTCCATCTGAAACTGGGAGCAACTGTGGACTGCAATCCTGTAACAAGGTGACTAACTTCAAAAAGGGAAATGGTCCTCTCTGTAGTTTGCTCAATAGTGCTCTTAGCCATTCCTCACAATGAAAGTTTTAAAATGTGAAATGTTGCCTTTCAACTAAGTTTGGCAGGGGGTTGGAGGGAAAATTAGGGGTGAGAGAAGAACTTGTTTTTAAATACTGTTAGTCTCAAACAGAGACAAAATATTAACCCTTTCTCCACAGACACAGGTGGGTGGGTGACCATGTCCAGATATTTTTTGCTTTAATTCCTCCCATTAAATATTGGAAAGACAGTTCTAGAATATACCTGATCAGGTCCTGGGGATCTAACCACCTTTTGTGTTTCAAGACTTCCAGCACTTCCCTCCTCTGTAATATGGACTTTTTCAAGATGTCACCATCTATTTCCCTACATTCTATATCTTCCATGTCCTTTCCCACAGTAAATATTGATACAAAATACTTGTTTAATATCTCCCCCATCTCCTGTGACTCCACACAAAGGCCACCTTGCTGATCTTTGAGGGGCCCTATTCTCTCCCTAGTTACCTTTTGTCCTTGATGTATTTGTAAAAACCCTTTGGATTCTCCTTAACTCTTTTTGCCAAAGCTATCTCATGTCCCCTTTCTACCCTCCTGATTTCCTTCTTAAGTATACTCCTACTGCCTTTATACTCTAAGGATTCATTTGATCTTTCTTGTCTATACATGACATATGCTTTCTTCTTTTTCTTAACCAAACTCTCAATAGGGAATCCAGCATTCCCTATACCTACCAGCCTTTCCTTTTACCCTAACAGGAATATACTTTCTCTGGCCTCTCGTTATGTCATTTCTGAAGGCTTCCATTTTCCAGCTGTCCCTTTACCTGTGAACATCTGCCCCAATCAGCTTTTGAAAGTTGTCGTCTAATACCATCAAAATTGGCCTTCCTCCAATTTAGAACTTCAACTTTTAGATCTGGTCTATCCTTTTCCATCACTATTTTAAAATTAATAGAATTATAGTTGCTGGCCCCAAAGTACTCCCCCACTGACATCTCAGTCACCTGCCCTGCCTAATTTCCCAAGAGTAGGTCAAGTATGACTAATTTTTTGCAATTGCCCCCTTACAATATTATTTGTTTTCCATTATGTGGAAGTGCTGGTGTTGGAATGGGGTGTACACAGATCACACAACATCAGGTTATAGTCCAGCAAGTTTATCTGGGGCACTAGCTTTTGGAGCGCTGCTCCTTCATCAGGAGCTTGTGCAGTATATTCTGCAGCCACAGCGCTTCAAAAGCTAGCACTTCCAGGTGAAGCTGTTGGAACATAACTTGGTGTTGAGAGATTTTTAAAGTTTATTTTCCACTGTCCTTTGAAAAAGTTTACACCCTTTGTTATACATCAATAGGTCCTTGGTATCTGCTGAGGGGATGGAGGCTTCTCACCACTATCTACAGCCATTTGTCTAAATGAATTGAGCTAAATTCCTTAAGATTAATTTGTCAGTTTGTTTCACTTACAATTTCAGTATACCTACATAGAAATATGTAATGGCAATTACTTAAGGCCTTTGATTATGGGAACTTTGAATATGCAAATGGGTTCTGACTTTCCCACTTACACTTTACTATGTAACAAGTTTTTCTTCACCACTAAGATTTCCGTGAAGCACTTCATTATCTTATCTGGTTGCCATGAGTATTTAGGCCATATGCTGACTGTGGAAACTGTTGCCTCAACTAACAATTCTTTTCAGCAATTGGTGACTCCAACACCCATCATCACAACAGTTTATATGACAGGATAAAAGGGTGTTGATTGGTTTGTAATTAGACACTGGCCATTGTGTTGCCATGGAGACAGTCTCGTGTTACATAAATTGTTGTGATGGTTGGAAATTTGGCATTCTCAGTCCCAATTCGTGAAACACAAGAAACACGGGCAATATATCTCTTCAGCGATACCTTTTGTTGGCATTCTTATGCTGTAGAAAACACAGCAACTAATTTGCACACAGCCAGTTCCTACTGACAGGAATATGAGAAGGATCAGATAATCTGTTTAGTGGTGTCGGTTGAGGCCACCAGTCAGGTATCCCTGCCTGTATTTCAAATTGCATCCTTTGTGTATCCACCCAAAAGGGCAGACCTGTTGGACTGACTATTTGAAAAGGCAGCTGCTCTAATACTCCTACATTGAAAGAATCCATATAGATCATTTGCTCAGCTGTTGAATCACTGATTACCTGACTGGGGCATCCAAAATGCCAACCCCTTGAACCAAGTTAAGAAGAAAAACATGAGAGGAAGGGTCAGATTATTGTTGCTTTCAAGATGTACCTAAGATCTGCTTCAATGTTCCAAGATTTGTTCAATACCTGCCCAAATATTACCACTGGGGACTTCTGCATCTGATTTTGTTGCCTAAGATGTCTATGAACATCCCCAGAATGTTTCATATTTATATATGAATACAATAAGGCATTCAGATGCACTGCAGAAATTCACCAAGACTCATTAGACACCACTTCGAAACCAACATCCAGAACAGGGGCAGCAGATACTTGCAAGATCCGTTTCACGCCACACATCATCCTGAATTGGTGTATATATAAAACACTGTTCCATCAGTATCACAAGGTGAAAATCCTGGAACTCCCTTCTTGTGTGTGTACCTACAGCACATGGACTGCAGCAGTTAAAGAAAGCAGCTCACCACCACACCTCAGGGACAATTAGAGCAATACAGGCTAGGCCAGCCCAGCCAGGAACACCTACATCCCACAAATGAACAAAAAAAGTGAAAACAGCACCTCACCTTTTGTAAGTGTATCCAGTACACCACCTTTCTCTAAGTATCTACGAAATTGCTCTCTACGGGAATCACCAGCCTGGAGAAAAACAAGAGGAAGAGGAATGATGTGTTTATGCCACTAATAGGTACATGCATTTGACATGTCTATGATAGCTCCTTGACTCCATTCCTATCCTCCATGGACCCAACTGGCATTCCAGATACCGTGTGCAGGAAGTGCTAACAGAGAAACATGAGCTCCGAGGGGGTCACAATGCAGCTCAAGGGACTGGAGGAAAGAAGGGAATGGGTGACCACCAGGCAGTCAAGGAGAAACAGGCAGGTAGTGCAGGATTCCCCACCCCAGGTCCTACCCACAAATCAGTTTTCCATTCTGGAAGCTGATGAGGGCATTGGTTCCTCAAGAAAGCACAGACAGAGCCAAGCTTCTAGCGCCAGAAGCAGCTGGACTGTCCAAGATTTGGGGAAGAAAGCAGGAGCAACAATGATAGGGATTCATTTAAGGAACAGCCAGGTGTTTCTCTGGCCACAGAAATGACTCCAAGGTGATATTACCTCTGTGCCAGGGTCAGGGATGCCACAGAGGCTGCAGGATGACAAGACAGAGGTTGTAGTACATCATTACCAATGACATTGGAAATGAGGGACAGGCATCAAGAATTTAGGTAGCTGAGCAATATAGTCTAAAGAGCAGGATCTCAGATTTCCAGATTACTCCAACTGCCATGTGCTAGTGAGGAGAGAAATAAAAGAATAAGTCAGGTGAATGCTTGGCTCAAGAGTTGGTACAGCAGGGAGGGTTTAGATTCCCGAATAACAGGAACTGTTTCTGTGGAAGATGGAACCTTTTGGGGCAGCATGGTGGCTCAGTGGTTAGCACTGCTGCCTCACAGCACCAGGGTCCCAGGTTTGATTCCAGCCTTGGATAACTGTCTGTGTGGAGTTTGCACATTCCACCTGTGTCTGCGTGGGTTTCCTCCCACAGTCACAAAGAGGTGAATTGGCTATGCTAAATTGCCCATAGTATTAGGTGCATTAGTCAGAGGGAATGGGTCTGGGTGGGTTACTCTTTGGAGGGTCGATGTGGACTTATTGGGCCGAAGGGCCTGTTTCCACACTGTACGGAATCTAATTTAATCAAGCAGAATGGCCCCCACCTGAACCAGAATGGGGGTTCTTTGCACGTGGGTTTGTGCGCACCACTGGGAGAAATTAGTTAGGCAAGGGGAAGGGACAGCGCCACATTGAATTTCAAGGTTATAAAAGGTAAGGCTGGATAGCCTCTCCTTTCATTCTAGGAATATTATCAGTAACTTCAACATAACATCCTTAAAAGCCTGAGTGAAGAAGGTAAACCTGCTAAATATCTTAACTACCCTACCTAGGCATGATGCAAATTTCAAAGAATTGTGTCTGAACCGATAAATCTCACTGTTCTACAATAAGGGCCAAAGCCCATCCATTAATTGTATAATTCCTGCCTTTGTTTTGCCAAAATGTAATACCTTGCATTTAACCAAATGAAACACCATCTGCCACTCCTCAGCCAATTGGCCCAAATGATCAAGATCTCTTTGCAATGTTAGATAACCTTCATCACGGTCCACAATATCACCAATTTTGGTGTTATCTGCAAACTTACTCACCACACCACTACCATACCACTCAGGTAAAAGACAATCAAAAGCAGACCCCCAAATGTCCCCACATCCAGACACCCAAAAATCAGTCATCCCAATGCTCTCTCCCCAGTCCTTCTTGTCAAATCCAACACCCACCAACCCTCCCCCAACTCACCTCTCCACCACGTCTTCCATCCCACTCTCCTCCCCCTAGACACCACACTTTCTCTTGCCACTGCCTCCTCAAACATCCTCCTTAATCTTACCCAACTCACTCCATGTGACCCCCACTCACCCTATCTCACTCCATCTACTCACCCCTGCCTTCCACCCACTTGCCCTATACAAAACCCAATTTCACCCAGCACCCCCCCCAAATCCCACTTATGAACTCTAGCACATGGCACCAACTTCTCCTTCAGCCATTCTCCATTTCCCCTGTCTCCCCCCTCAGGTCACCCTCACTGCAGACCACAACCCCAGGCATTCCCACAACAGACCCTCTTCCCCACCCACCCCAAACCTAGTTGTATCCACAACAGACCCTCTCCCCCACCCCAAACGCAGTCGACCCCACTCCAGACGCCACCCACCCCCAAAATCCTACTCGTCCCCACTCTAGACCCTCCCCCACAAACCCCATCGTCCTCACTCCAGACCCTTCCCCTCAAGCCCAGTCATCTCCACTACAGACCCTCTTACCGCCCCGAACTCAGTCACTCCCACTGCAGACCCTCCCCTACAAACCCCGTCGTCCTAACTCCAGACCCGGCCCATTGGGTTATCCCAGAGTTACCCCAACCCGTCCCTGCTCCTGGGCTCTCCTCAAGTGATCCTCACCCCAAACTCCCGCTCGCCCCCGGGTTGTACCCACTCCAGACCCTTTCCTCGTTTCGCCCACCCTTACCCGGTAATGCGCCATCTTCTCTCTCTCTCCCTCTCCGCTCGAAGGCCCGCAGTGCGCCTCTTGTTTCCGGAATTTGTTGCCATGACAACGAGCCAGGGCCGCCCACCCCACCCGCCCCCCATCATCAACGGTCCGTCCACGAGGAGGCAGCGGCCAATCAGCGGCCGGGCCCAGGTCCCGCCCCCCCGAATGTTCCCGCCTCCAGGTTGTGTCCGTTAGCGCCCCGCTCCGGCGGTGCGATGTCAGGGAACGGCTGTGGGGAAATAAAGGACCAACGGTAGAAAAGTGCAAAGCAAAATTGGATGACAGAGGTAAAACCAACGGAGTAACAGCAACCAGAGCAATAGCACAAAAAGTGTAAAAATGTTGAAAAGGCAAACCTGAATTTATTGCATTAAACGGAGCAATTGCAATAAGAATAATAGATGAAGAGTTTAAAAATGTTGTAAGTGAGTATGATGTAAATGTTATTACTGAGGCATGGCTGTAAGGTTACACGGCTGGGAACCAAATATCCAAAGGTATATTTAGAAAGGAGAGGCAAGGGAGAACAGAGAGGTGGTGTTTTTTTCTCTTAGTAAAGCATGGAATCAGCAGAATAATAAAGGACGAAATAAAGAACTGTAGACGCTGGAGATCTGAAGCAAACAAAAATAGAAATATCAGGAGAAACTCAGCAGGTCTGGTAGCATCTATGAACTGAAATTCTTCAGATGTTCTGAGGGAAGATCACTGGGCTCAAAACGTTTACTCTTCACAAACACAGCCAGACCTGCTGAGATCCTCCAGCAATTTCTGTTTTTGTTAATAATGAAGGCTATTGCCTTGGAAAATACACATAGAATCCCGTGGAACTAAGAAGCAACAAAGGAGCGAAAACAATAGTAGATGTTGTCTAAAGGCCTCCGTTCAGTTATACTGAGGTAGGGGATAATACTAAACTAAAATTTAAAATACCTGTACGTGCAATGAGGTTGCTCCAGTAATTAGATTAGATTACCTATAGTGTGGAAACAGGCCCTTCGGCCCAACAAGTCCACACCGCCCCGCCGAAGCGCAACCCACCCATACCCGTACATCTACCCCTTACCTAACACTACAGGCAATTTAGCATGGCCAATTCACCTGACCTGCACATCTTTGGACTGTGGGAGGAAACCGGAGCACCCAGAGGAAACCCACGCAGACACAGGGAGAACATGCAAACTCCACACAGTCAGTTGCCTGAGGTGGGAATTGAACCCAGGTCTCTGGCGCTGTGAGGCAGCAGTGCTAACCACTGTGCCACCGTAATCATGGCTGACTTTTATTTAACATGCAAAACTTACTGGCAAAACTACATGTGCAATAATTTGATGGCAGAAGAATTCCTACAGTTTAGGAAATCTTGATGTACAAAGGAAATTGAGTGCCCTTGTACACCAGTCACAGAAACCAGATGTGCATGTTGAAGCAGGAAGCAGTTAAGAAGGTAAATAGTATGTTAGTCTTTACTGAGGACTTTAAGTACAGAACCAAGAATGTCTTGTTAATATGAAAAAGGGCAAGTGTGGGGTAACACCTGGAGTATTATATGCAGTTCTGATCTCTTTACTCAAGAAAATATACACTTGCCATAGAGAGAGTTTAACTAAGGGTCACCAATCAGATTCTTGCGATGGCAATGTGTTGAATGAAGAGAAACTGAGAACTTGTCTTTGATAAGAAGGAATTTAATTAAAATGTATAAAATTCTGAAGGGTTGGTCAGAAGGATGATCAAGTCTAGAACAAAGGGTTCACTACCTCATGATAGAGATTAGGCCATTTTGGACTGAGGGGAGAAATTTCTTTATTCAGAGTGTAGTCGAAATAGCTGTGGGAGTTGATGGTTTCAAATGGATGTTGGTGGTGAGTTGGTTCCCGGAGATGGCAATGGAGAGGTCCAGGAAGGGGAGGGAGGTGTTGGAGATGGTCCAGGTGAACTTGAGGTCAGGTGGAAGGTGTTCGCCAAGTTGACGAACTGTTCAAACTGCTCATGGGAGTACAAGGCAGCACCGATGGCAGTCATCAATGTAGCAGAGATAGAGGTGAAGGATAGTGCCAGTGTAGTTGCAAAAGAGGGACTGCTCCATGGATTCGATAAAGAGGCGGGCAATGCTCAGGCTCATGCGGGTGCCCTTAACCACCCCTTTGGCTTGTAGGAAGTGGGAGAAATCAAAGGGAAAATTGTCGAGGGTGAGGACCAGTTCCGTCAAGCGAATGAGAGTGTCAGTGGAGGGGGACTGGTTGGGCCTAGGGAGAGGAAGAAACGGAGGATTTGTAGGCCATTGGCATGGAGGATATAGGTGTGTAGGGACTGAATGTCCATGGTGAAGATGAGGTATTGGGGGCTGGGGAGTTGAAAGTCTTGGAGAAGGTGGAGGGCGTGGGTTGTGTCCCGAAGATAGGTGGCGAGTTCCTGGACCAAAGGGGAAGAACGGAATCTAAATAGGAGGAGATGAGTTCTGTGGGGCAGGAGCAGGCAGAGACCATCGGTTGACCAGAGCTGTTGGATTTATGGATTTTGGGTAGGAGATAGAAACGGGCAGTGCAGGATTGGGGAACATTCAGGTTGGAAGCCTTGATCAGCCTTGATCACATGAAGGATAGAGCACCCTCAATAGCTGAATGGCCCAGTCTTGCTTCTATTTTCTGTGCTTCTGTGTTTCTGAGCTCCTCACTTACTAACTTATTGATCTTGTCCCTTATTGAATGCTACTTTTTTCATTAAAACTATTGTTTCTTAAAGGTGAAGTTTCCAATATTGATCACCATGTAGCCATGTCTCTGTAATGGCCAGCTGAAGACAATGTTGAACAAGTCACATCCCAGAGTGAAATCTAGCTTGATAGATAATCAGTTTAATTTTTACACTTGTTTACTGTGATGGTTAACCACTGAACAATCTAATGAGGTTGACAATGCCTTGTAATTAAAGAGCACAAATTTATCACATAATTGTTATGGCACAGAAGGGTTCCATTTGGTCTATGGTGACTGCAGCGGCTCTTCAAATGAACATAATTTCCTGGAGTCTATATCCTTTTTCTCCATACCTTTGCACGTTATTTCGAACCAAATAGTGATACAATGCCCTCTGGAATGCCTCAATTTAACCTACCTCCACCACATTTCCAGGCGCCAAGTAAAAAACTTTTCTCAAATCATTGTTGCTTCTTTTACAACCACTTTAAATCTATGCCATCTCTTTCTTTCAGCTTCTCCCTATCTACTGTATTTAGTCTGCTCATGATTTTGCAAATCTCCAATCTCCATCAAATCTCCACTCAGTCTTCTTCTATGCAAGGAAAACAGTCCCAACCTCTTCAATACATGCTCATAACTGACATTCTTTGTTTCTGGAACTATTCTTGTAAATTTTTTCTGCACCCCCTCTAATGAGTTCACATCCTTCCAGAAATTTCACCATACTCCAGCTGTGATCTAACAAATGTTTGATACAAGTTCAACATTGTAAGATAAGATATAGGAGCAGAATTAGGTCATTCGGCCCATTGAGTCTCCTCTGCCATTTAATCAATGTTGATGTGCTTCTCAACTGATTCTCCTGCCTTCTCCCATAACCTTTGATCTTCTTACTAATCAAGAACTTACCTATCTCTGTCTTGCATGCAGTTGGTGATTTGGCCTCCACAGACTTCTGTGGCAATGATTCACCACTCTCTGGCTGAAGAAATTACTCCACATCCTCATATCTTACTCAGAAAGGTTGGTCCTTTCACTCTGAGGCTGTGCCCTTGGGTCCGAGTCTCTCTTACTAGTAGGAATATTTTTACATCCACTCTATCCAGTATTCTGTAAATTTCAATGAGATCCTCTCTGATCCTTTTAAATTCCATCAAGTACAGACTTAGAGTACTCAAACTGCTTCTCATATGGCAAGCCCTTCATCCCTGGCTTTGTTCTTGTCAACCTCCTTTGAAACCCCTCCAAAACCAGCACATCCTTCCTTAGATACGGAGCCCAAAACTGCTCACAAAATTCCAATGGTGGTCTGACCAGGGCCTTATACAGCCTCAGCAGTACATCTCTGTTCTTGTATTCTAGCCCTTTTGAAATGAATAAGAATATTGCATTAGCGTTCCTAACTGCCAACTGAACCTACGTGTTAACCTTAAGAGGAACCTGAATTAGGAATCCTAAGTACCTTTGTGGTTCAGATTTCCAAAGCCTTTCCCTATTTAGAACATAGTCTACATCTTTACTCTTCCTACTTAAGTTCAAATTCCACTACCTATGGTGATGGGATTTGCACCCCAGAATTGAGTTGAGTTTGAGTTGAATGATAGTTCCTCGAGGCCATTACTTCCTTCTAAATAAAATGAGTCCATGGTATTTGTGGCATGGCTAGAGGATTGGTTCACACATTGTATCCCATCTGCCATTTCTTGGCCCACTCTCCTACCCTGTGTAAGTCCTTCTGCAGCCTCCCCACTTCCCTAACACAACCTGTCCCTCCACCTAGCTTTCTGTCTTTTGCAAATTTAGCAATAATGCCCTCTGTTTCTTCATCTAGACCAATAATGTATGTGAATAGTTGTGATCCCAACTCTGATCCCTGTAGAACTCCACTCGTCATGGTGCCATTCTGAAAAATACCCTTTTATTCCATTCTCTGCCTTCTGCCAGTCAGCCAATCCTCTAGCCATGCCCCAAATACCATGGACTCATTTTATTTAGAGGGAAGTAATGGCCTCAAGGAATTATCGTTCAACTCAAACTCAACTCAATAATGGGGTGCAAATCCCATCACCATAGGTAGTGGAATTTGAATTCAATAAAAAAATCTGGCATTAGAATCTACTGGTGATCATGAAACCATTGCCGATTGTTCGATAAATCCATCTGGCTCACTAATGTCCTTCAGGGAAGGAAATGTGTCATCTTTGCTTGCTCTGGCCTTCCTGTGACTCCAGACCCACAGCAATGTGTTTGACTCTCAACTGCCCTCTGAAATACTGGATTAGTGGTGCTGGAAGAGCACAGCAGTTCAGGCAGCATCCAACGAGCAACGAAATCAACGTTGATTTCGCTGCTCGTTGGATGCTGCCTGAACTGCTGTGCTCTTCCAGCACCACTAATCCAGTATTTGATTTTCAGCATCTGCAGTCATTGTTTTTACCTTGCCCTCTGAAATAGCCCAGCAAGCCACTCAGTTGTATTAATTGCAGTGAGCCTCAATGAAACATTGAAACTGGGCAGATTAGCTCCAACTGCCTGGGCACTGGAAAAGATAACAGCAGAGACAGCCCTGTCAATCCTGCAAAGTCCTTCTTACTAACATCTGGAGGCTAGTGCCAAAATTGGGAGAGCTATTTCATGGACTAGTCATTGAACAGCCTGACATAGTCATACTTACGGAATCATACCTGACAGACAACGTCCTAGACACCACCATCACTATCCCTTGATATGTTCCATCCCACCAGGAGGACAGGCACAGCAGAGGCAGTGGGATGCGAAACAGTTGGGATGGAGTTGCTCTGAGAGTCCTCTGGTCCCATGAAGCCTTCAGGTTAAACATGGGCAAGGAAACTTCCTGCTGTTCTCCCTTGGTTGATGAATCAGTATTCCTCCATGTTGAACACCACTTTGAGGAAATACTTTGCCTAGCAAGAGCACAAAATGTACTCTGAGTGTCCACCACCACAAGTGGCTCTGCAGCAGCACAAATGTTCAAGCTGGTTGAGCCCTAAAGGGCATAGCTGCTAGACTGGGTCTGTGGCAGGTGATGAGGAGACCAACTAGAGGGAAACGACTTTCTTGTCCTCATCCTGAACAATCTGCTGGCTACAGGTATATTTATCCATGACAGTATTGGTAAGACTGACCACTGCACAGTCCTCGAGGAGTCAAAGTCCCACATTCATATTGAAAATACCCTCCATCCTGTGCGATGCAATTGTTGTGCCACATGGACAGACTTCGAATAGATCTTGTAACTCAAGACTGGTCATCCATGAGACACTGTGGGCTATCAACAGCAGCAGAATCATGCTACAGCATAATCTGCAACTTCAGGGCCTGGCGTATCTTCCACTCAGCCATTACAGTCAAGCCAGGTGAGAGCCCAGGAGGGCATGGCAGGACCAGCAACAGGCATACCTAAGAATGAAATACCAACCCGATGAAGCTATCAAACAGGATTACCTACATACCGAACAACATAAGTAATAAGTGATAGACAGAGATAAGAGAGCCCAAAGCCAATGGATTAGATTAAGCTCTGCAGTCATGTCACATGAAGTCATGAATAGTAGTGCACAGTTAAACAATTCACTGGAGGATGAAGCTCAATAAATATACCCATCCTCAATGATGGATAAACCAAGTCTTCAGCCAGAAGTCCCCAGCATTACAGGCACTAGTCTTCAGTCGATTCAATTCATTCCACATGAAGAAATAATTGGAAGCATTGGATATTGCAAAGGCTATGGGTCCTGTCAGCATTCAGGCAATAGTACTGAAGACTTGTGCTCCAAACTTGCTGCTGTCCTGGCAAAGCTGTTCCAGTACAGTTACAACACTGACATCTACCCAACAATGTGAAAAATTATCCAGGTATGTCCTGTACACAAAAAGCAGGACCTACCAACCCCTGGCTAATTACTGCCCATTACTGTACTCTTGATCATCAGTAAAGTGATGGAAGGTATCATCAACATTGGCATCAAGTAGCAGCTGAAAATGTGTTGCTGGAAAAGCGCAGCAGATCAGGCAGCATCCAAGGAACAGGAGAATCGACATTTCGGGCATCAGCTCTTCTTCAGGATCGATCTTTTTTCTCGATCAAGTAGCAGCTGCTCAATAACAATCTGGGATCTATCAGGGTCACTCAGCTCCTGATCTTATTACAGCCTTGGTTCAAGCATAGAAAAAAAGAGCTGATTCCACGCGTGAAGTGAAAATAATGGACCTCGGCATCAAGGCTGCATTTGACCAGATGTGACATCAAGGAACCCTAGTAACAGTAGGGGACAAACTCTCTGCTATTGGAGCCATACCTGACACATAGGAATATGATTGTGATCATTGGAAGTCAGTCATTTCAGATTTTGTACATCTCTGCCAGAGTTCCTTAGGTGTCCAGACCCAATCATCTTCAGCTGCTTCAGCAATGACCTTCCCTCCATAATAAGGTCATGATAGTTCTGATGGCCCCGACACCTCTTTTCAATTCCAGGCGTTAGCATTCCTTTTCAATTCTGATAGCCAGAAGACATCTATAAACTCTCACAACATAAAAGTTCTACAAATGAAACTCTTAAGCCTGGACATTTTTACATGACTGACAACATGTCCTTCTTCTTGGATGATCTGGTTCTGCAGAATTAGAGTTATAGAGATATATAATGTGGAAACAGACCCTTTGGTCCAACTTCTCTGTGCCGATCAGATATCCTAAATTAATCTAGACCCATTTGCCAACACTTGGCCCATATCACCCTAAACCCTTCCTGTTCATGTAACCATCCAGCTGCCTTTAAAATGTTGTAATTGTACCAACCTCCACCACTTCCTCTGGCAGCTAATTCCATACACACACCACCCTTTATGTGAAAAAGTTGCCCCTTAGGTCCCTTTTAAATCTTTCCCTTCTCACCCTAAACCTATACCCTCTAGTTCTGGACTCTCCCAACCCGGGGAAAACGACCTTGTCTAATTACCCTATCCATTCCCCTCATGATTTTATAAACCTATATAAGGTCACCCCTCAGCCTCTGACGCTACAGGGAAATCAGCATCAGCCTATTCAGCCTCTCACTGCTGCTCAAATCCTCCAACCCTGGCAACATCCTGAACCATCTAGTGGCCCACATCTGATCATTTGCTGTTCTGTGTCATGAACTCAGCATTGCAAAAGTTAATCAATAAACCCCATGGGCATCTGGCCAGTATTTGGGCCCTCACTCTTTTGGTCCAAAACCAAGGGCATCAGCTACTTGAGAATCCCACCAAGCCATTCAGCATCCTCACTGGAAATACATCATTGTTCCTTCACTCCTGTCCCTCAGGGTACTGTCAACCTACAGCACATGGACTGCAGAGATTCAAGAAGGCAACTCACCACTGCCTTTGTAACAGTTCCTAGAGATGGGCAAAGTGATGTAGCTGCACTTTTTTTTAAAAAGTAGGGAGAGAGAAAATGGGCAACTATAGGCTGGTTAGCCTGACATCAGTGGTGGAGAAAATGCTAGGGTCAATTATTAAGGATGCAATTACTGAGCATTTGGAAAGTGGTGGCATGATTGGTTCAAGTCAGCGTAGATTCATTTCCATATAAGAAATTAATAAGCAACATTAAAGCTCATGGTATTGGAGATAATGTATTGATGTGGATAGAGAACTGATTGGCAGATAGGAAGCAGAGAGTTGGAATAAAATGGGTTCTTTTCAAAATGGTAGGCAGTGATGAGTGAGGTACTGCAGGGTTCAGTTCTGGTAACCCAGCTTTTCACAATAAAAATTAACGATTTGGATGAAGGAATTGAATACAATATCTCCTATGTTGCAAATGGGTGGCCATGTGTGCTTTGAAGAGGATGCTAAGAGGCTGCAGTGTGACTTGGACAGGCTGGCTGAGTGGGCAATTACTTGACAAATGCAAAATGATGTGGATTAAGGTGAGGTTATTCACTTTGATGGCAAAAAAACAGGAAGAAATTATTATCTGAATGGCGGCAGTTTAGGAAAAGTTGAGATGCAACGAGATCTGGACGCCAAAGTGGAACAGTCGCTGAAGGTTGGCAGGCAAGTGCAGCAGGTGGTAAGGAAAGCTCATGGCATGTTGGCCTTCATAGCGAGAGGATTTGAGTATGGGAGGAGGGATGTCTTGCTGCAGTTATACAGAGCCTTGGTGAGGCCACACTTTGAGTAATGTATACAGCTTTGGTCTGCTAGTTTGAGGAAGGGCATTCTTACTATTGCGGGAGTCCAACAAAGGCTCACCAGACTGATTCCCAGGATGATAGGGAAGACATATGAAGAAACTGGGCTTATGCTCACTGGAATTTAGAAGAATGAGGTGGGATGTCGTAGAAACATATGAGATATCCAGTCCTGATGGAATTGGGCAGCAAGATGCAGGAAGGATGTTCCCAATGTTGGGAAAGTCCAGAACTAGGGGTCACAGTCTAAGAATAAGGGGTAAGCTATTCAGGACTGAATTGAGGAAGAATTTCTTCACTCATAAAGTTGTGAGTCTGTGGAATTCTCTACCACAGAAAGCTATTGGGGCCAGTTTTAGATATATTCAGGAGGGAGCTGGATCTGGAGTTTGCAGTTAAAGGAATCAAGGAGTATGGAGAGAAAGTGGGGATGGGATACATGATCAGCCACAATCATATTGAATAGTGGTAGTTGCTCAAAGGGCCAAATGGTCTTCTGCTGCACCAATTTTCCACGTTAACAGGAAAACAGACCGAACAAGTTTTTAAGACTACATCTGGAAGTTAATTGCAGGTACTTCATCACTGGGGAGGCAAATTATATTTAAACAGAGAGCAAAAGTTCGCTATTAATAAGGTCAGTAACTGGGAATTGGTTCCAGCAAGTATGAAAAAGACCATACGTTCAAGAAGATGACAGGTATTGGATGGCAACTAAATTGTGTGTTCGTCTGTGTTTTCTGTGAGAAGGAATCTAGCTGCTGATACTACAATATGAAAATTTGAAAAGTCACTACTGCCTGACCTTTTCTCATCAGGCTCAGCTCTTGGAAGCACAGAGAATAGAAAACTAATTTTTAAGTATTACTGTGGTTATCTGAGTGAACTGTAAAGGTGACCATGATTGATCTCTTAGGAAAATCAACCATTATCTATGCCTGTGGAAAACCACTTTGATTGATCTGGTGAATATTGTTATTTTATTTATGCATAGAATCGAACTCGGGTCGATTCTGTGGATAAATCTGGCTAATATTGTTATTTATCTTTAACTCTGTTTGTTTGTTTGTATTGTGTGAATGGGACTGAAAACAGACATTTTTGGATTTAAAATTTGTTATTGAATTCTACTCTGCTAAAGTTACTGTGGTATTGATACGTTGCTTAGTCTTTTGTTTAAGATACAAAGTGGTGTCGGGAATTGATTATTCGCACAGTCTAGGATCAGTTATTCAAAAAGTCTGGTTCTCAACCATTGGGGCGAATTATGGGGATGTTTAAAGATTTTAATTTTACTGTAATGCAAATATAGAGGTAGGAAGAGGTGGCACGGTGGCTCAGTGGTTAGCACTGCTACTTCACAACAGCAGGGAGCCAGGTTCGATTTCACCCGGGGGTGACTATCCGTGTGGTGTTTCCATGTTCTCCCCCTGTCTGCATCGGTTTCCTTAGGGTCTTCCAGTTTCCTCCCACGCTCCAAAGATGTGCAATTTTAATGGATTGGCCATGCTAAATTACCCTGTGGTGTCCAGGGATGTGTAGGTTAGGCATGTTAGCATGCAGGGTTACAGGGTTAGGGTAGGGTCCAGGTGGGTTGCTCTTCGGAGGGTCGGTGTGAACTCATTGGGCCAAATGGCCTGTTTCCACACTCTAGGGATTCAATAAGAAAAACTGATTTGGTTCAGCTATCTGCCTCTGAGTCATATTGCTAGGTAATTAATTTCAATCACATTCCTACTTGGAAATGATGTCTTTAGTTCAGTGTTTCAAATGACTATCTGACCTTTAAAAAAATACTCACTTACTGTCATAGAATTGAAACAACACATATAGCAAATCTCCACTTTAAAGTCCAAATTACAAACTATATTACACTATGCACCTTAATCACACAATTAAAACATGCCAGTTTATCACAATTTGTGCATTCAAGTCAATATGATACAGTGTCTTTAATTTTGCTTTGCAACGTTATTCTCTATTTCGACTGTATTTGATGTTTGATTAAACTTTATCTACCTTTTGTTTTCGATTTCTACTTCTCTACTTCCTTTTCCCAGTTTTGCTTCCCTCAAACTTAATCTCTGTCTCAGATTCCTGTACTGCCGCTCATCTACTTAATCCCTTCTCAATAGCATTAGCGATTCTCACTGTGAGGATATTAGTTCCGGTCCTGCTAAAATTTTTTTTATTTCAAAAATATACTTTATTCATAAAATGATTTGATGGTCTGTACATTTGATCATGCCATACATATGTCCACATTTACAAACACAGATTCGAATTTATCCTTGTCATCTGTGCATTTTTCAATCTTGTACATATATTTGGCTGAGGCATCAGCAGAGCCCAAAAAAAAACGTCCGCATGGGCCCCCTGTTCTTCTTTAGGCAGGACGATCTTACACGGTGGTCTTTCCCCACCGCGCCTTGGCGGCAGCTGCCCCAAGCTTCAGCGCGTCCCTCAACACGTAGTCTTGGAACTTGGAATGTGCCAGTCTGCAACACTCGGTCGGGGTCAACGCCTTCAGCTGGAAGATCAACGGGTTTTGGACTGCCCAGAGAGCGTCCTTCACCGAGTTTATGATCCTCCAGGCGCAGTTAATGTTCGTCTCGGTGTTAGTCCTGGGGAACAGGCCGGAGAGCACGGAGTCCCGCGTCACGGCGCTGCTCGGGACGAACCTCGACAAGCACCACTGCATTCCTCTCCAGACTTCCTCTGCATAGGCACATTCCAGAAGGAGGTGTGTGACAGTCTCGTTCCCCCCCGCAGCCACTTCGAGGGCAGCATGCGGTGCGGCAGAGAGTCCGGGCGTGCATGAAGGATCTCACAGGCAGAGCCCTTCTCACCACCAGCCAAGCCACGTCTTGGTGCTTGTTGGAAAGTTCTGGCGATGAGGCATTCTGCCAAATGGCTTTGACAGTCTGCTCAGGGAACCGCTCGACAGGATCCGCCCTCTCCTTTTCCCGAAGGGTCTCAAGGACGCCGTGTGCTGACCACTTCCTGATGGACTTGTGGTCAAAGGTGTTTTTCCTCATAAATTTCTCCACGAAGGACAGGTGATACGGAACGGTCCAACTACTCGGAGCGTTCCGCGGCAGCGAGGCCAGGCCCATCCTTCGCAACACCGGGGACAGGTAGAACCTCAGTACATAGTGACACTTGGTGTTTGCGTACCGGGGATCCTCGCACAGCTTGATGCAGCCACACACAAAGGTGGCCATCAGGCTGAGGGTGGCATTGGGTGTGTTTTTTCCCCCATTGCACCGGTCTTTGTACATAGAGTCTCTTCGGACCCGGTCCATCTTTGATCTCCAAATGAATTGGAAGATGGCCCGGGTGACTGCGGCGGCACAGGTCCTGGGGATAGGCCAGACCTGTGCCACATATGGCAATACTGAGAGTACCTCACACCTGATGACCAGGTTTTTTCCCGCGATGGAGAGTGACCGTTGCCCCCATCTGCCTAGTTTCTGTCTCATCTTCCTGATCCGCTCCTCCCAGGTCTTGGCGCACGCCCCAGCCCCCCTGAACCAAATACCCAGCACCTTCAGGTGGTCAGTCCTGACGGTGAAGGGGATAGAGGATTGGTCGGCCCAGCTCCCGAAGAGCATGGCCTCGCTCTTGCCTCGGTTTACCTTGGCCCCCGAGGCCCGTTCGAACTGGTCACAGATGCACACGAGTCTGTGCATGGACAGCGGATCCGAGCAGAAGACAGCGACGTCATCCATGTACAGGGAGGCCTTAACCTGCAGGCCCCCGCTGCCAGGAATAGTCACCCCTCTCAGGCTCGCATCCTTCCTGATGGATTCGGCAAATGGCTCTATGCAACACACAAACAAGGCGGGTGAGAGGGGGTATCCCTGCCTGACTCCAGATCTTACAGGGAAGCTATCTGATTCCCACCCATTGATTGAGACTGCACTGACAATGTTGGTGTAGAGCAGTCTAATCCAATTTCCGATTCCCTCCCCAAAGCCCATTTTGGAGAGGACATCCCTCATATATGTATGCGATATCCTGTCAAAGGCTTTCTCCTGGTCCAGGCTGATGAGGCAGGTGTCCACCCCCCTGTCCTGCACGTAGGCGATCGTATCCCTGAGGAGTGCGAGACTCTCAGAGATCTTCCTGCCCGGTACAGCACAGGTTTGGTCCGGGTGGATCACCGATCCCAGAGCAGACCTGACCCGGTTGGCGATGACCTTTGACAAGATTTTGTAGTCTGCATTTAACAGTGAGATCGGTCTCCAATTTCTAATTTCCTCCCTCTCCCCCTTCCGCTTGTAGTTGAGGGTGATGATGCCTTTCCTCATGGATTCACTCATGGTACCTGCCCGAAGCATACTGACATACACCTCCAGCAGGTCCTGGCCAATCAAGTCCCAAAGAGCGGAATAAACCTCGACCGGTAAGCCGTCGCTTCCGGGAGTTTTATTCTTTTCGAAGGACTTGAGGGCCTTGGTCAATTCATCCAGAGATAGCGGCTGGTCCAGCCTCTCTCGTGTTCCGTCATCTAGGACCTCCGTGATAGAGGACAGGAACGACTGGGAGGCCGCGCTGTCGGTTGGCTTCGAGTCATGCAGGCTGGCGTAGAAGGATTTGCTGATCCTCATGACCTCAGCCTGAGATGACGTTACCGAGCCATCTTCTTTCTTCAGGCTGCTGAGCACAGAGCTCTCTTTGTGCACCTTCTGGAAGAAGAAACGTGAGCAACCTGCCCTTCTTGTATAGGTTTCACACATCTCAGAATTAGTTCCAATGCCTCTGAAATCTGATGTCCTCCCTCCAAACCAGTTTTCTATGCATGTGTTCAATTGTTAAATTCTCCTATTCTTCTGATCATGAACAGTAGGCAGACTAAAAGTAATCCAGAGATTTCTGTATGACTGTGACGTGAGGAATGTATTGATTATCAAATGCCACTAGTACTATGCAAGTATCACCATTAATATATTCAGTCATTGAATGGCCAGTTGTTTCTCCTTGGTACTACTGTACAGAATAAAAGAGACTTTCACCAAGCTTCTTTCAGAAACTTGTGATGATGCTGTCACTTTAAGAGTTTATTTTGTTCTTTTTTTAAAAAAGAGATTGTAAGGCAGAGGCGCCAAACTATATCTAAGAAAGTAAACAATTTGAGGCCTTGGAATTCTTGTGAAAATTGGAACAATGGAAGTAATCTGGGTGTGGCCAACTCCCACAGACAAGGCTTTCTAGTTTTTTTTTAGTTTTAAGTTTAGTTTTGAGCAGAAGCCTTTGGGATGTCCAAGAGATAGAAGCTTCAGTCCTTGCTGCTACTTTCTCTGAATTTTCCTTTGATGTTTCCTCCTGGATTAGAGAACTACATGTGAAAATCTGTGTCTGAATTTGCCTTTTTGCCAAGGAGTGTATTTATGAGATGCTACTATGTTGGAACAGTTATTCAGTAATAGGCGCTATATCTATTATTTGGTGATAATGTAGCTAAGTTATTATAAATTCCACTTTCTTCTATTTGTGCTTTCACTATAGTATTCAAATAAATTGTGTTTTGCTTAACGCCAAGTAGTTTGTCCACTTACCTTTAAAATGATAAAAAGTTAGCATATAGGTTACCTTCTTAAAATATATTCAGGGGCTAGGTCTGGTCCATAATAAACTCAAAGCAATCTGTTTATTATAACGCACAGAGGCAAAACCAGTTAATATCTAAACTACAGTCTAGAAATTCATGCTGTTTCACAAAAAATCAAAAAGGAACTACACCCTTTTTCACCAATGATGACTCCGCATGGTCCACTGTGCATCTTGATGATGAATAAAATAAAACAGAAAACTGGATGCTAAAAATCTGAAACAAAAGTAGGAATTGCTAGAGAAATTGAGAAGGTCTAATTGCATCTGTGGAGTGAGAAACAGAGTTAACACTTCAAGTCTAGTGACCTGACCTTATATAATTTAAAATTTATTGTCATGTGTATTTTTACAATAAATATACAATGAGAAGTGTTCTTGGCTGACAAATCAGCACTCCTCCAGGTTGAATAAAACCTGGAGGAATCACTGAGTGTGGCAAAGGTGCAAAATGTGCAATTGGTGGGGGATTTCAATGTCCACTACCAAAAGTAGTTTGATAACAGCACGACTGATCGAACTGGTTAGATCCTAAAGAACGTTGCCACTAGACTGTGGCATGTGGTCAGGGAAACAACATAAGGGAACATATTTGACCTCAGCCTTACTAATCTGCTAGCTGCTGATGTATCTGTCCATGACAGTAAATGCAATCACCACAGTGCTTGTGGGACCGAAGTCCCATCTGCACATTGAAAATACCCTTCATTGTGTGTAGCATAATCACAGTGCAAAATGAATCTAGCAACTCAAGACTGGACATCCATGAAGTGCGGTGGGTCATCAACTGCAGTAAAAATATACTTCAACACAATCTGCAGCCTCAGTGTCCAGCATATTCCCCATTCAACCATTGCCATCAAGCCAAGCGACCAACCGTGGTTCAATGTGGAATTCATTGCCACGGAGTGCAGTGGAAGCCGGGACGCTAAATGTCTTCAAGGCCGAGATTGATAGGTTCTTGTTGTCTAGAGGAATTAAGGGCTACGGGGAGAACGCTGGCAAGTGGAGCTGAAATGCGCATCAGCCATGATTGAATGGCGGAGTGGACTTGATGGGCCGAATGGCCTTACTTCCACTCCTATGTCTTATGGTCTAATGGAGAGTGAAGGAGGGTGTGCTAGGAGCAGCACTTGGGATACCTAACAACAAGGCATCTCAAAAAGGACTACTTGCATGCCAAACAAGCAAGTGATGAACAGAGCTAAGTGATCCCACAATCAATGGATCAGATCTAAATTCTGCAGTTCTACATTGTGTCATGAATGTTTGTGGACAGTTCACTGGAGGAGGAGGCTCCACAAATATCCCCATCCTCAATGATGAAAGAATCCAGGACATCAGTGCAAAAGATAAGACTAATATTTTTGCAGCAATCTCGACCTCCTCCAGTGGTCCCCAGCATAACTGATACCAGTTTGATTTATTCCATGTGATATAAAGAAATAGTTGGAGGCACTGAATAATTATAAAGCGTCCTGACAACATTCTGGCAATAGTATTGAAGACTAGACCTTGTGGCTGCCATAGCCAATCTGTTCCAGTATGGCTGCAACATTGGCATTTACCCAACAGTGTGAAAAATTACCAAAGTATTCCTGTATACAAAAAGCAGGTCAAATTCAAACTGACAAATTACCACCCCATCAGGCAACTTTGGATCAGCAATAATGTGATGGAAAGTGTCACCAATAATGCTATCAAGCAGCACCTGCTTAGCAACAAATTGTTCATTGATGCCCAATTTGGGTCCTGCCAGGGCTGCTCAGCTCCTAACCTCATAACAGTCTTGGTTCAAACATGGACAAAAGAGCTGAATTTCAGAAGCAAGGTGAGAATGGCAGCTCTTGAAATCATGGCTGCATTTGACCAGGAGTAACATCAAGGAACCCCAGCAAAATCTGGAATGATTAGGAGTCAGGGCCAAACTCTTTACTGGTCAGAGTCATACTTGGCTCATAGGAAGATGATTATAGTTGTTAGAGGTCAGTTATTTCAGCTTCAGAACACCTCTGCAAGGATAGTCCTTGGCCCAATTATCTTTATCTACTTCCCTTCTTCGTAAGGTCAGAAATGGGGATGTTTGCTTATGATATGCAATATTCAGCACTATTCAGGTCTCCACAGATATTGAAGCAGTCTGTATCTAAGAGCAGCAAGACCTGGACAATATTCAGGCTTGCTTGACAAGTGGCAAGTAACATATGTTGCACAAATGCCAGGCAATGACCTTCTCCTATAAGAGACAATTGAGCCACCACCCTTTGACATTCAGTGGTATTACCATACTAAATCCCCTACTATGAACATTCTTGGGGACACCATTGATCAGAAAACCATCTAGACTCACCATATAAATAGTAGCTATAAGAGCAGGTCAAAACTCAATACAGGAAGGTGGTGGCCTAAAGGTACTTTTGCTAGACCGTTAATCCAGAAATGAAAAGTGTGGTGCTGGAAAAACACAGCCGGTCAGGCAGCATCCAAGGAGCAGGAGAGTAGACATTTCGAGCATGAGCTCTTCATCAGGAAACTCAGGTAATATTCTGGGACCTGGGTTCAAGACGAATAAAGGCAGGCATGCCATAACCTTCTTTATCGACCTATCTACTTCTGTGGCCACTTTCAGGAGCTATGACCTATGACGCCAAGATCCCTCAGTACATCAGTGCAGTTAAGGATCCTGCCATTAAGTGTACAACTTCCACGAACATTTGATTTCCCAGAGTGTAACACCTCACACTCATCTGGACTAAACTCCACCTGCCATTTATCCGCCAATACCTGCAACTGATCTACACCCTGCTGTATCCTTTGACAACCTTCTACAGTATCTCACAACTCCTCCAATCTTTGTGTCATCTGCAAATTTACTAATCCAGCCATCAATGTTTTCATCTAAGTCATTTGTATAAATCAAAAACAACAGAGGTCTTAGTACTAGTCCATGACTATCCTCTGTCTTCTGAATCCAAAGGGCCAAGTCACCAGGAATCCCACACATCTTAACCTTCTGGATGAAACTACCAAGAGGGACCTTGTCGAAATCCTTAGTAAAATCCATATAAACAACATCCACTGCTATACTCTCATCGATCATTCTCGTCAACTCCTCAAAAAAATTAATCAGCAAACATGACATGATGTGCCCCACACAAAGGAGAAAGTGAGGACTGCAGATGCTGGAGATTAGAGTCGAGAGTGTGGTGCTGGAAAAGCACAGCAGGTCAGGCAGCATCCAAGGAGCAGGAGAATCAACGTTTCGTGCAAGAGCCCTTCATCAGCCCCGCACAAGGCCATGTGGACTGTCCCTAATTAGGCAATGCTTTGCCAAATGCATGTAATTCTTATGCTTAAGAATCCTCTCCAGTCGTTTCCCAGTCACTGATGTGCGACTCACCTGTCTGGGTTATCCCTATTTCCTGGGATAATTTTCTGGTTATCCCTATTTCCCTTCTTGAACTGTGGAACAACATTAGCTACTTGCCAGCCTTCAGGGACCTCTCCAATGGCTACAGAGGATATGGAATTCAACGTGAACAAATGTGAGGTCTTGCACTTTGGTAAAAAGAATAAAAGCACAGACTACTTTCTAAACGGTGAGAAAATTCGTAAAGCCAAAGTACAAAGGGATCTGGGAGTGCTAGTCGAGGATTCTCTAAAGGTCAACATGCAGGTTGAGTCTGTGATTAAGAAAGCGAATGCAATGTTGTCACTTATCTCAAGAGGGTTGGAATATAAAAATACCATTGTGCTACTGAGACTTTATAAAGCTCTGGTTAGGCCCCATTTGGAGTACTGTATCCAGTTTTGGTCCCCACACCTCAGGAAGGACATACTGGCACTGGAACGTGTCCAGCGGAGATTCACACAGATGATCCCTGGAATGGTAGGTCGAATATATGAGGAACGGCTGAGGATCCTGGGATTGTATTCATTGGAGTTTAGAAGATTAAGGGGAGACTTAATAGAGACGTAAAAGATAATACATGGCTTGGAAAGGGTGGATGGTAGGAAATTGTTTCCGTTAGGTGAGGAGACTAGGACCCGTGGACACAACCTTAGAATTAGAGGGGGTAAATTCAGAACAGAAATGCGGAGACATTTCTTCAGCCAGAGAGTGGTGGAGGCCGGGACGCTAAATGTCTTCAAGGCAGCGATTGATAGATTCTTGTTGTCTCGGGGAATTAAGGGCTACGGGGAGAATGCGGGTAAGTGGAGTTGAAGTGCCCAGCAGCCATGATTGAATGGCGGAGTGGACTCGATGGGCTGAATGGCCTTACTTCCACTCCTATGTCTTATAGTCTTATGGTCTTATTTGTAGGTTCCCCTCCAAATAGCCTTGACTTGAAATATATTGCTTCACTACCATTAGATCAAAATTAGAGATAGATAAATTCTTGATTGCCAAGGGGATCAAAAGTTACTGGGAGAAAGCAGGAAAATTGAGTTGAAAATCTATCAGCCATGATTGAATGGTGTAGCACACTCGATAGACCAAATGGCTCAATTTCTGCTCCTGTGTCTTATGGTCTTATTGTTTAAAATCCTGGAGTTCCCTCCCTGAAGGCATTGTGGGTCTCCCTACAGCACATGGACTGCAGGACTAGTAGGGACAGGCAAAGAAATGCTGGCCAGTTGCGGATGATTTTTTTAAAAATTCCAATCTCAATATCATACTCTCACTCTCTCCTCATACCATTTGAAATTTTTAGATTCCAGAAACTCTAGTGAATACAGAATCCGTTAACCCAATCTCTACTCCTTGGACAGTTACTGCCATCCCAGGAATGAATCTATGAAAAGTCACTGTACTCCCTCAATGGCAAGTATATCTTAAGTAGGGAGATCAAAACTGTATAGAATACTCCAGGTGTGATCACAGTAAGGCCTTGTACAACTTCAGTAAAGATTAGATTAGATTATATTCCCTCCAGTGTGGAAACAGGCCCTTCAGACCAACAAGTCTACACTGACCCTCTGAAGAGTAACCCACCCAGACCCATTTCCCTCTGATTAACACTATGGACAATTTAGCATGGCCAATTCACCTGATCTGCACATCTTTGGACTGTGGGAGGAAACCGGAGCACCCGGAGGAAACTGGATTCTTTGTCATAGAGTCATAGAGATGTACAGCATGGAAACAGACCCTTCAGTCCAACCCGTCCATGCCGACCAGATATTCCAACCCAATCTAGTCCCACTTGCCAGCATCCCTCCAAACCCTTCCTATTCATATACCCATCCAAATGCCTTTTAAATGTTGCAATTGTACCAGCCTCCACCACATCCTCTGGCAGCTCATTCCATACACGTACCACCCTCTGCGTGAAAAAGTTGCCCCTTTGGTCTCTTTTATATCTTTCCCCTCTCACCCTAAACCTATGCCCTGTAGTTCTGGACTCCCCGACCCTAGGGAAAAACCTTTGTCTATTTATCCTATCCATGCACCTCATAATTTTGTAAACCTCTAAAACTCAGCCTCCGATGCTCCAGGGAAAACTGCCCCAGCCTGTTCAGCATCTCCCTGTAGCTCAAATCCTCTAGCCCTGGCAACATTTTTGTAAATCTTTTCTGAACCCTTTCAAGTTTCACAACATCTTTCTGATAGGAAGGAGACCAGAATTGCATGCAATATTTCAACAGTGGTCTTACTAATGTCCTGTACAACTGCAACATGACCTCCCAACCCCTGTACTCAATACTCTGACCATAAAGGAAAGCAGACCAAATGCCGTCTTCACTATCCTATCTACCTGCGACTTCACTTTCAAGGACCAATGAACCTGCACTCCGAGGTCTCTTTGTTCAGCAACACTCCCTAGGACATTGAGTGTCTCAGTCCTGCTAAGATTTGCTTTCCCAAAATGTAGCACCTTGCATTTATCTGAATGAAACTCCATCTGACACTCTCAGCCCATTGGCCCATCTGGTCCAGATCCTTTGTAATCTGATCTAACCCTCTTCGCTGTCCACTACACTTCCAATCTGCAAACTTCCTAACTGTACCTCTTACGCTTGCATCCAAATCATTTATGTAAATGACAAAAAGTAGAGGACCCAGCACAGATCCTTTTGGTACTCCACTGGTCACAAGCCTCCACCACCCTTTGTCATCTACCTTTGAGCCAGTTCTGTATCCAAATGGCTCGTTCTCCCTGTATTCCATGAGATCTAACCTTGCTAATCGGTCTCCCATGGGGAACCTTGTCGAATCGATCGCCTTACTGAAGTCCATATATATCACATCTACTCTCTGCCCTCATCAATCTTCTTTGTTACTTCTTCAAAAAACTCAATCAAGTTTGTGAGACATGATTTCCCACGCACAAAGCCATGTTGACTATCCCGAATCAGTCCTTGCCTTTCCAAATACATGTACATCCTGTCCCTCAGGATTCCCTCCAACAACTTGCCCACCACTAAGGTCAGGCTCACTGATCTATAGTTCCCTGGCTTGCCTTTACCACCCTTCTTAACCAGTGGCACCACGTTTGCCAACCTCCAGTCTTCCGGCACCTCACCTGTGACTATCGATTATACACATATCTCAGCAAGAGGCCCAGCAATCACTTCTCTAGCTTCCCACAGAGTTCTCGGGTACACCTGATCAGGTCCTGGGGATTTATCTACCTTTACCTGTTTCTAGACATCCAGCACTTCCTCCTCTGTAATGTGGACATTTTGCAAGATGTCACCATCTATTTCCCTACAGTCTATATCTTCCATATCCTTTTCCACAGTAAATACTGATGCAAAATATTCATTTAGTATCTCCCCCATTTTCTGTGGCTCCACATAAAGGCCGCCTTGCTGATCTTTGAGGGGCCCTATTCTTTCCCTAGTTACTCTTTTGTCCTTAATATATTTGCAAAAACCATTTGGATTCTCCTTAATTCTATTTGCCAAAGCTATCTCATGTCCCCATTTTGCCCTCCTGATTTCCCTCTCAAGTATACTCCTACTTCCTTTATACTCTTCTATAGATTCACTTGATCTATCTTGTCTATACCTGACAGATGCTTCCTTCTTTTTCCTAACCAAACCCTCAATTTCTTTAGTCATCCAGCATTCCCTACACCTACTAGCATTCCCTTTCACCCTGACAGGAATATACTTTCTCTGGATTCTTGTTATCTCATTTCTGAAGGCTTCCCATTTTCCAGCCGTCCCTTTACCTGCGAACATCTGCCTCCAATCAGCTTTCAAAAGTTCTTGCCTAACACCGTCAAAATTGGCCTTTCTCCAATTTAGAATTTCAGCTTTTAGATCTGGTCTATCCTTTTCCATCACTATTTTAAATCGAATAGAATTATGGTCGCTGGTCCCAAAGTGCTCCCCACTGACACCTCAGTCACCTGCTCTGACTTATTTCCCAAGAGTAGGTCAGGTTTTGCACCTTCTCTTGTAGGTACATCCACATACTGAATCAGAAAATTGTCTTGTACGCATTTAAGAAATTCTTCTCCCTCTAAACCTTTAACACTATGGCAGTCCCAGTCGATGTTTGAAAAGTTAAAATCCCCTCCCATAATTACCCTATTATTCTTACAGATAGCTGAGATCTCCTTACAAGTTTGTTTCTCAATTTCCCTCTGACTATTGGGGGGTCTATAATACAATCCCAATAAGGTGATCATCCCTTTCTTATTTCTCAGTTCCACCCAAATAACTTCCCTGGATGTATTTCTGGGAATATCCTCCCTTTGTATAGCTGTAGTGCTATCCTTTATCAAAAATGCCACTCCCCCTCCTCTCTTACCTTCCTTTCTATCCTTCCTGTAGCATTTGTATCCTGGAACATTAAGCTGCCAGTCCTGCCCATCCCTGAGCCGTGTTTCCATAATTGCTATGATATCCCAGTCCCATGTTCCTAACCATGCCCTGAGTTCATCTGCCTTCCCTGTTCGACCCCTTGCATTGAAATAAATGCAGTTTAATTTGTTAGTCCTACCTTGTCCCTGCCTGCCCTGACTGTTTGACTCACTTCTGTTCTCAGCTGTACCAGTCTCAGATCAATCTCTTTCCTCGCTATCCCCCTGAGTCCCTCCCCCCCCACCTTACTAGTTTAAATCCTCCCAAGCAGTTCTAGCAAATTTGCCTGCCAGTATATTAGTCCCCTTCCAATTTAGGTGCAATCTGTCCTTCTTGTACAGGTCACTCCCAAAAGAGATTTCAATGATCCAAAAATGTGAATCCTTCTCCCATACACCAGCTCCTCAGCCATGCATTCATCTGCTCTATCCTCCTATTCCTGCCCTCACTAGCTCGTAGCACTGGGAGTAATCCAGATATTACTACCCTTGAGGACCTCATTTTTAAATTTCTGCCTAGCTCTCTGTAATCTCTCTTCAGAATCTCAACCTTTTCCCTTCCTATGTCGTTGGTTCCAATGTGGACAATGACCTCCTGCTGGCCCCTCTCCCCCGTGAGAACATTCTGCACCCTCTCTGAGACATCCTTGATCCTGGCACCAGGGAAACAACACACCATTCTGCTTTTTATCTGCTGGCCACAGATATGTCTGTCTGTACCTCGGACTACAGAATTCCCTAACGCAATTGATCTCTTGGAAGCCGACGTACCCCTCATTGCATTAGAGCCAGTCTCAATACCAGAAACTTGGCAGTTTGTGATACGTTCCCCTGAGAATCCATCACTCGCTACATTTTCCAAAACAGCATACCTGTTTGAAATGGGTATATCCACAAAAGACTCCTGCACTAGGTGCCTACCTCTCTTACCCTTCCTGGAGTTAACCCATCAATGTGACTGTATCTGAGACTTTCCCCTTCCTATAACTGCCATCCATCACATACAGTTGCTGTTGCAAATTCCTCATCACTTCTATCTGTCTCTCCAACCAATCCACTCGATCTGATAAGATTCGCATCCGACAGCATTTATGGCAGATATAATCCTCTCTTTAAACTCCCATAGCTGACAAAAAGTATCTCACTGCAAAGGCCATTTTTGCTCCTTCACAATCTACAGACCCAGAAAATAACACCGTCTTATTCCTCTACAAACACTGCCCCAGCTTAAATTAATAGCTATGGCTTATATTTTAATTTTAATCAAGAGACTTATCTCCAAAAACATATAATCAAGAAAGAATCCACTGTACTCACTAATACAGCCTTTCTCTTGGACAGACTTAAAACATCAATTAATTTATCTGATTCTGTGCTGTGAACTTTGCCCAACAGTTCCTCCAAGATTATTTGTGAATTTCACTGTTTGTTAATTTTCCCAAATGTATTCTGATGTCCAGTAATACATGAATTCAAACAGTAAAGGCGGTAACTGCAAGTTCTTGTTCTCTCTCTCTCTTTCCTGCACTGTCCTCACCATGTGCTTCCTTTGTCTGCTCTTCTCCCTTTAAAACTGCTGTTGTTTTGACTTTTTTTTTCCAAAGTTCCTTTAATCAAAACCTCTTACATTGAAGGCTGACATGCCATTTCCTTTCCTAGATGCTTCCATTGCCTTCCTGCTTGCTTGCAATGATTTGTGTACAAGGACTCAGGAGTGTTCAAACTAGTGTGGCAGGGGATGATAACCAAAGCAGTAGGTCAGCAGGTGGAGAGCTTGCTGAAAGAGTGGAGGGTAAGTAAGTCTAATCGGAAGATCAGGCAGGGCCAAGTTGGAAAGGTTATAAGGGATAGGATTTATAATAATCTGGAAAGGAATAGTTTGATTAGGGATAGTCAATACGGTTTTGTGAAGGGTAGATCGTGCCTCACAAATCTTAGGTAAAGCAGTTGATGCGGTTTATATGAAGTTCAGTCAGGCGTTTGATAAGGTACCCCATGGTAGGCTATTGTACAAAATACGGACACATGGGATTGAGGGTCGTTGAGCGGTTTAGATCAGAAACTGGCTAGTTGTAATAAGACAAGAGGGTAATGGTTGATGGGAAATGTTCATCCTGGAGTTCAGTTACTAGTGGTGTACCCTAGGAATCTGTTTTAGGGCTGCTGCTGTTGGTCAATTTTATGAATGACCTGGATGAGGGTGTAGAAGGATGGGTTAGTAAATTTGCAAATGACACTAAGGTTGGTGGAGCTGTGGACAGTGTGGAAGGATGTTGCAGGTTACAAAGGGACATAGATAAACTGCAGACCTGGGCTAAGAGGTGGCAAATGGAATCTAACGTGGAACAGGGTGAGGTGATTCAGTTTGCAAGGAATAACAAGAAAACAGAGTACTGAGCTAATGGTAAAATTCTTGGTGGTGTGAATGAGCAGAGACACTTCAGTGTCCATGTGCATAGATCCCTGAAAGTTGCCACCCAGGCTGATAGGATTGTTAAGAAGGCGTACGGTGTATTAGCTTTTATTGCTAGAAGCATTGCGTTTTGGAGCCATGAGGTCATGTTGCAGTTGTACAAAACTCTGGTGCAGCCACACTTGCAGTATTGTGTACAGTTCTGGTCATTGCATTGTAGGAAGGATGTGGAAGCATTGGAAAGAGTGCAGAGGAGATTTATCAGGATGTTACCTGGTATGGAGGGAAGGTCTTATGAGAAAAGCCTGAGTGACTTGAGGCTGTTTTCATTAAAGAGAAGAAGGTTGGGAGGTGACTTAATAGGGACATATAAGATGATCAGAGGATTAGCTAAGGGGGACAGTAAGAACTCTTTCCCTCGGATGGTGATGGCTAGCACGAGGGGATATAGCTTTAAATTGATGGGTGATAGATATAGGACAGATGTCAGTGGTAGGTTCTTTACTCAGAAAATAGTAAGAGCGTGGAACACCCTGCCTGCAACAATAGCAGGTTTGCCAACTTTAAAGACATTTAAATGGTCATTGGATAAACATATGGATGATAATGGAATAGTGTACGTTAGATGGGCTTCAGATTGGTTTCACAGGTCAACACAACATCGAGGGCTGAAGGGCCTGTACAGATGAGGATCTAAAATCTGGAATTAGACTGTTGCCAAGGAGTGACCATTTTGTGCATGCTTTTATTAACCACAAAACGGTTTCTCAATGCAAAGTAACATAACAAAATGGCTTCAGGCTGCAAATTAACACTATGTTTAAAATGGCTTCTCACCCTGCTAAAGGCTGCATTCCTGCCTTACTGAGCTAACTGAATTAAAGATAAAGCAAAACAATGGATCCTTCACAGTATGGAATTAACTAAGCTAGATAGTACATTACTGACCATCTCAGTTAACCTTGAGATGCAGATGGGAAGAGATAAATATGTAGTAAACAACTTTGCTTTCCAGGAAGTATCATTGGGTTAACCTGCTGTCCATTATGTCAATTCATTACACTTTATTGGATTTACTCTGTAATTAAGGCTGTACTATTTCTTAAGAAACAAATTGCCTTTGTTCCAAGTGAAATTGCACAGTTTCTCCAAGGAACACAGAAGCTTTTAACCTCTATGTTGCTGGACAAACTTGTGCCTGGCATTGTAATAAACTGTGAAACATTGCTGAAGCAGACCGCATTCTTGTTGATTATTTGACCGATCGCGGAACCGAGGGACCCCTCCCAGGGGTTGGGATCTTCACACTGTTGTGTTCTATGTTCTAAGTTAATGAATACGGCAGGACTGGCAGTCTGAAGTATACAGAGGAACCTCAATTATCCAAACAAGATGGGCAGGGAATATTTTGTTTGGACAATTGAATGTCGGATAATCGGATGCCAGGTAACACAGTTTAGCTAAGCATTGGGACCTTGCGATCTTGTTCGGAATATCCAAAATTCAGGTAGTCAAATACTGGATAATCAAGGTTCCTCTATTTATTTTAATGCATGGAGAATAACATAAAAGCAGATGGAGCTTAGAGCCTTGATTACTATATTTCCACAATGTTGTAGCCCTTACAAAAACTTGCTTGAGACAATGACAGGACTGGCAGCTCAGCATTCCAAAATTTAGATACTTCAGGCGTAATAGAGAGGGGTAGGGGAGTTGCATCACTGATCAAGGAGGATGTCACAGCTATACTAAGAGTATCTTGGAGGACTCATTCAATGAGGCAATACAGATCGAACTCAGAAATAAGAAAGATGCACTCACTGTGATGCAGTTATCCTGTAGGCCTCCTAATACCCATCAGGAGATAGAGGAACTGGTATGTAGGCAGATCATGGAAAGATGCTAAAACAACAGGGTTGTAGTAGTGGATAATTTTAATTTCCATATATTGACTGGGACTCCTTTAGTGCCAGAGGCTTAGATAGAGCAGAATTTGTTAGATGCATCCAGGAGGGATTCTTGAAACAATATGAAGATACTCCAACTAGGAAAGAGCCCATATGAGACCTTGTTTGGGGGAATGAGAATGGCCAGGTATCAAAGTTTCAGTGGAGGAGCATTTTGGGGATAGTGATCATAATTTTGTAAGTTTTAAGATAATTGTGCATAAGGATACGACTGATAGTCATGTGAAAGTACTAAATTGGTGGGGGTGGGATTAGCTAATTACAAAACTAGACTGAGGCAGGAACTAGACTGAGAGCATCTGTTTGAGGATAAATCCACATCTGACGTGTGAGAGTCTTTATAGATCAGTTCATCAGAGTTCAGGACCAGCATGTTCTAGTGAGGGTGAAAGATAAGGATGATAAGATTCTGGAACCCTGGGTGACAAAGAATCTTGGAAGCTTCATAAAAAGAAAAAGGGAAGCTGGAATCCACATAAGGCGCTTGAGGAATGTAAAGGAGTCAGGAAAGAACTTAAACAAGGAATAGGGTGATTAACAAGGGGCCATGAACTGTCCTTAGCAAATAAGATTAAGGAAAATCCTAAGGCATTTAAAGTGTATATTAAGAGAAAAAGGTTAGCTCGGGATAGTAAGTAGGTCCACTCCAGGAGATTCGGAAATGTCGGTATTTGACTGCGGCAGACAAAGTCAGAAGTCACGTGACATCAGGTTATAGTCCAACAGGTTTATTTGAAATCACAAGCTTTCAGAATGCACCTCCTTCGTCAGGTGATGACTTCACACCTTCTGCCCTGTAAAATAAATGAACCATCAGTATACAAAGATGACTTCATTTTCAAAGCTTTTAGTCTCACCTTAATAGTACTCTACATTATATATCATAGAATCATAGAATCTCTATAGTGTGAAAACAGGCCATTTAGCCCAACAAGTCCACACTGACCCTCCAAAGAGTATCCCACCCAGACCCATTTCCCTACCCTATTACTTTACATTTCCCATGACTAATGGACCTAGCCTACATATCCCTGAACACTATGGGTAATTTAGCGTGGCCAATTCGCCTAACTTGCATATCTAACAACTGGGGGGAGAAAACTGGAGCGCATGGATGAATCCTACGCAGACACAGGGAGAATGTGCAAACTCCACACAGACAATCACCCGAGTCTGGTCCCTCATGTTGTGAGGCAGCAATGCCAACCACTGAGCAACCACCAATTTCCCAATTTTCAAACAGGAAATAATGTTAGAACAATTTCTTTCAAATATTCTATTGTCCCACAAAAACCTCTACCTCCTTTTCTTAAAATTATATATAATAGGAAGATGACATTCAATACATCTTCCTTTAAAAGAACAACTCGAATTACGCTAGCTAATCTGTTCTTTCTCGTAGAATCCTTACAGTGTGAAAACAGGCCATGCGATCCAACAAGTCCACACCGACCCACCGAAGAGTAACCCATCCAGACCCATTCCCCCTACCTTAGATTTACCCCTGACTAATGCACCTAACCTAGGAATCCCTGAACAGTATGGGCAATTTAGTACAGCCAATTCACCTACCTGCACATCTTTGGATTATGGGAGGAAACAGGAGCACCCAGAGGAAACCCACGCAGACATGGGGAGAATGTGCAAATTCCACACAGACAGTCGCCCGAGGCTGGAATCAAACCCGGGTCCCTGGCGCTGTGAGGCAGCAATGCTAACCACTGAGCTATCATGCCACAGACCTTCAATTATTTGAGTATATGTCTAATTCCCATTTGAAAGTAACAACTGAATCTATCTCCACTATTATACATACATATTCCAACATCATAAAAGGTTCTGCATTAGAAGTTTCTCTTATCTCTACTCTTGTTATTTTGCCAAATATCTTACATTTGTGCTTTTTGGTTATCACTGAAAATAGTTTGTTCCCATCCGAATCTTTCATAATTTTGAGTTACATTGTATTAACTCCAAATATGTAAACTTTCAGCAATACTGTCCATTTCAGTTACTTTCTTTCATCACCGAATACCTCTGTCTTTCTTCATCAAAGTTATGGCAAAGCTTCAGTAAATACGTTCTCTCATTCTGCCACATGCATACTTTTCAAATTAAATGGTTGTAACAATAAATGCCATTTAGATAGTGTGACATTTTTGTCGTTAAAACATTTTCCAAAAACCTTAAGGGCTTACCATCATCCCAGATAGATTACTGGCAACATAAATGTTAAAATGTTGCAAACTCAAGGTCTCCTTCTCAATGGTGGAATATTTCTTTTGATAAACATTCGACTTTTGGGAAAAATACTGTTGTGAAGGTACTGTGCACAGTACCTTTAAGAGAGAGTAGAAGCTGGTACGAACCTAGAGAGGCACAGAGTGTGCTGAAAAATTTAAAAATGTTACATTTGGTTGAAGCAAATAGCTGGAGCTGTGTTACCATGGTACAAAACAAATACAAATTTGGCCAATCAGTTTAAATTATGCCCCAGAGACCAAACTCCAATCGAATTTAAGTTTTACTGTTTTGGATGACACCAAGCCAATGAAATGATCTGATGTTTTGGGATATAGAATTGGACATTTTGAACATTTAGGGGGAGAACAGCAAAGAGCTGCTAAGCACCAAAATTACAGCCAGCAGAATAGCTCTCTGAAAGATACCTGTCCAGAAGAGATTTGTGCAGCAGAAGACCGAAACCAACCTAGAGAAATCTACAGAGAAAGTTCAACATGGAAGACAACAACTGGGTTTGGAATTGATTTGCTGAAAATTTAAGAGAGAATTTATTGGACCAGTATTGTAGAGTAGAAGGTAAAAGATAGATTTAAGAGAAAGGAGTTGTAAATAGTTTGTTCTCTTTTGAACTTAAAGAATAAGATTTCCCTGGAGCATCGGAGGCTGAGGGGTGACCTTATAGAGGTTTACAAAATTGTGAGGGGCATGGTTAGGGTAAATAGACAAAGTCTTTTCCCTGGGGTCGGGGAGTACAGAACTAGAGGGCATAGGTTTAGGGTGAGAGGGGAAAGATATAAAAGAGACCTAAGGGGCAACTTTTTCACACAGAGGGTGGTATGTGTATGGAATGAGCTGCCAGAGGATGTGGTGGAGGCTGGTACAATTGCAACATTTAAGAGGCATTTGGATGGGTATATGAATAGGAAGGGCTTGGAGGGCTATGGGCCGGGTGCTGGCATGTGGGACTAGATTGGGTTGGGGATAGCTGGTTGGCATGGACGGGTTGGACTGAAGGGTCTGTTTCCATGCTGTACATCTCTATGACTATGACTATGAGAAACTCCCCAATAACCTTTGTTTTCACATCTTGTGGAGCTATCTGTCCATGCTAATGAAATGGCCTAGGAATATAACTTAGGGTTTTGCGAACTCACTCTCAGTTAGGTTTATTACTAACTCCGTCTCTTGAAATCAATCAAACAATTCCGTGAGATGCTTCAACTATTCCTTCACATCTGTGACTAAAACTCACCAGATCATTGATGACGACTGCACATTTGGTAATCTTGAAATGACTTTTATGGCTAACCTTTCAAATGTGACATGACTTTAAACTGGTGAAGTCCATTCGGTATCACGAAAGATGGCATTTTTTTTGTTCTTTCAGACAAAGGTATCTGCCATGTCCTGTAAGTAAGTCAAGCTTAGAAATAAAGTAGCTTTTCCCACCTTCTCAATGTGGAATATGGTACGAATCAGATTTTGTAACTGCATTGACTTTGTGATAGTCCGCACTATATTGTTGGGTACCACCTAGTTTTAATACTGTCACTATATGCGAGTTTCATTTGCTGCAGTGCATTTTGATAATGTCATTTCTGAGCATGCTTTCAATCTCCTTTTGTACCTTTGCCAATTTTAGAGGGTTAAACCAACATGGTTTGAGCAACCTACATATTGCTTACTTGGAACAGCATTTCCTATATCTACATCATGTTTATTCAGTTTAATAATCCTGGTATATTCTCACATATTCTCCAGGTGATTGCAATAATTCTTTCAGGTCATTTTGATTTTCACCGAGAAGGTGCCTCAATAATTTTTCCAGTTTCTGAGAACTTCTTCATTGTTCAATTTAAGCTGAGGAATGTGAAATTTAGAATCATCTAGATTTGGTTTTTCACTTTGAGTTGTAACAAATTTCCCTTCCCTATCAAAATACCATTTGAGCATATTCAAATGACACACTCTGTGAATTTTCCTTCTACCTGATGTTCTCATGAAATAATCTACCTCATTCAATTCCCTTTCATTGATAAAGGCCACTAAACCTTGCTTTTAATAGGTCCCCACTGGTAGTAATGCTAATACTGTATCTCCTTTAGTGAAACTATAGATTTTTTAATCTCTTGTCTGCTTCCTATTTCATCACATGTTGTGCTATTTTTCAAGTTGTCTAGCCAACTCACCTGTTCTCCCTAGTCCAATAACATAACTTCACCAATTTTTCCTTAATTAAATGGTCCTCTTATCTCATGCCCAAAACCAAATTCAAATAGACCTCATTTAATTGATTCATTAGGTGCATCCCTAATTGCGTAAACATGTGAATGGAATTCCTTTTTCTCAATCCTCTGGATACTCGTGATTAAAGTCCCTCAACATGCTGATGAAAGTTTGAAGCTGCCATTCTTGTGGTGATTGAAATGAGGTCAGCCTGCTGGATCTCATAGAGTGTGAGTTCCCTGATTGGGGCTGTTCTTCTCGTCTAAACAGGAAGCCCTGGCTGACAGATAAAAGAGGTTTGTCAGAGATTCTGGCACACCCCACTTCTGGCTTTGAAGAGGCAGTGCTACAGTCAAGGATTGGTCATGTGTAGATAAAGGGTAACCTGGTGATGGCATACTGGCTTCTGTTGAGTTATTTCAGTGGCGACAAGAATGGGATTAATTCTGTAACTACAAAAGTCCCTAGTAGCTTAAACCCAACTGAACTTCAAACAACTGGCTTTATCATTGGAAAATGTGGCAAGCGGAGCATATAAATTGCAAGGTATTTTGATGGAGGTGGACACCCTTGCCAGTCTGACTAAACTTAGAGAGTACTAGTTGAGTGCATGCAATTGCACAGCCCCATTCAGGACATATCCTGAACAGAGGGACTTTAGATCAAAATAAAATTCCAAAACAAAGCCAAGCCTTGGCCAAATCGTTAAAATCTTCTTCAGGATCCGGGCTTAAAAACCATTACAGTTAATACTATAAGACCATAAGACATAGGAGTGGGAGTTTGGCCCATTGAGTCCACTCTGCCATTTAATCATAGCTGATGGGCATTTCAACTCGACTTACCTGCACTCTCCCCCGTAGCCCTTAATTCCTTGCGAGATCAAGAATTTATCAATCTCAGCCTTGAAGACGTTTAACATCCTCCCTCATTGTGCTTCGTGCCAATGAATTCCACAGGCCCACCACTCTCTGGCTGAAGAAATGTCTCCTCATTTCTGTTATAAATTGACCTCCTCTAATTCTAAGGCTGTGCTCACAGGTCCTTGTCTCCCCGCCTAATGGAAACAACTTCCCAGCGTCTACCCTTTCTAAGCCATGCATTATCTTGTAAGTTTCTATTAAATTTCTCCTCAACCTTCTAAACTCTAATGAATACAATCCCAGGATCCTCAGCCGATCATCATATGTTAGGCCTACCATTCCAGGATCATCCGTGTGAATCTGTGTTGGACATGCTCCAGTGCCAGTATGTCCTTCCTGATGTGTGGGGCACAAAGTTGGGCACAGTATTCTAAATGGGGCCTAACTACAGCTCTATAAAGTCTCAGAAGCACATCACTGCTTTTATATTCCAACCCTCTTGAGGTAAATGACAACATTGCATTTGCTTTCTTAACTACTGACTCAATCTACAAGTTAACCTTTAGAGAATCCTGGACTAGCACTCCCAGATCTCTTTTTACTTTGGCTTTATGAATTTTCTCACCGTTTAGAAAATAGTCCATACCTTTACTCTTTTTTCCAAAATGCAAGACCTCACATTTGCTCGTGTTGAATTTCATCAGCCATTTCTTGGACCACTCCCCTAAACTGTCTAAATCTTTCTGCAGCCTCCCCACCTCCTCAGTACCACCTGCCTGTCCACCTAACTTTGTATCATCGGCAAACTTCACCAGACTGCTCTCAGTCCCTTCATCTCGATCATTAATATATAAAGTGAACAGCTGCAGCCCCAAACTGAACCCTACAGGACACCACTTGTCACTGGCTGCCATTCCGAAAAAGAACCCTTTATCCCAACTCTCTGCCTTCTGTCAGACAGCCAACCCTCAATCCATGCCAATAGCTCACCGTCAGCCCTCACCTTACTCAGCAGCCTCACGTGAGGCAACTTATCAAAGGCCTTTTGGAAGTTTAGATAGATAACATCCACTGGGTTTCCCTGGTCTAACCTACTTGTTACCTCTTCAAAAAATTCTAACAGGTTTATCAGGCACAACCTTTCCTTACTAAATCCATGCTGACTTGTTCTAATCCAACACTGCACTTCCAAGAATTTAGAAATCTCATCCTTAATGATGGATTCTAGAATTTTAACTACAACCGAGGTTAGGCTAATCGGCCTATAATTTTCCATCTTTTGTCTTGACCCTTTCTTGAACAAGTGGGTTACAACAGCGATTTTCCAATCATCTGGACTTTCCCTGACTCCAATGACTTTTGAAAGATCATAACCAATGTCTCTGCTATTTCCTCAGCCACCTCCCTCAGAACTCTAGGATGTAACCCATCAGGGTCAGGAGATTTATCAATTTTTAGACCTTTTAGCTTCTCTAGCACTTTCTTTTTTGTAATGGCTACCATACTCAACTGTGTCCCATGATTCTCCTTAATTGTTGGGATATTACTCCTGTCTTCCACTGTGAAGACCGACGCAAAGTACTTATTAAGTTCTTTAGCTATTTCCTTATCTCACAGCACTCGCCTTCCTGCATCAATTTGGAGCAGCCCAATGTCTACTTTTGTCTCTTATTTGTTTCTTATGTACTGAAAGAAACTTTTACTATCATTTCTAATATTATTGGCTAGCCTACCTTTATATTTGATCCTCTTCTTTCTTAATTCTCTCTATGTTATCCTCTGTTTGTTTTTGTAGTCTTCACAATCTTCTGATTTCCCAGTGCTCTTGGCCACTTTATACACTCTCCTTTGATACATTTCCTGACTTCCTTTGTCAGCCATGCCTATTTGATTCCCCCCACCCAACTGCCACCCACCCCAGTCAATCTTTCTTTTCTTTGGGATAAACCTCTGTATACTGTGTCCTCAATTACATCCAGAAACTCCTGCCATTGTTGCTTTACTGTCTTCCCCACTTGTCTGTGCTTCCAGTTGAATTTCATCAGTTCCTACCTTATGCCCCAGTAATTTATTTAACTGTAACGCCATCACATCCGATTTTGTCTTCTCTTTTTTAAACTGCAGACTGAACTCTACCATATTGTGATTGCTGTCTCCTAAGTGTTCCCTTACTTTAAGATCTTTTACAAAGTCTGGCTCAATACATTTTGCGAAGTTCAGAATAGCCCGCTCCCTTGTGGGCTCCATCACAAGCTGTTCCAAAAAGCCATCCTGTAAGCATTCCATGAATTCCCTTTCTTTGGATCCACCTGATGAAGAGTTATTCCTGATATTTCTGATGAAGGGCTTTTGACCGAAACGTTGATTTTCCTGCTCCTTGGATGCTGCCTAACCTGCTGTGTCTTTCCAGCACCACTCTAATCTTGACATTATTCACCCAGCCCACCTGCATATTGAAGTTCCCCATGATCACAGTGACCTTGCCTGTCTGACATGCCCTATCTATTTCCTATTACGCCCCCGCTCCAAACCACTGTTCAGAGGTCTGCACATAGCTCCCATTATGTTTTTTTTGCCTTTGTGGTTCCTCACTCCACCCACACAGACTAAACATCAGTTGTTGCCAATATGCAGACTCGAGATAGCTAAAGAATCCTACTAAACTCTTAGGCGGCATGGTGACACAGTGGTTAGCACTGCTGCCTCACAGCTCCAGAGACCCGGGTTCAATTCCTGACTCAGGCGACTGACTGTGTGGAGTTTGCACGTTCTCCCTGTGTCTGCGTGGGTTTCCTCCGGGTGCTCCGGTTTCCTCCCACAGTCCAAAGATGTGCAGGTCAGGTGAATTGGCCATGCTAAATTGCCCATAGTGTTAGGTAAGGGGTAAATGTAGGGGGGCGGTGTGGACTTGTTGGGCCGAAGGGCCTGTTTCCACACTGTAAGTAATCTAATCTAGACTCAAATTGAGTAGGCTGGTATCCAGGTATACATACCTGGGAAAGTCTACTCACATCTGATTTGGAAATTAAATTGCTCTGCAACATCCAAATTAGAAAAAAATAAAATAAACTATGTATTTGAATTGTCCAGTTCTAGTGGTAGCCGATGCCAGTGCAGCCACATCAGTAATTGCAGAACCAGTTGTTAACATAATTCACTCCAGAGTCCAAGCCCTTAAGTCTGCGCATGACCTCGACTTGGCTGAGAACCCATTTCAGGGAACCTTTACAGATTAAGGGCACAACTTCGATTCTGGTCTCGTATGAAAAGTAGCTGGTTCAGTTACTAGTGACTAGTAATAGGCTAGGGCACAAGCTGGCTGAGGTGAAACTGGTTGCAAGAGATTCACTTAGATTCGCTTTCATTTTTGGATGAAAATTTGTGATAATAATACATAACAAGCCCCAGTTGTCCTATTAGAGGGCAATGCAATGCTGTCCACAGCTTTGGGCTGCAATCAGAGGTGGTCTGCCAGGAGGTTGAGTAGTGAATGGAGTATTAAGATGCATTGAACTGCCTCCCATTAACTGATATATCACTGGTGGTGCCTTGAATGGTGAAGTCTGTCATGGTGTTAAATTTTCTGGACCCACTCTCAGTCATAGCTGACAATATCAGACATTGGACGTAGAAAGATCCAGGACTTGCAAAACTGAAACAACTGATAGTGATAGGAGAAACCAAAGGGACATCGCAACTAGAATTGAAACATATTTTGGACCCAGAGAGACCAGCTTACAGCAGAGGATAACATATCATTATGGGATAAAGACTGATTGTCCCGAGCAAAGGTGGCCACTGCACCATGGCCACCCAAAGGCGTAGTGATTGGAACCAGGAGGACTTTGTTGATTACAAAATCCTTGATTAGGGTTGCCAAGCTGGTCCAATCAGGAAAGCCTTGGCTGACCAATATAACCAAGAAATACGTTGAGGCAGCGTACCATAGAGGGGGGCTTTATAGCCTATTGCTGCCCCTCTTCCGCGGTTATGTTAGAGCCCAGGTTTCTCTGGAGAAGGAACACGCGGTCTCCACCAACACCCAGGAGTTGATCAGGGAGAGGTGGGTGCCACAGGGAGTGGAGTGCTTTATTTCCTCCTCCAACTCTATTTTGATTTAGTTTCTGCCCTCCCCTTCACCTTTTTGATGAATCAGGCATTGCCCCGTGATGAGAAGAGCATTGCATGTCACTAGCCACTTGGGTATTTCCTTTCTTACTGGTGGTGACGTGAAGAAATATTTCTGCATTCGTTCTTCACTGTGTCCTACACCTGCATACACATAACATGGATGCTGGGAAATAACTGAATACTACCGCTGTTTGACGGTAATTTCAGGGGAAAAAACGAAAAGAGAAAAGATATAAACAGGGGATTTGGATACTCCTCAGGTCAGGGGACTGACTCTGAGCTGACTGCGCACAGCCGGTGTATTCTTAAAAAATATGTAAATGACGAGGAGAACAGATCCAGGCAGCAGGCCGCAAAGGAAGGTTGTTATGGCTAATTGACCCTCTTCCATGCATATGTTCATGCACAGATGTCCCTGGAGAAGGAGCACGCAGTGTCTACCAGCAACCTCAGGAAGAGGTGGGCACCATGGGGTGTGGAGTGTTTTATTTCCCCCTCCAATTCTACTTTGATTTAATCCCTAACATCCCTCTTCACTTTTTTGAATATGTAGGCATTGCCCAAAAGAGAAGGGCACTGCTTGTCACTGGCCACTTGGGAGTTTTATCTTTCTCTTGGTGGTGAAATATGAAAGTTTTTTTGCACTCGATGATTTTAAAATATATAAAACCAAGGGATTCTCCTCAGTTGAGGACTGACTCCGAGCTGGCTGGTCATAGCCAGTGTGTACTGTGGGTTTTGTTTTTAGTGTTATTCATTTGCGGGTACTGGCTCTTGAGCTGGCTGGCCACATTCAGTGTTATTGTGGGGTTCTGTCTTTAAATCAGATTAGATTAGTTACAGTGTGGAAACAGGCCTTTCGGCCCAACAAGTCCACACTGACCCACCGAAGCACAACCCACCCAGACCCCATTCTCCTACATTTACCCCTTCACATAACACTACGGGCAATTTAGCTTGGCCAATTCACCTAACCTGCACATTTTTGGACTGTGGGAGGAAACCGGAACACCCAGCGGAAACCCATGCAGACACGGGGAGAATGTGCAAACTCCACACAGTCGCCTGAGGCGGGAATTGAACCCGGGTCTCTGGCGCTGTGAGGCAGCAGTGCTAACCACTGTGCCACCTTGCCGCCCGTTTGACTGTAAAACAAAAATAACCAGGTGAATCTCCTCAGTTAAGGAGTGACACCAAGCTGACTGGCCAAAAAAGAGAAAAAGCAAGAAAAAGGAGGGAGAAAAGTAAAGTAACAAAAAAAAACAACAAAATATAACCAGGAGAATCTCCTTAGTTGAGAATTGACTCCAAGCTGGCTGGCACAGCCTGTGTAACTGTGCAGTAGGAAATCAAGGGTAACTTGGTGATGGGATACCAGCCTCTGTGCAGTCATTTCAGTAAACAAGGAGGTTACGGATAGCAGGCTAGGACAGAGGAAAAGCTGAGAAACGTAAAGGATATGCATACGTATAAAAAAAACCAGAAACATCTCCTCAATTGAGGACTGACGCTGAGTTGGTTGGCCAAAAAAAGTCAAAAACAAAAGAAAAAGAGAAAAAAAAATAACAGAAGTAAAAAGGGGGAAAAAAACCCAAAATATAACCAGGAAAATCTCTACAGTTGAGGACAGACTCTGATCTGGCTGTCCACACAGCCAGTGTTACTGTGGGCTCTTTATCTGGGGGGACCTGATTCGTGAACTGGGTGATCTACACAGCCAGAGTTTTACTGGTATTTCTTATTGAGGACTGATTTCTGAGCTGGCTGATCTTCACAGTCTGTGTGCAACTGCTGTATTTCAGTTCTCACTGGGGGACTGTTCTTTCACTGGCTGATTGCAGCCTGTGTGTTACTTTGTTGTTTTATTTAGAGAAAGGACTATGCTGATTTTGTGGCAGGGCTTAGCCTTTGCAATCTTGTTTTTAGAGTCTGTACTTTCTTTTTTGCATGTTTTCACTTTTTGGTGTCTTGGACTCAGCCCCTGTGAGTCAACTGCATCTTTCCAGATGAACTGTTCCCCTGAGTAGGCCCTGGCCTCTGTAGAGACTGAAGACCTGTGCTGGGAGGTGAACATTTTTTGCATACTGGAGTGGACTCTGCCTGGTGGAGTGGACTGAGCCCCTGTGAGTTAACTGAACACTTGCAATGAACATTATCCCTGTGAGTGGGCCTGGGCCTCTGAGGATGGGCCAGGCATCTGTAGACACTGAACCCCTATGTGTATACTGTGGGGTATGCATTTGCTACCTTTGGGAGTGGACTCTGCATACTGGAGTGGACCCTGCCTCTGGGTGTGGACATCGATTCTGGTAATGGACACTGCATACTCAAATGGACTCTGCCTTTGGGTGTGGACTTCATGTCGGGTAATGGATTCTGCTTTTGGGTATGGGCCTTGTTTCTGGTAATGGACTCTATAAACTGGAGAGGAATGCGTTTTTGATAATGGACTCTGCTTTTTAGCTAGGTAAAAACAATGACTGCAGATGCTGAAAACCAAATACTGGATTAGTGGTGCTGGAAGAGCACAGCAGTTCAGGAATTCCTGATGAAGGGCTTTTGCCCGAAACGTCGATTTCGCTGCTCGTTGGATGCTGCCTGAACTGCTGTGCTCTTCCAGCACCACTAATCCAGTATTTGGTTTTCAGCTGGTTGGTTTTATCACCTGCACTGTCTTGTGTGTCCTTGAGTCTGGCAGGCCTTCCCGTGAGTTGGGAAGCTCATAGGTCATCGTGAAAGCTGTCACCCTGAGAGCCGGACGGTGAGTATGCTGTCCCAAGAGCCAGAAGGTGAGTAGACCTTCCTGAATGCCATCATTCCAAGGAGGAAGCAGGACGAGCCATCCTATAGGTGGCTGGAAGGTGTGTCAGGGTGGACCGAGAAACAAATGCTGCGTTGGGGTGGGCTGTGGGCCAGAAGGCATGTGGGCTGTCCTGAGCACTGCCATCCCAGGGAGGTATAGGGATGGGCTGACCTAAAGGTGGCTGGAAGCTGTGTCTACAGGCTGGATGGTTTGTCAGTTTGGATGAGAACCAGACGGTGCATAGGAGCTGACCAAGAACTGGAAGGCGGGTAAGCTATCCTCAGCGCTGTCACCCTGGGAAGGTACTGGTAGGGGCTGTCCTAGAGATGACCAGAAGGCGCTGAGGGGCAGTCTGAGGAGCTGGAAGCTGGGTAGGCCGTCCTGATCACTGCCGTCCAGGGTGGGGGGGGGTGGGGAAGGTGAAGAGTGGGGCAGGCTGCACTTGAGATGGCCAGAAGGTTTGTCATGGTTGACCAAGACCTGTGTTATTCTCCTCTTGCTCAATGTGGGAGCTCAGGGACGCGGCTGATGTCACTGACTCCTTCACGTGCAGGAAGTGTCCTGCTGCAGCTCTTGTTAGACCACATGATGGCTCTGGAGCTGCGGATGGACTCACATTGGATCATTGCAATGCTGAGGTATACTGTTTTGGTTACTATTGGGGGAGATGGCTCACCAGGGGAAAGCAGCAGTAGCTAGTTTCATGGCACCATGGCTGACTCAGCTGTACAGAAGGACGAGAAAAAGAGTGAAAGGGCTTTTGTCTACTGTAAGGGAAGTAGATATGTGGTTCTGTGGTTAAAAATGAGACTTCTGAATGGTATGTTACCTCCCAGGTGCACGGGTTAGGGATGTTTCCGTTCGGCTGTAGGACATTCTGGAGCGGAAGAGTGAACAGCCAGTTGTTATGGTGCATGTAAGGAACCAATGATAAAGGTAAAAACAGGATGCGGTTCACAAGCAGAATATAGGGAGTTAGGAGCCAAGTTAAAAAATAGGACCTCAAAGGTAGTAATCTCAGAATTGCTGCCAGTGCTACCTGCTAGTCAGAGAAGAAATAGTGTAGGTTAGGTGGGCTTCAGATTGGTTCCACAGATTGGTGCAACATTGAGAGCCAAAGGGCCCATACTGCTGTGTAATATTCAATGTTCAAAATGGAAGAATAGGCAGGATGAATGCATGGCTTGAGGGATGGTGCAGGAGAGAGGGAGACATTTGGGACAGGATCTGGGGAAGGTGGGACTATTACAAATCGGATGGTCTGCGTCTGGGCAGGGCTGGAACCAATGTCCTAGTGGGTGCTTTTGCCAACCCTATTGGGGAGGGTTTAAACTAATGTGGGAAGGGGATAGGAACTAAATGAGGTTAGTAGATAGTAAAGGAGGTAGTAACTAAAGCCTGTACGGAACTAGATAATGAAGTCAGCGTGACTAAGGGGAAGAGTAGGCAGGGAGCAGGTGATGAACGCAAAGGGACTGCTGGTCTGAGGTGCATTTGTTTTAATGCAAAAAGCATAGTAGGTAAGGCAGATGAACTTAGGGCTTGGATTAGTACCTGGGAGTATGATGTTATTAATATTACTGAGACTTGATTGAGGGAAGGGCATGATTGGCAACTAAATATCCCAGGCTATCGATGCTTCAGGTGGGATAGAGAGGGAAGTAAAAGGAGTAGAGGAGCTGCATTACTGGTCAGAGAGGATATCACAGCTGTGCTGAAGGAGGGCACTATGGAGGACTCGAGCAGTGAGGCATATTGGACAGAGTTCAGAAATAGGAAGGGTACAGTAACAATGTTGGGGCTGTACTACAGGCCTCCCAACAGTGAGCGTGAGACAGAGACAAATATGTCAACAGATTATGGAAAGATGTAGCAGCAACAGAGTGGTGGTGACAGGAGAGGTTAATTTACCCAACATTGACTGGGATTCACTTTGTGTTAGAGGCCTAGATGGAGCATAATTTGGAAGGAGCATCCAGGAGGGCTTTCTAGAGCAGTATGTGAATAGTCCAACTCAGGAAGGGGCCATACTGGACCTGGTGTTGGGATTGAGCCCGACCAGGTGGTTGACGTTTCAGTAGGGGATTACTTTGGGAATAGTGATCACAATTCCTTAAGTGTTAGAATACTCATAGACAAAGACGAGAGTGGTCCTAAAGAAAGAGCTAAATTGGGGGAAGGCCAATTATACCAAAATTCGGCAGGAACTGGGGAATGTGAATTGGGAGCAGCTGTTTGAAGGTAAATCCACATTTGATATGTGAGAAGCTTTGAAAGAGAGGTTGATTAGAGTTCAGGAGAGACGCGTCCCTGTGAAAATGAGGGATAGAAATGGCAAGGTTTGGGAACTATGGATGACAGATGAAATTGAGAGACTAGATAAGAAGTAAAAGGAAGCATACATAAGACAATAGGTGCAGGAGTAGGCCATTTTGCCCTTCGAGCCTGCACCACCATTCAATATGATCATGGCTGATCTTCCTTAATCAGTATCCTTCATCCTTAATCAGTATCAGGTCTAGGTGACTGAAGACAGACGGAGCTTTGGAAGAATATCAGGAATGTAGGACCAATCTGAAATGAGTAATTAAGAGGGCTAAAAGGAATAGGAAAAATCCCAAAGCCTTTTGTTCATGTATGAGGAGCAAGAGGATAATTAGAGAAAGGATTGGCCCACTTATGGACAAAGGAAGAAAGCTATGTGTGGTGTCAGAGAAAATAGGTGAGATTCTTAATGAGTATTTTGCGTTGGTATTCACCGAGGAGAGGAACAAGATGGATGCTGACGTTAGGGATAGATGTTTGATTACTCTAGGTCAAGTTGGCAGAAGGAAGGAGGAAGTGTTGGATATTGTAAAAAGTGTTAAGGTGGACAAGTCCCCAGGTCTGGATGGGGTCTATTCCAGGTTACTGGGGGAAGTGAGAGAGGAAATAGCTGGGGCCTTAACAGATTTCTTTGCAGCATCCTTGAACATGGGTAGGTCCTGGAGGACTGGAGAATTGCTAATGTTGTCCCCTTGTTTAAGAAGGGTAGCAGGGATAATCCAGATAATTATAGACCAGTGAGCCTGACATCAGCTGTAGGGAAGCTGCTGGAGAAGATACTGAGGGATGGGATCTGTTTACATTTGGAAGAAAATGGGCTTATCAATGATAGGCAACATGGTTTGTGTAGGGAAGGTCATGTCTTACCAACTTAATAGAATTCTTTGAGGAAGTGACAAAGTTGATTGATGAGGGAAGGGCTGTAGATGTCATATATATGGACTTCAGTAAGGCATTTGATTATGTTCCCCATGATAGGCTGATGGAGAAAGTGAAGTTGCATAAGGTCCAAGGGGTACTAGCTAGATAGATTAAAAACTGGCTGGGCAACAGGGGACAGAGAGTAGCAGTGAAAAGTAGTTTCTCAAAATGGACAACTGTGACTAGTGTGTTCCACAGGGATCTGGAGGAAGGTATAGGTGGTCTGATTAGTGAGTTTGCAGATTACACTAAGATTGGTGGAGTAGCAGACAGTGAAGGGGACTGTCAGAGAATGCAGCAGAATATAGATAGCTTGGAGATTTAGGTGGAGAAATGGCAGATAGACTTCAATCTGGGCAAATGTGAGGTGATGCATTTTGGAAGATCTAATTCAAGAGCGAACTATACGGTAAATGGAAAAGTCCTGGGGAAAATTAATGTACAGACAGATCTGGGTGTTCAGGTCCATTGTTCCCTGAAGGTGGCAATGCAGGTCAGTAGAGTGGTCAAGAATGCATACGGCATGCTTACCTTCATCGGACAGGATATTGAATACGAGAGTTGGCAGGTTATGTTTAAGTTGTATAAGACTTTGGTTCGGCCACATTTGGAATACAACATGCACTTCTGGTCACCACATTACCAAAAGGATGTGGACATTTTGGAGAGGGTGCAGAGGAGGTTCACCAGGATGTTGCCTGGTATGGAGGGCGCTAGCTAAAAAGAGAGGTTGAGTAGATTAGGATGATTGTCATTAGAAAGACGGAGGTTGAGGGGGGGACCTGATTGAGGCCTACAAAATCATGAAAGGTATAAATAGGGTGGATAGCAAGAAGCTTTTTCCCAGAGTGGGGGACTCAATTACTAGGGGTCACGAGTTCAAAGTGAGAGGGGAAATGTTTAGGGGAGATATGCATGGAAAGTTATTTATGCAGAGTGTAGTGGGTGCCTGGAACACGTTACCAGTGGAGGTGATAGAGGCAGGCATGATAGCTTCAGTTAAGATGTATCTAGACAGATACATGAATGGGCAGGAAGTAGAGGGACACAGACCCTGAGAAAATAAGGAACGAATTTAGATAGACGATCTGGATTGGCACAGGCTTGGAGGGCCGAAGGGCCTGTTCCTGTACTGCAATGTTCTTTGTTTATTCTTTGAGAGCTGGAAGGAGCATGAGACAGACTAAGAACTGACTAATCATACAATTTAGTATCCTGTTCTCAATTTTTCCTCATACATTTTGATCCCATTAGCCCTACAAACTTTATCTAACTCCTTCATGAAAACATTCAAAGTTTTGGTCTCAACCAGTTTTTGTGGCGGAGGTAAAGACCTCCTTTTTACTGGTCAAAGCTTCAATATCTCTTGTCATCCAGGATTCCCCATTCATATCAACTTTGTCCTTCACCCTCACAGGAACTTACAGACCATGAACTCGAGCTATCTCACTTTTAAAGGCCTCTCTTTACCTGCAGATAATCTACTCTAATCAACCCCTGCAAGCTCCTGTCTCACTCATCGAAATTCACCTTGCCCCAGTTTAGAACTTGAACCTGCGGACCAGTTTTGTCTCTCTCCATAACTATTTTAAATTTAATAGAACTATGGTCGCTGGTCCCAAAGTGCTCCCCTACTGTCACCTCAGTGACCTGTCCTGCCCTATTTAGCAAAAATAGGTAGAGTTTTGCCCCTTCCCAAGTAGAACCCTCTTAATACTGCTTGAGGAAACTTTCCTAAACACACTTAACAATTTCCACTCCATCAAGGCCTTTAATGCTATGGCAGTCCCAGTCTATGTTAGGAAAAGTAATATACCCTACTATGACCATCCTATTGCTCCTGCAAGTTTCCCGAGTCTCCTGCATATTTGTTCCTCTAATTTCCGTTGACTACTTGGGGTCCTACAGTACAACCCCATTGACATCACCATCTCCTTCTTATTTCTTAGTTCCACCCACAAAGCCTCACTGGATGATCCTCCAGTTATTTCATCTCTGGCTACTGCTGTTAGACTTGCCTTATTCAAAAGTGAAATGCCCCGCCCACTCCTTCCGCCACCTCTGTCACATCCAAACCATCTGTCACATCTAAACCATCTAAACTAAGCTGCCATTCCTGTCCTTTCCATTAGCCATGTTTCTGTAAAGCCTTTAATATCCCAGTCCCACATGCCTATCCATCCCTGAATTCATCGACCTGTTGCATTGAAATAGATGCAATTTAATATAACTGGCATTCCTTGCTCCCTGTTGTGTTCCAACCTGATCTGTCTCTTCAACTTACTATTTCCGATTACTGTATTTCCTTCTAGCCTTGCACTTGCCTCCCTTCTGCTGAGGATCCCACACCCCCTGCCAATCTTGTTTAAACCCTCCATTTAGCACTAGCAAACCTGGCCACCAAGATATTGGTCCCCTTCAATTCAGTTGCAACCCGTCCCTCTTGAACCGGTCACCTCTGCCTCAGAAAGGATCCCAATGATCTAAAAATCTGAATCTCTGCCCCCTGCACCAATTCTTTCGCCATGCGGTCATCTGCCAGATTCTCCTGTTCTTACCCTCACTAATATGTGGCACTGGAAGTAATCCAGATATTACCATTGTCAAGGCCCTGGTTTTTAACATTTTTTCCTAGCTCTCTATAATCACATGGCAGGACCTCATTCCTATTTCTATCTGTCATTTGTGCCAACGTGCACAATGATTTCTGGCTGCTCACCCTCCCCTTTGACAGCATTCTGCAGCTGTTCTGAGGCGTCATGGACCTTGGAGTCCAGGAGGCAAGTCACCTGGATTTCCGTTTGTGGCCGCAGAATCTCCTGTCTGCCCCCTAACTATCGAGGCACCTATCGCTAAAGTCCTATTTACCTTTACCCTTTCCTGCTGTGCCCCAGAGCCAGTCATAGTGCCATCGACCTGGCTACTGCTGTTTTCCCCTGAACAGTTACTGCTGTTTTTCGCCTGGTCATCCAACCCACCCTCCTCTTCCCCCCCCACCCAGTATCCAAAATGGTATACTCATTTTCAAGGAGAATAGCCACAGGGGATTCTTACACTCTCTGCCTACTCCCTTTTCCTTTCCTGCTGGTCACCCAGCTACTCTCTGCTTGTACCTTAGGTGTGACCAACTCACTAAAACTGTTATCTATGAAACACTCAGCATCTCGGATGATCCTGCGTGCATCCAGCTCTAGCTCCCTTAACACAGTCTCCCAGGAGCTGCAGCTGGGTGCACTTCCCACAGGTATAGTCATCAGGGATGATGGAAATCTCCCCGAGCTCCCACGTCCTGCAGGAGGAACATGCAACTGCCCTAACTGCCATATTAACTGCTGTAACATTAAAAAGGAAATTTAAAAGGATTTTACTTGAGTTTACCTCACAGTAGGGGAGGAGTTGGACGTATTAGAATGTATGAAGGTGGATAAATCTCCTGGTCCTGACCAGATATATCCAAGAACCCTGCAAGAGGCAAGAGAAGGAATTGCTGTGGCCCTAGCTGATATTTTTGCATCATCGTTAGCCATGGGTGATGTCCCAGAAGACTGGAGCGAATGTTGTGCCATTATTCGAGAAGGGCTGCAAAGAAAAACCTGGGAGCTGTAGACCAGTAAGCTTAACATCTGTAGTAGGTAAGTTATGTGAGAAGATTCTGAGAGATAAGGTATACAAGAATTTGGAAAGACAGGGTTTAATCAGCATGGCTTTATAAATGGGAAATCTTGCCTCACAAATTTGTTAGCATTCTTTGATGAAGTGACCAGGAAGGTTGATGAGGGAAGGTTGATGAGGGCAGGACACTGGATGTAGTCTATATGGATTTCATTAAGGCCTTTGATAAGATTCCACATGGTAGTCTGCTCTGGAAGGCTAGATCGCATGGAATCCATGGGGAGCTGGCAAGGTGGATACACAATTGGCTTGAGGGTAGGAAGCAGAGGGTAATAGTGGAAGGATGCTTGTTGGACTGGAGGCCTATGACTAGTGGTGTACCTCAGGGGTCAGTGATGGGCCCATTGCTGTTTATTATCTATATCGATGATTTGGATGAGAATGTACTAAGGCATGAACAGTAAGTTTGCAGTTGACACGAAAATATCATGGACAGTGAAGGAAGGCTGTCAGAAATTGATCAGGTGGGAACTGGGTTGAGAAATGGCAAATGGAGTTTAATATAGATAAGTATGAGGTTTTGCATAGAATCATAGAGTCATAGAGATGTACAGCATGGGAACAAACACTTCAGTCCAACCCGTCCATACCGACCAGATATCCCCAACCCAATCTATTCCCACCTAGCAGCACCCGGCCCATATCCCTCCAAACCCTTCCTATTCATATACCCATCCAAATGCCTTTTAAATGTTGCAGTTGTACCAGCCTCCACCACACCCTCTCATTCCATACACGTACCACCCCCTCTGTGAAAACGTTGCCCCTTAGGTGTCTTTTATATCTTTCCCCTCTCACCCTAAACCTATGACTTCTAGTTCTGGACTCCCCTATTCACGACCCTCTTGATTTTGTAAATCTCTACAGGGTCACCTCTCAACCTCCGACGCTCCCGGGAAAACAGCCCCAGCCTGTTCAACCTCTCCCTATAGCTCAAATCCTCCAACCCTGGCAACATCCTTGTAAATCTTTTCTGAACCCTTTCAAGTTTCACAACATCTTTCCGATAGGAAGGTGACTAGAATTGCACACAACATTCCAACAGTGGCCTAACCAATGTCCTGTACAGCCGCAACATGACCTCCCAACTCCTGTACTCAGTACTCTGACCAATAAAAGAAAGCATACCAAATGCCTTCTTCACTATCCTATCTACCTGCGACTCCACTTTCAAGGAGCTATGAACCTGCGCTCCAAGGTCTCTTTGTCCAGCAACACTCCCAAGGACCTTACCATTAAGTGTATAAGTCCTGCTAAGATTTGCTTTCCCAAAATGCAGCACCTCACATTTATCTGAATTAAACTCCATCTGCCACTTCTCAGCTCATTGGTCCATCTGGTCAAGATCCTGTTGTAATCTGAGGTAATCTTCTTCGCTGTCCACTACACCTCCAATTTTGGAGTCATCTGCAAGCTTACTAACTATACCTCTTATGCTCACATCCAAATCATTCATGTTGGAAAGTCAAATCAAGCTAAGAGTTTCATGGTGAATGGTAGGGCCTTAGGATTGTAGTGGACTGAGGGACTTGGTGTTCAGGTGGATGGTTCTCTGAAAGTGGAGTCACAGGTAGACAGGGTAGTGAAGAAGGCCTTCATCAGTCAGGGTATTGAGTATAGAAGTTGGGAAGTTATGTTGCAGTTGTACAGGATGTTGGTGAAGATGCACTTGGGGTATTGTGTTCAGTTTTGGCTAGTTTGCTATAGGAAGGATGTTATTAAATTGAAAAGAGTACACACGAAATTTACAAGGATGTTGCCAGCAGTCAAGTGTCTGAGTTATAGAGAGAGGTTGGACAAGCTAGGACCTTTTCTGTAGAGTGTAGGAGACTGAGGTGGGATCTTATAGAAGGGAATACGATCCTGAGAGACATAGATAGGATGAATGCATTCAGTTTTTCCTAGGGTTGGGGTATCGAGGATGAGAGGGGTTATAGGGGAAAGAATAAAAGGAAATCTGAGGGACAATGTTTTTAGACGGAGGGTGCTACGCATATGGAATGAGCTGCCAGAAGAAGTGGTTGAGTCAGTTAAATTAACAACATTTTTTCGGCATTTGGACAAATACATGGACAGGAAGGGTTTAGAAGGATATGGGCCAAGTGCAGGGAAATGGGGTTAGCATGGATGGACATTTTGGTTGGCATGGACGAGTTTGAACCAAAGGACCTGTCTCTGTACTGTAGGATCCTATGACTCTATGACTCTAATTCCACTCGCTGAGTGAAGAAATTTCTCCTTGTCTTGTCCAAAATGGTCTAACCCATATCCTTAGACTGTGCCCTCTGGTTGGATTCCTTGGTCAATGACAACATCCTTTCTGCATTTCCCCAGTCCAGTCCTGTTGAAGTTTCTAGTTTTCTATGAGATTGCCCCTCATTCTTCTGAACTCCATTGAATACAGTCCTAATTGATCCAGTCTCTCTTCATATATCAGTCCTTCGATCCCAGGAATCAGTCTGATAAACCTTTGTTGCACTCCGTCCATAGCTAGAACATCCTTCCTGAGATAAGGAGACCAAAACTGCACACAGTACTCCAGTTCCAGAGATTGAATGCTCAAACATTTCCTTTTATATGCTCTGGAGCATGACTCCACCACTAAACATCAGGCTGTTGTTTCCAGGACTGTCACTGACCTCATCCCCTCTAGGGTTCTCCCTCAACAGGTTCCAACTTCATTGTCACCCAATCTCAGACAGCCTGTTCTACCACCATCCCAGAGTCAACAAATAGGACTGCCCCAGCAAACCCATTGTTTCAATCTGATCCTGCCCCACTGAACTCATTCCTTCCTATCTTAAATCTATTTTCTCCCCATGTCCAGTTTATGCCTATCAACATTTGTGATTCTTCTGATAATTTGTGACATTTCAACAATTTCTAGAGTTCTGGTCCCAGTTGTCTCCTCTTTACTATCGATGTGCAATCCTTCATTCTCCATCCTAGTGGTCTGAAGGACCTCTGCTTCTTCCTTGATTAGAGGTCTGGACTGTCGCCATTGCTGTTTGTTATCTCTACCATGATTTGGATGAGAATGTACAAGGCAATGATTAGTAAGTTTGTGGACGACACTAAAATAGGCAGTTTCATGAACAGTGAAGGAAGGTTAGCAGAAATTGCAACAAGACCTTGATGAGCTGGGGAGGAGGGCTGAGAAATGGCAAATGGAGTTTCATATCGATAAGTGTGAGGTGTCACACTTTGGAAAGTCAAATCAGAGGAGGAATTTCATGGTGAATGGTAGGGCCTTAAGGAGGGTAGTGGAACAGAGGGACCTTGGAGTTCAGGTGCACGGTTCTCTGAAAGTGGAGTCACAGGTAGACAGGGAAGTGAAGAAGGCTTTTGGTACACTGGCCTTTATGAGTCAGGGTATTGAGTATAGAAGTTGGGAAATTATGTTGCAGTTATACAGGACATTGGTGAAGCGGCACTTGGTTTATTGTGTTCAGTTTTGGCCACTTTGCTATAGGAAGGATGTTATTAAACTGGAAAGAGTGCAGAGAAATTTACAAGGAAGATGCCAGGACTCAAGTGTCTGAGCTATAGGAGAGATTGGACAAGCTAAGAATTTTTTGTTCAGAGTTTTCGAGACTGAGGGGGAGTCTTATAGAATTGTATATGACCACAAGAGGCGTGGATAGGGCGAATACACTCAGTCTTTTTCCCAGGCTTGGAGAATCGTGGAGTAGAGGGCATCAGTTTAAGGTTAGAGGGGAAAGAATAAAAGGGAACCTGAAGGACAACGCTTTCACAGAGGGTGAAATGCATATAGAATGAGCTGCCAGTGGAAGTGGTTGAGGTGGGTACATTAACAACATTTGAAAGGCATTTGGACAAAGGATTAGAAGGACATGGGCCAAGTGCAGGGAAATGGGGTTAGCGTTGATGGACATTTTGGTCAGCATGGACCAGTTTGGGCCAAAGGGCCTGCTTCCGTGTTGTTGGTCTCTATGACTCTATGACACCACCACCTTTGTTCACCTAGTTGCATTATGTTTGTCTATTTATATAACATTCCCTGTTCCAGTTTTACTCAGGCTCCCTCTGATCCATCAATCATGACATTAGTGCTGATTCTTGCTCTCATCCAGAACTTGAAATAATGCATTAGTCTTGCTTCTGATTTCCATCCTTCTGTTATCTTCACCTGGTCCATTTTTGACTCTTTCATTCCTTCCCTTGAATTCCCTTTTCCCATTTCAGGGAATAGTCTTCACACTCAACACACTACACATTTACCAGCTCACATAAGTTATCTCCATTACACTTTCTCACACCCTGTTTCCTGTAAGGACTCTATTCCATTCTCCCAGTTTCTCCATCCCCATCACAGGTTTTGAGATGATGCCACATTCCACAGTGTGCCTCCAACATGTCCTCCTCTGTTACTCTTAACATTTCTATACCCTGTCAGCCACCCCCCACCTTCACCTTCTCATGTGATTACAGAAGCTTAACCCTACCCTTTGATCTCTCTCTCCTCACTGTCCAAGGTCCCAAACACACCCTCCAGGTCAAAGAGCTATTTATTTGCAATTGCTGTCATATTGACAGTTCCATCCCAGCTCTGCTGGAGTATTCTAAGCAGTTAATTGATTTCCTGCCCTCAAACTCACTTGGTCCATCTTGGACACCTCCCTCCTGCTCCTTGACCTCTCCATTTTCATCACCAGTGACAGTCTCCAGATGGACTTTTATGACAAACTCACAGACTCTCATAACTACCTGGACTACACTTCCTCCCACCTAGTATCCTGCAACAACTCCATCCCGTTCTCCCAATTCTTCCACCTCTACTGCATCTGCTCAGACGAGGAGGCATTCCACTCCCAAGCATCCCAGATGTCCCCCTATTTCAAACAACGTGTTTTTACCCCTCTGTCATCCAGACAGCCCTCCACTGCACCACCTCCATTCCCGTTCCACTGCACTCACCCCCCCCAACACAATAACGACAGAGTCTCCCTTGTCCTCACCTACCACCCCACCAGTCTCCACATCCAACACGTCATCCTTAAACACTTCCACCAACTCCAACTAGACCCCACAACCAAGAACATCTTCCCCTCCCCAACGCTCTCTGCTTTCCACAAGGACCACTCCCTTCGCCAATCCTTGGTTTGTGCCACTCTCCCCACTGACCCCCCAAACCCCCAGGTACCTTTGCCTTCAACCGGAAAAGATGTAAAACCTACCGGGGACACCACCTCCCTCACCTCCATCCAGGGCCCCAAACAGTCCTTCCTCTCTTCCAACCTAGTTTAATGCATCAGGTGCTCCCAATGTGGTGTTCTCTACATCGGGGAGACTGAACGTAAACTTAGGGAGCGGCTCACCGGGCATCTTAGCCAGGCCCGCAGGGGCCAACTGGACCTCCCAGTCACTGCCCATTTCAATTCCCTCAGCTACTCCCTTTTCAGCGTGACCATCCTTGGCCTCCTCCATTGCCAGAACAAACCAAACCTCAAATTAGAGGAACAACATCTCATCTTCTGCCTGGGAAGCCTACAGCCCGGAGGACTCAACATTGAGTTCTCCAATTTCAAATAAATCCCCTCCCCATCCCCTTACTCCCTATGCAGCCCCTCCCCTCCCCTTCCACTGTTCCCTGCCACCAACAGGATTCATTCCTCCCATTGACCAACCAGGTGGTACCCTCCACCTGTCTTCACCAGTTCCCACTTCACCACCCTATCCCCTCCACCCCTTTTATCTGCAGCTTCCCCAACACCCACCCCCAGTCCTGAAGAAGGGTTACACCTGAAACGTTGACTTTTCCACCTCCTGATGCTGCCTTACTTGCTGTGTTCTTCCAGCTTCCTGCCTGTCCACTGTGGATTCCAGCATCTGCAGTTTTTTGTTTCTGCTGGACTATTCCAGCAAAGTCCAATGCAAGCTGGAGAAACAGCCCATTATTCTGCTTAGACACTTTCCTGCCTATGGGATTCATTATTGAGTTCAACAAATACTGAGCTTGAACACTGTTTTCCATTTCGATAACAGCACCCCCTCCCTGCCCCTTAGTGCCTTGTTTGCATGGCTTTGCTCACTGCAATCTCAACCTCTTCAGGTCTTTACATTACCGCTCACTTTGACTTTTGCTCTGGGCACCCTCACTTTGTCTTCATCTGTCTTTGTAAACAGCAAAAAAAATCATTTTCCAACACTCTTCAGTTTCTTAGATGTGTCATTGTACTTGAAGTGTTAACTTTGTTTTCCTCTACCCTGGTGCTACCAGACCTGCTGAATTTCTCCAGCACTTTCTGTTTTTACTTCACATTGTGAGAATCACATTTTTTTTCCTTTGGACTATGAATGTGAAAATGGAAGTTGGACACTGCTAAGTAGCCTAAAGGGAAATGTTTTTGCAACTTGATCATCGAATGGTTTATTAGATTAGATTACTTACAGTGTGGAAACAGGCCCTCCGGCCCAACAAGTCCACACCGCCCCGCCGAAGCATAACCCACCCATACCCCTACATCTACATCTACCCCTTACCTAACACTATGGGCAATTCACCTGACCTGCACATCTTTGGACTGTGGGAGGAAACCGGAGCACCCGGAGGAAACCCACACAGACACGGGGAGAACGTGCAAACTCCACATGGTGTGACTGTCGTGGGTTCAGAGCAGTGAGATGGATACAGACCTGTGATTGTTCTGCTGACAGTGATAATCAATACCCAGTGAACAGGAATCTTCTTTCTCCATGTCATTCTGTGAGTAAAAAGTGCAACATTAAGGGCTCTGAAAATAAAGAACTCTCACAGAAGCAAAGACCTCGGGTCAACCCGATCAGCTACATAATCGAAGATCAACCATGAACATCAGGTTATCATTGTTAAAAGTGAAAAGATCTCAAAGAAATTCATCCCATTCTTGGGATTTGCGCTTGTTTTTGTTTTTCTGGTCTACATTTCTCCATGATGTGATGGTGCTAGTGTTGGACTAGGGTTGACAAAATTAAAAGTCACAAATCAGGTTATAGTTCAACAGGTTTATTTGGCAGCACTAGCTTTCAGAGCGCTGCTCCTTCATCATAAGACACAGAATTTATAACAAAAAATTAGTGTCATGCAACTACAAGTATACATTCAACAAACCTAGATTGTTGTTCAGTCTTTCATCTTTTAAAATGAGTTGCAGGTTTCAGTTCATTAATTTGTAAATCCCAGAGTTTCTTTTAAGTCACATTCTCAAGGTTTTATTTAAAAAAAAGGTGACATCTCAGCTCAGATAATGCATTAATGGTGTGAGGTTAGAGTCTGTCTGTATCCCAATCTTGAGTCAGACTGGTTCTATTTCCAAAGTAGGAATTTATAAAATGTTACATGGATTGACTGCCTGTGTTGACTGCCTGCAGATTATGTGCTTTTGAACAAAATAGAATGCATCCGCAAGTATAATTTTGCAAATGCAAATCCACCCCATAGGCTTATATTTGTGTGTTTGTGTGCATGAGAGAGAGAGAAAATGTAAAAAAACAACTGGCCCCAAGGATTTCAGATCAAGGATTGTGTACCTATAAACGCAGATCAGGCATCCTTTTTGAATGCATCTCTGACAGTGCAGAAGGCAGCTCCAAGGTGGTAAGGCACCTGGTCCAGACGGATTCCCAATTGAATTTTAAAAGGAAATCATGCACATGTTGGCTGATCCACTGCTGGGGATGTATAGTCATTTGTATAGCCAGGACTGCCTTCCACCCTCTCTTAGAGAGGCCAATATTTCCCTTATCTTAAAGAAAGGGAAAGACCCCGGGGACTGCTCATCATATAGACCCATCTCATTGTTGAATGTGGATTTTAAAATTCCAAAAGGTGTTGGCTCTGAGACTGGAGGAGGTGCTGCCCAATATTATAAAAGAGGACCAGATGGGTTTTATCAAAGGCTTCAGCTCCTCCAACAATATCAGGCAGGTGTTGAATATAGTGCAAATATGTCAGCAGAGAATGACTCTGGGTTTGGTGGTCTCCCTGGATGCAGAAAAGGTTTTGGTTGGGTAAAATGGTCATATCTCTTTGATGTTTTAGATCATTTTGGTCCCGGAGGGGCCTTCGCCAGGTGCATGACAGTGTTATATGAAGATCCCAAGGTAGCGATTATCACCAATGGGGTTAAATCGAACAATTTCGGTGTGGGAAGGGGCAGCTGACAAGGATGTTCCCGATCTCTGCTGCTGTTTACCTTGGTACTTGAACCGTTGGTGGAGACTGTTCGAAAGGACCCTGAAATAATGGCACAAAAGTGGGAGTTGGGAAACACAAAATCACGCTCTATGCGGATGATGTCCTTCTGTTTTTGACTAACCCTGAAAGGTCCATATCCCAGCTAATACAAAAAGTTTAACTATTCGGTAGCTTTTCACGATACAAGATAAATTTCACAAAATCAGATGTCATGCCCATGGGGGTTGCTGGTGGAAGTACCGGAACTGGAGGACGGAATGGAGGTTCCTTTTTGATGGTCACAGAAAGGTTTTCCCTATCTGGGAATTTTTATTACCCCTTGCTTCTGGCAGCTGTATGGAGTGAACTTTGTGCAGCTGTTTGAGAGGATAAAGCAGACTTGCAGTGAATGGAGAGACTATCCATATCATGGCTAGGCCATATAGCCTTGACTAAAGTGAATGTTCTTCCTCAGTTGTTGTACCCTATGAGGATGCTCCCACTGTTATTACCCAAACAGGTGCTGCGGAGGTTGGCAGAATGGCTTGGATCATTTATTTGGTGCTCCTTAATTAAACTTATCAAGTTGAAACTTCCACAGGATATGGGGGATGTGAACCTCCCAGATTTGTGTAGACATCAAATAGGCACCCAGTTTTCATATGTAGGTCAATGAGTGCATAACGATTTAAAGTTGATAGGGCTTGATTTGGAGGCCTTACAGGCAAAATGTCCCCTCATAAACTTACTGCTCATGGATAAGATGAGATTGGTAGTTGAGCACTGTGAGAGCTTGATTATCATAAATACAATAAAAGCATGGAGGGTAGTGCGACAGGATGAGGGCAATGTGCTTAAGACTCTTGCCGTTCACCCCATTGGTGGGAGCCCTTGGATTTAGGCCAGGGTAGTACTCCAGCTTCAGAGCGTAGAAGGGTAAAGCAATCTCCTGTCGGGGAGATCTGTTTGAGGGGGAGGTCTTGATGTCTTTTAGCCAATTAGTCAGAAATACAGAATCCCTAATAGGGACCTTTCTGATATTTCCAGGTTAGGGATTACATACAGAAGAAGACCATCCTCGTGACTCAGCCCTACAAGTCGGATATAGAATGTGGAGTGCTCCCATGTGGAGGTGCTCTCTCAGTTAGCACCATATATCATCTGCAGAGAGGGAATGCCCTGGGCGATATGAAGAGACTCCATGAGATTTGGAATCAGGAGGTGGGGAAGGAATTTCATCAGAAACATGGGAGGATATATGGGGGAATGTAAAAATGATTTCAATAAGCAATAAAGCACAAGCAATGCAATTGTAGATCCCCCACAGGGCCCATATGGCACCAGAGAGGTTAGCAATGTTTAAGAAAGGATCTTCCCTGAAATGTCCCAAATGTAAAAACAGTATTGGCACCCTCACACATTGCTTTTGGTTTTATTACATGATCCACAGAGTGAAAAAGCTAAAGAAGATCCTGGGAATGGAAGTTAGGGAGGATCCAGTGTCCCTCCTTTGGGACTACCAAATCTTCCCTCTCTGAATGAGCATGGGAAGAGGTTATTCAACAGTTTTATGCACTGTGCGAGGAAAAACATCCTAATGAATTGGATATCAGAAATGCCTCCAGTTCTTGCAGCATGGCGCAGACCTGACAAGTATGGTGCACCACGGAACGGAGCAATTTTATAAGACATGGCAACCTTTTCTAAATTATAATGACATGGATCTGTCAGCGGTACTGATTAGGACCATTCTATAGTCATGAGGGCCGTATATGGCAGTCCGAGGATCCCGGGGAAGGGAGACCAGAAAATAGGGGTATAATGACTGTTGCTTCTGTGGACAGGTGCCTTGATGGAGGTGTGGCAAGTGGAGTAACGTAATATAGTACAATGTAATGTAATTTAAGTTCAGTGGATTGTAATTTAATTTAATGTTATATTATTTATTTTGAGCTTGTGCTAATGTGCTAATAAAAATAAGTCGACTGTATCTTAAAGAATAGTAGGCAGTTTATTGTTAATATTACTGTAATATAACATAATAGTACATATTATTTCTATTTTTTCTGTACTTTTATTCTTTTTTTTGGTTTGTGTTTTTGTAAAAAGTTGAAATTTTTTTTTCAATAAATATATACACAAAAAAAAAGCAAGATCTGCAGATATATCTGCAGCAGAGAAATGGAGATAATCAGTTCGTCAAACCACTTAGTTTTACACAAAACAGAATTTATTTGCAAGATTACTGAATGAAACACAAAGAACAGAAAACAGAATACTGAATAACCTATCCCATCCGAAAACCCAACAGACTGTCCCAACTTAATGATGCTGTTCCAAAATTCTCATAAACACCATGTGGCACAAAAGGAAAAATCAAACAAGTTCTTACAGGGGAGGTGTCAAAGAGAGAGAGGGTTCAGCAGCCTCTCTTCACACACACAATGCTGCATTAAAACCAAACCAGAGAATAGCTGTGCTGGGACAACTGGCCACTCCCCTTTCATTGTGCAAGTTTTTAAAATAAACTTGAAAGCCCTCTGCCTGAGGCAGTATCTGATAGCTATTATCAAATTGGCCCTAAAATCCATCCAAACTCAGATTTTTCAAAACGTGGATCATTTACAACCTCTCTGAAAAAAAAACCAAGGACAACATAATTGTGTTATAGGAACAGCTTTGTCACAAGGGGTATGGACAGGGTGAGTAGGGAGCAGCTGTTCCCTTTGGTTGAGGGGTCAATCCCAACGGGGCACAGTTTTAGAGTAAGGAGCAGGAGGTTCGGAGGGGATTTGAGAAAAATGTTTTCACTCAGAGTGTGGTGGCAATCTGGAATGCACTGCCTGGGAAAGGTAATGGAGGCCAGATACCTTTTGACCTTTAAAATATTTGTATGAGCCCTTGAAATATAACATTCAGGGATACAGGACATGTAGGAAATTGGTATTAGTGCAGCTGTAATGGTAGTTATTGTCGGTGAAGTCTTGATGGGCTGAAAGTTTGCAGTTCATGGCATGATTTTGAACAACATTGATGTACAGAGGGATCTTGGAGTTCTAGTCTATAGCTCCCTGAAAGTGGCCACAGAAGTAGATAGGGTAGTAAAGAAGGTGTATGGCATGCTTGCCTTTTTTGTTTGGGTAAGTGAGTACAAATGTCATGTTACAGTTTTATAAGCCTGTGGTTAGGTCAGTTTTTAGAATATTGCCTTCAGTTCTGGCATCACATTACAGGAAGGATGTGTAGGCTTTGGACAGGGCACAGAGAGGTTTAACAGGATGCTACCTGGATTAGCGAGCACGAGCTATCAGGAGAGACTAGAAAAACTTGGGTTGTTTTGTCTGGAGCAGCAGAGGACAAGGGGAGACTTGACGGTCAGAATTTTTCCCCCAGAGTTGCAATGTTTAATACTCGGAGGCTTGTACTTAAGTTGAGAGGGGGAAAGTTGAAAGGAGATGTGAGGGGCAAGTTGTTTTACACAGACAGTGGTAGGAGTCTGGAATGCGCTGCCAGGAGTGGTGGTGGGGGCAGATGTAATAGGGGTGAAGCACATGAATATGCAAGAATGGAGTGATATAGATCAATGGTTGGCAGAAGGGATTAGATTATTTTGGCATCATGTTCAACACAACACTGTGGGCCAAAGGCCTATTCCTGTGCCATACTTATATGTGTTCTATGTTAAATATGCTTCACCCTCTGTGTGAAAAGGTTGTCCCTTTTAAACCTTTCCCCTCACCTTAAACCTATGCCCTTTAGTTTTGGAATCTCAACCTAGGCAAAAAAACCTTAGCTATTCACCTTATCTGTGCCCCTCATGATTTATAAACCTTTATAAGTTCACCCTTCAACTTCCTATACTCCAGGGAAAAAGGTCCCAACTTATTCAGCCTCTCCTTACAACGCAGACCCTCCAGTCTCGGTAATATTCTTTAAATCTTTTTTGCATGTTTTCTAGGTTAATAACATCCTTTGCATGACATTGCCCTTTGCCAATGTTTTGTACAGCCGTAACATGACATCCCATATCCTGTACTCAATGGTCTGACCGATGGAAGCAAGCACATCAAACACCTTCTTCACTCCCCTTTCTTCCTGAGATGCCACTTTCAAGGAATTATGTTCCTGTAAACCTAGATCTCTTTGTTCAACAACACTGTCAAGGGCCCTATCATTCTGTACTGGTTTGTCTTATCAAAATGCAACACCTTGCATTTATATAAATTAAACTCCATCTACCATTCCTCGGACCATTAGCTCAGTTGATCAGGATCCTATTGTACCCTTAGGTAACCGTCTTCACTGTCCACTATACCACCAATTTATGTGTCATTCTCAAAAGTACTAACCATGCCTCCTATCTTCAGATCCAAACCATTCAGTTAAGTGATGAACAACAGTGGAAATAGCACACAATCCTTGCAGCATACCACTGGTCACAGGCTTCCAGTCTGAATCACAACCCTCTACCACCAGTCTCTGCCTTCTACCATCAAACCAATTTTGTATCTGATTGGCTACTTCTTCCTGGATCCCTGTGTGATCTAATCTTACCACCCAGTCTACCATGAGGAGTCTCGCTGAAAGCCTTGACAAAGTCCAATGTCCACCATTCTGCTTTCATCTATCTTCTTGGTCACCTCTTCAAAAACCTCAATCAAGTTTATGAGACATGATTTCCTATACATAAAGCCATGTTAACTAACCCTAGTCATCCTTACTTTTTCAAATGCATTTAGATCCTGTCTCTCAAATCTCCCCCTCAACAACTTACCTCGCACTGAGATCAGGCTCACCAGTCTGTCGTTGCCGAGCTTTTCCATGCAGCTTTTCTTAAATAATGGCACAGCATTAACCACCCTCTGCTCTTCCAGCACCTTACCTGTGACTGTTGATGATACATTCATTTGTAAAGTAGCAAATAATTCTGCAGAAAAATCAAGGGTTACAAACATAGGCAGAAAGGAACAAATTCGATTAAGAGTTCAAACCACAAGGGAGAAGTGAAATGGCAATGCCACAGTTCTCTGTTGGCTTTTGACTATATCATATAGCAGCTGTGGTGCTATGTGATCTTCAATTCAGTAATTGGTCAGCTAGACCCAAGACTTTGCCTCAGTTAAAAATTCTTATTTTCAAATTGTTTCAAGGTTGTTTATTTCCCTCTCAGACAGTGAGAAAGAAAGAGAGACCTGTCTTTGCTTGCACATTTTCTCAAAGGGGAAGGCGATGGTCTCATAGGGACTATTAGCCAACAAACTCAGGTACTGATCTGGGAATCTCGACTGAAATCCTGAAATTGGCAGATGGTGAAAAAAATCTGGAATTAAGAGTTTAATGATGATCATGAAACCATCATCAATTGTCAGTGGAAAAGAAAACTAGTTCACTAATGTTCTCAGAACTGAGATGAGGAGGAATTTCTTCACCCAAAAGGTGGTTAATCTGTGGAACTCATTGCTGTGGAGGCTAAGTCATTGTGTATCTTTCAGACAGAGATAGGATATTGATTAGTGAGGGGATCAAGGGTTATGGGGAGTAGGCAAGAGAGTGGAGTTGGCAAACATTTCAGCCATGAACAAATAGCAGAGTAGACTCGATGGGGCAAATGGTCTAATTTTTCTCTGATGTCTTCTGGTTTTTCTCAAAGCCTATATTCAATTACCTCGTCTGAACTCTGATAAACTGCAACTTGAAAATCCAAAAGCTGTTTCCAGGTGGTGTTTCAACCCAAAGACTACTTGTTTCACAAAAGTGTCTTTTCCAAAACTTACATGACCTCCGTTAACCAACAAGTGAACATCGCACAGTTCCACTTCTGTCCTTTGAGTTACGAAAACAAAATCGAGAAGAAACACATCTGGCACATACTCTGCAGCACAACAGTGTCCAACCTTCTTTTCTTCCCCAAATTCATATAATTTGGTCTTGATTTTGCATTCTCTAACATTACTTTTGAAGAGTGTTCAGGAATTGGCTTTTACTCTACTACATGAGAAAAAAAACTAGTTATTTGGAAAATGACTAAGACTCATTTTATCCCTAAGTTATAAAAAATGCAACAGTGAAATTAATGAAACATATAAAATCATAAGCAAGCACATACATGAATCTCTCATCCCCTTGACAATCAAGAATTTATCTCCCTCTGCCTTTCAAGTATTTGAAGATTCTGCATCCCCTATCTTTGAGGAAGGGAATTCCAAAGATAATCAACCCTCAGATTTGTTTTCCCACATCTTTCTTAAATGGGACACCCCGCTTATTTTTAAATGATCTCCCCTAGTTCTAGATTCTTCCAGAAAAGGAAACAACTTCCAATATTCACCTGGCCAAGTCCACCCAGGATGGACAAGCAGGAGGCTGGAAGATCCAGGCAGCATCGGAAGGTGGAGAAATCAATGTTTCAGGTATAACCCTTCTTCCACCCAGGAGCTGGTGTGCACTCATTGAGTCACTTCTGAATCTTCTAAGTGCCAGAGGATACAGGCTGAGGTTTTTAAACGTTTCCTCATGAGGCAATCACTCAGTCCAGGTATTTGTCAAGTGTGAAGAAAGGTGGGATACGTATCTTTGGGACAGTCTCCACTAAACTGTGCCGGGGCTGGTGTTCTTGTGAGTCCTATAAGTTGGGAAGTAGAGGGGATTTCAAACTAAACAGTGGGAGCAAGAGTTCAATTTTGCGAAGATGTGATGAAAAGAAATGAGAAAGTGAAGAGGAATGATATAGGAAATGATGAACAGATTATGACAGGAAGGAATAGAGAACACCAATCTAAGTGTGAAATGACATTAGAATAGAGCAAAAGGAAGGAATAAAACTAAAGGCTTTTTAAAAATCTGAAGATATGTAGCATTTGAAACAAAACAAATGAATTGAAATAGAAATCTCCTACCATGTCTCCTTCAGTACCCTGGGATAGATTCTGTCATGCCCTGGGGACATAACTACTTCAATATTTTTCAAAACACTCAACATATCCTCCTTTTTAATATCTATCTAAATGCTCTCTAAACTGGTCTCCAAACTGACTCATTCATATCTTTCTCCTTGGCGAATACTGATGCAAAATACTGATTTAAGACTTTACCCACTTCCTCTGGCTCCTTACTTAAATTCCCTCCTTTGCTCTTAAGTAGACCTCTCCTTTCTCCGGTTGCTCCTAACATCCATATAAAGTGCCTTGGGATTGTCATCATATTGTCCCTCATCCTACTTGCCAACAACATTTCATGGAACAGGAGAATTGACGTTTCGGGCATCAGCCCTTCTTCAGGCTGATGCCCGAAACGTCGATTCTCCTGCTCCTTGGATGCTGCCTGACCTGCTGCGCTTTTCCAGCAACACATTTTCAGCTCTGATCTCCAGCATCTGCAGGCCTCACTTTCTCCCCCTACAACATTTCATGGCCCATTCTAGCCCTCTCATATCTTGTTTTAAGTTATTTTCTTCCTTTATACACCTCAAGGTGCCCTGTTTGATTTCTGTTTCCTAAACCTTACATGCACCTTCTTCCTCTTTTTCATTAAATTTTCAACATCCCGCATCTTGCCGCCCTTATCTTTCATCCTCGCAGGAACATGCCGGCCCTGAACTCTGGTCAACTGGCTTTTAAAGGACTCCTACATGCCAGATGTGGATTTACCTTCAAACAACATTCCCCAATTCTGTCTTTCCAGTTCCTGCCTATAATTGTTGTACTTAATCTTCCCCAATTTAGCACTTTCACTCAAACTAACTTAAAACTTATGCAATTATGATCGCAATTCCCAAAATGTTCTCCGACTGAAACTTTGATCACCTAGCCAACTCATTCCCATTACAAAATCTGGCATGGCTCCTCCCCTACATAGCTGAAAATGTGTTGCTGGAAAAACGCAGCAGGTCAGGCAGCATCCAAGGAGCAGGAGAATCGACATTTCGGGCATGAGCCTGAAGAAGGGCTGATGCCCGAAACATTGATTCTCCTGTTCCTTGGATGCTGCCTGACCTGCTGCGCTTTTCCAGCAACACATTTTCAGCTCTGATCTCCAGCGTCTGCAGTCCTCACTTTCTCCTCACCTGCATAGACTATCTACAGATTGTTTCAAGAATCCCTCCTGGATTCATCTAACAAATTCTGCCTCACTAAGCCCCGGGCACTATGGGAGACCCAGTGAATATTGGGGAAATTGATCTTCTTACATATCTGTTCCTTTGATTCTTGCTGGCTGCAACGCTGCCTTTGTGATTGCACCTTTCTTATTCCTGAGTTCTAAGTACACTGCTTCATCATATGAGCCCTGCAAGATGTCCTCTTGTAGTACGGCTGTGACATTCTCTTTAATCAGTAACTCTCCATCCCTTTTACATCCCAATATCAATTGATAACAGAAAATAATGTTGTGGCTGATGAATCAAATTGGGATTTTGTCAGCGTACAAGATAGAAGTATTAATTGTAGAAGCAGCGATAAATTACTAAATGGAAAGAAGAGAGGATCTCAGGAAAATTTCAATGACCCAAGAAGTGACACTGAGCAAATTGTTGGAGCTTCAGTATGGCAAGTGCCTGGATCTTATGGACTTCCTCTCACAGTAAAAAAAAGTGGCTAAATATTTGATGAATTGGTTTAATTTCTTTTTCTTTAAAATTCCAAGCTTTGAGAAGATTCCTTAGATTGGATAATAGCAAATGTCAACATCAACATTAAGAAATTCCAGGCTAACTAGTCTAATTTCTGTCACAGGGAGAATGTCAGAACCTATCAGTTATAGTTGCTTCATTACATAAAGTACTTGAAGAGGATGCAGACGATGTTGACTGAAGTGGTGCCTAGATTTGAGGGTATGAGCTATAAGGAAAGGTTGGAGGCTGAGGGGTGACCTGGTAGAAGTTTATAAAGTTATGAGAGGCATAGATAGGGTAGACAGACAGAATCTATTCCCCAGAGTTGAAATATCTAATACTAGAGGGCATGTATTTAAGATACAAGGAGAAAGTTCAAAGGAGATGTCAGAGGGAAATCTTTTACACAGAGACTGGTAGGTGCCTGTGTTAGCAACATAGGCTGATTAGATAAGGGGTGTTTAATGGGCTTTTAGATAGGCACATGAATATAGAATATGGAACATAGAACAGTACAGCACAGAGGCCTTTCAGCCCACGATGTTGTGCCGACCATTGATCCTCATGTATGCACCCTCAAATTTCTGTGACCATATGCATGTCCAGCAGTCTCTCAAATGTCCCCAAAGACCTTGCTTCCACAACTGCTGCTGGCAACGCATTCCATGCTCTCACAACTCTCTGTGTAAAGAACCTGCCTCTGACATTCCTTCTATACTTTCCTCCAACCAGCTTAAAACTATGACCCCTCGTGTTAGCCATTTCTGCCCTGGGAAATAGTCTCTGGCTATCAACTCTATCTATGCCTCTCATTATCTTGTATACCTCAATTAGGTCCCCTCTCCTCCTCCTTTTCTCCAATGAAAAAAGTCCGAGCTCAGTCAACCTCTCTTCATAAGATAAGCCCTCCAGTCCTGGCAGCATCCTGGTAAACCTCCTCTGAACCCTCTCCAAAGCATCCACATCTTTCCTATGCATCTCCTGAGGTATTGTGGTTTTCTTCCTTACTGGCTACCTAGCTCTGTGAAATCAGAACCTAGATTCTGAAAGGTTTGCTAGGTAACCACCAGTAAAAAGGAACCGATAGCCTTCTCAGAACTAGTTTTCCCAACAAGCAAGGGCCATAAACCCTCTCTCTTATCTCCGTTTGAGCTTTGCTTCGCTTTTTCTCCAAAGTCTAAGCAGCAGAAAGATCTCACATACATTAAATGGTTGACCTTATTTTTCAATAAACCACATGGTAAAAACTTTCATTCCAAAGTCTCCAAACTATTCCATACCTTCCATAACTTTTCACATGGCCCATAAATCTAAGTATGTATTCCAACACTATCTAGCAAGAGAAACAGTGTGGGGAAACAAGGAATGGAGGGATATGGACCACGGGTACACAGAAGGGATTAGTTTAATTCAGCCTCATGTTCGGCACAATATTGTGGCTAAATCTAAGTCAATCAGGCAGTGTCAATATGGTTTTGTAAAAAGGAAATAATGTTTAAACAGTCCATTGAACATGTGAATGGGAGAATGCAATTCAGCCCCTTGGGTCTGCCAAGCCATTCAATATTATCATGGCTGAAGTCATCTTGCTGGCCTCTCCCCACAATGCTTTAATTCATTACTAATAAAATATCTGTTTGTCGTCTTAAATTTATTAAATGTCCTGGTGTCTACTGTAATCTGGGGTAGTGAATTGCACAGAGTCGCAACTCTTTGAGAGCTCATCCCTGCTTTAATTCTGATATCCCTTGCCCTAAAACTATGAAGTTTCACTCTAGATGGCTCCACAAAGGGAAATACCTGTTCAAAGTCTACTTTGTCAATGACAGATTAACCATGATCTCACTGAATGGTAGAAATTGTTCGAGGGGTTTTGTGAGCTACCCCTGTTCCCCTTTCGCATCTTATGTACCTCAATTAGATCTCCTCTCATTTTTTTGAACCCCATAAGGCTAACCTGTTCAATCACCCTTCATGAGATAAATCCCTGGCCTCTGGAATCAATCTAGTGAATCTTGTTTGAATTACCATCAATGCAAATATATCCCTCCTCAAGGAATTGGACCAAAATTGTGCTCAGTATTCCAGGTGCATTAATGTCTTGTACAGTTGGAGCAACACTTCCATACTTTTTTACGGTATTCCCTTCACAACAAATGACAAATTTCCAACTGCCTCCCTTATTACCTGCTGTACCTGCATACTAGCTTTCTGTGATTTATGCATGGGAACACCCTGATTCCTCTCACCAAAATGATTTGTGATTTCAAATAAACCTGTTGGACTATAACCTCGTGTTGTCTGATTTCTGTGCCTGTCCACTCCAGTCCAACAGAGGCACCTCTACATCATGGGAGAGTGATGGGAGATTCCACAGCAGCTTTCAAAAGAGAGCTAGGTACATATTTGAAAATGATAAATGTAGAGAGCTATGGACATAGAGCTGGAGAATGGGACTAGCTGAGAAGTTCTTTTGGGAACCCATGCAGACCCAGTGGGTTGAGTGGACTCCTTCTGTGTAAAGTTGATGATTCTATCCTCAGTACTGAGCAACGTTTAAGAAGCAGAAGAATTCACTGTAGCCTTAAATCCACAGATATCAGTTTTCCCCACTCGTCCTTTGCCAGGAACTGGATGAAAATGATTTGAATTCATATAAATAAAATCAACACCATAATATTCTCATCCACTCTCTCAAAGAACATCATTGAATTTAAAAGGCACAATATTCCATTAATGGACGCATGCTGCTGGTTGTTTATTAGACTATTTTTATTCAAAATATATTTATTGTTTCTTACGTTCTCTAGAAATAGTCCCACAGTTGATGCTAGATGCACAGCTGCAGACCAGGTTATACTTTACTCCCATAAACCACGGGAATAATGGCCAGTGCCTTTGCTGTTTCCATCAGACCAGTTAAATGTTTATTGTATTATAGTGTAAACTCTATTGAGTTGGAAGGGGTTAATTAGACTTGTTTGTTCATTGACTGCAGTTCATGACATGTCCATTGGGATTCTAATTGTTTCACTGGAGGGTTTACTGCTTCTATTAATAATGGGCTTCTTTCAATATGTTATCCAAATAGATCGGTGGGAACTTCACCTCCAGCGCTTACAGGGATTACTTAGAGAGAGAGGGTGAGGAAGAGTTCAGAATCTCAGAGTAAAGGATTGAAATATTCCAACAATGGCTCAGAATTTGATAACAATCAATTGGAATGTTACAACAGAGGAAAAGAGTTTATTCTGGGATTTTTACTTTCTTTCCACATATTATGATCATCTCTCATTAAGAGCTCGAATCCAATATTCAGTTTATGTCATTCAATACTTTTATTATCCCATTCTTGCCAGCATTGGTGTACCTGGTGAGTCTTGCTCTGTCCAGCTATGAATTCTATGAACCATGGCTAATTGCGTTTCTGTTCTTGTTCTCTTTTTGTTGCTGTTCTTGGTAACTTTGTCTCCAGTTATTAGATGTGTAAACAATAACTCCTTGAATTACCATTTGTTGTTGAAATCTTGGTAAGACTAGAGCTTGTCATTAGTCCTGGTCACAAACTCCATTCCTAAACCACAAATTGCATCCCTCTTCCTGACCAGAGTTTGATACTGAACCAGAGTGTTTGCATTCTCTGTATTTTATTTGATGGGAGCTGAGTTCTGACCCCATATCCTCTCCATCACTATTCCTGTCTACTCCCATCTCCGTAGTTTTCCCAATCTTCACCTTTGCCTCAGACAAGGGCATGCTAATCTAAAGGGGGTAGCCATTGAAATAGTGGCCCCCTTGTCAATGGAAAGATATTGAAGGAAGACCAAAGAAGGTTCATGGGTTCGATTCAGGTATGGAAGAATTTTCTTATAAGGGAAGGTTACTGAGTTGACTGACGAAGAATAAGACTGGACATTATTGAAACAATTAAGCTTTTATAGGGCTTCTCAGGTTAGATTTGGAGAAGCTGTTTCCCTTCTTGTGGGATGGTCTAGGATCAGAGGTATAATCTCAGTGTAAGGGGCTACTCATTCAAGTTGGATGATGTTGAATTGTTTCTCTGAAGATAGTGATCTGTGGAATTCTTTACTGTAGAGGGCGAGGCCATCAAGTCTATTTAAAGATGAGAAGACAGATTTTAATCAGTAAGAGAATGAAGAGTTAGAGGAAAAAGTCAGGAAAGTGGAGTTGGGGATTATCAGATTAGTCATGATCTCATTGAACAGTGGGGTAGATTCAATGGGCTGACTGGCCCATTTATCATGGCTGTGTTCGATGGCGTCTTCCAAAGTTCTACAGATTTTGGAACAGTCCAGCTGATTACAGAGTGATGAATAAAATCCCATTATTGAAAAAAGGAAGGGGTGAAACAAATAATCAAAGGTTTCTCCAATATCAATTGTACAGAAAATGTTAGAGTCAATTATTAAAGGTGTATAAAAGGGTATAGAGAGGGTGTGGGAGTGTAGCAGTAAACTTAGCACTGTCAAAAATGAGAGAGAGCACATCAGAGTGAGACACGGCCTGAATGACTGTATAGCCCCAGGAACCTCGAGGCAATGTGGGAATTTGGTGAAGAGAGGAAGGGGGTGCTTTTGTTTGCTATTTTTTGGCTCATAGTTTGTAAGGTTTTCCTTGAAAGAGAATAAATTGAAGCCCATGTAGAGGGGCCCAGCCAAAAAGGTGATATCACAAATAAGTTCCTTGGTTGGTGATAGCTCCTAATTTGACTATCTACTATAGTTTACTTTCAAATTGAAGGTAAATTGGGGGAATATTTACAGGCTGCAAACTGAAAGACCAGTATGAACATTTTAAAAATCAAATCAAGTGATGCTGGGCCAGATGATGTGTTGTAACTGCATGGTGTATGAGCTGGTGGATCCCATTGTGATTCATTGTGCCCACATCTGTGGCAGGATTTGGTAACTTGAGGAACTTGGGCTCAGAGCTGATAAGCCAGACTCTGAGCTTTGAACCCTCTGACACATCAGGAAGAGGGGAAAATTACCTACACGCTGTGTTCCATAAGGCAGTCATATCCCTTTGATGAACTGTCTCCAATTTGGTCAGTGCTCAGGCACAGGAGGGCGTGACTACAACCAAGGCAGATAGAAGGATCCTGGAGATGCTGCTGAAGGAGCCTCAGCCCTTCACCTTGTCTAACAGATTCGAGATTCTTGCATCTTATGGCTGTAGGGAGAATGAGTAAACTGACCATAGTACCATGGTACAGGGAGCCATTCAACAGGGGTGAGAAAAGAGAAATGGAGCTGTAATTGGGGATAGTTGTAATCAGGAATAGTATAGTCAAGGGAATAGACACTATCCTCTGTGGCCAGATTCGAGAGTCCTGAAAGCTGTGTTGCCTGCCTGATGTCTGGTTCAGGATAACTCAACTAGGCTGCAGAGGAACTTGGAGTGGGAGGGGAAATATCCAATATACGTAGGCACCAATGATATAGGTATAAGGAAGTAAGAGGATCTGGCCGGGGGAATATGAGCAACTTGAACCTAAATGAAAGAGTAGAACCAAAAAGATAATGATCTCTGAATTACTACCTGAGGCACGAGTAAATTGGCACAGGGTCAACAGGACTAAAGAGGTAAACATGAGGCTGAAAGATTGTTGTGGAAGAAATGGGTTCAAATTCATGGGGTATTGGCACCAGTGCTTGGGAAGGAGGGAGCTCTTCATGTGGGATAGGCACAACTTGAATCATGCTGGGACCACAGACCTGTGAACTGCATAACTAGGGCTATGCGTAGGGCTTTAAGCTAAATAGTGCGGGAGTGGGTTCAGTTGTTTGGAAAACTATGGAAAAAGTTAAAGGGGGGAAGGGATGTTAAAGTTTACAACACAAGTAGTATGACAGATAGTATGGAAAAGGCCAGGAATCTATATTCAGGCACAACAGATAAGGGGGCAGCCAATGCAGGACTGAGGGTGTTGTACTTTAATGCACAGAGTCTACGAAACAAGGTAAATGTGCTTGCAGAGCAGATTGAAGTTGGCAGGTATGATGTTGTGTGCATCACGAGTCGTGGCTGTAAGGAGTTCAGGGCTGGGAATGCAATATCCAAGAATACACGTCCTACTGAAAGGACAGGAGGGCGATGTTGTCTTGTAAGAAATAAAATAAAATTAATAGCAAGAAATGATGTAGAATCAGAAAAAGATTCTATGGGTAGAGTAGAAGAACCACAAAGAAGAAAGGCCTGTGTTGGGAGTTGTATATAAGCCTTCTAGCAGTAGTCAGGACGTGGGAAGAAAATAAAGCAGGAGATTAAAAAGGCATTCAAGAAAAACACTATTACAATAATCATGGGGAACTTCAATGTGCAGTAGACTGGGAAAATCAAGTTGGTACCAAATCTAAGAAAAGGAATTTGTGGAATGTCTCCAAAATAGTTGCTTTTTGGAGCAAATTGTGGTCGATCCCTCTAGGAAATAGGCAATTCTGGACTTATTGATGTGTAATGAGGCAGAATTGATTTGGGAGCTTGAAGTGAAGGAAACCCTTGGGGCCATTGACCATAATATGATAGAATTCACCCTGCTGTTTGCAAAAGAGAAAATTGAATCCGATGTAACAGTATTACAATTGAGTAAAGGTAACTACAAAGGCATGAGGGAGGAGATGGCCAGTGTTGATTGGAAGGGGAACCTATCAGGGAAGATGGTGGAGCAGCAATGGCAGGGGTGTCTAATTTGGGAAGCACAGCAGAAATTTGTCCCAAGGAAGAAGAAACATATTAAGCGGAGGATGACATGGTTGACAAGATAAGTCATGGAGAGCCTAAAAGCCAAAGTAAAAGTTAAAAAAGCACACAGCACCAGGTTATAGTCTGACAGGTTTATTTGGAAGTACTAGCTTTCAGAGCGCTGCTCCTTTATCAGGTAACAAGTGACTTTTAACTTTGTCCACCCCAGTCTAACACCGGCATTCCCGCATCAAAGTAAAATGTTGTGAAGTTTAGTGGGAAGCCAGAGAATTAGGAGGCCTTTAAAAACCAGCAGAGGTAACAAAAAAAGCCACAAGGGGGTAGAAGATGAAATATGAGAGTAAGTGAGCTAATAATATAAAAGAAGATTGCAAGAGTATTTTCATATATCGGAAAGGTAAGAAAGAGACAAGAATAGATATTATACCCCTGGAAAATGAGGCTGGAGAAGTAACATTGGGAATAAATAATCAGTTCTCACAGTGGAAGACATTAGCAGCATACCAGAAATTCAAGAGAATCAGGATGCAGAGGTGAGTGTAGTGGCCATCAGTAAGGAGAGGCTGCTTGGGACACTGAAAGGTCTGAAGATGGCTAGGTCACCTGAACCAGATAGACCATACCTCAGAGTTCTGAAGGAGATAGCTGAGGACGTTGTAGAGGCATTGGTGGTGAGCTTTTAGAATCATAGAAACCCTACAGTGTGGAAACAGGCCCTTCAGCCCAACAAGTCCACACTGACCCTCTGAAGAGTAACCCACCTAGACTCATTCCCCTACTACCCTACATTTACCCCTGACTAGTGCACCTAACTACACATCCCTGAACACTATGGGCAATTTAGCACGGCCAGTTCACCTAATCTGCACATCTTTAGATTGTGGGAGGAAACTCACGCAGACATGGCGAGAACGTGCAAACTCCACACAGACAGTTGCCAGGGGCTGGAATCGAACCCAGGTCCCTGGCGCTGTGAGGCAGCAGTGCTAACCACTGGAATCAGGAATGTCCCGGAAGACTGGAAAATGGCTAATGTATCATTTTATTTAAGGAGGGAGGGGAGCAGAAGACAGAAAACCATAGGCTAGTTATCCTGACCTGGGTTGGTCGTAAGACTTTAGAGTCCATTATTAAGGATGAGATTGTGGAGTATGTGGTAGAATAGGATTGAGTCAGCACGGTTTTATCAAAGGGAGGTCAGGTCTGAAAAATCAGTATAAATCTTTGACGAGGTAATGAGCAAATTGGGCAAAGGAGAGCCAGTGGACGTGATGTATTTGGAATTCCAGAAAGCCTTTGACTAAGTGCCACACAAGAAGCTACTAAATAGGATAAGAACCTATGATGTTAGGGGCAAAGTACTAGCATGGATAGAGAATTGGCTGACTGGCAGAAGGCAGAGAGTAGGGACAAAGAGATTATTTTCAGGATGGCAGCTGATGATTAGTGGAGTTCATTGTTGAGAAAAAACTGTTCACATTATACATTAACAATCTGGATGAAGGTACTGAGGGTATTGTTACTCAGTTTGCAGACAGCACAAAAATAGGTGGAGGAAGAGGTAGTGTTTAAGAAGTGGGGAAGGACTTGGACATGCTCGGTGAATGGGCAACGAAGCAGGAGATGGAAGACAATGTGGGAACGAATGAAGTTGTGCACTTTGGGAGGAAAAATAGAGGCATGGACTATTTTCTAAACAGAAGGAAGGCTTCAGAAATCTGAAGCTCAAAGGGACTTGGGAATCCTAGTTCAGGATTTCCTTACGGTTAACATGTTGGCAGTTAGGAAGGCAAATGAAATGTTGACATTCATTTCAAGATGGCTGGATAAACTGCTGAAGCTGTATAAGGCTTTGGTTAGAACACATATGGAATATTGTGAGCAGTTTTGAGTTTAAGAAAGGGTGTCCTGGCATTGGAGGAGTTCCAGAGGAGGTTTACAAGACTAATCTCAAGAACAAAGGAATTTTGATGTGAAGAGTGTTTGAGAACTCTGGTTCTATAGTTACTTGAGTTTAGAATGATTGAAGCTTACAGAATACTGAGAAGCTTGGAAATGGAGTGAGATTTCTGCTGGTAAGAGAGACTGAGACCCAGGGAACACTAGGGCTAAAGCTGCTCACACATAAAGACAGTGGCTGTGAATTGAAGTTACCCGAGCCCCAGCTGCTGGCTTGAGCTGGTTCAGCTTTGAGGGACGACATATGGGAAGAACAATAAGATAATCCTAAAGGTGACCTCAGAGTGAGCCTGTAGTGGAAAGACACCACTTTCAGATGAGCTGAGGAGCCAACAAGAAAATGAAGGATTTCGATGGACCATCAGCAAAAATTCTGGAAAGCATCCTTTGCAACGTGCAACCCCATATTTGGGTTTGGTGAAGCGACTCAACACTTGGAAGACTGGTGGGCCAGTCTGAGCTTCTATTCTGGGATATTAGCTTTTATTTTGCTGACTGAAGTGGGAACATCAAGCTTAGTGGGTGGTGATGAATTGCATGCTTGCTGATAACCTTTTTCTCACAAATGGTGTGAATTGTACGCCTGCTTTAACTAAACTAAGAAAGGTCGTGGTTAATTGATTTTGACTCGACCCTTGTCCTGTTTGTGTCAAACCAACTACTGGGCAACAACAGACTCAGGGTGAAAGGCGATCCTTTAGAACTGAGATCTGGACAAATGTCTTCAGTCAGAGGCTGGTGAATCTGTGTAACTCATTGTTGCAGAGGGCTGTGGAGCCCAGGTCATTGAGTGTCTTTTAGACAGGGATAGATAGATTTTTGATTGGTCAGGGGATCAAGGCAGGATGTTGAAGGCAGGAGAATGGGGTTGAAAAACATAGTATCCACAATCGAATTGTGGAGCAGACTCAATGGACCAAACAGCCTAATCCTGCTCCTTAATCTTCCTCTCTTGTGGTGTATTAAGGTGGAGAATCAATCGTGATCATGTTGAATGGTAGAGTGGGCTCGATGGGCCAAATGGCCTACTCCTGCTTTTATTTCCTTTATTTCTATCGTAGTTTCATGGGATATGATAACAGAGCACTTAGACAATGTCAACAGTTTTAAACAAAGTCAACACAGAGTTTGAAAGGCAAATGAGGTTTGAAGACCAACTTTAGTTTTTTGAGGGAGTAACTGGTAGATAAGTGAAAACTAGTAAATGCTTGTATTTGGATTTTCAGAAAGCCTTTGTTAAAATCCAAATAGGAAGTTAATGTTCACATTTCCTGGTCCATATCCAGGTGCTGGCAGATGGGACTAGATTGGGTTGGGATATCTGGTCAGCATGGACAGGTTGGACCGAAGGGTCTGTTTCTGTGCTGTCCATCTCTATGACTCTATTTGATGAGGTGGAACATACTGACATGCACTGAGAATAGATAAACTGACAGAAACTGCTTTTTTTATCAGGTTAAGAGGCAACAACTAGTTGAGACCTCAGCAGTCAGTGCTTAGACTTCAGCTGCCCACAGTATACAGAGAAATCTCGATTATCCAAATGACTGGGGTGGGGAATATTTTGTTCAGATAATCGAATTCCATATAATCGAATGCCGGATGACACAGTTTAACCAAGCATCGGGACCTTGTGATCTTGCTCGGATAATCAAGTGCTGGATAATTGAGGTTCCTCTGTATATCATTGATTTGGATGACAGAATCAAATCCAAAAAAAAAACAAAACAAATGCAGATGCTGGAAATCAGAAACAAAAACAGAAATTGCTGGAAAAACTCCGGCATTATCTATAGAGAAAAAACTGAGTCGACATTTTGGTCCAATGGCCCTTCTTTAGAACAGATGGCAGCGAGGAACAGGTTGGCATTCACGCAGAAGATGTGGTGAGACAGGATGTTGTCTGGGAACAGTGGCCTGTTAAAGTGGTCGACAATTGGAAGCCAAGAGTATGGAAGATGGGAACCCAGCTAAGGGTCCTGACAACAATGGTGCTGGGGTATCTTTGGTTAAGCAAGAAGGTGGACATTTTGGAGGCCCCCTTGTCAAAGTTGGCATCACAAAATTGATATGATGGAGGCGGAGGAGCTGGGAGAATGAAATGGAGTCATTACAAGAAGGATGGTGAGAGGATGTACAGTCAGGTAACTGTGGCAGTTGGTGGGTTTGTAGTGGATATTGGTGGCCAGCCAATCACTAGAAATGGAACCAAAAATGTTGAGGAAGGAAAGGGGCAGCACAGTGGCTCAGTGGTTGGGATTCCTGCCTCACAGTGCCAGGGACCCGGGTTTGATTCCACCCTGTGTAGAATTTGCACATTCACCCTATATCAGCGTAGGTTTCCTTCAGGTGCTCTGGTTTCCTCCCACAGTCTAAAGATGTACAAATTGGGTGGATTGGCCATGCTAAATTGCCCATAATGTCCAGGGATGGGTAGGCTAGGTGGATTAACCATGGGAAATGCAGGGTTACAGAGATAGGGTAGGGGATTGGGTCTAAGTGAGATGTTCTTCAGAGAATCGGTGTGGTCTTTATGGGCTGAATGGTCTGCTTCCACACTGTAGAAATTCCATGAAGGGGAGAAGTCATAGATGGACTAGGTGAAGCTGAGAGCGGAAGTTAATTGGAAGCAAGATAGGTTAATTTTTCCATTTTTGAATGGGAGGGGGAAGCAGCGCTGGTCATGTCATCAATATACTGGAGGAAGAATTGTAGGTGGGGGCCGAAGTTGAATTGGAATAAGGAATGGTCCACATACCACACAAAGAGATAGGCATAACTGCGGGTGCCATGGTCAACCTTTGACCTGAAGAAAGTAAGAGGAGTGAAAAGAGAAGTTGTTCAGAGTGCGATGAGCTTGCCCAGGCAGAGGAAGGAGACGGTGGATGGAGATAGTTCAGGCTTTCTTGTCAGGAAGAAGTGGAGAACCCTGAGATCACCCTGTTGGGGGATGGGGTGGTGGTGAATGTAAAAAAGAGATTGCACAGGCCCATGACATCTTCCCCTGCAATCGCAGAAGGTGTAACACCTGTCAGTTTACTTCCTCCCTCCTCACCATCAAAGGCCCCAAGCACATTTATCGAGGTGAAGCAGCACTTTACCTGCACTTTACTCAATCTGGCCTACTGTGTTCACTGTTCACAATGACATCTTTTCCACATTGGGGAAACAAAGTGCAGAGTGGGTGACCGTTTTGCAGAGCACCTGGCTGCATTCCACATCAACAGACCACTGTGTTCCCTGGCCCACAGCTCTGCCTCAGGCTTGCTGCAGTGCTCCAGCACTTCATTTTCTGCTTGACAACTCTACAACCTTCTGGACCAAATATTGAGTTCAACAATTTCAGAGTTGAGCACTTTCTCCCACCTTCTACGTGAACTCCACATATTACATGGGCTGCTACCACACACAACCAATTGTCAGCTACTAATATTCCCCATTAGCAGCTATTTATTCTTCCAGCCTGACCTTTTATCCCTCCTTTTGTTTGTACAATTGTTTGTCTCTGTCTATTTGGGCTCTAACTCCACCTATTCTTTACTCCTCCCCCTCCCCCTCCCCCCATTACATCTTCTGCATAAATACCAACCTTTTCCTAGCTGTTGTCAATTCTGAAGAAGGGTCACTGGATCCGAAACATTAACTCTGTTTTCTATCCGCAGATGCTGCCAGACCTGCTGAGTTTTTCCAGCAATTTTTAGTTTGGCAAAGTTCCCAAGTTTGCTCCTAACACAGTATCAGGTAGGAGTGAGAGTGGTGAGGAAGACATAATTAGGTGAAGTGAGTTAGTTAAGTTGAGTGATTAGTCAAATACATAGCAGATGCAGTCTAACTTGAATTACTATATCCATTCCAATAGGAAATAGTGATGATGCCGGTGTTGGACTGGGGTGGACAAAGTTAAAAATCACACAACACCAGATTATAGTCCAGCAGGTTTATTTGGAAGCACTTGCTTTCAAAGCACTGCTCCTTCATCAGGTGGTTGTGGAGTATAAGATTATAAGACACAGAATTTATAGCAAAAGTTTACAATGTGATGTAACTGAAATTATATATTGAAAAAGACCTGGATTGTTTGTAAAATCTCTCATTGGCAAAACCAAGCAGAGGCTACAACAACGGATGAATGGACATCGCACAACAATCGACAGACGGGGGTGTTCCCTCCCAGTCGGAGAACACTTCAGCGGTCTGGGACATTTCACCTCGGACCTTTGGGTGACCATCTCTGAATTCCAGATTTATTAACTGAATTCAAATTTCACCATCCATCATGAGATTCAAACATAGAACCTAGTCGGGTCTGCGATGTATGACTCTGTGACTCTATTAGCCTGGGATTTTAAATTAGTTGTCCATTGACATTACCACTGTACTACCGTCTCCCTGTACATTGTAACAGATTTCTTTCAAGCACCTTTTATGTCTTGATTTATAATCTGTCCTACTGTTTAGATACTGTTACAGAGTTGATAAAGTACTCCCATTTCTTACCTCCTCTCCAATTGATTCTTCCTTTTGTTTCTCTGATCTAAGAACATTTCTCAATATCATCACTTATTAACAGAGCTATCCAATGTCATCTTTTCCTTCCTTCTTGCCTTATCATGTTGGGAAATTGCATTGAATTGTTTGGTCTCAGCTGTGGTCACTGTGACCAGGCCTCTGTAATTTATGTTTCTTTATGTTAATTTCTGTTATAAATTCATTCATCTTTTTAGAAATTCTGCGTGAATTTTGGTAGGGACTAATTTTCTTTGTTCTCACCATTTTCCACCGCTTGTTTGCTGGTGCAGTCTTACATTTGCTCTGTGTATTCCCGTTGACTCTAGTAATCATTATTTTAATTGCCATCCTGCAGTATTGCCTTGTATTGTTTTGTTCAACTTTTCAAATCTCCAAACCCAATATTTGATTTAAACATTTTCAACAGCCCTAGTTATATGATTCACTCGGACACCAATCCCAAAGTGGTTCAAGTCAAGGCTGCCCAGGGATACAAATGCTTTTTTCCCCAGTACCTGTGAAGGGGCTCCAAGAATCGAAGCACACTTCTCCCACACAAATCTTTGAGCTTTGCTGAGCTCACCGATCTTATACCTCATGTAAATTTGCTCGTAACACAAACAATAATCCAGAGACTTTTTTACCATTATGCACCTGCTTTTTAATTTAGTCCCAAGCTGTTCACAATGCCTGAGAACTGCTTTCTTCACTCTACTCATTTGTGGGTGCCTGCATGAGGAACACCAACTAGACTCTGAGCTCACTTTCAACAGCAGGGAAATAATATTTATCCACTTTATCATTTCCTGTTACAAATACATTCTTTATGTACCTTCCATTTGAGCATCCCCAATAGCCAATACATGGTCCAATAGTCAGTTTGTTCATCCCTTTGCTTGTCTTTGCTGTTGGCCACACAACCTGTTAAAATATCAAAGTGGTTCGACAATTATTTCTAGCCTCTGACTTCCTGTACCTGCCTGTCTTACTGTCATGCCCTTATCGCTGACCAAGGACATCAAGTCTAAAAGATCTATGCTAAGGAGTGTGACTGCCTCCTGAAACAAAGAGCTGTGATGACTTTGCCTCTCCCTGATGAATCACAATGTTGAAAACATGGACTGTGGTTGGTCAACTCTGAAGCAAAGTTCCTTGATCCGCAATGCCCTCGTGCAGATGTGAATACAATTGATCAAGGCAATGTCCATCAGCTCCCATATGCTACAGCTGCAGCACATCACTGGTCTGACATACATATTTCAATTTATTTTCCTAATTAGCATCCTAAGTCATATGCTCATACGTAATATACCAATGAGCATCAGTCTCTCATTTTATTCAACTCCCAATTGACCATTTTCCGAGAGTTCAGTATCCAGTCAAAGTTGGACTTCTCTGCTACATACTTCATGTTTCTGTGAAATCTCTTGTATTTATACAAATTGAAGTTGCAATATTTTTTGCAAGGTTTGTAGCTCAGGTTGAGATTTAGGGCGTAGGTTTGCTCGCTGAGCTGTAGGTTTGATATCCAGACGTTTCATTACCTGGCTAGGTAACATCATCAGTGGCGACCTCCAAGTGAAGTGAAGCTGTTGTCTCCTGCTTTCTATTTATATCTTTCTCCTGGATGGGGTTCCTGGGGTTTGTGGTGATGTCATTTCCTGTTCGTTTTCTGAGGGGTTGATAGATGGCATTTAGATCTATGTGTTTGTTTATGGCGTTGTGGGTGGAGTGCCAGGCCTCTAGGAATTCTCTGGCATGTCTTTGCTTAGCCTGTCCCAGGATAGATGTGTTGTCCCAGTCGAAATGGTGGCTTTTTTCATCCGTGTGTAGGGCTACGAGGGAGAGAGGATGATGTCTTTTTGTGGCTAGCTGGTGTTCATGTATCCTGGTGGCTAACTTTCTTCCTGTTTGTCCTATGCAGTGTTTGTGGCATCCTCGCATGGAATTTTGTAGATGACGTTGGTTTTGTCCATGGGATGTACTGGGTCTTTTAAGTTTGTTAGTTTTTGTTTGAGATTGTTGGTGGGTTTGTGTGCTACTAGGATTCTGAGGGGTCTTAGTGGTCTGGCTGTCATTTCTGCAATTTCTTTGCTGTATTGTAAGGTGGTTAGGGTTTCTGGCTGTGTTTCTGGCTCTAGTTCACCAAGGAGGAAGAAACTGACAACAAACTCGCATTCCTGGGCGTCACAGTCGAAAGAAAGGACAACAGAGAACTACAAACCTGCGTATACAGAAAACCGACAAAACACTGACCAAATACTCAACTACACCAGCAACCATCCCAACACACACAAACGAAGCTGTATCAGAACACTATTCCAACGAGCCACCAAACACTGCAGCACAGACGAACTATGCAAAACAGAGGAGAACCACTTGTACAACGTATTCAAGAAGAATGGATACTCAAAAAGTACAGTGCACAGATTCCTCAAGAACAAACCACGACAAGCAGACCAAACACAGCCAGAAACCCTAACCACCTTACCATACATCGAAGAAGTTTCAGAAATGACAGCCAGACCTTTTAGACCCCTCGGAATCCTAGTAGCACACAAACCCACCAACACTCTCAAACAAAAACTAACAAACTTAAAAGACCCAGTACATCCCATGGACAAAACCAACTTAAAAGACCCAGTACATCCATGGATAAAACCAATGTCACCTACAAAATTCCATGCGAGGATGCCACAAACATTACGTAGGACAAACAGGAAGAAAGTTAGCCACCAGGATACATGAACACCAGCTAGCCACAAAAAGACATGATCCTCTCTCCCTCTAGCCCTACATACGGATGAAAAAAGCTACCATTTCGACTGGGACAACACATCTATCCTGGGACAGACTAAGCAAAGGCATGCCAGAGAATTCCTAGAGGCCTGGCACTCCACCCACAACGCCATAAACAAACACATAGATCTAGATGCCATCTATCAACCCCTCAGAAAACGAACAGGAAATGACATCACCACAAACCCCAGGAACCCCATCCAGGAGAAAGATATAAATAGAAAGCAGGAGACAACAGCTTCGCTTCACTTGGAGGTCACCACTGATGATGTTACCTAGCCAGGTAATGAAACGTCTGGATATCAAACCTACAGCTCAGTGAGCAAACCTATACCCTGAAGTTCCAATAATTTCATTCAGCCACTAATGTAAAGGGAACCAGCTTTGGCTTTGTACTTAATTATAACAAACACCAGTAATTTAGGTTTATGACAGACTAAAATCTAAAAATCTAGAATTGACTATTACAGTTAGGTTAAATACTGAATGCAAGCTTGACTACATTATAGAAACAAATCAAGCATTACAACGTCTTCACTTACCACCTTTCCAGTGTAAATCAATTGACATTATTACATTTAGACACTGACTTGCATGCTATTTACCTATGTGTAGCTCAGTGTTACGTTTTTATGATTTTCTTATTAAGTACCTTAAGATTTTTAAATTATACTAAAGGTGTTATGCAAGTATTTGTTGTTGTTGATACACTTGAATGGAATAGGAGAGAGAAGGAAAATTCATATTTCAGGTCCATGGTTCTTCATGGTTGTGCTTGGGAATTTTAATGCCTTTAAGACAGGTATTAAAAGGAGATGGAGAGTATTATATTCAGCACTGACTTCAACAATTTCCTTTTGCCATTTAATCTCCCCTACCTTCCAGCATATCACTGACTTTGGGGGTGGGGGGGGAGGGGGGGGAATCGGGGTAATGGGAAAGTGGCAGGAGAATGGGAAGAGAAACATATCAGCCATAAAATTGGCAGAGTAGTCTTGATGAGCATAATAAGGTAAAAACAATGACTGCAGATGCTGAAAACCAAATACTGGATTAGTGGTGCTGGAAGAACACAGCAGTTCAGGCAGCATCCAACGAGCAGCGAAATCGACGTTTCGGGCAAAAGCCCTTCATCAGGAATGCCCTAATTCGGCTCCTACATCTTATGGTCTTATGGTCTTTCCATTGTTCTTTTATGTATAATAATTCCCAAGTTTTGAGAAGATTTGTAGCTCAGGCTGAGGTTCTGCATGTAGGTTTGCTCGCTGAGCTGGAGGGTTCATTTTCATGAAAATTAACCTTCCAACTCAGCGAGCAAACCTATATCCATAATAATTCCCATATTTGAAAATCTCTCATTCTTAATCAGCCTTTGCACCTGGGGTAATGTACATTTTACCACTTTATTTCTTCTCTTTGCAGTTAACCTGCTGACAATTATGATACTCTCTCAGCAAAAGTGTGGTCTCTCCAAATGTATCACTTACTACCTGGTTGCCATGGCATTGGCAGATCTGCTGGTCATTATCCTCGACCTGATATTAAGACACATTCCAATTGTTTATGGAGAACACTTTCATTTCCTATTTTCCATTCCACTGTGTAACATTCATGCTGTTCTGATATATGCCGTCAATGACTGTTCTGTCTGGTTCACTGTCACCTTCACATTCGATCGCTTTGTAGCCATTTGTAGCCAGAAGCTGAAAAGTAAATATTGCACTGAGAAAATTGCAGCTATGGTTCTGGGAATAGTGACTATGCTGATATGTTTAAAGAACATTTTCTGGTACTTTATGTTCATAGGACAATATTTGCTGATGAATGTCCCTTGGTTTTGTGATATTGCAGGGGATGTTCAGTATTCGCAGATCTGGGTGTCAATTGAATTCCTCCATAACATTCTAACCCCATGTGTCCCATTTGTTCTGATTCTGCTGCTCAATGTTTTTACTGTCAGATACATCTTAGAGGCCAGCAGAGCCCGCAACAGACTCTGGGCTCACAGCATTGTTGAGAGTCCCAGAGACCCAGAGATGGAACGTCGAAGGAAATCCATCATTTTATTATTTGTCATCTCAGCCAATTTCATTGTATTATGGGCAATGTTAATGTTTTATTCAATATGGTACCGGATGTGGGATTTGGGATATAATTCTATGTGGATAGATGACTATGTCCTGGAGCTGGGCTTCATGCTGCAACTCCTGAGTTGCTGCACAAACACTTGCATTTACGCAGTGACCCAGACTAAATTCAGAGAACAGTTCAAAAATATGCTAATATATCCTTTTGTCCAAATTGCTCAACTGATTTATTGATGAGAAGAACTGAACACATGAGAGTTGGCAGAATTTGCTTGTTTTAATTCATGTTCCCAGTAAAGACAGGATCTATTTTCCCATGGTGGCAGGGAGTGAAGTTTTGTTCTGATTTTTGTGTGCTGCCAGGAGACTGGAAATGGTCCTGTTTCTCATGGGGAGTGAGGACTGGGGACTGGGGAATGGGGAGTGGGGAGTGGAATAGGACTGCTCCGCAAGATTTCCCAGAGTAGTGTCCAAGGTCCAATATCTTCAGCTGCTTCTTCAGTGACCTGTCATGAGTCAGAAGTAAGAATCTTGACTGATAATTGCACTGTTCAGCCCCATTCACAACTCCTCAGATGTTGAAAGAACAAGATCTGGATAGCTTCAGCCTGACAAGTGGCAAATTTCATTTCTGCTGCATGAATTGCCAGGTGATGACAATGACAAGAGCGAGACAGATTCTAACCATCGCTGAAAGACATTCAGTTGCATTATTATTAAGTTCTCTCCTGTGGCAAATTTCTTGCCTCCACCTCCTGACGATACAAGCAGACTGGCTGTGTGAGACCCATTGCAAGTCCATAAGAGGAGCAGAGTTAGGCCTCTTGATCCATTGAAGCTGCTCCCCCATTCGATCATGGCTGGTATGTTTCTCAGCTTAGTTCTCCTGCCTTCTCCCTGTAATGTTTAATCCCCTGACTAAACTCTTTCTTAAGTACGCTCAAGGATTCAACAACCCTCTCCGTCAATGATTCCAGAAATCAACTCCCATCTGGCTAAAGAAATTCCACCTCATCAATAAAGGGTTGTCCCATCACTCTGAGGCTGTACCCTAGTCTTACTTACTGCTGGAAACACTTCCTTCACATCAATTCGACCCAGGCCTCTTATTAATCATAGAATCATAGATTCTCTACTTGCCATTTGGCACATGACATCCACACCAGCCCTCTGAAGAGCATTTCACCCAGACCATGCCCTACCTGTAACCTTGCATATCCTATAGATAGCTTACAAAACACTGGACACTACAGCCAAACCAATTAACCTGCACATCTTTGAACTGTGGGAGGAAACCCATGCAGACACAGGGAGAATGTGAAAACCACACAAATTGTGAGGCAGCCGTGGTAACCACTGAGCCACTGTACTATCCAGTGCTGTAATTTTCAATCAGATCCCCCTTCATCCTTCTAAACTCTATTGAGATTGGACCTGGTATTCTCAATCGCTCTCATACGCAAGCTCTTCATTCCTGGGATTATTGTTGGAAAACCCCTCTTGATCTTCACCTAATGCCAGCATATCCTTCCTTAGATCTGGGTCTCTCATTTTCTGGGTTTCTGTTAATGCAGAGAGTCAGACAATGTTCTGGGGATCTGGGCTCGAATCTTGACACAGCATAGAGTGAAATTTGAATTCAATTTTTAAAAAATTAGAATTAAGATTCTAATCCATTGTCAGTTATCAAGAAACACCCATTTGGTTCATTAATGTCCTTTAGAGAAGGAAACTACCATCTTTACTTGGCCTGGCCTATGTGTGACTTCAGGCCCACAGCAACGTGCTTGACTCTTAGTTTAGGATGGGTGATAAATGCTGCCTAGCTGGCAATGTCTTCATCCCTAATAAATAAAGAAAAGAAAAAATTTGGGGCCCAAAACTGCTCACAATATTCCAAATGTGATCTGACTAGAGCCATATATATCTTCTTGAGTTCTAACTCTCTTGAAAGGAATGCTAATATTGTGCCTGCCTTCTTAACTACCAGGTAAAAACAATGACTCCAGATGCTGGAAACCAGAGACTAGATTAGAGTGGTGCTGGAAAAGCACAGCAGGTCAGGCAGCATCCAAGGAGCAGGAAAATCGAAGTTTCGGGCAAAAGCCCTTCATCAGGAATAGAGGCAGGGTGCCTGCAGAGTGGAGAGATAACTTCTTAACTACCAACTGATCCTGCATGTGAACCCCAAGAGAATCCTGAACTGGGATTCCAAAGTTCCTATGAGCTTCAGTTTTCCAAAGCCTTGCCCTATTTAGAAAATAGTCTATTCCCCCATCCTGTCCCAGTTCTTCGGCAACCTTCCTCAAAACTATCTGTCCCTCCACCTATCTTTGTGTCACCTGCAAGCTTAGCACGAATGCCCTCAGTTCCCTCATCCAGATCAATGATGCTGCCTGACCTGCTGTGCTTTTCCAGCACCACTCTAATCTAGACAATAAAATGAATAGGTTTGGCCCCAACTTCACCTGCAGAACCCGACTAGTCAGTGGCTGCCATCCTGAAACTGAACCCTTCAGCCCTCTCTCCACCGCTTGCCAATCACCCAATCTTCTATTGAGACTGTATCTTGCCTCTAACCCCACGGCCCCTTACCTTATTTAGCATCCTTCTCTGTGGTACCTTATCAAAGGCCTGTGGAAAGCCAAATAGATCATGTCTACTAGCTCCCTTTTGTCTGACTTGCTTGTTACCTCCTCAAAGAATTCGAACAGCTTTTTTTAAATTTCAAAAATATAAGAATTCTAACAGCCTTGTCAGACGTGAGCTCTCATTGACAAAGCTTTGTTGTCTCAGTCTTATTTTACCACGGACTCCCACGTACGATGCAGCCTCATGCTGAAGGTGACCAGTGTAAAGAAGGCAGGCAAAATTGGAACCTTTATGTAAATGCTCTTCATTCATACAGCAGCTAAAGCTCACAACAAGAATTCCTTAACCACAGCTAAGCCCTCAGCCAGCTCACAAAGAGCTCGTTCCTCCTGAGCTTGAACCCACTGAATTTGCGTTTGCAGCTATGTCATTGGATAAGCCCAAATTGCCAATTGTTGCCCTCAACTGTTATCATTGATCTTTTCCTCATAACACTTCACTCTCTGTTTGTAACCCAGCGCTTTGCTTCTATCATCTACAATCCTCCCATCATCAGTCTGGAGCCTGTAGTAGGGAATCTCTCACCTCTAACCCTAATATGTTCAGTCAAACCTGCCTTCTATGTTCCTGGAGCTTCCCTCCACTCTTGTCCTACTCTCATGTGCCCTTGACTCATGCTCAGACACTGATAACCTACCCTCTGTCAAACTGCACCTGCCCTCTCAGTTTGAACTCACCTGGCTGAATGTGGACTCTTTTGTGTGATGCAACTGCTTCCCTTAGACACACGTTGGATGGGATTGACCTCTCCTTCTAGACTGTATTGAAACAGCCTCACTTACTCTATGTTGTCTTTGTACTTTGTAGTTTAATATACTGCTGAATAAGTATAGATGCACAATCCTTTGTCTGAAATTCCAAAATCTGAAAATCTCCGAAAACCAAAATTCTTTTGTAGAGTGTGGAGCATCTGCTGAGTACGTGCTGAGGTGACCCAAATCCACACCCACTCGAACCACATCACCCGCCTATTCACACGTGGGGCTGCTGTGAGGTAATTTTCTTTTATTTCACTGTGAAAATATCATTTATTCCAAAATCTGAAATATTCCAAATTCCGAAAAACAATTGGCCTCAAGGATTTCAGATAAAGGATTGTGTAGCTGTACTTACTTTGATGTACATTATTGTGTGTACAATGTAATAGTGATATACTAATTAGAATAACGTTATTCAGAAAATAACATGGGTATGAAGTGCTCTGCTTGAATACTGTCACTTTTCAATAAAGAATCCTCCATTGAGATTATTGTTTCTGTTAAGAACCAATAGCACAACTTCACCCATTTCCAACCAAAGCCATGTTTTCATGTTTGACCCCTTCCACTTTACTTTTGCCACAACCAATTGCCATGGTCTCAGCATTCTCCTGTTGCCCTTGTCTTTACCTCAAAGTTTAACCAAGATGACCATCCCAGCTGATGCAAATGGCCTTGCAGCAGTCATAAAAAGGGGTTTCCCATTGCTCTCCTGAGTAAGGTTAATTTCAGAGTAAGGTTTAAGGTCCCAGAGTGAGTGGCATGGAGTGACTCAGTGGTTAGCACCGCTGCCTCACAGCACCAGGGACCTGTGTTTGATTCTCACTTTGGGTGACTGTCTGTTTGTACATTCTTCCCGTGTCTCCATGAGGGTGCCCTGGTTTCCTCCCATCAATCCAAAGATGTGTGGGTTAGGTGAATTGGCCATGCTAAATTGCCTGTGGTGTTAGGTACATTAGTCAGGGGAAATGTAGAGAAATGAAGGAATGGGTTTGGGTGGGTTACTCTTTAGAGTATCAGTGTGGACTTGCTGGGCTGAAGGGTCTGTTTCCACACTATTGGGTTTCGAGATCTAAATTGGACAAGTTGCAACTTCATGCATATTTCCCGCCAATGTAAGATGACAAGGAAGCAAATTGTCTCCCTGATTAAGTAGCAACACCCAGTACCCCCAATACCCATGAGGTGGAGTAGGGCATATTCTCAATCTCTCAGGACAATCACAGCATCTCAGAATTGTTATAATGCAGAAGGAGGACATTCATCCCATCATGTCCCGCAGTATACTCCGCATCACAAACCAGCTGCTGATAAAGTGTGGCCCTGGGAAAAGCCCAGCAGGGCAGACAGCATTTGAGGGGTAAGAGATTTGATGATTTGGGCATGACCCTTCTTCAGGGCTGGGGAGGGGGAGGGGGGCTGAGAGATAAATAGGAGGAGGAGATGGGGCTAGGGGCAAGGTAGGTGGGATGCAATAGGTGGGCGAAGGTAGAAGGTGATGGTGATAGGTCGGTGGGGAGGGTGGAGCAGAGAGGTGAGAAGGAAGATGAACAGGTAGAACAGGTCAAGAGGGCAGAGCTGAGTCGGAGGGTTGGATCTGGTTAAATGTTAGAGCAGACTGATTATCCTGACAGCCCTTTTGTATTTTAATGCTGGAGCAGGCTATTTCAGTCTATCTAACCCTTGTCAGCCATTTTGTGTCTTTTAAACATGGGCTGCCCTTACAACAGGTATACAATATATACCAAGCCTGCTCTTCTCTGTAATATATACAATGATGGCTATGCCGTATATGAAAGACAGGGACTGCTGTTGTCTATAATAAAGACAGGGAGTGTTGTTCTCAACACGAAAGTCAGGGTCTGTGGTTCTCGACACTAAAGACAGGGACTGAGGCTCTCAATGCTAAATTCAGCATTTGCTGTTCTCTATATGGAAGACAGGGACTGCTGTTGTCTATACTGAAGACATGGACTACTGTTCTCTATGCTAAAAACAGGGACTGATATTCTCAATAATAAAGTCAGGGACTGTTATTATCAGTAGTAAAGACAGAGAGTGCTGTTCTTTACATGAAAGACAGTGTCTGTTGTCCTTGAAAATGAAAACAAGGACTGCTGTTCTTTCCACAAAAGACAGGGACTGCTGTTCTCTATATGAAAGGCAGGGACTGCTGTTCTCAGTCTGAAACAGAGATTGCCATTCTCGCTACTAAAGGCAGGGAATGCTGTCCTCTGTATAAAAGGCAGGGACTGTTTCTCTCTATGCTGATTCCTGAAGAAGGGCTCATGCCCGAAACGTCGATTCTCCTGCTCCTTGGATGCTGCCTGACCTGCTGTGCTTTTCCAGCAACACATTTTCAGCTCTGATCTCCAGCATCTGCAGTCCTCACTTTCTCCTGTTTCTCTCTATACCAAAGACTGAGAATGCTGTCCTCTATAATAAAAACAGGAACTCCTGTTCTCTACAATAAAGCCATGAACTTCCATTCTCTACAATAAAGACAGGAACTGCTGCTTTCCACAATTTGCATAGGGACTGCAGATTTCCACAATATCTGCAGGGACTGCTGTTCTCTCCAAACAAAAGACAGGGATAGCTGTTCTCTATACTAAAGATGGGGATTGCTGTTATTGATAATAAAGACAGGGACTGCTGTTCTCTATTAAAGCCAGGGACTGCTGTTCTCAGTACTAAAAACAGGGACTGTTGTTCTCTATTAAAGACAGAGACTGCTGTTCTCAATATTAAAGACATGGACAGCTGTAATCAATCATAAAGACAGGGACTGCAGCCCCTCTAATGACAGCACTGACCGGTCTTCACTGTGATACATACAGAGACTGTTGTTCTTGACACAGAAGACAAGAACTGCTATTTTTGGTACTAAGGACGTGGACTGTTGTTCTTGGTATGAAAGACAAGAACTGCGTTCTCTATATGAAAGACAGGGACTGCTGTACTCGACAATAAAAACAGGGACTGCAGTACACTACAACAAAAACAGGGAGTGCTGTTCTTCATAATAAAGACAGTGATTGCTCTTCACTGTAATACACACAAGGCCTGCTGTTCTCAACAATAAATTGCAGTTGTCTACAAGATACATTGGGACTGGTAGTCCCCATAATATCCACAGTGACTGCTGTTCTCTATAATGATGACAGCAACAGCAGTTCTCGACAATAATGGCTGGATTGTTGTTCTTAATAATAAAGGCAGGGACCGCTGTTCATGATGCCATGTCTGGGACTGCTGTTATCTATACCAACTGTTCCCTATGATAAAAACAGGGACTACTGTTGCCTGTGATAAAAACAGGGATGAATGTAATCTATCGTAAAGACAGGGACTGCTGTTCTCTAAACCAAAGACATGGACTGCTGTTCCCTATGATAAAAACAGGGATTGCTGTTCTCTATACTGTATACTCTATACAGACTGCTGTTCTGTATAATAAGAATAGGAACTGATATTCTTCATAATCAAGACAGGGATTGCATTTTTTGATACTAAAGACAGGGACTGCTGTTCTCAATAATAAAGACAGGGACAGTTGATCTCGATAATAAAGGCAGGGACTGCTGTTCATGGTAATAAAGACAGGGACTGGATTAATCCCCAGGACCTGTTCATGATAATAAAGACAGGAATTGCTGTTCTCAAAAATAAAGACAGGGACCACTGTTCTCGATAATAAAGCTAGAGACTGCTGTTCTCGATAATAAAGACAGGGACTGCTGTTCTCAGTAATAAAGACAGGGACTGCTGTTTTTGATAATAAAGACAGGGACTGCTGTTCTCGACATTAAAGACAGGGTCAGCTGTTCCTGATAATAAAAGCAGGGACCGATGTTTTTGATAATAAAGACAGTGACTGCGGTTCTCGACATTAAAGACAGGGATTGCTGTTCTCGGTAATAAGGACAGGGACTGCTGTTCCTGATAATAAAGACAGGAACTGCTGTTCTCGACGAAAAAGACAGGGACTGCTGTTCTTGATAATTAAGACAGGGACCGCTGTTCTCGATAATAAAGACAGGGACAGCTGTTTTCGGTAATAAAGACAGGGACAGCTGTTTTCGGTAATAAAGACAGGGACTGCTGTTCCTGATAATAAAGGCAGAGTCCGCTGTTTTTGATAATAAAGACAGGGACTGCTGTTCTTGATAATTAAGACAGGGACAGCTGTTCTCGATAATAAAGACAGGGACTGCTGTTCTCGATAAAAAGACAGGGACTGCTGTTTTTGATAATAAAGACAGGGACTGCTGTTCTCGATAAAAAGACAGGGACTGCTGTTCTTGATACTAAAGACAGGGACGGCTCTTCTTGATAATAAAGACAGGGACTGCTGTTCTCGATAATAAAGACAGGGACTGCTGTTCTTGATACTAAAGACAGGGACTGCTGTTCTTGATACTAAAGACAGGGACTGCTGTTCTCGATAATAAAGACAGGGACTGCTGTTCTCGATAATAAAGACAGGGACTGCTGTTCTTGATAATAAAGACAGGGACTGCTGTTCTTGATAATAAAGATAGGGACGGCTCTTCTTGATAATAAAGACAGGGACTGCTGTTCCTGATAATAAAGACAGGGACTGCTGTTCTCAATAATAAAGACAGGGACTGCTGTTCTCGATAATAAAGACAGGGACTGCAGTTCTTGGCAATAAAGACAGGAACCGCAGTTCTTGATAATAAAGACAGCGACCGCTGTTTTCGATAATAAAGTTAGGGACTGCTGTTCCTGATAATAAAGACAGGGACTGCTGTTCTCGATAATAAAGACAGGGACCGCTGTTCTCGATAATAAAGACAGGGACTGCTGTTCTTGATACTAAAGACAGGGACCGCTGTTCTCGATAATAAAGACAGGGACTGCTGTTCTCGATAATAAAGACAGGGACTGCTGTTCTTGATACTAAAGACAGGGACTGCTGTTCTTGATACTAAAGACAGGGACGGCTCTTCTTGATACTAAAGACAGGGACGGCTCTTCTTGATAATAAAGACAGGGACTGCTGTTCTTGATAATAAAGACAGGGACTGCTGTTCTTGATACTAAAGACAGGGACGGCTCTTCTTGATAATAAAGACAGGGACTGCTGTTCTCAATAATAAAGACAGGGACTGCTGTTCTCGATAATAAAGACATGGACTGCAGTTCTTGGCAATAAAGACAGGAACCGCAGTTCTTGATAATAAAGACAGCGACCGCTGTTCTCGATAATAAAGTTAGGGACTGCTGTTCCTGATAATAAAGACAGGGACTGCTGTTCTCGATAATAAAGACAGGGACGGCTGTCCTGAATAATAAAGACAGGGACCGCTGTTCTCACTCATAAAGACGGGGACTGCTATTCTTGATAATTAAGACAGGGACCGCTGTTCTTGATGATAAAGACAGGGACTACTGTTCTCAATAATAAAGGCAGGGACCACTGTTCTTGATAATAAAGACAGGGACTGCTGTTCTTGATAATAAAGACAGGGACTGCTGTTCTCGATAATAAAGACAGGGACAGCTGTTCTTGATAATAAAGACAGGGACTGCTGTTCTTGATAATAAAGACAGGGACTGCTGTTCTTGATAATAAAGACAGGGGCAGCTGTTCTCAATCATAAAGACAGGGACTGCTGTTCTCGATAATAAAAACAGGGACTGTTGTTCTCGATAATAAAGACAGGGACTGCTGTTCTTGATAATAAAGACAGGGACTGCTGTTCTCGATAATAAAGAACAGGGACTGCTGTTCTCGATAATAAAGGCAGGGACTGCTGTTCTCAATAATAAAGACAGGGACTGCTGTTCTTGATAATAAAGGCAGGGACTGCTGTTCTCGATAATAAAGACAGGGACTGCTGTTCTTGATAATAAAGGCAGGGACTGCTGTTCTCAATAATAAAGACAGGGACTGCTGTTCTTGATAATAAAGGCAGGGACTGCTGTTCTTGATAATAAAGACAGGGACTGCTGTTCTCGGTAATAAAGACAGGGACTGCTGTTCTCAATAATAAAGGCAGGGACTGCTGTTCTCGATAATAATGACATGGACCGCTGTTCTCGATAATAAAGACAGGGACCGCTGTTCTCGATAATAAAGACAGGGACTGCTGTTCTCGATAATAATGACAGGGACCGCTGTTCTCAATAATAAAGACAGGGAGAGCTATTCTCAATAATAATGACATGGACAGTGTTCTTGATAGTAATGTCAGAGACTGCAGTGTTTGGTACTAATGCTGGTATTGCTGTTAGTTGTACTAAAAACAGGGACTGCCGTTCTCTGAACAAAACACAGGGACTGCAGTCCTCTGCAATAAAAACAGGGTGTGCTGTTCTCTCTAAAACAAAAGACTGGGACTTGCAGCCCCCTCTCATACCAGCAGGAGCTGCTCTTCTCTGTATTATTCACACGGTCTGCTGTTCGAAACAATAATGACCGGAACTTTCTTTTCCCACAATGAAAAAAGGGAATATAAAAATAAGCACTACTGCACTTAGGTGGTAGTGTGGGGGTTAAAAAAAAAACCAGGAGAAAAAAAAAAATGAAAAAAGGGAATAGCCGTTGCTCAGGAATCCGCACCTCCGTACTCGCGGGTTCGAGTGGCTGTCGGAGGGGAGGGCCGTGGCGGCGAGGGCGACCAGGGTCGGGGACGTGCTGGGTGCCGGGGGCCTGGGCTGGACGCTGCCGCAGGACATAGCTCGCAGGGCAGCGGTAGACGTCCGGTACGTGGCCACCGCCATCCGACGCCTTAAAACGGCGGTGCTCGGACCCGACGTAGTGCACCGGTTGGAGGACGCTCAGGTGTGCGGTGGGATCCCGTCCGCGCTCACCCCGGCCCGGACGGAATTTCACATTGGCCCCAAGGTCCCGTACTTCCCGCGGGAGCCTGTGCCCCACAACCGCGGGAGCCTGTGCCTCCGGAATTTTAATTTTGTTTCTTTCAAAGATGTGAAAGGAAGGCACACCGTCCACCTCTTCTCCCTCATCCACCGTCTGGACACGCCTTGGCGTGCCCATTTACCACCGGGCGGTGGGGATCCCCAGTGGAGGGCTCTCTACGCGGGAGTCCTCCCCCTTTCTCTCGGGGATCTGGGGTGGAGGGTGCTGTACGCAGCAGTCCCCTGTAACCGCAGATTGCGGTGGTTCACGGACTCCCAGCCCAACTGCTTGTTCTGTGGCGCTGTGGAGTCCGTGGACCATGTATATATTCGGTGTGGGCGTTTGCACTCCCTTTTTGATTTTCTTAGAAACCTTCTCCTCTGCTTTTGGCTGCACTTCAGTCCCACGCTCCTGATCTTCGGGCACCCGGTACGGAGGAGGGAGGGCAGGTCCGAAGACCTCCTCGTGGGTCTGCTCCTGGGCCTGGCCAAACTGGCCATCAACAGGTCCAGGCAGCGGGCCGTAGAGGGGGTCGTTAGGGCCGACTGCCTGCCCCTCTTCCGGGGTTACGTTAGAGCCCGGGTGTCCTTGGAGAAGGAGCACGCGGTGTCCACCAACACCCTGGAGTTGTTCAGGGAGAGGTGGGCGCCGCAGGGAGTGGAGTGCATTATTTCCCCCTCCAACTCTATTTTGATTTAGTCCCTACCCTCCCCTTCACTGTTTGATCACACAGCATTGCCCCTTGATGTGAAAGGCAGTGCTTGTCACTGGCCACTCGGGTGTTTTTCATATCTTCCTGGTGGTGGAAATTGAATAAAGATTCGCGCATTTTGTGTCTTTCACTGTGTCTCACACCTGTACACACACACAAAACAAAAGAGAAAAAAAAAGAAAAAAAAAGGGGAGTTACGTTAGGGCCGGGGTGTCCAAAGAAGAAAAAAATGAAAAAAGGGAGTGCTGTTCTTTATAAATTACATTGGGACTGGTGGTCTCCATAATATCCAGTTTGGCCAGGCCCAGGAGCAGACCCACGAGGAGGTCTTCGGAGCTGCCCTCCCTCCTCCATACCGGGTGCCCGAAGATTAGGAGCGTGGGACTGAAGTGCAACCAGAAGCAGAGGAGGAGGTTTTTAAGAAAATCAAAAAGGGAGTGCAAACGCCCACACCCAATATATACATGGTCCACGGACTCCACAGCGCCACAGAACAAACAGTTGTGCTGGGAGTCCGTGAACTACCGCAATCTGCGGTTACAGGGGACTGTTCTATATATCTGGATTAGTGGTGTTGGAAGAGCACAGCAGTTCAGGCAGCATCCGAGGAGCTGTAAAATCAACGTTTCGGGCAAAAGCCCCTCATCAGGAATACAGGCAGAGAGCCTGAAGGGTGGAGAGATAAGTGAGAGGAGGATGGGGGTGGGGAGAAAGTAGCATAGAGTACAATGGGTGAGTGGGGGAGGGGATGAAGGTGATGGGCCAGGGAGGAGGGTGGAATGGATAAGTGGAAAAGGAGATAGGCAGGCAGGGCAGAGGAAATGACCTCGGAGTTGCAGTGGGAGAGGGACTCCCTGAGATTCTTGTAGAGAGAGGAGGAAAACGTCTTCAAGGCAGGCATCCTTGCAAGAGGGTTCGCAGTAGGGTTAAAATCAACTAGGTAAAAACAATGACTGCAGATGCTGGAAACCAGATTCTGGATTCGTGGTGCTGGAAGAGCACAGCTGTCAGGCAGCATCCGAGGAGCAGTAAAATTGACGTTTTGGGCAAAAGCCCTTCATCAGGAATACAGGCAGAGAGCCTGAAGGGTGGAGAGATAAGTGAGAGATGGCTGGGGGTGGGCAGAAAGTAGCATAGAGTGCTGTCCTATATAACGGTGTTCTCTACAATAAAGGCCAGACTGCTGTTTTTAATAACAAAGACAGGGTCTGCTGTTCTTCATAATCGAGACAGGGACTGCAGTTCTCTCCACTGAAGACAGGGACTGATGTTCTCTACTCGAAAGACAAGGACTGCTGTTCTCTATATGTAAAACAAGGACTGCTGTTCCTGATACTGAAGACAGAAACTGCGCTTTTCTATACAAAAGACAGACTGCCCTTCCTTATAACGAGAGAACAGCTGTTCTCGATACTGAAGACAAGGACTGCTGTTCTCTGTACAAAAGAGAAGCCTGCTGTTTTCTACAATAAAAACAGGGACTGCAGGACTACAATGAAAACAGAGAGTTCTGTTCTCTGTAATAAAGACAGGCACCGCTGTTCTCGACATTAAAGACAGGGACTTCCATTCTCCATAATAAAGACAGGGTCTTCTGTTATCTACAAGAACAGGACTGGTGGTCTCCATAATATTCACAAAGACTGCTGTTCTCTACAATAAAGACAGGCACTGCTTTTCTCTACAATAAACACAGGGACTGCTGTTCTCTACAATAAACACAGGGACTGCTGTTCTCTACAATAGAGACAGGGACTGCTGTTCTCGACAATAAAGACAGGGACTATTGTTCTCTACAATAAAGACAGGGACTGCTGTTCTCTACAATAAACACAGGGACTGCTTTTCTCTACAATAGAGACAGGGACTGCTTTTCTCTACAATAAAGACAGGGACTGCTGTTCTCTACAATAAACACAGGGACTGCTGTTCTCTACAATAGAGACAGGGACTGCTGTTTTCTACAATAATGGTCAAACTGTTGTTCTTAATAACAAAGACAGGGGCTTCTGTTCTCTACGTGTAAGATAGGGACTGTGTCCTCTACATGAAAGGGAGAGATTGCTATTCTCTCCACAATCGACAGAGACTACTGTTCTCTGCACTAAAGGCAGAGACTGTGCTTTTCTCTACTGAAGAGAGTGATTGCTGTTCCTGGTAATAAGGAGACGAGCAGCTGTTCTTGATACTAAAGAGGGGTTCTGCTGTTTGTTGTACTAAAAACACAGATTGCTGCTCTCTACACAAAACACAGGGGCTGGTGTTCTTGGTTCGAAAGACAGTAACTAATGTTCTCAATAATAAAGACAGGACAGCAGCTTGCTACAATAAAGACAGGGATTGCTGTTCTCAGTACTAAAAACATGGACTGCTGTACTCTGTTACTAAGGACATGGACTGCATTTCTCAATCATAAATATATGGACTACTGTTCTCTATAATAAAGATAGGGACTGCTGCCCTCTCTAATATCAGCAATGACTGATCTTCACTGTAATCTGCACAGGGACTCCACAATAAGGACAGGGACTTCCATTCTCTACAATAACAACAGGGATGATTATTCATTACAATAAATACAGAAACTGTCGTTCTCTACCAGATACATCAGGGCTCCTGGTCTCCATAATATCCACAGGACTGTTGTTCGCAATAATGAGGACAGGGACTGCTGCTTTTTGAATTATAGAATCCCTACAGTGTGGACACAGGCCATTTGGCCCAACAAGTTCACAGTGACCTATTCCCCTGCCCTATTACTCTCCATTTACCCCTGGCTAATGTATCTAGCCTACACATCACTGAACACTATGGACAATTTAGCACGGTCAATTCACCTAACCTACACATCTTTGGACTGTGGGAGGAAACTGGAGCACCTGGAGGAAGCCCATGCAGACATGGGGAGGTTGTGCAAACTCCACACAGACACAGGGTGCCACCTGTGAACACCTATACTTGCTGCATGAATGCCTAAGGAAACAGGAGCTACCGAAATGTCTTCAATACAAACTTCCCCTTAACACCCACTAGCCAAATGAATAGCAGAGCAAAATGGCCACAGAATGCTTAGAGAAATGATTAAGCCCACAACAGGCTCCATTAATACAACCAGAGGATTTCACGGCAATAAACTTTACTCACTAACGTGACAGACCATGAGTGGACAGACACAGTATGACGAGCCATAGACATTAGACAGCAGCAAACATGGAAAATGAGAAAACTAGACCTGCAGAGAAAACGAGACAAACTCACACGAAATAATAACACAGACAACACAGAGCCATGGATAAAAAACTTATCTGACTGACCCTTAACAGGCATTGAAAAAGTCATCTTAGTAAGAGGGTTCAATTACAACTTCCAGGATGTGGACAAGAAAGATTTTTTAGCAGCATTAGAAACAACACTGAAAGACAACAAACTCACAGAAGAAACTCAGCAAACCATCAGACACACAGTCACACCTGCATTATCCCCATAACCCTTAATTCCCCTACCACACAAAAACCCACTAAACCATGCCTTGAATATATCTAATGAAGCTGCCTGTCCTGTTTACTTGCTATGGGTAAAGAATTCCATAGATTTACTACTCTCTGGGAAAAGTAGTTCTTCTTCATCTCTATTCTAAATCTACTGCTCCTGATCTTGAGGCCATGTCCCCTTGTCCTAGTCTCACCCACCAGCAGAAACAACTTGGCTGCCTCTATCCTATCTATGGCTTTCATAATTTTATATGTTTCTATTAGATCCCTCTCATTCTTCTAAATTCTAGCGAGTACAGTCCCAGGCGGCTCAACCTCTCCTCATAGGGTAACCCCCTCATCTCTGGAATCAATCTGGTGAACCTCCTCTGCACCGCCCCCAAAGCCAGTATATCCTTCCTCAAGTAAGGAGACCAGAACTGTGCACAATACTCCAGATCGGCCTCAGCAACAGCTTGTACAATTGCAGCAGAACCTCCCTGCTCTTAAATTCAATTCCTCTAGCAATGAAAGCGAATATTCCATTTGCCTTCCCGATTACCTGCTGCACCTGCAAATCAACTTTCGGCGATCTGTGTACGAGCATTCCTAAGTTCCTCTGCACATCAGCATGCTGCAATCTTTCAACATTTAAATAATACTCTGACCTACTATTTTTACTTCCAAAGTGGATAATCTCACATTTACCAACATTGTACTCCATCTGTCAGACCCTTGCCCACTCAGTTAACCCATCTAAATCTTTATGCAGACCCTCCACATCCTCAGTACAGTTTGCCTTATTAGTGTCATCAGCAAACATTGGATATGTTACACTCTGCTTCCTCTTCCAAATTATCTACATATATCATGAACAGTTGCTGTTCTCAACACTAAAGGCAGAGACTGCTGTTCTCTATTCAGAAGACAAGAACTGTTGTTCTCTATACACATGACAGGGACAACTGCTCTCTATACTGAAGACAGAGACTACATTTTTCTATTCTAAAGACTGGATCTGCTACTCTCAATAATAGACAGAGGGAAAGCTGTTCTTGCTACTAAAGACAGGGACTGCTGTTCTCAATGAAAAAGATGGGGTCTACAATTCTCGATGCTAAAGTCAGAGACTACTATTCTTAGAAGTAAAGACGGGGATTGCTGTTCTCGAAAGAAAATAGAGGGACTGTGGTGCTCTATACTGAAGACAGGAGTTGCTGTTCTTGATATTAAAAACAGCAACTGCAGGCCTCTATGTGCAAGACAGGGACTGCTGTTCTCTCCACTAAAAACAGGGACTGCAGTAACCTGTCACAAATACAGGGACTGCAGCTCCCTCTAATAATAACTTGGACTGTTCTTCACTGTGATATGCTAGGGACTGGTACTGTCAACATCAAACTCAGAGACTTTCACTCTTGACATTAAAGACAGGGACTGTTGTTCTGTATACTATAGAGTGCAGTTCTCTAATGCATTCCGTTCTCTACAATAAAGACCGGAACTGCTGTTTTCTGCAATATACATTAGGACTATCGGTCTCCTTAATATCCACAGGGACAGCTGCTATCTACAAAAATAAACAAGAGGCACAGCCGTTCTCAATAATAAAGACAGGGACGGTTGTTCTCAATCATAAAGGGCAGCACAGTGGCTTTGTGGTTAGTACTACTGCCTCACAACACTATGGTCCCAGGTTCGATTCCAGCCTCGGGCGACTCTGTGTGGAGTTTGCACATTCTCCCCATACCTGTTTCCACACTGTAGGGAATCTAATCTAATCATAAAGACTGGAACTGCTGTTCTCAATCATAAAGACAGGGACTACTGTTCTCGATAATAAAGAACCGGAACTACTGTTCACGATTTAAAAAAAACGACAGGAACTACTGTTCTCGATAATAAAGAACAGGAACTGCTGTTCTAAATCAAAAAGACAGGAACTACCGTTCTCAACAATAAAGACAGGGACTGCTGTTCTCGATAATAAAGAACAGGAACTACTGTTCTCAATCATAAAGACAGAGACTGCTGTTCTCTGTATTTATACTAAAGAGAGGGGCTGACACTTTTGAGACTAAATTCAGGGACTGCTGTTCTGTCCCATTAAGTCAGTGACTACCGGTGTTTATACTAAATACAGTGCCTGCGGTTCTCTATATAAAAAAGACAGGGACTGCTCTTCTCTAAAATAAATTGCTGTGGTTGACCGCACCTTTTAAGAATGACCAGGAGACGCAGAGAATTCTTCAAGATGAGAAGCCTGTATTTGCAAACAAAAGCTGTGACCGCCAGAGAAGTCATCCCTGATTGTTCCCCAGCAGTGAGAGTACTCTATTGTTTATATTTTTCTAAAAGCCATGCTCGATCCACGTTACATTAGCATAACCAATCACACTAAGCCTACATTATTTCCCCATTAACCAATCAGACTCTGCCACAACCTTCTTCTGGATTGCTGCAGTTCATCACATTGTGCCATGGTCATCTTTCTTCACCTTTTGTCACCTGACAGGCCGCAGTCATACAAGGCTGACTCGAGCACGCAACCCAGACCTTACACTTGCACAACATCCCAGCACGTAGGGGAGATTTCATACAGTACACTCAGTCTTACTTTCTAGTTAGATACTCATATTTACTACAAAAGACAATGGCAACTGATCTCAGCAATAGAGGCAGGACTGCTGTTCTCCATACTAAAGACAGGGACTGTTGTCCTCAATCATAAAGACAGGAACTACTGTTCTCAATAATAAAGACAAGGACTGCTGTTCTCAATCATAAAGACAGGAACTACTGTTCTCAATAATAAAGGCAGGAACAATAATAAAGCGAGGAAAGCCACGCAGACACAGGGAAAATGTGCAAACTCCACACAGTCAGTCGCCTGAAGCGGGAATTGAACCCGGGTCCCTGGCGCTGTGAGGTAGCAGTGCTAACCACTGTGCCACCGTGCCGCCCACTAATTCCCATTAATAAAGACTGGGACTGCTGTTCTCAGTAATAAGGACAGGAACTACTGTTCTCGATAATAAAGAACAGGGACTACTGTTCTCAATCATAAAGCCAGGGACTACTGTTCTCAATCATAAAGACAGGAACTACTGTTCTCAATAATAAAGAACAGGGACTACTGTTCTCAATCATAAAGACAGGGACTACTGTTCTCGATAATAAAGAACAGGGACTACTGTTCTCAATCATAAAGACAGGGACTACTGTTCTCGATAATAAAGAACAGGGACTACTGTTCTCAATCATAAAGACAGGGACTACTGTTCTCAATCATAAAGACAGGAACTACTGTTCTCAATAATAAAGAACAGGGACTACTGTTCTCAATCATAAAGACAGGGACTACTGTTCTCGATAATAAAGAACAGGGACTACTGTTCTCAATCATAAAGACAGGGACTACTGTTCTCAATAATAAAGACAGGAACTACTGTTCTCAATAATAAAGAACAGGGACTACTGTTCTCAATCATAAAGACAGGGACTACTGTTCTCGATAATAAAGAACAGGGACTACTGTTCTCAATCATAAAGACAGGGACTACTGTTCTCGATAATAAAGAACAGGGACTACTGTTCTCAATCATAAAGACAGGGACTACTGTTCTCAATCATAAAGACAGGGACTACTGTTCTCGATAATAAAGAACAGGAACTACTGTTCTCAATCATAAAGACAGGGACTACTGTTCTCAATCATAAAGACAGGAACTACTGTTCTCAATAATAAAGAACAGGGACTACTGTTCTCAATCATAAAGACAGGGACTACTGTTCTCGATAATAAAGAACAGGGACTACTGTTCTCAATCATAAAGACAGGGACTACTGTTCTCGATAATAAAGAACAGGGACTACTGTTCTCAATCATAAAGACAGGGACTACTGTTCTCAATCATAAAGACAGGGACTACTGTTCTCGATAATAAAGAACAGGAACTACTGTTCTCAATCATAAAGACAGGGACTACTGTTCTCAATAATAAAGGCAGGAACTACTGTTCTCAATAATAAAGACAGGAACTACTGTTCTCGATAATAAAGAACAGGAACTACTGTTCTCAATCATAAAGACAGGGACTACTGTTCTCAATAATAAAGGCAGGAACTACTGTTCTCAATAATAAAGACAGGAACTACTGTTCTCGATAATAAAGAACAGGAACTACTGTTCTCAATCATAAAGACAGGGACTACTGTTCTCAATAATAAAGACAGGAACTACTGTTCTCGGTAATAAAGAACAGGAACTACTGTTCTCAATCATAAAGACAGGGACTACTGTTCTCAATAATAAAGACAGGAACTACTGTTCTCAATAATAAAGGCAGGAACTACTGTTCTCAATCATAAAGACAGGAACTACTGTTCTCGATAATAAAGAACAGGAACTACTGTTCTCAATCATAAAGACAGGGACTACTGTTCTCAATAATAAAGAACAGGAACTACTGTTCTCAATAATAAAGGCAGGAACTACTGTTCTCAATCATAAAGACAGGAACTACTGTTCTCGATAATAAAGAACAGGAACTACTGTTCTCAATCATAAAGACAGGGACTGCTGTTCTCAATAATAAAGACAGGAACTACTGTTCTCAATCATAAAGACAGGAACTACTGTTCTCAATAATAAAGACAGGAACTACTGTTCTCAATCATAAAGACAGGGACTGCTGTTCTCAATAGTAAAGACAGGCACAGCTGCTCTCTCCAAATATATTTGATATTTGCTCAAAGTTTGATTCGTTCAGAGGGAGTGGTCTGGTTGTTTATTGAAATTTCTTTAGCTCACATTGAAGTTTGCGCTACTTTTACATCGTTTTCACTTGGAATTGAGCGTGACTGGGAATCTTTGGTGCACCTGAGCTTATTGTGTCTGTTTTTTGATTCCGACAACTACAATGAATATTAAAGCTAAAGAGATCATTCAGAGGACGCGAAGAATGATCCTTAAACTTGGGTTTATTCCTTATTTAAAAAACACCCTACAGCGTTGGCACGATCAGTGAAATTATAAAAGAGCAGATCCAGTGGATTTGGAAATGCCATGTTGGAGGTTTGGGGCTGGAATAATGTGGGGGGAGGGGAAATGAGGAAACTATTGAAAACCACATTCATCCCGTGTGGTAGCAGGGTGCCAATGCGGAATATGAGGCGTTTTTCCTCCAGGCGTCGGGCACTGCCCTCCTAACCTGTCCACCACCTTTCCCATCTATCCACTCCACACACCCCTGACCTATCACCTTCTCCCTCATTTTCATCTACTTACCGCTTTCTCAGCTAACTTCCCCCCCCCCCCCCCCCAACCCCACCCCTTCCTATTTATCTCTCACCCTACCAGGCCACAATCCTCATTCCTGATGAAGGGCTTATGCTCAAAACGTCGACTCTTCTGCTCCTCAGATGCTGCCTGACCGGCTGTGCTTATCCAGCACCACGTTCTCGACTCTGATCTCCAGCATCTGCAGTCCTCACTTTCTCTGTCAGAAAGTCAAGGAATTCTGCAGTTATTGAAGCGATTGCACTATATATACATAGAAACATTGGTTTGGCTATCAAAAATAAAATTGATTCTAAATGGGTATTTCACTTCGAGAGTCAATAGACAAAATATTTATGTTGTTGGCATTCTATCTGCTCTGGTGATAGAGAACACTATTAATATACTTATCATAGAATCATAGATCCTTCTCATAATCATATTTCAATCCAAATCTACAGTGTCTGCAAATTCTTAGTGAATGTATGTCAGGAAAGTAAAATTATCCATGATTTGGCATAAACTGATTCGATTGACTTTCTGAGAAACCACAGAATTGTCTAATCACAAAACAGTTGTTCACAAAATAGTGAAGTTAAGGCACATTGGAGAGCGCTTGGCCAACCTAAAAGTACAATAAAGGGTCAATGACAAGAGTGATACTGTTAATTCCAAACTCTGAGTAATGCACCAATGTTTACATTTCTAGAAAGGATGCAATTAATCTTCGACAGTTGTGTCAGTAAAACCCAAGTGTAACAAATCAATTCAGTATTCCTGTTGGAGTTAAAGAAGGAAGTTCTTCAACTCTTCATAAGCAGTTGTGAATAAGACTCCAAATATCTTAATGCTCGCATTGGATAACATAAACAACATACTAGTACTAACTAAAACATTGTGTTGACTCCCTCTCCCACACTGAAATTGCTCACTCAAGTACAGATTTCACCCACCAGGCGTACGGAGTATAATACTGGATTAGTGGTGCTGGAAGAGCACAGCAGTTCAGGCAGCATCCAACGAGCAGTGAAATCGACGTTTCGGGCAAAAGCCCTTCATCAGGAATAAAAGCTTTTGCCCGAAACGTCGATTTCGCTGCTCGTTGGATGCTGCCTGAACTGCTGTGCTCTTCCAGCACCACTAATCCAGTATTTGGTTTTCAGCATCTGCAGTCATTGTTTTTACCGTACGGAGTATAATAACTGACATTGGCATGATGGACTTAATGTCATGTTGCTGTGATGTAAATGCTATTTGATTTTTCTCAATCTGAGGTGGTATCAGTGTTGCACTCAACAAGGATCACATTTCAATTTATATCTCACTTCTATGGCTTATTTTGCTTTGTGGTTCTCAGTTTGTGCTGACCCTTATGTCCTGTGATCCTTCAGAGGCTCACTGTTAGTCTCCCTCTCACTAGTGACCTCCTCGTAAATGTATTTTCTTTGTTTATCATTTGGTCTCCTTGAAGGTATTAGGAATTAAGGCATTAAAATCACAAGACTGATATGTACTGTTCTGTGGTAGCCTTCCAACTTGTAAGACAATGACTGAAACCATGGTGGTTAATTCTTTGTTGAGCATCACCAGACCTTGTCCCCTTTACAGTTGGATTCTCATTCATTGAGAAAGGCATCTGAGAAGTGGACTGGGCTGTTCCCAGCCTGCGGGCACTTCAGCTCAGCAAGCAGAATTACGTACGCTTACAGAAGCCTGCAAAATAGCAGAAGGTAAAACAGCAAACATTTACATAGACTATCGTTATGCTTTTGGAGTTGCCCGTGATTTTGGACCATTACGGCAAAAAAGGAACATCTATTCAAAACAGGGATGAAGTGCATGATCTCCGAGAGGCCATAAACTTCGACAGGCAGTCTCAATTTTGAAATGTAAAGCTCATACTAGAGAATTTACTACAGAAACGCAAAGTAGTGCCTTGGCGGACCAAGCAGCTAAAAATGCAGTGTCTCAAGGCAACCGTCCGAGTGGATCAACTGAACCTAAGTTATAAGCCCTTATGACCCACACTGTGCTCTTGAAGGGAGAAGTGGATGTGGATTGAAGCAGGCATTAAACTCTGCGAGGATGGCATCTGGAGACAAAGGGACACATAAAATATTTGCATCACAAGCATTAATGCCTTTTTATGGAACAACAAATCCACTCATGGGGACATCTGGTCCCTTTACAACTGATGGGCTAGATTCCAAAAGAGCTGGTGGGGGAAAGGTTTTAAGAAAAATGCAGCAGACTGTTGTGTCACGAGTCAAAGGAACAACCCTGGACCAACCATGTTAATGCCACAGTTAAGACCTCAGCACCTGCAGGACCCTTCCAACATCTATAGATGCATTACACATCTCTCCCAAAATGGCAGGGTTATGCAGACATCTTAGTCATTGTTGACAAATTCTCCAGATAGGTGGAAGCATCCTCAGCTCAACGAGCCAAGGGCAAACCATACTGCTAAAGTCATATGTAAGGAATACTTCCCGAGTTGAGGAGTCCCAACTAGTATAGACTCTGATCAGGGAATGCATTTTAGTATTGCAGTATGCCAAGAGGTATGCAGACTGCTAAATTTTAAGTGGGATCTACACTCTCCTCATCACCCTCAGTCATCAGGACAGATGGAACAAACAACTCTGAAACAATATCTAGGCAAGTATCATCAAGAGGGATTGCCTTGGCTTCAAGCTTTACCCATGTTCCTGCATAGTATTCAAGCTATCCTAAACGGGACTACTGGCCTCAGTACTTTCGAGGTTATAACTGGTCAACCCATGTCCTTGATTTTCTGATTTTCATCTGCTAAGTGGCCCATAGTTAAAATATTGTCAGGATCTAACCAATGCTGTCAATTCTGTTTCTCAACAGGTATCAGAGGCTTGGGGGGGGGGTGATCCTCCGAGGGTAGACACAATATACTCCCAGGTACTTGGGCATACATGAAGAAAACAAACAAAGAGCCACTGAGTGCCAAATGGGAAGGCTCATATCAAGTCTTGCTCACAATAGCATCAACTATCAAGGTACAAGGCAAGAAGGCTTGGATTCATGCATCTCATGTCAAGAGAACCAATACCCTGGTCCATCATGAAAGTGCAGTTACTTTTGGGACCCATAGCTATACTGAACTCCCTTGTACAGGAAGGATTTATCGTAAAACGTGAACTCAATGTAAACACCTTTTCGTATATGTCTCACACTTATGCCAGACATTCCAATGGTTTGGTACGTTTGCAAAACGTATGGATTGTCATACCCAGCTGCTGGTTTGCTCACACATTCCCATACGTTCAAACAGCGGTATCCTTCTGAGACCCATTCCTTGTAATGAATCTGAGGTGGCAGAATGGGTCACTTGCCAGAACGAATCCCTAATGGCTGCAGTTTGCATGGCTAATACATCCACTACTGAAAGAGAGTTATATTGGGTCGACATTAATGTCACCTGAGATAAGTGGGAGTAAGCAGTTGCAGTTTTTCTGCTTTTGAAGGTTAGCATCAACTTAATACCTCCGATGAGCAGGAGGTTTGCTCGAGCTCTTCAGGAGAGCTTTAAACTAGATTGGCTGGAGGTGGGAGCCTGAGCTATGGATCAGATATGGAGGAGGTAGTGAACAGTCAGGTACAGGGTGCAGAGAGCCTGTGACGAGAGATAGACACTTGATAGGGCAAGGGTGCAGTCAGTGTGATGGGTTGAAGTATGTCTATTTTAATGCAGGAAGTCTCAGGAATAAGGGTAACGAACTCAGAGCATGGATCAGTACTTGGAACTATGATGTTGTGGCCATTGCAGACACTTGGGTATACATGGGCAGGAATGGTTGTTGGTTGTTCCAGGGTTTAGATGTTTTAAATGGAAATAGGGAGGGAGGTAAAAGAGATCAAAGAAGAGTTATTGCTAATCAGGGAGAGCATCAAAGCTGCAGACAAGCAGATTGTCAAGGAGGGTTTGTCTACAGACTCAGTATGGGTGGAAGTCAGAAATAGGAAAGGAGCAGTCACTTTATTAGAAGTAGAACCCTTACAGTGTGTGGAAACAGGCCCTTTGGCCCAACAAGTCCACACCGACCCTCCGAAGAGTAACCCACCCAGACCCATTCCCCTACCCTGTATTTACCCCTGACTAATATACCCGACCTACATATCCCTGAACACTATGGGCAATTTAGCACGGCCAATTCACCTAACTTGCACATGCTTGGATTGTGGGAGGAGATCGGAACATCCAGAGGAAATCCACACAGACACAGGCAGATTGTGCAAACTCCCCACAGTCACCCGAGGCTGGAATTGAACCTGGATCCCTAGTACTGTGGGGCAGCAGTGCTAACCACTGAGCCACTGTGCCACCCTAAACCCCTACTTTATTAGGGGTTTTCTACAAACACCCCAATGACAACAGAGACACAGAGGAGCAGTTTGGGAGGCAGATATTGGAAATGTGTAGAACTAACAAGTTTGTTGACATAGGTGACTTTAACTTCCCTAATACTGAGTGGAACCTATTTAGTTCAAATAGTTTGGATGGAGCAGTTTTTGTCAGGTGTGTCCAGGAAGGATTCCTGACACAATGTGTAGCTAGGCCGACTAGATGGGAGGCCATATTGGATTTGGTACTTGGCAATGAACCATGCCAGGCATCAGATCTCTCGGTGGAAAAGCATTTCGGTGATAGTGATCATGACACCATGATCTTTACTATACTCATGGAGAAGGATAGGAGCAGACGGTATGGGAAAGTATTTAATTGGAGGAGAGTGAATTACAATGCTATTAGGCAGGAACTGGGGCACCTAGATTGGGAACAGATGTTCTCAAAAGAAATGTGGAGGTTGTTTAGGAAGCACCTGCTGATAGCGCTGGACAGGTTTGTCCCACTGAGGCAAGGAAGGGATGGTAGGTTGAAAGAATCTTGGGTGACAAGGGATATGGAACATCTAGTCAAGAGGAAGAAGGAAGCTTACTTAAGGTTGAGGAAGCAAAGATCAGACAGGCCTCTAGAGGGCTACACGGTAGCCAGGAAGGGACTGAAGAATGCACTTAAAAGAGCTAGAAGGGGGGGCATGAAAAAGCTTTAGTGGGTATGATTAAGGACCAAGATTGAGGAACAAGAGGATGGCCACAGAGAGAGTAGGGCTATTCAGGGATAATGGAGGGAACTTGTGCCTGGAGTCAGAGGAGGTAGGGGTGGTCCTTAATGAATAATTTGCTTCAGTATTCACCAGTGAGAGGGACCTTGACATTTCTGAGGACAGGGTGAAACAGGCTGATATGTAAGAATATGTTGATGTTAGGAAGGAGGATGTGTTAAAAATTCTAAAAATGTAAGGACAGATAAATCCACTGGGCCAGATGGGATATACTCTAGGTTCCTAAAGGAAGCAAGGGAAGAGATTGCTGTGCCTTTGGCAATGATCTTTGATCCTCAGTGTCCACTGAGTAATGGCAGATAATTGGAGGGTGGCAAATGTAATTCCCTTGTTCAAGAAAGGGAATAGGGATAATCTTGGGAATTACAGACCAGCCAGTCTTATGTCTCTGTGGGCAAAATATTGGAGAGGATTCAGAGAGACAGTATTTATGATTATTTGGAAAACTATAGTTTGATTAGAGATAGTCAGCATGGCTTTGTGAGGGGTAGGTCATGCCTCACAAGCCTTTATTGAACTCTTTGAGGATTGACAAAACACATTAATGAAGGTAGAGCAGTGGATCTGGTGTACATGGATTTTAGCAAGGTGTTTAATAAGGTTCCCCATGGTAGGCTCATTCAGAAAGTAAGTGGGAAGGGACAAAGGGAAGCTTGTCTGTTTGGATACAGAATTGGCTGGCCCATAGAAGACAGAGGGTGGTGCTGGATGGAAAGCATTCAGCCTGGAGCTCGGTGACCGGTGATGTTCCACAGGGATCTCTTCTGGACCTCTGCTCTTTGTGATTTTTATAAATGTGTTGGATATGGAAGTGGAAGGGTGGATTAGTAAGTTTGCCAATGAGATGAAGGTTGGTGGAGTTGTGTATAGTGTGGAGGGCTCTTGCACATTGCAAAGGGGCATTGACAGGATGCGGAACCGGGCTGATAAGTGACTGATAGAGTTTAACCTGGAAAATGTGTAGTGACTCACTTTGGAAGGTCAAATGTGAATGCAGAATACAGAGCTTAAGGCAGGATTCTTGGCAGTGTGGAGGAACAGAAGGAACTTGGTGTTCATGTCCATAGATCCCTCAATGTTGCCACCTGAGATGATCGAGTTCTTAAGAAGGCATATGGTGTGATGGCTTTCATTAACAGGGCAATTGCGTTTAAGAGCCACGAGATTATGCTGCAGCTCTGTAGCGTCCTGATTAGATATTGTGTTCAGTTCTGGTCGCCTCATCATAGGAAAGATGTGGAAGCTGAAGAGAGGGTGCAGAGATTTACCAGGATGCTGCCCGGACTGGAGGGCATGCCGTATGAAGAAAGGTTGAGGGAGCTAAGGCTTTCTCATTGGAGTGAAGAAGGATGAGAGGTAACTTGATAGAGGTGTACAAGATGATGAGAGGCATAGATAGAGTGGATAGTCAGAGAGTTTTCCCCAGGACGGAAATGTCTATCATGGTGATTGGAGGAAGGTTTAGGGGAGATATTGGAGATAGGTTCTTTACACAGAGAGTGGTGGGTGTGTAGAATGCACTGCCTGCAGTGGTATTGGAGTCAGAGACATTAGGGACATTTAAGCGACTCTTGGATAGGTACTTGGAAGCTGGTACAATAAAGGGTATGTCGGTTAATCTAAGCTGACAGTAGGATAGAAGGCCGACACATCATTGAGGGCTGAAGGGCCTGTACTATCCTGTATTGTTCTTATTTACCTATTGTTCTATCCATCACCATTTGTTGGTGTACCGGAAGACCGGTTGCCTCTGTTTGCCTCACGAGGTCTGAGCCTGGGAGTTGGTCTGTGGGTCAGATAATTGCACCCAATATTTCAATGTCACTCCTGATGCTTGGTCTCCATCTAAACTTAATATTACTAACCTCATGTCAGCAGGAACTTTTGACCATGTCCGGTTTTCTGACTGTATATATTACACTATGGAACACTCCCAAACCCCTAAAGTGTGGAAACAGGCCCTTTGGCCCACACTGACCCTCCAAAAATTAACCCACTCAGCCCCATTCCCTTACCCTATTACTCTGACTAATGTTAACTACTGTGCCACCATGCCCCCCCCCCTCCTTTAGTGCTAACTACTGTGCCAATGGGCCACTCTCTCGTTAGGTAATTCCTGATGAAGGGCTTATGCCTGAAACTTTGATTCTCCTGCTCCTTGGATGCTGCCTGACCTGTTGCGCTTTTCCGGCATCACACTCTCGACTCTGATCTCCAGCATCTGCAGTCCTCACTTTCACCCTCTGACTAATGCACCAAACATACACATCCCTAAACACTATGGACAATTTAGCATGGATATAATTCACCCTAACCTACACATCCCTGAACACTATGGGCAATTTAGCATGGATATAATTCACCCTAACCTACACATCCCTGAACACTGTGGGCAATTTAGCATAGATGCAATTCACCCTAACCTACACATCCCTGAACACTATGGGCAATTTAGCATGGATATAATTCACCCTAACCTACACATCCCTGAACACTGTGGGCAATTTAGCATAGATGCAATTCACCCTAACCTACACATCCCTGAACACTGTGGGCAATTTAGCATGGACACAGTTCACCCTAACCTACACATCCCTGAACACAATGGACAATTTAGCATGGACACAATTCACCTTAACCTGCTCATGTTTGGACTATGGGAGTAAACCAGAACAGCTGGAGGTAATGTGCAAATTCCATATCTCGGGTTGTCCCATACAATGGCATATACTTTGTTTGTGGACACGAAGCATATGCCTGGCTGCTCCCTCATGGACAGGCTCCTGTTACCTGCTTTTGTGGTAGTATGGGCTGAGGTTATAAACAGGAAAGTAGAGGTACCCTGTTGGGTGTTTTCTATAGATGTCAAGGAAAGGATTGCAAAGATGGTTCTGGACAGGAGCGAGAATAACAGGGTAGTTGTCATGCAGGATTTTAACTTTCCAAATATTGACTGGAAATGCTGTAGTTTGAGTACTTTGGATGGGCCAATTTTTGTCCAATGTGTGCAGGAAGCTTTTCTGACACAGTATGCAGACAGGCTAACAAGAGGTGAGGCCACATTGGATATGGTATTGGGGAATGAACTGGTCCAGGTGGTAGATTTGGAGGTAGCTGAGCACTTTGGTGACGGTGACCATAATTCAGTTAAGTATACATCAGCGATGGAAAAGGACAGGTATATACCACATGGCAAGAGTTATAGGAGGGGAAAGGCAATTATAGTGGGATTAGGCAAGATTTAGGATGCATAGGATGGGGAAGGAAACTGCAGGGGATGGGCACAATTGAAATGTGGAGCTTGTTCAAGGAACAGCTACTGCGTGTCCTTGATAAGAATGTACCTGTCAGGCAGGGAGGAAGTGGTCAAGCAAGAGAGCAGTGGTTTACTAAAGAAGTTGAATCTCCAGTCAAGAGGAAGAAGGATGAGGAGTGAATGTTCAGTTAGGGCACTTGAGAGTTACAAGTTAACCAGGAAGGAGCTAAAGAGAGAGCTAAGAAGAGCCAGGAGGGGGCATGGGAAGTCTTTGGCAGGTAGGATCAAGGAAAACCCTAAAGTTTTCTATAGGTATGTCAGGAATAAAAGAATGACTAGAGTAAGATTAGGGTCTGTCAAAGACAGTAGTGGGAAGCTGTGCATGGAGTCTGAAGAGATAGCAGAGATGCTAAATGACTATTTTTCATCAGTATTCACACTGGAAGAAGACAATGTTGCCGAGGAGAATACTGAGGTACAGGCTACGGGGCTAGATGGGACTGAGGTTCACGAGGAGGAGGTGTTAGCAATTCTGGAAAGTGTGAAAATAGATAAATCCCCTTGGTTGGATGGGATTTATCCAAGGATTCTCTGGGAAGCCAGGGAGGAGATTGCAGAGCCTTTGGCTTTGACTTTTGTGTCGTCATTGTCTACAGGAATAGTGCCAGAGACTGGAGGATAGCAAATGTTGTCCCCTTGTTCAAGAAGGGGAGTAGAGACGACCCTGGTGATTATAGACCAGTGAGCCTTACTAGGGTTCTGTGTAAACTGTTGGAAAGGATGAGAACAGAGAGAATTTATAATCACCTAGAAAGGAATAAGTTGATTAAGGATAGTCAACACTATTTTGTGAAGGGTAGGTCGTGCCTCACAAACCTTATTGATGAGGGTAAAGTGGTTGATGTGGTGTATATGGGTTTCAGTAAGGCGTTCGGTAAGGTCCCCACGGTAGGCTATTGCAGAAATTACGGAGGCATGGGATTGAGGGTGATTAGCAGTTTGGATCAGAAATTGGCTAGTTGAAAGAAGACAGAGGATGGTGGTTGATGGGAAATATTCATTCTGGAGTTCAGTTACTAGTGGGGTACCGCAAAGATCTGTTTTGGGGCCACTGCTGTTTGTCATTTTTATAAATGACCTGGATGAGAGTGTAGAAGGGTGGGTTAATAAATTTGCGGATGACACTAAAGTCGGTAGAGTTGTGGATAGTGCTGAAGGATGTTGCAGGTTACGGAGGGACTTAAATAAGTTGCAGAGCTGGCAAATGGAGTTTAATGCAGAAAAGTGTGAGGTGATTCACTTTGGAAGGAGTAACAGGAAGGCAGAGTACTGGGCTAATGGTAAGATTCTTGGTAGTGTGGATGAGCAGAGAGATCTCAGTGTCCATGTACATAGATCCCTGGAAGTTGCCACCCAGGTTAGAAACATAGAAGAAAAAATACAGCGCAGTACAGGCCCTTTGGCCCTCGCTGTTGAGCTGATCCAAGCCCACCTAACCCACACTAGCCCACTATCCTCCATATGCCTATCCAATGCCCGTTTAAATACCCATAAAGAGGGAGAGGCAAGGCATTCCATGAACTCACAACTCGCGGAGTAAAGAATCTACCCCTAACATCTGTCCTATACCTACCACCCCTTAATTTAAAGCTATGCCCCCTTGTAATAGCTGACTCCATACGTGGAAAAAGGTTCTTATGGTCAACCCTATCTAAACCCCTCATCATCTTGTACACCTCTATCAAGTCACCCCTAAACCTTCTTTCCGCCAATGAAAACAGCCCCAAGTGCCTCAGCCTTTCCTCATATGATCTTCCTACCATACCAGGCAACATCCTGGTAAACCTCCTCTGCACCCGTTCCAGTGCCTCCACATCCTTCCTATAGTATGGCGACCAAAACTGCACACAATATTCCAGATGCGGCCGCACCAGAGTCTTATACAACTGCAACATGACCTCAGGACTCCGGAACTCAATTCCTCTACCAATAAAAGCCAGTACGCCATATGCCTTCTTCACAGCACTATTTACCTGGGTGGCAACTTTCAGAGATCTGTGTGCATGGACACCATGACCATTAGCCCAGTCCCCTATCTTTTTGTTACTCATACCAAAATGAATCACCTCACACTTACCCACATTGAACTCCATTTGCCACCTTTCTGCCCAGCTCTGCAGCTTATCTATATCCCGCTGTAACCTGACACATCCTTCCTCACTGTCAACAACTCCACCGACTTTCATATCATCCGCAAACTTGCTCACCCAACCTTCTAGCCCCTCCTCCAGGTCATTTATAAAAATGAAAAACAGCAATGGTCCCAAAACAGATCCTTGCGGAACACCGCTAGTAACTGCACTCCAAGATGAACCTTTACCATCAACTACTACCCTCTGTCTTCTTCCAGCCAGCCAATTCCTAATCCAAACCTCCAACTCACCCTTAATGCCATTCCTCCGTATTTTTTGCAGTAGCCTACCATGGGGAACCTTATCAAATGCCTTACTAAAATCCATATACACCACATCTATCGCTTTACCCTTGTCCACTTCCTTAGTCACCTTCTCAAAGAATTCAATAAGGTTTGTGAGGCACGATCTGCCCTTCACAAAACCTTGCTGACTATCCTTGATCACATTATTCCTATCCAGATGTTCATAAATACTATCCCTTACAATTCTCTCTAAGACTTTGCCCACAACATAAGTGAGACTCACTGGCCTATAGTTACTAGGATTATCCCTACTCCCCTTCTTGAACAAGGGAACCACATTTGCTATCCTCCAGTCTTCTGGCACTATTCCTGTAGACAACGAGGACATAAAAATCAAGGCCAATGGCTCTGCAATCTCCTCCCTTGCTTCCCAGAGAATCCTAGGATAAATGCCATCAGGTCCAGGGGACTTATCTATTTTCACCCTTTCCAGAATTTCCAACACCTCTTCCCTACATACCTCAAAGCCATCCATTCTAATTAATTGTGACTCAGTATTCACATTGGCAACAATGTCCTGTTCCTGAGTGAATACTGATGAAAAGTATTCATTCAGTGTCTCCCCAATCTCTTCAACCTCCACACGCAACTTCCCACTACTATCCTTGACTGGACCTATTCCTACCCTAGTTATTCTTTTATTCCTGACATACCTATAGAAAGCCTTTGGGTTTACTCTAATTCTACTAACTAAGGACTGTTCATGTCCCCTCCTTGCTGCTCTTAGCTCTCTCTTCAGGTCCTTCCAGGCTACCTTATAACTCTCAATCGCCCCTATTGAACCTTCACGCCTCATCTTTACATAGGCCGCCGTCTTCCCTTTAACAAGGGATTCCAATTCCTTATTAAACCACGGCTCCCTCACACGACCCTTTCCTCCCTGCCTGACAGGTACATACTTATCAAGGACACTCAATAGTTGCTCCTTGAACAAGCTCCACATATCAATTACGCTCTTGCCTTGGAATCTACTTTTCCAAGCCACGCATCCTAAGTCGTGCCTCACCGCATCATAATTTCCCTGCCCCCAGCTATAACTCTTGCCCTGCAGTGCACACTTATCCTTCTCCATCACGAGAGTAAAAGTCACCGAATTGTGGTCACTGTCCCCAAAGTGCTCACCTACCTCCAATTCTAACACCTGGCCTGGTTCGTTACCCAGACCAAATCCAGTATAGCCTCACCTCTTGTTGGCCTGTCTACATATTGTGTCAGGAAACTCTCCTGCACACATTGGACAAACACCGACCCATCTAACAAACTCGAGCTATAGCTTTCCCAGTCAATATCAGGCAAGTTAAAGTCCCCCATAACAACCACCCTATTACTTTCACTCTTCTCCTGAATCATCCTCGCAATCCTTTCTTCTACATCTCTAGGACTATTAGGAGGCCTGTAGAAAACTCCTAACAGGGTGACCTCACCTTTCCTATTCTTAACCTCAGATGGCGAGTCCTTTCAACCGCTGTAATACTATCTTTGACAAACAATGCCACACCTCCCCCTCTTTTATCCCACCTCTGACCCTACTAAAACATTTAAACCTTGGAACCTGCAAGGAACCTTGGAACCTGCAACAGCCAATCGTGTCCCTGTTCTACCCAATAGCCACAACATCGAAATCCCAGGTACCAACCCACGCTGAAAGTTCACCTACCTTATTTTATATACTTCTTGGATTGAAGTATACACACTTCAAGCCCTCCTTTGAGATTGATACCATGTTCCTAACCTCCCTACACTCCAGGTCCTGCACCCTAAAGCTACAGTCTGGGTTCCCATGCCCCTGCAGAGTTAGTTTAAACCCCCCCCAAGAGCACTAGCAAACCCAAGGATACTGGTGCCCTTCAGGTTCAGGTGTAGACCATCCTGTTTATAGAGGTCCCACCTTCCCCAGAAAGAACCCCAGTTATCCAGATACCGGATCCCTCCCTCCTGCACCATCCCTGTAGCCACGCATTTAACTCTTCTCTCTCCCTATTCCTCGACTCTCTATCACGTGGCACGGGTAACAAACCAGAGACAACAACTCTGTTCGTTCTAACTCTGAGCTTCCAACCTAGCTCCCTGAAAGCCTGCCTAACATCCTCAGCACTCCTCCTACCTATGTCATTGGTGCCAATGTGGACCACGACTTCGGGCTGCTCCCCCTCCCCCTTAAGGACCCGGAAAACACGATCAGAGACGTCACGTACCCTTGCACCTGGAAGGCAACATATCAAACGTGAGTCTCTCTCGCCCCCACAAAACCACCTATCTGTGCCCCAAACTATCGAGTCCCCAATAACTATTGCTCTGCTCTTCTCCATCCTTCCCTTCTGAGCAACGGGGACAGGCTCTGTGCCAAAGGCCTGAACTCCATTGCTTACCCCTGGTAAGTCGTCCCCCCCACAAGTATCCAAAACGGTATACTTGTTCTTGAGGGGAACGGCTGCAAGGGGTCCCTGCACTGGCTGCTTCCTCCCAGTCCCCCTCACTGTCACCCATCTGTCTGCAATTTTTGGAGTTACTACTTCCCTAAAGCTCCAATCTATGACCCCCTCTGCCTCCCAAATGATCCGTAGTTCATCCAACTCCAGCTCCAGTTCCCTAACACGGTCTTGGAGGAGCTGGAGATGGGTGCACTTCCTGCAAGTGTAATCAGCAGGGACGTCCATGGCATCCCTCCCCTCAAACATGTTGCAAGAAGAACATTGCACTGCCTTCACTGCCATCCCTCTAAAAGTAACCTTTTAAAAAAAAACTAGGTCTAAAGAATAGAACAAGCAAAATGCATCACTTACCTACTCACCACAACGGGTCTTATTATTAGGTTAGAGGAGGAGGGCGGGTGGGAGGCACTACCTCTGTAGTCCCTCGGGTTCCTCTCCTGCGTGCTTTTATAGGGAAAAGAAAACCTACCCAGGTAAGCTTGCGCTACACCAGCTTCCGGGTCCTGGCTGCCACTCTGGTCATCGTCACTTCCTCCTGCTGCTCCCGCTCTTTCTGATTGATCGGGTTGTTAAGAAGGCATTCGGTGTGTTAGCTTTTTTTGATCGAGAGATGGAGTTTCGGAGCCATGAGGTCATGCTGCAGCTGTACAAACTCTGGTGCGGCCGCCCTTGGAGTATTGCGTACAATTCTGGTCGCCGCATTATAGGAAGGACGTGGAAGCATTGGAAAGGGTTCAGAGGAGTATTACTTGGATGTTGCCTGGTATGGAAGGAAAGTCTAATGAGGAAAGACTGAGGGACTTGAGGCTGTTTTCGTTAGTGAGAAGAAGGTTAAGACATGGCTTAGTAGAGCATACAAAATGATCAGACGATTAGATAGGGTGGACGGTGAGAGCTTTTCTCCTCAGATGATAATGGCTAGCATGAGGGAACAAAGCTCTGAATTGAAGGGTTATAGCTATAGGACAGATGTCAGAGATAGGTTCTTTACTCAGAGAGTAGTAAGGGTGTGGAATGCCCTGCGTGCAACAGTAATAGACTTACCAACTTTAAAGGCATTTAAATAGTCACTGAATAAGCATATGGAAGATAATAGAATAGGGAAGGTTAGATGGGTTTCAGATCGGTTTTATAGATTGGCTCAATATCGAGGGCCGAATGGCCAGTACTGTGCTGTAATGTTCCACGTTCTATGTTCTATTTCTGCAGCAGGCTTATGACATCTCTGAAATCCACTCGACAGTGCTTACATCTTCCACCATCACTGAGTTGGAGAGGTTCTGGATCATTGCCTTTCCTTGGTATGGAGCAGGTAGGAATTGCGGGGAGATTGTTAACTTGGCAGCTATCCTAGAACAGACAGCCAATGACACCCCTCAGGCCCTTGATAAGATTGATGGTTGTCCTATGAGCAACTGCTGTGCAGGCCCACTTAGCTCTGGAGTGGATCTCAGCTGAGAAAGGTGGCACCTGTGCCCTTATAGGTCAAGAATATTGCACTAACATCCCTGATAACTCTGAGGGAATCACTAACTTGGCTGACCATATCCATAATGAAATGGACAAACTTAAGCAGTCCCCAACTTCCACTTTGTGGAGTCGGCTACTGGTTAGCTGGGATCATTGGGTACATCATTAATTCAAGGAATTATACTTTCTACTGTTGTCATTCTTATTCTGTATTTCTTGTTTATGCTGCTTAAGTGTTGTATTCAGCAAATGCCCAAGCCTAATGTTTGGCATTTTACTGCTCTTCAACACTCCAGGCGACCTACATATTACAGTTCGCTTGCTTTGCTTCAGGGATCGTGTTTCTGAGGGATCAGAAGGGAGGAATCGTGGAGTGTCGTGACAATTGTGTGAATTAAGCTGTAGCATTACAAGGGTTAAATTCATAAATGCTGTTGCAAAATGAGGAAGCAGATATGAAGTACATGACAAATTGATTGCTGTCTAGGTCTTGTGGTTAGGGTGTGAGCAATAGTTTCCATGAACTTGCTGGGTGTGTGTTGAAGACATGTTGTGGAATAGATTAACAGAAGTTACTGAACATTACTTGCGGTTTGGGAGCTTCAAGAAGGAAAAAAAACATTAAGAGCATGCCAAAAGCTGTTGTGGCAGTGTTCTGACCACAGTAATCCACACACAAGAAGCATACAAGCCAGATACTTGAAAAGATCGTGGACTTGTTCCTAACCTCTTAGAAACCCAACAGGCAGTTAATGTCTTTTCTTCTGGGTGTTGAATTTGGTTGGTTTAAACAGTGCTTTATGTAGTAAGGGCTCTTTGAGTCACTAAGAGCTTTCTGGGAATGGAAGAAGTAACTTGGGAGGTTTTACCAAAGGTGAGCAAGGCAAAGCTGTTGGAATTGGCAGACAAAAGGAGAGGTATTAAAACAGCAATTGCTCAACGTTTAAATTTGCTGGAAATGCCATCGGAATCTTTGGAAATGGATAGAGTTCGATCGCATTTGAAGCAGTGTGAACATGAAAAGGAACTGAAACGGTTTGAGTGACGATTCAAAGCAGAGTAAAGAGAAAATGAAAGAACAGCTCTGGCAGAACAAAAAGAAAAGGAGAGGAAGGCCCTCACAAAAGCAAAACAGAAAGAGAGAGTTTGAACTTCAGAAGTTGGCAATTAGGAAAGTTGATGTAAAAGGATGGAGGTGAAGATAGAAGGTAGGCTTAGTGAGGAAGAAGGTGATAATGAGCAAACCCATCATAGCCAAAAGCCTTATGGGATCTGTTTAAATAAGTCCAAGCCTATATTTGATGTGAAGGATATAGAAGCCCTTTTCATTTCATTTGAGAAAGTGTCTAAACAAATGAAGTGTTCGGTGACCACGTGGGTTTTTAAATTAGATTACTTACAGTGTGGAAACAGGCCCTTTGGCCCAAAAAGTCCACATCGACCCTCCAAAGATCATCCCACCCAGACCCATTCCCTACATATACCCCTTCACCTAACACTACGGGCAATTTAGCATGGCCAATTCACCTAACCTGCACATTTTTAGACTGTGGGAGGAAACCCACACAGACACAGGGAGAATGTGCAAACTCCACACAGATAGTTGCCTGAGGTAGGAATTGAACCCAGGTTTCTGGTGCTGTGAGGCAGCAGTGCTAGCCACTGCGCTACCGTGCCGCAGGGTTTCGTTGGCCCAAACAAAGTTGGTAGGCAGAGCCAGTGAGATATTTGTATTACTATCAGATGAGGTAGCTGGGTCGTATGAGAAGATGAAGAAAGCCATCTTAAGTACATCTGAGTTTGTGCCAGAAGCCTACAGACATTGTTTCAGGAATCTCAGGAAGGACCTTGGTCAAACCTACATTGAGTTTGAAAGGATCAAACAAAGTGTGAGGGATAGAAATTGGGAAAAGAGAAATCCTCAGATGATAAGGGAAAGGTAGATCTCATTGAAGATAATAAAGATAGTTTACCACAGGCTAAAAAGTAAACCCATGAAGGGGAAAGAGAAATGTTTTCACTGCAATAAAGTCAGCCACATGAAGTCACAGTGTTAGTGGTTTCAAGAAAACACTGGGAAGATAGATGTAGGAAAACAGGATAACAGAATTTTGTTCAAAGTGTTGATGGAAAGCACAGTGGGGTCTAAAGGCTGCACCAGAATTGTACAACCTGGTCAGAGGTTGGATAAGGAGAAAGTGAGGACTGCAGATGCCAGAGATCAGAGTCGCAAGTGTGTTACTGGAAGAGCACAGCAGGTCAGGCAGCATCTGAGGAGTGGGAGAACCGACGCCCAGGGCACAAGCCCCCCATCAGGAAGCCCTGATGAAGGGCTTATGTACAAAACATCGATTCTCCCGCTCCCCGGATGCCGCCCGACCCGTAGTAATGGCACCAAAGCCAATGATTATGTGTAGACTATCACAAAGTCAATGCTGTTACAAGGTCTGATTCATATCATATTCAATACAGTTTGGAAGACTGTACTGAGAAGGTGGGACAAGCTACTTATATGTCTAAGTTGGCCATACTCACAGGATTCAGGCAGGTAGCTTTATCAGAAAGAGCGAAGACAATTTTGGCTTTTGTAACACCAAAAGGACTGTATCAATTTAAAGTCATGCCTTATGAAAAATGCACCAGCCACATTTCAAAGACTAACCAATAAAGTCATTTCTGGATTATCTAACTTTATGGTGTACATTGACGATGTGGTGATTTTTGTCACATATAGAAAGAATATGTGCAGCATTTATCAGAATTATTTGATTCTGGAGGCAGGCTTGGTGATAAACCTTGCTAAGAGTGAATTTGCAAAAGCCCAAGTTACATTCCTGGGAATGAAGATCTGGACCCCTCAAGAGGGGCGTCTTGGTTTAGTGATTTGTCAAAAGAATCGACAGGAATATGGTCTGTATAAAGCAAGGTTACCAGTTTAATGAAATAAGGCAGCCTGGCGCAGATTTGTCCAGCAACATAGAGGTGAAAACCTTCAGTGTTCTGTGGAGAAATTGTGCAGTTACATTTGAATGATAAGCAATTTTTATATGCTTTTAAGAGACAGAACAGCCTTAATTACAAGGAAAGACCAATCAAATGTAATAAGGTGACATGATTGACAGCAAGCTAATCCAATATTTCTTGGGAAATGGTTCTTGTCTTAGGTATATCATCATTTCATACTGGCACTTCAAGGTTAGTTCAAGTGATCAGTTAATGTCTTATGATTCATTTTATGAATGCTCCATTGTCTGCTTTATCTTCCAATTCAGCTAACTCAGCAAAGCAGAAATGCAGGTTCACAGTGTCAAATCATAACTTGAAGCCATTTTATTGTGTTATTTTAAATTGAAAAGCCACTTTGCGGTTAATAAAAGCCTACATCTATTTGTTGCTCCTGACAACAGCCTAAATTCAAATTTTAAATCCTCATCTCCCCCCTTTGGTCATTCTATGACCATACCATAAATGTGAAGGCATGGATCAAATTAATCCAATTCCATGGCAGCCAAAGAATGTCATACTTCCTCCTCCTCCAGGGAGGGACCAGGGGCAGGCAATGGTGCTTCCTCAACTTCATTTAAATGGGGAAGAAACATTTGTCAACAGAAGGTAATATCTTAGCAATAATACACTTAACAATAGCGATACCAACAAAAAGACCAACTAAAATAATAGCAGCATGCATAGCCATATTGATTAGCCAGTTGTACCGTGAGTCAAAACCCTAATCTTCCCATCCTGCACCTTCATTCATTTGACTGACAACGGTACGGATGGTATCTATATGCCTGGTAATGTTTTCGATGAGGTCAGTGACCGCCATGATGCATTAACCTTTGACTATGGCACAAACTCCATCTGCCTTTGCAAGTATGTAATCGAGGGCATATCAGTTTTGTTGGGTCAATAGGCATAATTCTGAAAGCATGTCCCTAATTTCTGATAAGGCAGCAGTTATCTCATTACCCAAGAGGATGAGACCACAAACAAGATAATTATGGTTTTGATGACTAATGACTCCTGAAGATCCTTCTACAGAAAATAAAACTAACAGCTGCATATCCCAAAGAGTGAGTTTTACTGGTTTTGTAGAGCCTTTGGATTCTTCCATTCTGCACAAAACTCAGGGAAGACCGAATGTTTGTCAGGGGAATTCAAATCTCGTTGCCCGGTAATTGGACAGGGAATAGTAGTCGGAAAACGTGTTCCTACAGCTACAGCATGAGGAGCACTTGCTTTATTCAAGACAAGGTTGTTAGATGCTTAATTATGACTAAAAAATAATAACCAGGTTTACTATTGATAATGGAGGGACCTTCCCAATAAGAAGTGGGCCTATCTTTGTGACTTCCTTGAAGCTGTTCAATAGAAAGAGGTGGGTCTTTCAGTAAGAGATGCCATTATTGTCCCAGAATGTATCCACTCATTCCATAATTGGGAAGACATCGGTGCCATTAGGGGTCAAAGAGTCTTTTGCTGAAGTCAGGACATAACAGACCACTTCATCCCTGCCAAATATTCTATTGTGACTTTGAAGAAACAAATTGTGAGCGAAAGATAACATTTCCCTATCTTCTCTTTTGTGGTGTGACTTATTTGGATGGGGACCAGGCTTACCAGGGTTTCCCACAGCACAACTGGAATCAAACTGGCACACAATCCCTATACAGGGTAAAGACCATTTAGACTTGTTCTGTAAGTGAACTGTTCAATCTTTTTGATGCAGTTGACCACTACAATAGACATTCTTGGTAACCTTCAGTCTCTCGGCACAGTGCTGGCATAGTTGGTACACAGTCTCTGGTTGCTTAGGATTGCACAGGTAAACTGTCCCTTCTTGTGCACCAATGCTGGCAATGGCGAGTCCATACAGCATCTTTACTATCTCCTCCCTTGCAAGGGGCTCGTCTGATGAACTTGCAACGATGGAGTTGAACCCAGGCGGTACGTTCGGCGACCGTAGCAGCAATTGGGACAGTGTGGAGGACAACCTGGAAGGGTCCTTCCCAACACGGTTGGAGGCCGCGAAGTGTCCAGTGTAATTGAGCGATTCCCTCCTTGCCCAAGCATATACAGAATACACATAATCAATTAAAATAGGCAGCAGCAAAAAAGGAACACAAACTAATCTAGTAGCGGTCACCCATATTCTGGTTTAAGTATTGAGGGGGTATCCTATTTGAGGCCATAATTTGTGCTCTTCAGCAGGTGCTTCCCCTGTGATTTCTGCACCTTACCCAGGTCTGGCATACCCTGTCCTTATATTGTGCCTTACCGGATTTTCCTGGGGGACCCAATGGGACCAGAAGTTTGGGGTGTAAGGCTGCCTCCTTGACAGCCGCATCTACTTGCCCACTACTTTAGAAACAGTATCAACTTCCTCGGCATGAGCCGAATATCATGATCATTGCCAGACTGATTGGACAAAACAGCATTACTATAATGCTACCCCCTTGAGGGTTAAAAATCTTCATTGTTCCCATAAGGCTCCTAAATCATGGACCATATTAAAAGCACAATGAAGAGTCTGTGTATATTAGTAGATTTTCTTTTTGCTAGTATGAAAGGGTGTCAATTCCCCACATCAGCTCCAAGATAACATTAAAGACACATCACTCCCCAGGGGCCACATTTCAAAAGTTAAAGCAAGGACTTGTCCCTGGGGGTTTTGATGTCTTGTTGCCAGTCTCAAAGGTGAAATGCTGGGGCCTGCCTGTCCCCATTTTCATGATCCCCTCAGGAAAAGGTTGTCCAGTAAGTAGTCGTCGAGTGGGGTACATGAGGTAGGTTCCACCCCCAAGTGGGTATCCTGGTTCCAAAACAACCTTATCAGGGCTGGCATATGGCATTTGGGATTGCGAGGGTACTGGATATAATTGGTTTTATCTGTAACTTGCTTCGTGGTTCCATCCAGTTCTGGCCATCCCAATAGTAAACCACTGCTCACCTAATTTGCGACTGGAAATTTCTGGACTGTTTTGTACTGTTGGTCTGGATCATGTCAGTGACTCCGGATGGAAAACATTGCAAAGGCATGGGGTTAAACAAAGATAACTGAGCTTCTTGATTATATTGTATATCATTTCCGTCAGACAGATAGCCACATGTTTTAATCTTGTAACACAAGCCATTTGTATTGAGGCTGCTCCCAGAATTTTACTGCGTTTACATTCGCATCACCCTTAGACATATTGAGCAAATTGGGCCAGGTTGGCCGTGTGGTCAGGGGCATACTTTATTAACATTACTCTAATTCCCGAGATGGGTCCTGGTTTAGGATGGCACAGGCCACTCATTCCCATGATATCGGCTATGAAGACTGGATGCTTCATTTTCAAAAAAAGGAAAGGTTTGTAATAAGTGGGTGGTTTAAATTAAGGCTGGGGACAATCAGGAAATGCTAAGGGCTCAGCAGGTATAGAGGAACAACCAATCCTCAAAAAGGATCGGAATGTCAGATAGAGGCTCGGGATTCCAAGTAGAATCTAAATTCTTTATTTTACAGTATTGTTGCTTTAAGCTTGTTTATATATTTCTCAACCTTAGTGGACTTATGCATTTTCTCATGTCCCTTTCATTTTATCATATATCCATTCACAGTAACCTCCCCAGCTTTTGGGAGTTCCATCTGCTAAATATATTCCCCCCAATCACATTTAGAATTTCTTCAACTGGCCAGTAAAGTAACTTTCCATTCTTTAGTTAACAAGGAACTAACACAGTCCAAAGATGTGCAGGTCAGGTGAATTGGCCATGCTAAATTGCCCGTAGTGTTAAGTAAGGGGTAAATGTAGGGGTATGGGTGGGTTGCGCTTCGGCGGGGCAGTGTGGACTTGTTGGGCCGAAGGGCCTGTTTCCACACTGTAAGTAATCTAATCTAATCTAATGCAGCCATGCTTCAAATTAACCATGAGGCAATGAGACAGGTCACTAACAATGTGTAAAGGAATAAAACCAAGCAATCCTGCCAATTAATTTTGATTTTGTGATTCGGCCAAATACAATTGATTATTAAAAATAATAAATAAAATAATCATTATCTGTAATTCAGGGTGGAAACTCAACAAGTGACTAAGACATTTTAAAAATCATCAATATAAATTGGAAATTCATTTATCCAGTATTCAATATTTAATGAAAAATGCGTACGGTTCTCAACTTTGAAATCCACAATAATTACCCCATTTACTCCCTTGATGTAAATCCAAGATTAGGTTCAGTAAGTGGTCTTGACCAGTCATTGCTCATTTACAATGCTATAGGTTGTGAAATGACTGGAGCTGCCTTAAAAGGTCTTGTCTACTCAGATGATAAAAAAAGACTTCTAGTGCATGAACAATGGCCAAATCCAAAGACACAAATATGAACCATAAGATATTAATTTTGTTATATGATTTATCACATCCTAATGTTGAACTTGAAACTTCAGTTGTCATTGAGGAAGGGGATTCCCTCAATAAGGCTATGACTGACAGATTATAATCACCAATGAAACACAGCTTTCTTAAAATTAAGTGGAAACAAATGAGTCCGAAACAAAAAAAGATTAAAATGTTGTCTTCCTCCGCATTAAACTGATTTAAAATCAAATAAGGTTAGCTTTCATGAAAGGATGAAAGTGATTAGTTATAAACTGATAGGGCAGTCACGATCTGTAAAAAGAACAGGAGTTAATATTTCATTTCATAATCACTGAAGGATCCTTAACCTTAAAAAACATGTTACATTTCCAAAATGCAAATCTGATTCAAAACAGTTCTGGATCTTGAGCTCCAGGGAACAAAGCACAAACATTCAATCACCAACAAACAATGTGCATTCAAACTGAATCACAAAGGGTTAAACATTCTACAAGCTGTAGAGCTCTCTCACTCACTCACACTCTCTCTCTCACACACCATAACTCAGTTTTATTTTAGCTTGGGAGTTTAGTCTCATAAATCCTGGCTGTGGCACACCATTGCGTAACCAAGTGTGCGAAATCTAAATACCTCTCAGCTGTTCCATTTGCGATTCTAACAACATTTTCAAGGCAACTTACAATGGAGTCTTTAATAGTTGACCAATGTGTCCTGTATGCTAATTTCATGAAAGCATGGATGTCCTGAAGCAAGCAACTATAATTACAGCAGGTTTGTACTAGTCTATTAATACTAATATTGGGTACTTGAACAGATCGGGGCATCTTGAAGCATAACACGGACCTCAGTGTGGGTCCAAGGCTTACCAAATGATGAAGATGAGACAGAAACTAGGCAGATGGGGGCAACGGTCGCTCTCCATCGTGGGAAAAAAACTGGTCATCAGGTGTGAGGTACTCTCAGTATTGCTATATGTGGCACAGGTCTGGCCTATCCCCAGAACCTGTGTCGCTGCAGTCACCCGGGCCATCTTCCACTTCATGTGGAGATCAAAGATGGACCGGGTCCGAAGAGACACAATGTACAAAGACCGGTGCAATGGGGGAAAAAGCACGCCCAATGCCACCCTCACCCTGATGGCCACCTTTGTGTGTGGCTGCATCAAGCTGTGTGTGGATCCCGGGTACGCAAACACCAAGTGTCACTACGTACTGAGGTTCTACCTGTCCACTGTGTTGCGAAGGATGGGCCTGGCCTCGCTGCCGCGGAACGCTCCGAGTAGTTGGACCGTTCCGTATTACCTGTCCTTCGTGGAGAAATTTATGAGGAAAAACACCTTTGACCACAAGTCCATCAGGAAGTGGTCAGCACGTAGTGTCCTTGAGACCCTTCGGGAAAAGGAGAGGGCAGATCCTGTCGAGCGGTTCCCTAAGTAGACTGTCAAAGCCATTTGGCAGAATGCCTCATCGCCAGAACTTTCCAACAAGCACCAAGACATGGCTTGGCTGGTGGTGAGAAGGGCTCTGCCTGTGAGATCCTTCATGCATGCCCGGACTCTCTGCCGCACCGCATGCTGCCCTCGAAGTGGCTGCGGTGGGGATGAGACTGTCACACACCTCCTTCTGGAATATGCCTATGCAGAAGAAGTCTGGAGAGGAATGCAGTGGTGCTTGTCGAGGTTCGTCCCGAGCAGCACCGTGATGCGGGACTCCGTGCTCTACGGCCTGTTCCCCGGGACTCACACCGAGACGAACATCAACTGCACCTGGAGGATCATCAACTCAGTGAAGGACGCTCTCTGGGAGGTCCGAAACCTGTTGATCTTCCAGCTGAAGGAGTTGACCCCGACTGAGTGTTGCAGACTGGCACAGTCCAAGGTCCAAGACTACGTGTTGAGGGACGCGCTGAAGCTTGGGGCAGCTGCCACCAAGGCACGGTGGGGAAAGACCACCGTGTAACATCGGCCTGCCTAAAGAAGAACAGGGGGCCCATGCGGACGTTTTTTGGGCTCTGCTGATGCCTCAGCCAAATATATGTGCATAAGATTGAGAAATGCACAGACCTGTATATAGCAATGATAAATTCTGATCTGTGTATGTAAATGTTGACATATGTATGGCATGACCAAATGTACAGACCATCAAATCATTTTATGAATAAAGTATATTTTTGAAATTAAAAAAAAATTTTTTAATCATGACAAAGGCATCAACTACCCACCATGTTTCATAAACAGAGAACAAACACCAAAATGAACAGAAAAAACCCCAAAAAACAGCAAAGCAAGACAAGCCAAGCTGAACAGATGCAACAGAAATAAACTCAAAAATAAAACTTATACTAATTAACAGCCTGACAACTAGTAACAAGACTAATGATTTCTGCAGAACCTTCATGACATTCTAAAACCCTGACAGTTTTGTTATAATATATCGCAATACTTTCTTTTCATCGAGCAATTTAGGTATATCGGAGTTCAACAACCCCTTATCGCCAAACGTGAAAATAAAAAAACTCAGAGTTCAACAACCCCGCTTTGGAATTCAACAATTCCGGAAATCACCAACCATGAAGGTAAAAAAGTTCCCAACTGCACTTATTCTTTCCCGCCCTCTTTTTATATCAGGTCCCCTGACCCTATCCTTGCTAAGACCAATCCTTTCGGATGGACCAGAAAATAGAGAGCGAGGGGTCAGGTCGGACACCACTTGAATGAGAGGAAACCCAAACGCATATAAAATACTCACGTCTGTGCCCTTTAGTTCTGGACTCAAGTTGGGGAGTCCCAAACTAGAGGGCATAGGTTTAGGGTGAGAGGGGAAAGATATAAAAGAGACCTAAGGGGCAACTTTTTCACACAGAGGGTGGTACGTATATGGACTGAACGTCTGGAGGAAGTGGTGGAAGCCAGTACAATTGCAACATCTAAAAGGCATCTGGAGCGGTATGTGAATAGGAAGGGTTTGGGGTAATTGGGCCAGGCACTGGCAGGTGGGACTAGACTGGTTTGGGATATCTAGTCAGCATGGACAAGGTGGATCTCTGTTTCTGTGTTGGACTCCCCAACTTGAGGGAAAAGATCGTGTCTATTTATTCTATTCATGCCCCTCATGATTTTACAAATATCTATAAGGTCACCTCTCAGCCTCTGACGCTCCAGGGAAAACAGCCCCAGCCTGATCAACCTCTCCCTATAGCTCAAATCCTCCAACCCTGACAATATCTTTGTAAATCTTTTCTGAACCCTTTCAAGTTTCACAACATCTTTCCGATAGGAAGGGGACCAAAATTGCACGCAATATTCCAACAGTGGCCTAAACAGTGTCCTGTACAGCCGCAAAATGACCTCCTAACTCCTGGACTCAATACTCTGACCAATAAAGGAATGTATACCAAATGCCGCCTTCACTATCCTATCTTCCTGTGACTTGACTTTCGAGGAGTTATGAACCTGTACTCCAATGTCTCTTTGTTTAGCAACACTCCCTAGGACCTTACCATTAAGTGTATAAGTCCTGCTAAGATTTGCTTTCCCAAAATGCAGCACCTCGCATTTATCTAAATTAAACTCCATCTGCCACTTCTCAGCCCATTGGCCCATCTGATCAAGATCCCATTGTACTCTGAGGTAACCTTCTTCACTGTCCACTACACTTCCAGTTTTGGTGTCATCTGCAAAGTTACTAACTATACCTCTTATGCTCACATCCAAATCATTTATATAAATGATGAAAACTAGTGGACCCAGCACCAATCCTTGTGGCATTCCACTGGTCACAGGCCTCCAGTCTGAAAAACAACCCTCTACCACCACCCTCTGCCTTCTACCTTTGAGCCAGTTCTGTATCCAAATGGCTAGTCATCCTGTATTCCATGAGATCCTACCTTGCTAATCAGTCTCCCATGGGGAACCTTGTTGAACGCCTTAGTGAAGTCCATATAGATCACATCTACTGCTCTGCCCTCATCAATCTTCTTTGTTACTTCTTCAAAAAACGTAATCAAGTTTGTGAGACATGATTTCCCATGCACAAAGCCATGTTGCCTATCCCTAATCAGTCCTTGCCTTTCCAAATACATGTACATCCTGTCCCTCAGGATTCCCTCCAACAACTTGCCCACCACCGACGTCAGGCTCACTGGTCTATAGTTCCCTGGCTTGTCTTTACCACCTTTCTTAAATAGTGACACCCACGTTAGTCAACCTCCAGTCTTCCAGCACCTCACCTGTGACTATCGATGATACAAATATCTCAGTAAGAGGCCCAGCAATCAATTCTCTAGCTTCCCACAGAGTTCTCGGGTACACCTGATCAGGTCCTGGGCATTTATCCACTTTTATGCGTTTCAAGTCATCCAGCACTTCCTCCTCTGTAATATGGACAATTTGCAAGGTGTCACCATCTGTTTCCATACATTCTACATCTTCCATGTCCTTTTTCACAGTAAATACTGATGCAAAATACTCGTTTAGTATCTCCCCTATTTCCTGCGGCTCCACACAAATGCCGCCTTGCTGATCTTTGAGGGGCCCTATTCTCTCCCTAGTTACCCTTTTGTCTTTAACATATTTGTAAAAACCTTTTGGATTCTCCTTAATTATATTTGCCAAAGCTATCTCATGTCCCCTTTCTGCCCTCCTGATTTCCCTCTTAAGTATACTCCAATTCCTTTATACTCTTCTAAGGATTCACTCGATCTATCCTGTCTATACCTGACATACGCTTCCTTCTTTTTCTTAACCAAACCCTCAATTTCTTTAGTCATCCAGCATTCCTTATACCTACCAGCCTTTTCTTTCACCCCAATACTTTCTCTAGACTCTCGTTATCTCATTTCTAAAGACTTCCCATTTTCCAGCCGTCCCTTTATCTGCAATGAACTGAGATTATATCTCCTTGTACAGAAAAGACTGAGGGATGATCTGATGGAGATGTTTAAAATATTCCAACAATTTGACGGAAAAAATGGCAAGAGATTATTTTCTTTGGTAGGAGAATAGAGAATGAGGGGTATATATTCTCAAAATAATAATTACAGCAATTAAAACTGACAGGCTCGAAGGGCAGAATGGCCTACTCCTGCCCTATTGTCTATTGTCTAAAACTGACATCTGAAAGCAGTTTTGTTTTTTAAACACAGATAGAAAATTGGAATTTTTATTCCTCAAATTATTCAGCTGGTCAGATCTAAACGTGACTCTTCATCTTCGAGAAAATAAGTTCCCATTTAGATTTTCATATTCTATGGCTATAAACAAGTTGCAAGGTTAAGATTTTTGACAATTTTCAAGTTTATTTTTCTAACCTGCTTTTGGCCTGGGACTTTTCACAGAGTGAAACATTTGATTCTGTCAGTCCTGGGTGAAAGAATAACCAGAAATCCTGCATTTAAAGAAAATTGGTTCCAAAACAGACCAAGACTCACTGCAAATGGTTTGCGGGTTTCTGCAAGTCTACAAATATTATTCTTAAAAATTCTAATTCCCATTTTGAATTCTGAATTTTTCCAGCCCCTGAGCGCTTTGATCAATGGTGTGTCAGTTAGAGGAATACGGGAGATTGGAAAAATTAGATTCTCAATGTCAAGAGAAACAAGTTTGAATTTGCTCCTAGTTCTTTAACAGCACAATAAGAATCTTGCTAATGGGTTGCAAGAAGACTATTTGCATGCATTCCATTGGCACCTAATGTTGCACTATTTATGTGCTGTTTTCTATTCTCCTAGGCTGCAGACAGAATGAAGATGGCAATAGCTCCCAATTTAAGTGTTAGAGTGAGAACCTGGTGACTCCACCTTGCCACTTACTCATGTGGGTGTCTGTTTTGGCCAGCAGTCACCAACACCTCAGGGCACGTTCTGCACACAGCAGCTAATTGAACCAGGCCTGGGTTCATGCTGGTTGTCATCAGTCAAACACCAGTGACACTACACCCTAATAGCACATCTCCCACTTACTTAGAATACAAGTGGCACGGTGGCACAGTAGTTAGCCTCACAGCGCCAGGGACCCGGGTTCAATTCCCGCCTCAGGCGACTCTCTGTGTGAAGTTTGCACGTTCTCCCTGTGTCTGCGTGGGTTTCCTCCGGGTGCTCCGGTTTCCTCCCACAGTCCAAAAATGTGCAGGTTAGGCGAATTGGCCAAGTTAAATTGTCTGTAGTGTTAGATGAAGGGGTAAATGTAGGGGAATGGGTCTGGGTGGGTTGCGCTTTGGCAGGCCGGTGTGGACTTGTTGGGCCAAAGGGCCTGTTTCCACACTGTAAGTAATCTAATCTAATCTTCACAACACCCCATTTTAGCGCTGCACTTTGGAGTGCGCCAACGCCTTTTATTTTAATGCGGCTGGCAGGCACTTTGCGAACCCAGACATGTATCCATCTCATATATCACAGCTGGGTGCCCCTCAGGGCCCTTCACTTTCTTCCTCACTTAGTGCCTACTTGGATGTTCACAATAGTTTTGCCTTGACTTTGCATTGTCACACAGGCATTCACGTAGTTTGTCATGTTTACCAGGCAGTGAAGAGACTAGGGGGCAAACATGAGGGCATTTAGCTATATCAATTCACACCCACAGCAGCTTGGTTCTTGCAGCTACAGTTGCAAGGACAACTAATCAGACCGGTGACATTGTAAAACTGTCATGATTTTACAAATGTGAGATCCCATTTGCAACAAAGTGTTAGCTGAGTGCCCTCAGAAGCTTTTCTGTTCCATTTTATTTCTCTCCCGCTACACAAAGTGGTTGATGCCAAAACATCAAATGTTTTCAAGAAGTTAGATATAGTACTTACGGCTAAAGGGGTCAAAGGGTATGGGGAAAAAGTGGGAACAAGATACTGAGTAAGATTGTCAGTCATGATCATATTGAAAGGCAGGCCAGCTTGAAGGGCTTAATGATTTAATCCTGTCCCTATTTTCTGTTTCTATTGTTATGAAGCAGCGATCATCATCTTCTGATAATTAAAACCAAAACACCCAGAGAAGATCACCTTGCCTTGTAATCTGATAAAGAAGTGTAACAAGTGGTATAATCTACCTCTTCTGTTATAAAGGAGTGGTTAAATGAAATGAAATCCTTTCAGTCACTTTACAGTTAACAAGTAACAATTTATTTATTTAACTCCAACACTGAACAAATTCTATTCTATTACTATCGAACTGAACAACTTCCTCCTAAGGCAAACATGAGGACTGCAGATATTGGAAACCTGATGAAGGGCTAATGCCCGAAACGTCGATTCTCCTGCTCCTTAGATGCTGCCTGACCTGCTGCGCTTTTCCAGCAACACATTTTTCAGCTCAGGGATATTAATGCCAGGTATCTTCAAATAGTACTTAATGAGAATTTAAAGATTTCAATGAGGACCCATCATTTACTCTTCAGATGACAGTTGGCTCTCCTTTTATTTTCAAATCTTTTATACCTGTGATAACATATTAATTTCTTTACAATCGGTTTGATTCAAGGTAGTCAAAACCAATAGATTTGAATTTAATTGGTTCTTAGTCTCCAAGTACCATTTTTAAAATAATCAGTTGAATTTAAACTGTTGTCTGGGTTGAAATGTTGCTTGGTTATTTGATACAAAATGTTTTAATCTGGGTGCTCTCTGCGTATCTACACCTTAAACTGCTACTCAGACATCTGTTTTTAAATCTCTAAACACCGAAAAGAACATTGTCTCTTAAAGGGCTGTCACAATTCTCTCCCATGTGCAATTTTACCATTCTTACACACGAAGTTTCTTACACTATATTTACATGTACTGTGAAAGAGTATTCATAACTGGCAGCAATTGACTTGGTGCATAGCTAGTGTTTCAATGTGGCATTGAAGGTGTGAATGCCAGAAGACCCTGGCAGTGGTAAGTACTTCTGCTGCTGGTAAGTACGCAATAGAATGATGTCAGTGCCACAGGGGCTTGGTGCATACACAACGAGTTAAGGAATAGGAAATTACCTGATATAACTTGCTACATCTCACAGAGAGTAACCCTCCATGCAACTCCCCAAAATTTACATTTTTAGAGAAGTTGGGTCCTCTATTTCCTTTAAATCTTTATTTTATAATCTCAGAATCTGTCGTTGAAGTAAACACCCTCCCAACTGCCCATCACACTTCATTAATTTGGGATTCAGGGTCCACAGCAATATAATAAGGGCTATTCCTTCAGTACAGATCACCCACAATTTAATTCTGTGTGAAATGGGATCTGCCTGTTCCTGTGGGTTTTTTTTAATGCATTCCAAGAATGAGGGCAGCATTAGCCATGTCAGCACTTATTGCCCACCCTGATTACTCAGAGGGCACTTAAAGGTTGACCACATTCTGTAGGTTTGGAGTTACATGTAGGTCGGACCTGGCAAGGATGGCAGTGTCCATCCCTACAGCACATTGGTAAGCCAGATGGGTTTTTCTGACAATTGGCAATAGATTCATGGTCATCATTATACTCCTAATTCCAGATGGCACACTGCATCACCTGCAGTGTTGGGATTTGAATACAGGTCTCCAAAGCATTACCTGGGTCTAGCAATATCATCACTGGGCCATCACTCCCCCTAACTGACTACTTGCAAGACCTCACTAGGAGCACAGAACATCACAGAATGTATCCTCTCTTTGTTGATATACTATTCTGGTATCAATAGTTTGCAAGAATATCTGGAATGCATGTTTTCATTAGTAAGTCAAATGTTAGATGAGAATTCATAATTACAAATCTCTTACGCGTGTTTGTGTTCAGGCTATACATGAAGGCTTGCGAGACAGGCAGCAAACGTTGATTACAATAACCAAGCTTCTATCGGTGGGTATAGTCCAGGCCATTGTCAGAGGTGAAGGAAAGTGGTTTGCTGAATCAGACTACTGTAAAGGTGACAAACCTTCAGGTTACTGATCGGCATGTGTCAATGATAGCCACAATTGTGATAAAGTTCATATTTGGAGCAGCACTGAATTGAGTTTTACAAATAATCAACCTAGGGTGAAATATGCACAAAAATTATCATTGAAATAGTCAGCTTCTTCCAATGAGCTGAGTTGCTCAGTTTGCTGTATGTCTTGTGGAAGCAGGACCTAGATAAACATTGAAAAGGGGGATATTACCTACATTACAGCCTCAACTGTATCCTCATCCAGGTTCATATATTTCCATTTTTAAAATGCAAAATATTTAAAAGTAACTGAAGATTGGGGGTGGGGGGGGGGGGTGCGGGGGGGGGGGGGGGGGGAGGTGGGGGTTGGGCGGCAGACAAATGGGTACAAAGCAAGTTAAATGCTTTTAACTCTCAGACCCAAGGCCATACCTAACCCAGAGTGAGTGACTGAATACAAATGTTACTTTTCTGGCTGTAAGTAACATGCCATGTCAAAGTCATAGGTGAAGGTCGAAGGGTTTGAAAATACCTTGACTGGCCCTTGTAGCAGTTTCCCAATTCATTTCTTGGTGTCAGCCATCTTCTCCACTGCAGGTTTGAGGCCTGCCATGGGGGCCAGATAAGTAAAGCTTGTTTAATGCCTTGCTGAAGATAAGCTAAGGATACTGCCTCAGTTTTCCCAAAGCATCATGGGATGGATGGGGAATGGGAGAGCAGATCAACTACCTTGAGTCACATGTCCAGTGATCCAGGTGGAACTACAGGGTGTTGTTCCAGTCAAAGATCACCCTATACAGGGATTTCTCTGTACTTGGTGGTCTACTTTTAATACAATTTTTAAGGAGGTGGCTGAGAGCATCTTACTATGAATGAACATTTCTTCTTGTGGAAACCGAAAGAACTGCAGATGCTGTAAATCAGAAACAAATGCTGAAATTACTGGGGAAGCTCAGCAGATCTGGAAGCATCTGTGGAAAGAAATCAGAGTTAATGTTTCAGGTTAAGTGAGCCTTCCTCAGGACTGCTCAGACTTCCACAGAACGGTTTTGAGGAAGGATCACTCAATCTGAAACCTTAACTCTGATGTCTCTCCACAGATGCTACCAGACCTGCTGAGCTCTTCTGGCAATTTTTAAAAAAGTATCTTCTCATGGGTTATTTTGTGACCCAGAAACAGTCCTGGCTCCTGGGTCTTTGTCCCAACGTACAAGTTCAGCCTTGATTCTCAGTTTAGAAATTTCCACATTGTGCTTTCAAAGTTTAGACTGTCCAGATCCAATAGGTCATAAGATTGAAGCCCAAGTTCAAATCAGAAGTTGCATAGTACTCCCTGATTTTAACAGGCCTTATACCATGGCGCTTTCTGCACTCTTTCTCTAATGGTGCACCATACCTGCCAGTGGAAGGATCACCAGATAACGGGCACAAATACCATTTACACCCTCTGCTGGAGCTTCCAGGGATTCCTCAGTCAAATCTATTGCAGATAAGCAGAAAACATTGGGCAATATTTTGCTCTAGTCTCTTGCTGCTCTTCTATTGACTGGATGCAAAGTTTTCTATTTAATGTAATCAATTCCACCTAGTTCATCCCCTGATCCAAGTCATTCGATTTTACCTGTGAGAATGATGTGTGATGTCACAGTGATTATCCTCCGAGTTGTTGAACATACCTGGGCTGAATTGTTTTCACTTTGTTTTCTTAGAATATCATAATTACAAAATGTTTATATTTTGTTGCATACAATTTATTAACTTTTTATCTTTGCGATTATGTAGAAAAATAATAAATTATAAAACCAAATTTCTTTGTCTATGCATCCTGTACTTGTATTTGTTTAAGGGGCACAGCAATACAGTATGAGATACAATTCTTGAATCTCTAGAATTCAGGTTTCAAACCACCCCAGACAAGATCATCCTTTCCTTCTCTCCATCTCAAATACTTCTTATCAACTGAGTCTTGTCAATATGCAGTGTTATGGGGTAAAACACCAGCCTCGGAGTCAGAACCGGAGTTCAATGACAAAGTTTATTGCACAAGGAAATACCGGAGCTCCAGGGAGAGAAAGACACCAACAGCACAATGGTCAGCTGTGAGTCTTCTCTAGACATGTCAAGAAACCTTTATCCATCTTGTGATACAATAGGTCAGTGATGAGATTATTGTCTCTGTAACATGGTTTGTTTATGGTAATCATTGCAGAATCATTGATAGTTTCGATACAGCCATGGTCAGTTCCAATGCAGCCTTTGTTAATTTCTGCATGGTCATTGTCAGTTTCAGGGTAGACATTGTCAGTTTCAATGTCTGCACCAAAGTCCATTGCTGTAGTAATGGGCACTAATTGCTCCTCCTGAGAAAGACAATTACTGCAGCCCTGGTTATTAGCGCACTGTATTGAGTCCGTATCAGACTGTTAGCATTTGTATAAGAGGTGTTGGCTGGACCCAGACACTTCAGCAGGCAGTGTTCGTTATTCATGTGTATTCTCTCCCCCACCGACCTTAAACTAATCAACTGGGTTGTGAGTGCATTGTGCTGGTAGTCTGGTGGCCCCAGGCAGTGTCTGTATCTGCTCTGCTGTTTCTCTCCATATTGTAGTCTGGCAGCCATCTTGTGTGTCAAGTTGGCCAACTGATGACTCAGTGGCCATCTTGTATTCCATGTGCCTAGTGTCACCCTGTCCTGTGCCATCTCCCTCTTCACTCCCCCCTTTGTGGTCAAGGAGGCAACTTTGGAGATCTCCCACAGACCACCCAATTTACATATAGAGGGAGGTCATCTCTAGAAGCTCCTCCTCCCGAGGGGTATCATGGAGTGCCAATTTCATTAGGGGCTTTTCCATGGTGACACTTGCTGCTGGTACAGTTCTCATCAGTAGCACCTTACAGCAGAGCTTTAAACACCTGAGCCCCACACAGCATGACAGCATAAGTGCAATTCTGTATGGCAAATAGGGTCACCAAGGCTTACCTATCAACCAATTTAGCCAGCTGTCTCTAATTGTGGCTCCCTGTCAAAAGCTGTCTAGTTGGTCTTGGATATTATTCTGTAATATTATTAGAGGCATCAATAACATTGGTAATATAATTGTCACCAATAATTGTACCAACTCCCCCTTGCTGTGCTAATTGATAATCCCCCACATAATGTGCCTGTTGTGTGTAGAGTCTGAGTTCAGCCAGTTCTCTGTTAATTGCTTCCAGAGCTTTCGAGGTACTATTGCCTAGGATAGTCAGGCCACATACAAGATAATTTTGTTTTTTAGTGCTGACGACCCCTGCTGCGCCCCTCCCAAAGATAGAGATCCCAGAATCCATATCCCAATGACAACCCCAAAGTGGTGGTGGACTGCCAGTCAGCACAGAACTCCTGACTGATGGAGCGGGTTACTATCTTCTCTGAATATGTCCCCCACTGGGCCATGGTACAGTAAGGGGTGCAATTGTCCCTACTGCGAACAGGTTTGGGAGGTCTGGGGTATCTGTCACGTAAGTCCCCTTAAATAGAAAAACAAATCCCTTTGCTGCTCGGTAACAGACATTGTCCTGTCCTTCCATTTGTCTGTCCACTCATGTTGCCCCTGATCCCCCCTTGCTGGTAGGTATAGACGGATACGTCCATGTGGCAGAGCTGACATGGGTGCCATTGTACTGACCACATATGAAATGTCTGTCCGCAGTCACATTCAAACATACCTGCTTGCTGCAGGTGCAGATAAACCATCCCCTAGTGACTGGATAGTGCTGATAAATGCGCTGTCTGGTCGCATGAGTCATGTTTGGGAACCAGGGCATAAACGCATCCACATTCCTGTCCTGTGAAACAGAGTGGGTAATTACCGGGTTTTAAATGGGTCGCCCCTTCCCTAGGCTGGGGGGCCTGGCCCCATGGGCCAAGTGGTCCTGTCCAGCTGCACAAATCTAACCTGGAATTCCTGCTTATGTTTCCCTAACTGCCTTTTCAAAAGCTCCCAAGGTGTCTACTGTATACAGGTCGCCAGGGGTCCACACCGGGGTAGCCACAAGCAGTGATTCCACTGATCGCGCCATTGGGTAGCAGACAGTTCAGTTCCCATGCAAGCTTAGGTGGGTTTTATCCTCAAATCCTGACATGCTCCTGACAATTGTGACACTTAAATATAATGAAATACAGATAGGTATGTACATATTGCTGTTAAAATAGAGTTAACCATTAAAGTCTTTGTTCCCATTATGCCTTGTTCTGTTCTGTTGTGTTTTTGGGACTCTCCCTCGGATGACCGTCTTGTCCACCTTTGCTGCTTGCACCCGGGGAATGGTCAATGACATGAGTTTGGTCACAGGAGTCTTTACATGGTTTGAGTTGGGTCCATTGCTTCCACGTGCCTTTCCCTTTAATAGCTATACAGGCCCTGGTGTACCCATTTACTACCATGTTGTACGGCCCATTCCATTTTGGGGCAAAAGCCTGGTTTGTCAGGCAGTGCTTGCACTAGGACGTGACTTCCTGCTGCTGGGACATCAGGGAAGATTTTGAATTCCCCTGCCTTGTCCTTTTTGTCCCGTTTGTCAATTACAGATTTCCGCATCTCTTTCAATTGGGCGCTCAATTCTATGACATATCGCTGGATTTTGTCTTTTAGTGGACCCACATCGATGCCATCTGCGATTATTGTCTCTGGCAATTGCATTTCTCTCCCAGTCATGAATTCAGATGGTGTTAGCCCAGTTGCCTGATCTTAATTTCATTCGTATGGTTGGCAGCACTTCAGCCCATGTTCTGCCTGAGGCTTGCATAGCCTTAGCAAAAGCATTTTTGAGCTTTCTATTCATTCTCTCTACCATCCCTGAGCTCTGGGGGTGACAGAAAATGTGGAACTTTTGTCTAATGCCAAGCAATTGGCATACAGTCTTCACGATCTTGCCTGTAAAATGTATGCCTTGGTTGGAGTTGGTCTGAAGAGGTAACCCCCCACCTAGGGATTGCCTCCTGTGCTAATATTCTGGCCACAGTGGTTGCACTGGAGCCTTTGGTCAGCAATGCTTTTACCCACTGGGTGAATTGGTCTATAATGACCAGACAGTACATTTTCCCATGGGAGGGTGGTAGTGGCCCTGTAAAATCCATCTGTAGGTGTTCCCAGGATCCCCTAGGTCTGGGCTGGTGTCCCATCCTAAATTTTATGGGTCTCCCTGGGTTATCATGCATTTGCAGCAGTATTTGGCCACATCTCTTCCCATTCCCTTCCACCACCACTCTCTCCCTAGGCTTGCTATCATGGCCTCTCTACCTGTTTGGGAGAGCCCATACAGTGGTGCAGTTCAAGCAATGTGTTCTGCACACACGTTGGTGCTACCAGCTTGTCTGCTCGCCTCCAGACACTACCCTCCCTATTGAATGCCCCCTGCAGTTTCCATTGCTCCCTCTCTTCCTGCGGGGTGTCCTCCTGTAGCTGCTGAATTTGGATAGCATCTTTTGCTAACTCAATAGTGGCTATTGGAGTCTCGTTAATGGTTTCTTGCTCTAGGGCTTTCTGAGCTGCTCGGTCTGCTGCCTGGCATCCTTTGAATTTTAGGAGAAAGTGAGGACTGCAGATGCTGGAGATCAGGGCTGAAAATGTGTTGCTGGAAAAGCGCAGCAGGTCAGGCAGCATCCAAGGAGCAGGAGAGTCGACGAAGAAGGGCTCATGCCCAAAACGTTGATTCCCCTGCTCCTTGGATGCTGCCTGACCTGCTGCGCTTTTCCAGCAACACATTTTCAGTATCCTTTGACTTTTACCCAACCAGGACTCTTTTGCTGGCTTCTTTTGATGGGTTTTTAATTTTATTGCTGCAGCCCCTTTTGGCTGTTCACTTGGACACAATAGTGCCTGAATTCTTAGTTGGTGTCTAATAGGAGATCTCCTGCAGTGGTGAACCCTCTTCTACTCCATGCCACCATGTAGTCATGGACTACACCTAACTCATACTGACAGTCTGTATATATACTCATGGTTTTTCCTCTGGCGAGTTCCAGTGCTTTGGTGAGTGCTACCATTTCTGATACCTGTGCGCATTGACTTACCTCAATCCTTCCAGACATAACTGTTTCTAACTTATCATTTATCACAGCTCATCCTGTTTGGGGTGACCCTGCTACATGAGCCGTCCACAAAGAGGGTCTCCTTGGCTGTGTTAGGGGTGTATCTTTTACTCGCGCCTCCTATCCTCATCCCCATCTATATCCCCACAGTTGTGCAGTTTCCCTGCATCTAGAATTCCCTCAGCTGGGTTTTCTCCCATATCCCTAACTATTACCACGAACCGACCTGGGGTAAAAGAACTGCCTCTGACTTTGCCCTTCTCATATTGGAGACGGCCCTCAGTTTCCCTGTGTTTAGCTTCTCTACTAGAGTGTGTTTAATATGGAGGATGACGTTCCCTGTTATTACTATGGGCTCATTAACCCTAACGGCCCAAGCAGCACAGTCTAAGGCTGCTACGCACCTGGACAACCCGGTGACAGCTGGCTCTTCTGTAGTTGAGTAGTACCCTACGGGCCCCTTCTGCTACCGTGGTCTTGGGTGACCACTGCGGAGTAAAACCCTCCCTCATTATTACAGTGAATATGAAAATCCTTGCTGGGATCTGGCAGCCCTAGCCCGGGGGCCGATACGAGTTGAGTTTTAAGCTGACTGTATGCCTCCTCCTGTTCTAACCCCCAGGTTACAGGTTCCAAAGCGGGCTTGTCTCCTTTAATTACTCTCTGGATCAGTTAGTCAATTTTGCGAACTCGGGTATAAAGCTCCAACTGTAGTTGAATAGCCCCATGACCTTTCTGACTCTCCTGAAAGTGGTAGGTCGTGGCATCTGTTGGATTGCCTTCTTGCGGTTGTAGGGCATTTTGGTTGCATCCCTGCGATATAAGTTGTCCCAGGTAGAAGACTTGTGTTTTGCCAATCTGTGCCTTTGAGGGGCTGACTTTTAACCCTACGATTGCCAATTCCTGCAATACTCGCCCTAAAGCTTCCTGGTGCCCTGGTCCGGATCCTGAGGCAATTAAGATATCATCTACATGTTGGAGGGCAGTGCTACCCTCTGGTAAATCTACTCTCTTCAGAATGTTGCTCATCACCCTGTGAAAAATAGTAGGGCTGTTGTGGAACCCTTGTGCAGGCGAGTCCATGTATACTGCCTGTTCCTTACTGTAAAAGCCAATTTGTTCTGGGACTCAGGATGTAACGGGATAGACCAGAAATCACTGGCTATGTCTAAAACAGTAAAAATTTGTGCTCAGGGGCCAAGCCACTTAAAATGGTGGAGGGGTCTGCTACAATGGGGTGCAATTTGGGGGTGACCTGCATAATCAATGGTGAGCCTGTTGGGGCCATGTTGGGGAATTGGTTATACTTGTGGTTTCTTTCAGGATTCCCTGTCTCACTAGTCCTTGCACTATCTCCACAACTGCTTTTTCTGCTTTGGGTTTTATTGGGTATTGTTGGTGGAGCTTATACTCTGGTCCTGGAACCCTTATTGGGTCTATGTTAACTAGATCTGTATCTCCTGATGAAGGGCTTTTGCCCGAAACGTCGATTTCGAAGCTACTTGGATGCTGCCTGAACTGCTGTGTTCTTCCAGCACCACTAATCCAGAATCAGGTTTCCAGCATCTGCAGTCATTGTTTTTACCTCTCTAACTTTGTTTCTGTCCATGCTCCGAGGATGGAGGCTCAGGTGGCTCCGAATCCCCCCCTTTTCGAGGTTCCAGTCCCTACTGGTGACGATAGCCACTTTAATAGTTTCAAGGTGACTTGTAAATTTCCCAATCTCAGTCTTCTGACCGTCCTGTCTGGGCCAAATCAATTTCCCTTTCGCAAAATCAATTAGAACATTATATTCTTTCATGAGATCATTGCCCATTATGGTGCCCTTATTATTTTGATATACATAGAATCTCATGGGCATAAATATATTGTTTATTTTTTTGAGGGTAGTTTTGCTTAGGTAAGCTGGTGTTTTATCCCCTCTTACCCCAGTTAAGTGAATCATTTTATTTGTGTGGGGTAAGGGTAACTTTGTGATGGATACAGCAGCTCCTGTGTCTACTAGCATTTCACATTTCCTCCCTCCTATTACTGCAGCCATGTAAATTCACCTCTCTCCCTTGCCCTCATGACTGGGGGCAGTTGGTTGTCAGATCTGCTGACCTTGGGACTCCCGCAGTTCCGCGGTGTTCTGGATGGTGTTTGGGTGTTTTCCCAGCATACTGCTTCTATATGTCCAATACTTTTGCAGTGGCTGCAGTACTTTACATTATTCCCTGGTCTATTCCCCGCTCGTGGGCCCCTACACTCTCTAACAAAGGGTCCCTGCCAGCCACAGTTGTGTAGGATCATTTCATTCTATTCTAGCCTCCATTCCGGTCGGCTGCTTTGTCAGGTCTTGCCTTTATTGCAGGAGTTTCTGCATTCTGCACCCCACTAGCCCACTCAACTAGATCATCATAATCCTGGGACATTATTACTCCCATTTTAGGATGGCTTGGTGGGCGCTAGAGAACCCACCTTTAAAAGCTTGGAAGAATGCCCGGTGTCCCCGATCTGGGTTTGCTTGCCCTGAGCATTCCTGATAGACCCTAAACAATCATTCCCCATATTCAGATGCTCCTTCCCCTTTAAGTTGCTTAGTCATTGTGATCTTGCTGCAGTTCATGGGAGTGTTTCCTACACCCTCTGGATTTCTTCTTTAAAGTCGGTGAAGGGGGCCTGCGGGGGCATCCATCTCCGCTGTGAGGGCAATGGCATGTGTCCACCATCCTCCCCTAAAGTCTCGGGCTGCTGTGGTGTCAGGCCCACCAGCTACCTGCCTCCACTTGTCCGCTGGGCAAGCTGCCCACCAGCTGGTGTATGTCCCTCAGGTGTAGTTGGTGCCCTACACTATCCAGCTCTTCCCAGAACCAGGTGTTTGCGCTCCGGGGCTGTAATTTGCCAAGGGAGGCCATAATCTGCTGCCTCTCCCGTGGGGTGAAGAGTTTATAATTCCCTTTGGGTTGTGATTCTGTTCCTTCTCTGGTAACGGGTGCTAAGTTATACTCTTGCACGGTTCGTCCAACAGAGGGAGCAGTTGGTTCCTGATGGACAGTCTCATAGGAGGGGAGGGAGTCAATTTCTCTCTCCTCTTGCATTTTTTCTAAGGTGAATTCTAAATTTTTTATTCTGCCCTCCAGTTCTCTAACTTGCTCCTAGTCCTTTCTCCACCTGCATGTGGAGGCACTCACTTGTTCAATTAGACCTGTTAATTGGTGGACTAATATTACCCCTATCTTTTTATCCCTTTCTGCTTATCTATCCACTCTCTTGGTCGTGCTAATGTCTGGGATGGGTCCCAACCATTTTTCTTCATTTGCTCTGGCAGCCCTTGTCTGTCTGCCTTGTATTTCTCAATAAGGGAACCTGCAGTATCCCCCTTAAAACTTTGATCTGCCATTTAGCAGATTGTGTATCCCTGGATACCACCAACAGTAAAGTGTTCCTAACCACTGTGGACTTTTCTACCCCCTTGGCCAATAGCACTGTCCCAGCACCATCCGTACGGCCATAGCAGCCTCCTAGCAAGGTGTGCTCTCTACCGGTGGGACTTCTCTACCCTCCTAGCCACCACTACTGACCCAATGCCTCCTGATAGGCCCAGAAACCTGCCTCTAGCCCAGTGGGACGCTTTACCCTCCTGACTACTGCCACGATTCAAGCTCTGTCGTTTTACTATGGGCTGACAGGGAATCACGGTTCCTCACAGTGTCCACGCTCCCCACCTTGGTAACATGTACTCCCCTGAGGTTTAGCTGCTGGTCAGAGTGATCAGCTTCTGTTCCTCATCACATTGGAAATTACAAGTACAAACAGCACCCAACTTTTAACTTCAACTCTAATGTTACTTGACTTTGCCACTTGTGCTTCACATCTCCTAGTGCCCTTGACACCTCAATTCCCACTTCAAATCCCAACCTTCACATGGAGGGGGGGCTACCCCTTTAACAACCGGTTTAGGGCAGGGCTTTTGAGACAGGCACTACATTGTCCTCTGGCTGTTTCAGCACAAGCAGCAGGTTCTTACAGCAGTGAATACAGTTAAACACTGATTCTCCACAGACATGCACGAAAATTTTTTAACTCAGTACTGTAGCAAATCAGACATTACAATGGGTTTACCTTTTAAACTGTGTCCTTGGCCCGGTCTGACTCTTCCCGTTTGCAGGTATAAATTGGCTCTTACCCCAGCTTCCCCCTCCCCCCCTTTCCCCTCCAATCATAGCCTTCAACCAGGGCACCAGTAATAAGAACCCTGCTCACAAAGTGAATTGTTCTGGGGAAAAACACCAGTCTCGGAGTCAGAGTCAGAGTTCAATACCAGAGTTTATTGCACAGGGAAATACTGGGGCCCTGGGGAGAGAAAGACACCAACAGCACAGTGGTCAGCTGCGAGTCTTCTCTCGACCCAGAGCACATGTCAAGAAACCTTTATCCATCTTGTGATACAATAAGTCAGTGATGAGATTATTGTCTTTGTAACATGGTTTGTTTTTGGCAATCATTGCAGAATCATTGATAGTTTGATGCAGCCTTTATCAGTTCCAGCACAGCATTTGTTAATTTCCACATGGTCATTGTCAGTTTCAGTGTAGACATTGTCGGTTTCAATGTCTGTGTGGAAATCCATTGCTGTAGTAATGGGCACTAATCGCCCTTCTTAGGAAGGGCGATTACTGCAGTCCTGGCTATTAGCGCACTGTGATCCGGCAGCCATCTTGTGTGTCAAGTTGGCCAACTGATGGCTCAGTGGCCATCTTGTGTGTCCGTGTGCCTAGTGTCACCCTGCCTTGTGCCACCTTCCTCTTCAGCAGGCTTTTCTTTAACCACATAGGATAGGGAGACAAGGCTGTGCAAGACGATTTTAATTTCATGTTTTATATCCAGCTCCACTGATCTCTTGTTAATCAGTTCCATAAATTCACAATATAAATACTACACGAAAACATCAGGGGCTAGGAATTTTGAGATGAGTCACTCACCTCCTGACTCCCCTAAACCCTATCTACTGTCTACAAGGCATAAGTCAGGATTGTGATGCAATTCTCTACACTTGCCTGGATGAGTGGAGGTTCAAGCAAATTCAAGAAGCTTGACTGCATCCACGATAAAGTACAAAGAAGCCCATCTACCATCTTAAATATTAATTGTCTCCATCATTGATGCAAAGTGACATGGATATGCTTTGCTGCATTTCACCTAGACATCTTTGATAGCACTTTCTCCACCTAGAAGGACAAGGGCAGCAGATGCATGAGAACACCACCAAACCATACTCCTGACTTGCAACTGTATCACTTTTTCTTTCACGGCCACTGAATTGAACATCTAGAATTCCCTCTGTAACAGCACTGAGGGTGTACGTAGACCACATCGACTGTTGCAGTTCAAGAAAGCAGCTCGCAATCACCTCCTCAATGGCTATGAATGAAGAGCAATGAATATTGAGTTACCCAGTAATGCCACAATCCATCTCCCAAACCTTTATTCCATTACTATATTATTATTATTATTATTATGATGGACATTCATTTTTTATACTTACATACTATCCTATCCCTCCTGAAGTTAGAAATCACAGACTAAATTGGTTTGAGGGTTACATAAAGGTGTTTTCTTCTGAGTTAGAAGAACAGTAGTCGCTTTTGTAGTACTTAATTCTCAACTTGGCCAATCTCCCTGAAGGTTTGAGGTTTCCTGTTCATCTCAGATTTCAAATTCAACATCTGATTCATCCCAATAAGCACCTGGTGGATGTTTCTGCTGCATTGGATTCGAGTTCATTTCCCTCTGCTGTATGTATTATATAAAATCTTTGTTGATTTTTGTCACTTTACACAATCACACTTTCACTGTTTTTTTTATCACTTATCCATATCTTTGAATTTCCCACATCTTTTGTAAATTTTGGTCCTTTTTACTATATTATATTTACATACATTTATTGTCATCCTTGGCTTGTTGCTTTCTGTAAGACAGTCCTTGTCTTGGATTTCCTGGCAATCTTTGTAATATTAGGTACAATAGGCAGTTGAGTTTTGAGCATTTTTCCCATCCATAACTTGGAACATATAGTCCTCTGTAATGGGATCACAATGTTCAGTGTCACAATTGGACTTTTGGTGAATGCAGAATTTGTACAAATCCACTATGAAGTAGCCAATTGCAAATTGTATTCCATTGTCAGAAACACCTTTATCTAGAATTCCATGAGTTGCAAAAATTCTGATTACTGTTTGTAAAATATTTTTAAATTCAATCAATCTTGAAAGATTGTCAATGACAACCAAATATGATATGCTACTGAAGATAAATTAATCCATTCATGACTTTCTTGGTTGAACCTTAGTCCTTAGTCAGCATTAGCATTTCCACCTATTCTTGTTGGTGTATTTTGCGTTTTTGACATTTGAAATCATTTTTTCAATATTTAGAAATTCTGGATTGCATTTGACAGTGCACAAGTAACTGTGATGTAGATTCTCTATGATCCCTTCTCTGACTGAAGTTAGAATAATTCATTACTGTTGTGGACTAACATCTCACCAACAATGAAGTGTTTTTTTTTATGTTCAGGGGAAGTTTTCATGATAAACCATCAGTCATGAGTTTCAGTAACTTTCTGAAATATGTCAAGTATTGATGGATGGATTTTGATGCATTCCTGGTCTTGCATCAGCTCCTGATGAATTTATTTATGTCTATTCTGATTTGCTGACCATTGTGTCACTCTGGTCTGGGTTAACAAATCAATTTCTTCAATGAAATTAACATCTCCCTGTGAAAGATGGTCAAAGGTTGTTCTACAGGCTTGTCAACCAGTGGCCCTTGGGTAAGTATACAGCCCACCAAGGACTCCCTCTCAGTCCGTGATCTGTGTGACAAATACAGGAAGCACATGTGGAATGATTCTGCAAAGAGATTCTCCCCCAATCAGAAGTCACTTCTCCTTTGCTCACTGTTGAGTCTCGCAGCAGTCATACACAGAAGAGAAACCACCTCTGATTGGAGGAGCAGTGAACTGTATGAACACATTCTTACCTTTACTCAGCCTGAGACCTGGGCATCAGAAATGATGGAGAGTTTACAGGCACTAGGGGAGTCTGTAAGGGACAGGTTGCCTGCTGGCCAATTGGGGATGAGGCTGGGAGTTGGTGAATGGGTTGGAGACAGATTTGGTGAGTAGATCAGCAGCCCAGTTGGTGAATATGTTAGCGAATAAGCTGCCAAATGGATCGATAAGTGGGTTGGAGGAAGAGGTTCTGAGTTAAGCAGGGGGTCGTGGAAAGGACAAAACTAAGTCCTTCTCATTCAGACTGTGGCCCTGCCCTGAAGACCTAACTTTTGTTTAATTCTGTCATTAGTTTCTTGTCGAGTTTGATGTTCACCCCACTGTCAATATGTTAGGTTTTGTTGAAAACTCATTTCTGCTACCACTGGCATCTCACCATTGTGCTGTGGATCCAGCTATCTGCATCTTTGCTATAACCTGTAGACATGTCTGAAGTTGAGTTGGTATAAGCTATACATTTATGTGATGGATCAAATCTGGATGACACGATTGGCAAACACAGAATGTTGACTCCTTTCAATGCCTCACCAGTAGCAGATAAACTCTTATATATTGTGGGCATACAAGTCAAAAGGCGCCCATTGGCTTGAATTTGCTGCATTAATTAATAAGATTGCAGATCACCTGAATGTAAATTAGACTCAACATTCCAGGCTAAGCTCTTTCACTCTATAGTTTAACAAGTATCTACTTCTGCTTTAAAAACATTCATAAACTCTGTGTTGGTACTTGGTGACTCCAACTCACTGGTTGCTCCTCCAATTGGCTATCTTGGACATCCAACTCAAAGCATGATCCAATGGCGAGCAAGTGGCAAGTAACATTAATGCTGCACAAATGCCAGGCAATGGCCATCACCAATAACAGCAAGCTAAACAACACTCTTTATCATTCAGTGGTGTCACCATCACTGAGTATCCCATGATCAACATCCTGGGGCTTACCATTGGCCAGCAACTGAATTGGACTTGCCACATAAACACCGTGGCTACAAAAGCAGGTCAGAGGTTAGGAATATTTCAGGGAGTAACTCATCTCCTGACTCCCCAAAGCCTGTCCATCATCTACAAGGTACAAGTCAGGAGTGTGACGGAAAACTTCCCAATTGCCTGGATGATGCAGCTCCAACAACACTCATGCAGCTTGACACCTTCCAATCTTTGACTGAGTCAGTAAGGGTGGAAGTTAGAAACAGAAAAGGAGTTTTCTACAGACCCCCAGTGGTGACAGAGACATGGAGGAGCAGATTTGAAGGCAGATTTTGGAAAGGTGCAGAGGTAACAAGGTTGTTGTCATGGGTGACTTTAACTTCCCTAATATTGTTTGGAACCTCCTTCATTCAACTAGTTTGGATGGAGCAGTTTTTGTCAGGTGTGCCCAGGAAGGATTCCTGACACAATATGTAGATAGGCCGACTAGAGGGGAGGTCATATTGGAATTGGTACTTGGCAACGAACCAGGTCAGGTGTCAGACCTCTTGTGGGGAGAGCATTTCAGTGTTAGTGATCACAACTCCCTGACCTTCAATATAGTCACAGAGAGAGATAGGAGCATAGATCATAGAACAGTACAGCATAGTACATGCCCTTTGGCCGTTGATGTTGTGCTGAACTTTTATCTGACTCTAAGATCAAACTAACCTCCATACTATCATCCATGTGCCTATCCAAGAGAAGCTTAAGTGTTCCTAATGTATCAGACTCTACTAACCCTGCTGGCAGTGCATTCCATGCTCCCAGCACTCTCTGTGTAAAGAACCTACCTCTAACATCTCCCCTAAACCTTCTTCCACTCACCTTAAAATTATACCTCCTCATGATAGACATTTCTGTCCTGGGAAAAAAGTCTCTGACTAATCACTCTATCTATGCCTCTATTCATCTTGTACACCTCTATCAAGTCACCTCTCATTCTTCTTTGCTCCAATGAGAAAAGCCCTGGCTCCTTCAACCTTTCTTCACAACACCTGCCCTCCAGTCCAGGCAGCATCCTAGTAAATCTCCTCTGCACCCTCTCTAAAGCTTCCACATCCTTCTACAAAGGGGTGGCATGGTGGCTTAGTGGTTAGCACCGCTGCCTCACAGCACCAGGGTCCCACGTTCGATTCCAGCCTCGGGCATCTGTCTGTGTGGAGTTTGCACATTCTCCCTGTGTCTGCCTGGGTTTCCTCCAGGTGCTTCAGTTTCCTCCCACAATCCAAAGATGTGCAGGTCAGATGAATTGCCCGTGCTAAACTGCCCATAGTGTTAAGTGCATTATTCAGAGGGAAATGGGTCTGGGTGGGTTAGTCTTCAGAGGGTCGGTGTGGACTGGTATCTAACCTAATCTAATCTTCCGATAATGAGGTGACCAGAACTGAACACAATATTCTAAGTGTGGCCTTAACAGGACTCTGTAGAGCTGCAACATAACCTTGCGTTTTTAAACCTGATCAGCTTGAGTGGCAACTTTGAGAGATCTTTCGTCAGGTCCCAAGGTCCCTCTGTTCCTCCACACCGCAAAGAATCCTGCCTTTAGCCCTGTAATCTGCATTCAAATTTAACCTTGCGAAATGGATCACTTTGCACTTTTCCAGGTTGAACGCCATCTGCCATTTCTCAGCCCAGCTCTGTATCCTGTAAATGTGCCACTGCAACCTACAACAGTCCTCCACACTATCCATAACTCCACCAACCTTCATGTCATCAGCAACTTTACTCACCCAACCTTCCACTTCCTCATCCAAGACACTTATAAAAATTCCAAGACAGCAGAGGTCCCAGAACCAATCCCTGTGGAACACCACTGGTCACCAGGCTCCAGGCTGAATATTTTCCATCTACTACCACCCTCTGTTTTCTATATGCCAGCCAATTCTGTATCCAGACAGCCACATTTCCCTGTATCCCATGTGTCCTTACTTTCTGAATAAGTCTACCATGGGGAACCTTACCAAACACCTTGTTAAAATCTATATACACCATGTCCACTGCTCTACTGTCATCAATTTTTAGATTGGATTAGATTACTTACAGTGTGGAAACAGGCCCTTCGGCCCAACAAATCCACACCGACCCGCCGAAGCGCAACCCACCCATACCCCTACATTTACCCCTTACCTAACACTACGGGCAATTTAGCATGGCCAATTTACCTGACCTGCACATCTTTGGACTGTGGGAGGAAACCGGAGCACCCGGAGGAAACCCACACAGACACGGGAGAACGTGCAAACTCCACACAGTCAGTCGCCTGAGGCGGGAATTGAACCCGCGTCTCTGGCATTGTGAGGCAGCAGTGCTAACCACTGTGCCACCGTGCCGCCCACGAAGAATTTAAAGGCTTGTGAGGCATGACCTATCCCTCACAAAACCATGCTGACTACCTCTAGTCAAAATATGGTTTTCCAAGTACTCATAAATCCTGTCTCTCAGAATCATCTTCAATAACTTGTCCACCATAGACATAAGACTGACTGGTCTGTCATCCCCGGGATTGTTCCTATTCCTTTTCTTGAACAAGGGAATAACATTTTCTACCCTCCAATCATCCGACACTACTACAGTGGACAGTGAGGATGCAAAGATCATCGCCAAAGGTGCAAAAATCTCTTCCCTCGCTTCCTGTAGAAACCTTGAATATATCCTGTCTGGCCCAGGGGACCTATCTATCCTTATGTTTTTCAAAAGTTTCAGCACAACCGCTGTCCGAACATCAACCTGTTTGAGCATATCAATCTGTTTCATGCTGTCTTCACAAGCAACAAGGTCTCTCTCAGTAGTGAATATTACAGAAAAGTATTAATTAAGGACCTCCTCTACCTCCTCCGACTCCAGGTACAAGTTCCCTCCACTATCCCTGATTGGGCCTACCCTTGCTCTGGCCATCCTCTTGTTCCTCACATAAGTGTAGAATGTCTTAGGGTTTTCCTTAATCTTTCCCTCAAAAGCTTTTCAATACATCCTTCTAGCTCTCCTAAGTCCATTTTCAGGTCCTTCCTGGCTACTTTGTGACTCTCTAGAGCCCTGTCTGATCCTTGCCTCCTCAATCTTAAGTAAGCTTCCTTCCTTCTCTTGACTAGACGTTCCACAACCCTTGTCACCCAGGGTTCCTTCACCCTACCATCCCTTCCTTGCCTCAGTGGAACAAACCTGTCCAGCACGGTCAGCAAGAGCTGCTGAAACAACCTGCACATTTCTGTGGTGTATTTTCCTGAAAACATCTGTTCCCAATTTAGCTGCCTTAGTTCCTGCCCAATAGTATTCCCTCTTTCCCCAATTAAATACTTCCCCAATACTGTCGGCCCTCACCTTTACTATACTCTTGAAGAGGGATAGAAGCATGCTTGATTGGCTACACATCCACAAGCACCTACACCCTCCACCACTGATGCTCACTAGCATTCCGTGTGTATTATCTACAAGGTGCACTGCAGAAATTCACCAAAGATTCTTAGACAGTGCTTTCCAAATTCATGACCACTTCCACCCAGAAGGACAAGGGCAGCAGATACATGGAAGCACCCCCACCTGCAAGGTTCCCTCCAAGCCATTCACCATCCTGACTTGGAAATATATCCTCATTCTTTCACTGTTGCTGGATCAAATTCCTGGAATTCCCTCCCTAAAAGCATTGTGGGCCAACCTACTGCACATGGTTTGCAGCAGTTCAAGAAGGCAGCTTGCTATTACCTTCTCAAGGGACAGGCAAGAAATGCTGACCAGCCAGAGACATCCAAGTCCCATGACTGAGTAAACAAGAAGTACTGCAGGAGGGGTGATCACAGGGAGTTACCACAACTGTCACGTTGATGGGTGGACTGCGTAGCACAATGGTGGTCATCGCCAAATTGTAGTGACAGGGCTGAGGGCATAAGAAAGCCAGCTTATGTCTCACTTTGAGGTGGTGATTATGACAGGGGTTCAGCAGAGATGGGTTGTTGAGGGAGTATTAGATAGAAAGGGACATGGAGACTCGTGGGGGGCACCCGACTACTTTGTTGAGCCTGGGACTCACTGTGTCCAACACAATCTGCATTTCCTTCCAAGATCTACCATTTGCTTAAAAGCAACCTACAAATGGAAACTGGCGAGGACCATGACTGGAGAGTGGACAAGCCTGTGTCAGTTTGATGATCAAAATATGATCTCCATTCCTGTGTGACAGGAGGTCCTGCAAGGGGCATTTATCATGCACCTGCAGAATGCAGTTTCTCACCATTTCATAGAAAATCATAGAATCCCTACAGTGTGGAAACAGGCCATTTGGCCCAATGGGTCCACACCGAACAATGTCCCAACTAGAGCCATTCCACTACCCTTATATTTCCCATAGCTCACCCACGAAGCCTGCACATCCCTGAACACTATGGGCAGTTTTGCATGACCAACTTGCCTAACTTGCACATCTTTGGACTGTGGACTAGAGCACCCGATTAAACCCATACGGACACGGGGAGAAGGTGCAAGCTCCACTCAAACAGTTGCCCGAGGTTGGAATCAAACCTGGCGCTGTGAGGCAGCAGTGCTAACCTCTGAGCCACTGTGCCGCCATTTGCAATCATATCATTGTCCATGTGAAATGGATGCAGTATATAATTAATTAGAGTGCACATGCTGATTGCAGGCAATGGTCACCACATCACTGGTCTTTGCAAATTGCAGAAAAACATGATTCACTGCCCTCTGAGAGAAGAAATTCCTTCTCAGCGCTATCTTAAAACGGTGACCCTTTATTCTGCAACTGCGTCCTCTGGTCCTGGACTCTCTCACAAGAGAAAACAAACTCTCCACATCTTTCATATCAAGCCCCCTAAGAATGTTAGACCATAAGGCCCTCAGTCATGAGGAAATATGAACAGGAATAGGCCATTCAGCCCCTCAAGCCTGCTCCACCATTCATTAGGATCATGGCTGATGCCTTTTCTTCATAATCCTTCATTCCCTACTGATCGAGAATTCATTTATCTCATCCTTAAATATACACAAGGACTATACCCGCAAAGTTCTCTGTAACAAGGAGTTCCAGTAACTCACAACCTTGTAAGAGAAGAAATTCTTCATCATCACAGTTTTATGAGGCATCCCTTTATTCTGACACTATACCCTCTGGTTCTAGATTCTTCCCTCAGCTTTAACCCTATCAAGCCCCTCACCAATCCTATATGGTACAATGGGATCGCCTCTCATTGTTTTAAATTCCAATGAGTAGAATCCCAACTTGCGATTCAATGAAATCTCCTCTCATTCGTCTACAACGAGTACAAACCCAACTCTCTCAATGTCTTTTCATGAGAAAATTCCTCCATACCTCGAATTAACCTGGTGAACCTTCTCTGGACTGCCTCTAATGCCAGTCTATCTTTACTTAGATAAGGGGATCAATGGTACTCACAGTGTTCCTGGTGTATCAGACAAGTCCTTTGCATAATTTTAGCAGACCTCTCTTTTTTTTTATACACCATTCTCTTTGAAATAAAGGTTAACATTGTATTTGCCTTCCCTGCTACCCGCTGAATTTTGATGTTGGTTTTTTTTATGATGTGTAGATGAGGACTTCCAAATTCCTGTGTTGTGCAGCTTTCTTCAGCTTTTCCAACATTAATCCGGGCCTGTAAATTATCAAATCAATACATTACAACCACTGCACCATCTCCTTGTCAACAAAACTGACATCCTAAAAAGTGAAATTCTTTCCTTGGTGATTGATGAAATTTGATCTAATATATTAGCTGATAATTAGATTCAGGTTGCCTTGGTGTGGGGATTTAGGTAGAAATAAAACTCACTCTAGACAGTGGGAGGATCAATTCCCAAATTAATTAATCTTTAGATGAGATCTCAAATTGGTTAATTTTCTGTACCACATCGCTCCTTATAAAAAGGTACTACAAAATAATTCAATCTTTTTCTGCACACCTAAATGCTTTACAGGCACATTTTCATCAAGGCTGAAGTAATAAAGAAATTTGGGCACAATTGAGGTTAAATATAGTCAACTGAGACAGACTTCACTGAAGTATAAAAGAGATTAACTGAAATAACTCCTCAAAGGCCAGCTCCCATCGTGAAGTCACCCTTTATTTACCAGTACATTCACTGTGAGGCCAGCAAGCTCAGTGTCAGCTTTCGAACTGACTGGATTCTAAACTCCTGTTTATTTTTTTACAATTCAAGTTATGCAGAGAAAAATCCAACCTTGTTTCAGTTCATTTTTCTCCACAAGTGAAAATGAATTGCAATGCATTCAAGTGAAGCCTGAGATTGATAGCTCAATTTGCACAACATCACGAGAATGGCTGTCGGCCCACTCACAAAGGTTCAGTCCGAGGTCTACGCACTTAAACAAGCCAGGTCCAATCACCAAGTCACCCTTTATTTAACAGTGCACAGTATAGCACGGTGCCAACTCTCGGAGCTGAGGAGATTCTAATCTCCTGGTTATATTTTTTTCAGAGTCAGTCCTCATTTGAGGAGATTCTAATCTCTTGCTTACTTTGTTTTAACTGAGGCGATTCTAATCTTCTGTTTTTTTTAACTGAGGAGATTCTAATCTCCTATTTTTTTTAACTGAAGCGATTCTCATCTCCCAGTTTTTTTTAACTGAGGAGATTCTAATCTCCTGGTTTTACTTTTCAGCCAAGGCTTTCCTGATTGGCCCAGGTTAATTATCCAATCAATGATGTTGTAGTCAACAAGGTCCAGCTGATCCCAATCAGTACAGTAACATAGGGAATGGAAAAGTCCCGATAAATCACAACGTACTTCTCAAATTCAAATTTAAAATTCAATCCTCATGATGAAGCCGAATTAATTAGAAAGTCTTGAAATCTGAGATGGAAGTAGCATAGGCAGCTTGTACTTGAAATATGTGTGTGTGTTGTCATGAAGGTGATGAGAAACAGCTTATGGTGGCTCAAATGCTGGGTGGCGATAGTGTGAAAAATTGTGGAATGCCTGATAGAGTATGGTACAATCTGAACTTTCAAAACTTGCACTTTTTTGAGACAGACCTTAACTGAAAATGGAAAAAGGAAACCGTGAAAAGATAAACAGAGAGAAGAAACCAAAAGTGAATTCATACCTTTTGGGCAGGCTGAAACTGGCCGAATTGCATAATAGATGCAGAGCTATCCGAGCTCAGTAATAGCAGTATATACATCCAGAGGGGTAGAACAGGCCAACTGAAGAAGACAGGGGCTAGATTCAGGAGATGGAATTAAGTTGCCTCACAGTTTCTGATACTTGGAAATAGTACAGGTGGATCTATGCTGCCCAGAATGATTTGAGAACGGTGGCATGGGGCGGCACGGTGGCATGGGGCGGCACGGTGGCACAGTTGTTAGCACTGCTGCCTCACAGCGCCAGAGACCCGGGTTCAATTCCCGCCGGGTTTCCTCCGGGTGCTCCGGTTTCCTCCCACAGTCCAAAGATGTGCAGGTCAGGTGAATTGGCCATGCTAAATTTCCCGTAGTGTTAGGTAAGGGGTAGATGTAGATGTAGGGGTATGGGTGGGTTACGCTTCGGCGGGGCAGTGTGAACTTGTTGGGCCGAAGGGCCTGTTTCCACACTGTAAGTAATCTAATCTAATCTAAGAATGGTCTGCAGACAGGCACCAGTTTTTCGGTGAGGACACACGCATGGAACTTGATTTGGTTCTGTGCTGCTGTCAGCTGGGGATCACACTCATTCAGAGAAGAAGAGCTGGAATTCTTTATGAGGCAGACAGAAGGTGCGATTTTCCTTTTCCCATCACAACAGCAGTAATAGCAAATATTGTGACAAAATTGGATGAGGATGAAAATATCAGATTCCCAACGTCGAGAAAAATGTTCCAGACTTTCCCTTCAAGGGGAAATATCAGAATCTTGCCCTTGAGTGGTAACTACGTTATTTATGCCCAACTTCCAATTAGATTAGATTAGATTCCCTACAGTGTGGAAACAGGCCCTTCGGCCCAACCAGTCCACACCGACCCTCCGAAGAGTAGCCCACCCAGACCCATTTCCGTCTGACTAATGCACCTAACACTATGAGTAATTTCGCATGGCCAATTCACTTGACCTGTACATCTTTGGACAGTGGGAGGAAACCGGAGCTTCCGGAGATTCTTCTCTACTGAGCAATTAGACATCACAAATTCTGGTCATGTAAAATGAGCAGGAAGCTGATAGCTGACCCTCACCTAATAGCTGTCCCCAGCCACTATGCAATGGTGTCTTTTGCACAGTATTCTGCAAGGTGCACAGGCAACATCCTCCTTAATTCACATGAGTTCAACAGTAAACCAACAGCCTCGCCACATCGTCGTGTTTGCTCTTCGACTAACTCAGGCACTATTTTAGCCTTTAAACACTTTTATCTTGGAGCTGATTACCAGCATCCTTCTGCCAGGTCACTTTGTGCATCTCGTGCATCTGCATAGGATGCTGGTACATGCTGATACGTGAACACACACATCCCTTGGCTCTCAGCTTGCTTTCCTAGCCTCATTCATTTCTGCACTTACGTGGAGGTTGCCAAATTCTGATTGGTTTACTTTGGTGTCTTTGTACAGATTGACTTTAGCGCTGAGTTACAAGTTGACAGCCTGAGAGATTTAACTTGCTTTTTAGTGCAGAAAAAGAGACGGGCAGTCTGTGATGGTGGTGAGCACTGAACTGTCAGTCTGTCTGCCAAGGGGTGCACATCTGTCACTGTATGGTACCGAGCTACATCAGCGTCAGGGCTGCAGCATGTGCCAGCAGCTTACACAGTTAACAAACAGCCTGTGCATCAAACATATGGCGATGCGTGAGAATCCAAGGAGAAGAGCTGTTAGTGGGGTCAAGGGGTACTGCACTGCAGTCAGTTAGACAGTCAAGTGACTCATCCAGTACCAAGTCAGTCAAGTGCAAGCAGCCTTGGGATTTTTCAGAGAAGTGAGTCAAGATGTCATGTAGTCATCAGTTCAGTAAGGCCCTGGATTTCCTGCAATGAAACAAAGGGAGAGACTGAACCCAGTGGAAGTGGTTGAAAGAACAGTAAGACATGATATATGAGCAGGAGACGTACTAAGTGTTCCCCAGTGACCAACTAGGAACCACACTAGCTTTTGAGTAAACAGACTTAAAAAGCAGATATCTCTCTTTGCAACCATACAATCAAAGCAAAAGAAGAAATAAAGCCAGATATTTGAAAAGATTGCAAACTCCTTCCTTATTTCTAAGGAATCTAACAACTTGGCGTAGTCAGCAGATTGCAATATTGGAACATTGATGACTCTCTACGTCCTACTGGACAGGTAAGGGCTCCTCTTGATTCGAAAAGTCCTCGGGTGATAGTGAAAGATCAGACCCATCAGACTACATCTGATGCAATCTGTAACTTGTTTGTGATGTCCAAATTAAACTCAAAAATAAATGTCCAGAAATAATCTTCCATGCAATTAGGAAGTTCACTGAGTATGATACAGTTCAAGGAGCCTAAAAGGTCTAATTCGGCAGAGGAAGTAATACCCCTGATTCTCCGGCAGAGGAAATTATTTCACTGGCTCCTCCCGAATTTCTGACTGTCCTATGATTTGAGGCTGACAGTCATAAGAAATTATGAAAGATGGAGAGAAAAAAGGTCTCCCCACAATAATGAAAGGAGGACAGGTCCCCACCTGATAGTTCTGAAAATGAAGTTCTCCAAGACTTAAAGGAGTACATTGAACAACAATTTGGCCTCTTGAAAACTTTTACAGAAATCCATCAATCCACCTCCACAGGGCAATGGTCCCTAGATGATATTAAACATGATTGGGGTAAAACCACCTGATTAGAGAAAAGTGAAGACCCATTAGAATGGAGCTGAGGAGAAATGTCTTCAGCCAGAGAGTAGTGAATCTATGGAATTCATTGCCACAGTAGGCAATGTCATGTCATTGAGTATATTTAAGACTGAGATAGGTTCTTGAGTCTCTAGTGGATCAAAGATTACAGGGAGAAAGCGGGAAAATGAGGTTGAGAAACTTGATGGCCATGATTGAATGGTCTAATTTCTGCTCCTATGTCTTATAAAAGACACATTTGCTGGTCTCTGTGTGTAATGCAAAAAATTAGACAAGAAATCATAGACAAATCTAACCAGGATCGTGAAATTAATAATCTAAAGGAAGAACTGAAAGCTGTTTGTGAAGAACTTCAAGCGACAAAATAAAAATTGGCTGAGAAGGATAAAGCTCCAGTAATGAAAATTCCTTCAAGCCCACCTTATCCGAGTGCTCCCCTATATATTGGCTATGGGACATCCCAAGACCTGGGTAAAGTGCAGGTTCTGGGAAATGGGGATGAACAATATGGTCTCAGCCTGACTGAATTTGATTAAGTAGATCAAAGATTTAATTTACAGCCAGTACAGACTAAGAGCCACACAGAGGCAAAAACAAAAGGATGACATGACTGGGGTTAAATATGAACATACACAACGGGCAGGCCACCAGCTTTCCAATCCCAAACTGGGTGGAAAGATGGTCCAAAGAACTGCCTCACCTGGAAAAGGGAGGCATGAAAACATGGAATGAACCGGAAAAGCTTAAAAATATATTCAGTCTGCACCCAATGGATAGAGTGCAAGTGTTGTCTATCATTGTAGGAGGGAATGTGAGTAGGAAGCTATTTTAAAAAGTTAGATAGAAATTATAAGACAGTGGACAAGACTTTGATGATGAACAGAAAGCTATTAGGGATTGGTTGAAGGATTATGGCCCTCCTAAAACAGATTGGAGTAAAATCACAGCAGGTCAGCAAAAAGGCAGTGAGGAATTATGGAACTCTGCAGAAAGGTTTGTGGTAATCTGGATAGAACATTCCAGCATGGCAGGGGACACAAATCTGGATTAGTGGTGCTGGAAAAGCACAGCAGTTCAGGCAGCATCCAAGGAGCTTCGAAATCGACGTTTCGGGCAAAAGCCCTTCATCAGGAATAAAGGCAGTGAGCCTGAAACGTGGAGAGATAAGCTAGAGGAGAGTGAGGGTGGGGAGAAAGTAGCATAGAGTACAATGGGTGAGTGGGGGAGGGGATGAAGGTGATAGGGCGGGGAGGAGAGGGTGGAGTGGATAGGTGGAAAAGGAGATAGGCAGGTAGGACAAGTCCGGACAAGTCATGGGGACAGTTACTGAGCTGGAAGTTTGGAACTAGGGTGAGGTGGGGGAAGGGGAAATTGACAATAGCAGTATAGCGCCAAAGAAACCTGCCTTTGTCATAAGATTAAAACCCAAACCAGCAAAAATGTTGAAGGTGTAGGTCCCTGAGTGGGAGACCAGTCACAGAACCTAAGGTGAAATCACTGAAGCGACTAACCACCTAGAACAGAATTTGGAATCTAAGTTTAGAACCATGCAGACCATAGTAACAGCACCAGAAGCCTCAGCAGATAAACACCCTCCTACGATGATAGACAACACTTGTACTCCATCCATAAGGTGCAGACTGAATATATTTTTAAGCTTTTCCAGTTCATAACTGTGGGCGAGAAGGACCTTGGGCCAAAACCTGTAGTGTTAAGGGAAAGCTATTCCAAGCCTGCCTTTAAACAGGAATCCTTTCCCTCAGGACCGCCCACCATCGAGCATGAGGGAGCCCACCTTCAATCTACTACATCCTATATTAGCAGCCCTAGAGAAAAGGCCTAAAGGCTGCTACGTCTCAATGGGGGTGGGCAATAGGGAAATCAATTGTTTTTTGGACACCCGTGCTGAATTGACATATTTACCTTTGATTGACGGATATAATCTGTCCTTTGATGGTGAGTGGAAGACTGCAGTTGGACTGGGGGAAGAGGATTAACTCCTTGGAAAACAAAACTCTTACCACTACAACTAGGACCACATGGAATTCTGCCATCTGTGTGGGTTGGGCCTGTGCAACAGTCTTTATTGAGAATGGATGTCTTAACCCAGATAAACTCATCAATGCATTTTGAGAATTATCATATTACATAGTCAATACGGCATCTGCAAAAAGAGGAATGGCAAGATCATCCAACTTGGGCAAAGGACAAGAATGATTGTGACCCTTTGCAGATAACACTTTTCCTGGAGTTGCCTGCCAAACACTAAACAATGCCCCATCAGTCTGGCCTCTATTGCTGGTACGTTGCCAATTATTAAGTGTTTAGAACAACAAAATGTCTAGTTAAAACTCATAGTTCCTCTAGTAGTCTGGTGTGGCCAGTTAAAGAGCCGGACAGAACCTACTGTCTGACAGTGGACCTTGAAAAACAAATCAATGTATGGATCACAAACTTCCTATAGTTGCAGACCCCTCCACTATTTTTAATGCCATCTTACCTGACCGTAAGTACTTTTTGGTTAGACAAAGCCAATGGATTTTGGTCAGTCTCTCTGGCCCCTGAGGTACACCAATCGTTTGCCTTTACTGTGCAATAGCAGCAGTATACTTGGACATGCCTGCCACAGGGTTTCAACATAGCCCTACTGTCTTTCACATGGCTTTGCAGAAGCATTTTGCAGGAATTGCGTTCAATGGCCTTTATGGCGGTCCAATATATGGATGATATTCTGGTAGTGTCCCAGGCAGAAGAGCAACACAGGGAAGATTTGCGCATTCTCCCTGACCTTTTACACTCCTGTGATCATAAGGCCAATTTTAAAAAGGCACAAATTGCCCGAGAAGAGGTGTTATCTCAATGGGAAAACGTGAAATGACCCAGGATAGAACCACTGCCCTGATCCATCAAGGAGATGCTGTCACATTTGGGACCCATAACTATACTGATCCACCTTTCAGCAGGAGGATTTAGTGTAAAACATGAACTCAATGTAAATACCTTTTGTACATGTCTTACACTTATATCAAATGTCTCCAGCTGCTGGTTTGTTCACACATTCCCATGCATTCAGAGGGCAGTATGCTTCTGAGACCCATTATTTTTAATGCATCTGAGATGTCAGAATGGGTCACTAGCCAGAACGAATCCTTAATGGCTAGGATTTTGCATGTCTGCTACATTTTCCGCAGAGAATGGGTTATACAGTGGACATTGATCGTACCGAGATAAGTGGGAATCAGCAGGGAACAGCTTTTCTGCTTTTGAAGGTTGGCATCAATCCCTATACCTTTCTTCCTCTCCACCACTATTTGTTGCCATTATCAACACATCAGAGGTAGGAAGGCCGGTTGTCTCTATATGCCTCACTAGATCTGAGCCTGGGAGTTCGTCTGTGGGTCAGATAATTGCACCCAATATTTTAATGTCACTCCTGATGCTTGGCCTCCATCTAAACTTAATTTTACTAACCTCATTCAAGCAACAACCGTTGACCACATCTGGTTTTCTAAGTATATATCCCGGGTTGTTCCATACATTGACACGTATTTTGTTTGTGGACACAAAGCATATGCCTGGTTGCCCCCCTCATGGATAGGCTCCTGTTACTTGCTTTTGTGCTCCCAATTATGCACCACACTTATGAAATCTCTGAAATCCACTCAACAGTGCTTATGTGTTCCATCACTGAGCCGGAGAGGTTCTGGATTATTGCCTTTCCTTAGTATGGAGCAGGTAGGAATTGCAGGGAGATGATGAACTTGGCAGCTATCCTAGAACAGACAGCCAATAGCACCCCTCAGGCTCTAGATAAGATTGATAGTTGCCCTACAAGCAATCACTTTGCAGAATCGTATAGCTCTGGTCTGGATCTTAGCTGAGAAAGATAGCACCTGTGCCCTTATAGGTCAAGAATATTATACCTACATCCCAGATAACTCTGAAGTAATCACTAACCTGGTTGACCATACCCCCAAGGAAATGGACAAACCTAAGCAGTACCCGACTTCCACTTTGTGGAGTTGGGCTACCAGTTGGTTGGGATCATTGGGTACATCATTAATTCAAGGAATTATACTTTACACTGTTGTGATTCTTATTCTGTATTTCTTGTTTTTATTTTTTATTTCAAAAATATACTTTATTCATAAAATGATTTGATGGTCTGTACATTTGGTCATGCCATACATATGTCAACATTTACAAACACAGATTCGAATTTATCCTTGTCATATACAGGTCTGTGCATTTCTCAATCTTATACATATATTTGGCTGAGGCATCAGCAGAGCCCAAAAAAAACGTCCGCGTGGGCCCCCTGTTCTTCTTTAGGCAGGCCGATCTTACACGGTGGTCTTTCCCCACCGCGCCTTGGCGGCAGCTGCCCCAAACTTCAGCACGTCCCTCAACACGTAGTCTTGGACCTTGGAATGTGCCAGTCTGCAACACTCGGTCGGGGTCAACTCCTTCAGCTGGAAGATCAACAGGTTTCGGACCGCACAGAGAGCGTCCTTCACCGAGTTGATGATCCTCCAGGCGCAGTTAATGTTTGTCTCGGTGGGAGTCCCGGGGAACAGGCCGTAGAGCACGGAGTCCCGCGTCACGGCGCTGCTCGGGACGAACCTCGACAAGCACCACTGCATTCCTCTGCATAGGCACATTCCAGAAGGAGGTGTGTGACAGTCTCGTTCCCCCCCGCAGCCACTTCGAGGGCAGCGTGCGGTGCGGCAGAGAGTCCGGGCGTGCATAAAGGATCTCACAGGCAGAGCCCTTCTCACCACCAGCCAAGCCACGTCTTGGTGCTTGTTGGAAAGTTCTGGCGATGAGGCATTCTGCCAAATGGCTTTGACAGTCTGCTCAGGGAACCGCTCGATAGGATCCGCCCTCTCCTTTTCCCGAAGGGTCTCAAGGATGCTACGTGCTGACCACTTCCTGATGGACTTGTGGTCAAAGGTGTTTTTCCTCATAAATTTCTCCACGAAGGACAGGTGATACGGAACGGTCCAACTACTCGGAGCGTTCCGCGGCAGCGAGGCCAGGCCCATCCTTCGCAACACCGGGGACAGGTAGAACCTCAGTACGTAGTGACACTTGGTGTTTGCGTACCCGGGATCCACACACAGCTTGATGCAGCCACACACAAAGGTGGCCATCAGGGTGAGGGTGGCATTGAGCGTGTTTTTTCCCCCATTGCACCGGTCTTTGTACATAGAGTCTCTTCGGACCCGGTCCATCTTTGATCTCCAAATGAATTGGAAGATGGCCCGGGTGACTGCGGCGGCACAGGTCCTGGGGATAGGCCAGACCTGTGCCACATATAGCAATACTGAGAGTACCTCACACCTGATGACCAGGTTTTTTCCCGCGATGGAGAGCGACCGTTGCCCCCATCTGCCTAGTTTCTGTCTCATCTTCCTGATCCGCTCCTCCCAGGTCTTGGCGCACGCCCCAGCCCCCCCGAACCAAATACCCAGCACCTTCAGGTGGTCAGTCCATCACATCACCAGTATGTGTCTCTGGTGAAGCACTGGTGGTATGTCCCACCTCACTATTTATCGGTCTTATAGAACATAGAACATAGAACATAGAACATAGAACATAGAACATAGAACAATACAGCGCAGTACAGGCCCTTCGGCCCTCGATGTTGCGCCGTTCAAAGCCCACCTAACCTACACTAACCCACTATCCTCCAAATACCTATCCAATGCCCGCTTAAATACCCATAAAGAGGGAGAGTCCACTACTGCTACTGGCAGGGCATTCCATGATCTTACGACTCGCTGAGTGAAGAACCTACCCCTAACATCAGTCCTATATCTACCCCCCCTTAATTTAAAGCTATGCCCCCTTGTAATAGCTGACTCCATACGTGGAAAAAGGTTCTCACTGTCAACCCTATCTAACCCCCTAATCATCTTGTACACCGCTATCAAATCTCCCCTAAACCTTCTTTTCTCCAATGAAAACAACCCCAAGTGCCTCAGCCTTTCCTCATAGGATCTTCCTACCATACCAGGCAACATCCTGGTAAACTTCCTCTGCACCCGTTCCAGTGCCTCCACATCCTTCCTATAGTATGGCGACCAAAACTGCACACAATATTCCAGATGCGGCCGCACCAGAGTCTTATACAACTGCAGCATGACCTCAGGACTCCGGAACTCAATTCCTCTACCAATAAAAGCCAGTACGCCATATGCCTTCTTCACTGCACTATTTACCTGGGTGGCAACTTTCAGAGATCTGTGTACATGGACATCAAGATCCCTCTGCTCTTCCACACTACCAAGTAGTCTACCATTAGCCCAGTAATCCATCTTTTTATTACTCTTACCAAAGTGAATCACTTCACACTTAGCTACATTGAACTCCATTTGCCACCTTTCTGCCCAGCTCTGCAGCTTCTCTATATCCCGCTGTAACCTGCCATATCCTTCCTCACTGTCTACAACTCCTCCGACTTTCGTATCATCCGCAAACTTGCTCACCCAACCTTCTAACCCTTCCTCCAGGTCATTTATAAAAATGACAAACAGCAATGGTCCCAAAACAGATCCTTGCGGAACACCACTAGTGACGGCACTCCAAGATGAACCTTTGTCATCAACTACTACCCTCTGTCTTCTTCCAGAGAGCCAATTCCTAATCCAAACCTCCAACTCACCCCCAATGCCATATCTCTGTATTTTCTGCAGTAGCCTACCATGGGGGACCTTATCAAACGCCTTACTAAAATCCATATATACCACATCTACCGCTTTCCCCTCATCTACCTCCTTCGTCACCTTCTCAAAGAATTCAATAAGGTTTGTGAGGCAAGACCTGCCCTTCACAAAACCATGCTGACTATCCTTGATCACATCATTCTTATCCAGATGTGCATAAATCCTATCCCTTACAATTCTCTCTAAGACTTTGCCCACAACAGAAGTGAGACTCACTGGCCTATAGTTACTAGGATTATCCCTACTCCCCTTCTTGAACAAGGGAACCACGTTTGCTAGCCTCCAGTCCTCTGGCACTACTCCTGTAGACAACGAGGACACAAAAATCAAGGCCAATGGCTCTGCAATCTCCTCCCTTGCTTCCCAGAGAATCCTAGGATAAATGCAATCAGGCCCAGGGGACTTATCTATTTTCACCCTTGCCAGAATTTCCAACACCTCTTCTCTACATATCTCAAAGCCATCCATTCTACTTATTCGTGCCTCAGTATTCATATCGACAACAATGTCCTGTTCCTGAGTGAATACTGACGAAAAGTATTCATTCAGCGCCTCCCCAATCTCTTCAGCCTCCACACGCAACTTCCCATTACTATCCTTGATTGGACCTATTCCTTCCCTAGTCATTCTTTTATTCCTAACATACCTATAGAAAGCCTTAGGGTTTTCCCTAATCCTACCAACTAAGGACCTTTCATGTCCCCTCCTTGCTGCTCTTAGCTCTCTCTTCAGGTCCTTCCGGGCTACCTTATAACTCTCAATCGCCCCTATTGAACCTTCACGCCTCATCTTTACAAAGGCCGCCCTCTTCCATTTAACAAGGGATTCCAACTCCTTATTAAACCACGGCTCCCTCACACGACCCTTTCCTCCCTGCCTGATAGGTACGTACTTATCAAGGACACTCAATAGTTGCTCCTTGAACAAGTTCCACATATCAATTACGCTCTTGCCTTGGAATCTACTTTTCCAATCCACTGATATAGGGTGATATCAAACCTTAAGAAACCAACACCTGGTCATGGTGATGAAATGTCTGAAAACAAACCTTCCAGCTCAGCCAGCTAACTTTCATACTTATCATCAACCTGAGCTACAAACTTTCTCCACTTGAAAAGACAAGGATTAATCAAGGATAATCAGCTTGGCTTTGTAAATGGAAGGTCATGTCTAATGAATTTGTTTGAATTTTTTGAGGAGGTGTAGATGCTTAGTAGTAGGCAACAGAGGGCGATGGTCAAAGGATTTTTTGTTGCTGGAAGCCTTTGTTAAGCATATTAATGATCCAGATGTGAATCTAGGAGGTATGACAGTGAGTTCACAGATAGCACAAACTTGATAAATAGTGAGGAGGGAAACAAAATAAATTAGATGGGCTGATCAGATGGGCTTAATAGGAAGAACGGAATTTAATCCTCACAAAATGTGGGATGTATTTTGGGTGGACTAACAAAGCAAGGGTGTGCATGTTGAATGGTAGGACCCTTTGGAAGTACAAAGGGACCCTGATATACATGCCCATTGATCCTTAAAGGTAGCAGGACAACTGAATAAGGTGTTTACAAAAATTAAGAACCACACCGTACCTGTGGGGGGATACATTCCAAGACCTACCATGGAAGCCCAAAACTGCGGATAGGTGCAAACCCATTCAGCTCAACCGGACATTCACCTTTGCAGCAACCTCCGGTCCCTGGTTCCGGAAGGTTCACTTTGATATGTTCAGGCTGCAGTAAACCGCAGGTGACTAAAACTGTGGAAAATGATTCAGCGGATGAAGGGGTTGCCCTGTATTTGCTGTTATTAGTTAAAGCATTAAAAAGCATTGCAAAAGCTAAGAGGTTCTGATGGACCATTTACAGTGTTCGTTAGGTCACAGTACTGCACACAGTTCTGGCTGTCACACTATAAAAAGGATGTTATTGCATTAGAGAGAGTATGGAGGACACTCAAGAATTACGCCTAGGCTGAAGTGTTTCAGCTAAGAAGACAGATTAATTAGGTTGGGGTCATTCTCACGAGAGACGATACTGAATTATACAAAGATATGAGTGGCATAGATGGAGTAGATAGGGAGACCCTTTTCTGTTCAATAACCAGGTTATTGTTGCAGTTTTAAAGTAAGGAGCAGGGGATTTAGAGAGAATTTGAGGGGGAGAAATGGTTCATAAAGTTACAAGAAGTTTCAAAAGGGTTGTGAATATCTGCCAAAGTGGTGGTAGAAGTAGGGACCATCACGACAATTAAGATCAATTTAGAAAAGCACTTGAAATCATAACAGACAAAGCTATGGGTCAAATGCTGGAAAAATGGGATTAGGATAGATAGATGTTAAATGACTGGAGCAGATAAAATGGATTGAAGGGCCGTTTTCTGTGCTGAATGCCTTTAGATTAGGTTACTTACAGTGTGGAAACAGGCCCTTCGACCCAACAAGCCCACACCGACCCTCCGAAGAGCAACCCACCCAGACGCATTCTGGTTACATTTACCCCTTTACCTAACACTAGGGGCAATTTAGCATGGCCAATGAATTGCCATGCTATTTTTGACAATTCATTTGGCAAAACCTGCACATTTTTGGACTGCGGGAGGAAACTGGAGCACCTGGAGGAAATCCGGGCAGACAGTGCAAACTCCACACAGACAGTTGCCTGAGGCAGGAATTGAACCCAGGTCTCTGACACTGTGCCACTGTGCCAGCCACACAGTGGCTGTTTGTTTCTGGTTTTGATCCAGCCACTCGGGAAGCAAAATGAACAGAGTCAGATCTCATCCACAATTCTAGTTTTCCATGAAAAAAGAAGAGATTTTTTTTGTTTGGAAACATTAGAAACTGTACAGCCTAAAGAACACATCAAACATCAAACCAAATCTTTTCCAAGTCAAAACATAAATGTATGCTTTGAGACAGAACCTCGAAGAACAGGTCAATACTCCAACAGAACATGCTTCTTTACGTGAGGAACAACTACTGCAGAATGAACTACATCCCTGTTTTCCCACACAACATCACCTTATAGACAAGCTATTAACATAGAAGATGCAATTTCCCTCTGTATTACTGGAATTATACCAGCATAGGACCCTTCAGCAAGCACTACTTGTTCAAGGTGTGTGATCAAGCTTCCAGATTGATTAAATCTCTGAATTAATGGAAATCAGCAGAGAAAGAAAAAGCTCACCAACTTCATGTGAAGTGTTTCTATACCTTATCACAGACTTTCCTTATCCATCTAATAACACAGATTAATCAAGTCAAGGACTCGGGAGGAGTGAGAGAGATTAAGGAGAAACTGTACACAAAATGTTGTAAAAAGGAATAATCTAAGTCACTTGATTCATTTGAGAATGTATAAATATGTTCATCAATGTTTAGGAAGAAAGGGGTATTGTGGATAGGCTTTAGGACTCTAGAGCTACCTTGTGATGATGTCATTAAGCTGTTCCCTACTGGGCACAAATAACCATGTGGGAGGAGTTAGATAAATAATGCATTATTGATGCAGTTCAATGAATAATCTTTTAGCAATCCAACATTCAGATTAGAGCCTGTTATGTCTAAGACTACCGTATACGGTAGTATTTAGTATTAATATGCAGCAAATGGAGTTCTAAGGGAACTTAAGCCTGAAGACAGTTTTTAAAATTACCTTCTCCTTAACTAGTTCTTTTGATCCGAAACTGCTGGGTGGGAGCATAAAAAGCATGCCTCAAAAAGAAAATTCAGAATTAGGGAGAACTTTGAAAAAGTAAATACAACAAGTCATTTCCACATGCAGCAAGGTCAGTAACCAAATGTAACAGATTTAGGATGTGGAGTAAAATGAAACAGGGAGACAGTGCAGGGATCGGAAAACCACTGCCTGATGGTGGAAAGATTTTCAAAAATACTTTTCAAAAGGAAATTAGATTTATACTTGTGAAGATAAAATTTGCAGGGCTTTGGAAAATGTGGGAGTGGGACTCATTCGACAGATCTTTCAATAAGCCAGCATGAATAAGACGGACCAGAAGGTCTTAGCCTGTGCCTTTGTTTAGAGACAATGATACAACCATACCCTGTATAGTCCATCATGATTCTCTGAGGAAGCAGTTGAGTTCCTGGAACGTTGTGCGCTAGTTGCCGGAACTTGTCACGCAAACTGAACACTGCCTTAAAGACACTGCTTGAAGTCATTGTCAGAGATGCATTTCAACTACCCTGTGTGACATTAGCCATTTCCAACACCAACTATCCTATGTCTTCTATGAATGAGACTGACCATTTAATATTGACTTGTGTGTTTTAGGTTCAGCCTGCACATATCCATTACATTGAAAACCTGAATATTCAGCAGCGACAGAGAGAGACTTCATCCATTCGGCCTGGACTCATTCAAATCCTGATCTCTAAAGTGAGAGATCCACTGCACTATACTAATCATTTTATTCTTTGGATCCTTTTCATTAACAGTTCGTTTCCAATATGACTTCAGAGTATTTCGTGGCAAAGCTGTGGAGTAAAATCACAGACAATACAACACATCCTATAGGATACTATGAGCCTGAGTTCTACACCACCGATGATCATGGGACATCCCATTTGTCCCTTGTAGCAGAGGATGGCAGCGCAGTGTCAGTAACCAGCACCATTAATTTATAGTAAGAGATTACAGGTGTTAAAATATTCATTCGCTGTGATAACATCTCTATTTGTTTCCTTCCCCTTGCTGATCCTTCTTGGTTCTGCTATTGTTGTGTATGAGAGGGTAATGAGATACCTTATTTGGTGTATGAACTTTTTCACAGCTCTTTTTGGCCACAACAGGAATTGTAATAATGGGCGGAGGGTGACGTAGGTATAAATAAAACTCCACATAAGAATGAAGGAAAGAGAATGATGATTCCCTCCACTTGTCAGTCATTATAACTACTTTTATTCATTTCCTAAATAACAATAGAAATTGCAAATCAAAGGTATTTGGTCAGGATGTAATTTTGCTAGCTGAGCTGGTAGGTTCATTTTCAGACATTTTACCACCATGCCCAGTAGCCTCATTAGTGAGCCTCTGGTGAAGCATTAGTGTAATGACCCACTTTCTATTTATGTGTTTAGGTTTCCTTGAGTTGGTGATGTCATTTCCTGTGGTGATGTCATTTCCTGTGGTGATGTCATTTCCTGTTATTTTGCTCAGAGGGTGGTAAATGGGGTCCAAGTCAATGTGTTTGTAGATAGAGTTCTGGTTGGAATGCTCATGTGTGTCTCTGTTTGGCTTAGCCTAAGATGGATGTGTTGTCCCAGTCGAACTGGTGTCCTTCCCCATCTGTATGTAAGGATACTAGTGAGAGAGGGTCATGTCATATTGTGGCTAGTTAATGTTCATGTATCCTGGTGGCTAGTTTTCTGCCTTTTTGTCCAATGTAGTGTTTGTTACAGTTCTTGCAAGGTATTTTGTAAATTACATTAGTTTTGTTCAGTTTATTAGCTGCTGTTTTAGTGTGTTGGTGGGTTTGTGGGCTACCATGATGTCAAGGGGTCTGAGTAGTCTGGCAGTCAATTCTGAGACGTCTTTGATGTAGGAGAGAGTGGCTCGGGTTTCTGGATGTGTTTTGTCTGCTTGTTTGTGTTTGTTGCTGAGAAATCAGCGGACTGTGTTTATGGGTACCCGTTCTTTTTGAATACACTGTGTAGATGATTTTCCTCTACTCTTTGGAGTTGCTTGGTGCTGCATTATGTGGTGGCTTGTTGAAATAATGTTCTAATGCAGCTTCATTTTGGGTGTTGGGCTGATTGCTTCTGTAGTTCAGTATTTGGTCAGTATGTGTTGTTTTCCTGTAGACACTGGTTTGAAGTTCTCCATTGGCTGTTCACTCTACTGTGACATCTAGGAATGGCAGTTTGTTGTTGTTCTCCTCCTCTTTTAGAGAATTTTATGCCAGTAAGGGTATTATTGATGGTCTTGAAGGTTTCCTCTAATTTATTTTGTTTAGTGTCATCCATGTAGCGGACCCAAAGTTTGGGTTGGATGGTTGGCAGAGCTGTTTGTTCGAGTCTCTGCATTACTGCCTCTGCTAAGAACCCTGATATTGGGGATCCCATGGGTGTTCCGTTGGTTTGTCTGTAGGTTTTGCTATTGAAAGTAAAGTGGGTTATAAGGCATATGCCCACTAGCTTGACGATGTTGTCCTTGCTGATGAAGTTGGTGGCATTTGGTGTATGTGTCTTTGGCTCCTCTAATAGTGTAGTCAGTGTTCCTTGGCAGGTTGATGTGGATGGATGTGCACAGGGTTGTTACATCAAAGGAGACTATCATTTCATCCTCTTCTATCTTGGTGTCTTTGGTGTTTAGCAATTCTTGAGTGGACTGAATGGAGTAGTGTGAGTCTTCTTCTAAGTGTTTTAGTCTTTGGTGTAGTTCCTTGGCTAATTTGTACATTGGTGTTCCAGGTACCGAGACTATGGGTTTGAGGGTGGGGCTCCTGGTTTGTGAATTTTGGGTAATCCGTAGAAGCATAGTGTGTTCAATTCATCTGGTTTCATTTTTTGGAAGTCTATCTTGTTTAATTCTCTAGATTTCTGAAGTTCTTTGAGTAAGGCTGTGATTCGGTTCTCTGCTTGTCGGGGAGGGTCTATCGCCACCTGTTGGTAAATGTCAGTGTCTGCAAGCAGTGTCTGCAAGCTTTCTTAATATAGCCTGTTCAGTTTAAAATGACTTTCAGGCGCAGAATATGACATTCTCGCAGGAAATGACATTACCAACCCAAAGAAACCTAAACACATAAATAGAAAGCAGGTCATAACACCAGTGCTTCCCTGGATGCTCACTGATGATGTTACCTGGCATGGTGACAAAACATCTGAGAACAAACCTTCCAGCTCAGTGAGCAAACTTACATCCAGAACCTCAACCTGAGCTACAAATCTTCTCAAAACTCATATTGGTTGGCTTTAGAATTCTTAGATTATACTGTTGTCATCAAAGTTGCTTTATAATTGCAAGTACTTTTCTGTTATCATTTTCGTGACTTTACCTAACCTTCTCGTGTCTGAAGCTCTCATAACGGCCTACGCAGTATCATTCATCATTTGTATCTTTGGATCTCACCACTTCTGATTTGGCTTTCCATATCTACCCCTTTCTAACTCACAGCCTATCTCCTTATTACTACCTGCCTAGTTCTTCTCAACATAAGGATGAAGAATCTTAGCCAAGCTGTTTCAGTACGGCTACAACATTGACACCCACCTGACAATGTGGAAAATTGCCCTGCACACAAAAAGCAGACCCAACCCAGCCCAACCTAATACCACTGTATCGGTGTACTCTCGATCATCAGCAGATGGTTGAGGAGGATATTGGCAGTGCTACCACGTGGAAAAGAGTAACCTCCTCACTGATATTCAGCTTGCCTTCTGCCAGGGCCACTCAGCAAATCAGCAATGCCAACACCATTGAACGAATTAAAGACAAAGAGGCAGCAATGAAATTAAAATACAACTATTGATGCTGCTATTTTACACGTGAACTGAAGAGTTGCAGGCCAAATGTTTTGAGTAGTAATGAAGCTGAGCTACTGTGCCTCCATGTGTCGCAGTTGGTACAAAATGATACCATCTTTTTGGATGGCTCAGTGGCTGCTGGCTCACAGCACCAGGGCCTCGGGTTTGAGTCCAGCCTCGGGTGTCTGTCTGTGTGGAGTTTGCATGTTCTCTCCATGTCTGTGTGGGTTTTCTCCAGGTTCTCCGGTTTCCTCCCACACTCCAAAGACGTGCAGTTTAGATGAATCGGCCATGCTAAATTGTCCATAGTGTTAGGTGCATTAGTCAGAGGGAAATGGGTCCGGGTGGGGTCAGAGGGTCAGTGTGGACTTGGGGCCAAATGGCCTGTTTCCATACTGGAGGGAATCTTATCTAATCTCATCATCTATCCACATTTCAAGTCTTCATATTACAAAAAGAAGATAAAGTCACCAGAGAACATGCAAAGAAGAACTTTAGGTTATAATTATCAAGAAAGAGACAGAGGTCCTTTTCTCCAGGAATGAGAAAGTGTGACTTTAAACATCTGAGATGGTAACTTCTTAATACAGTAGGTATATAAATGTTTTCACATCTACTCATGTATGAAACTGAAATTTCATAAATGTAAAATAATTACCAATAAACATCCTAAAGAAGTCAGAAGAAACCATATTACACCAAGAACTGTTGAAATCTGGAGCTTGCTATTTGAGGGGAATTGCATTGATATTTTTAAGGGGAAACTAATAAAGTACCTGAGGGAGAAGGATATGCTGACAGGATGAGTGAAGTAAGGTCAAAACAACAGAATAGACCAATTGAGTGGAATGGCTCACTTCTATATTCGGGTAAGAGATGTGGTTGAGAAGGTGGGATGAATGGCATTGTCACCGTCAGCACCATATTTAAATCCCAAATGTACACTTATTCAAACACTGAAAGCCAGGAACTGCCAGTCGAAGTCTGATGGTGAAACGTTATTACAGAGGCTCACTTGTTAGCGGACAATGGTGGAGAGGAGGACCATCCTTTTTCCTCAATATTGCCCAAAGTGAGCACGGTACTAAATATTGCCATCTTGGACTGAAATATATCATCTGGGCCAGTGCAATGACAGCTGGTGAGAAGAAACCTGCAGTAGTGTTGTGAATGTCCAACTAATGGCAAAATGAAACCAAGCAATGGACCCTGAGATGTATCCTGTGTCAGATTCTTGCAAAGGGATGTGTGCTGCTGTGCAGAGCAACCCTGAAGGAGCATTTCAGTGTAAAGTGCCGGTGAGCCTTAGTGCAAGTGTGTTTTCTGAGCCATAATGAGGTGGTTAGGCTGGTGTTATGTCAATACCGACTTCCATGGATGAAGGGTGGACACAATTACTGCCCTTGAAGCATATTATGGGATGTTGGTGGATGAACATGGACTCTGGAGAAGCAACCACTGAGCTTCATCCACCAGGTAAATGTTCAGATTTTCAAGTCAGAAATTGGCACCATCTTGTTTCTCACCAATGCCTAGAGGAATTGTAAATTGCAAAGAAATGAGGCAAGATTAGCTAATAATCATTTGCAAATGTAAGGAAATAAGGCACTCCCTGTATACTGTACTAGCAATATTCTCATCGAGCCATTGCAACCTGAGGTATAAAATTGGACTTATTTCTCTCCATATCAATAATCTCAAATTTTCAATTCTCACTACGTGTTAGATTAGATTACTTACAGTGTGGAAACAGGCCCTTCGGCCCAACAAGCCCACACTGCCCCGCCGAAGCGTAACCCACCCATACCCCTACATCTACATCTACCCCTTACCTAACACTACGGGCAATTTAGCATGGCCAATTCACCTGACCTGCACATCTTTGGACTGTGGGAGGAAACCGGAGCACCCGGAGGAAACCCACGCAGATACGGGGAGAATGTGCAAACTCCACACAGTCAGTCGCCTGAGGCGGGAATTGAACCCGGGTCTCCGGCGCTGTGAGGCAGCAGTGCTAACCACTATGCCACTGTGCCACCGTGCCGCCCATGTTCCTAAGCTTCTGGCTATTGCTCACTCCACTCAAGTACTGGGAAATTTCCACCATACATTTACAAGGAGTAGTCTGCTGATAATCATGCCCAATGATCCACAAGTCATCACAAGATGTATAAAATCTGCCAAAACCAAATTTGCCTGACTCATCACTCCCGTGGACAAAAGTAAACCACATTGGGCTTTTCAATATCAGTAAATATGTTTGTTCTAATACCGCGCCTGCTTCAATTGCGTGTCACGGTGGCTCAGTTGTTAGTGCTGTTGCCTTATACCAGCAGGGACCCGGGTTCAATTCCAGCCTCAGGCAATTGTCTATGCGGACTTTGCACATTCTCGCCGTGTCTGTGTGGGTTTCTGCCGGCTGCTCCTGGTTTACTCCCACATTCCAAAAATGTGCAGGTTAGGTGAATTGGACATGTTAAATTGCCCATAGTATTCAGGGATATATATGTTAGGTGCATTTGCCATGGGAAATGTAGGGTTACAGGGAAAGGGTAGGGAGATGGGTCTGGGTGGGATGCTCTTCGGAGTGTCAGTGTGGATTTGTTGGGCCAAATGGCCTGTTTCCACGCTGTAGGGATTCTGTTCGGAACCACCATCCATCACCACAGGAGGCTGCCGTCAGAGCATATCAGCTTCTCTGCAACATCATTGTTCATCTCCAACAATACAGTTCTGTATTTCACTGATGCACTTTGCTGCAGAGCAGCACCTATCATGGGAATGCCAGGACATTCCGCAGTCTGGCAAGAGCAGCCCCCTCATGGATTGGACCCAGATGCATCTAAGGGCTGCTGCTCACTGGCTCTCTTAGCACTCACTCACTTTGAGCCTGCTTGGATGCTCAGACCATCTTTACCTTGCCTTACTTACCCTGCCTTTTTTTAGTGTTTTGCCACCTTAGCTAGCTCTTAAAGGCTCACTTAATTTGTCTTTTAACACAGAAGCAGCTTGTGCATGGTTATCGGCAGTCATCAGTCAAGGTAGTGGACATATTGTTACACAGTTCATGTGACATCAATCCCATATCTGCTCCCTGTGCCAACAACTTATGTGGCTAATGTCCTGGATGTGCTCAACACAAACAGCAATCTCTCAAAATCAAAGGGGAATGGTCTTCAGAGCATGCCCTGAGCTGTTGGTGACTGCAGCCCAGAATGTACAAGCTGAAGTCACCAGGTACCTGCTGCAACTTTCATGCTGGGACTTGTCACCATCAAGTTTATATGTGTAGCTGAGACAAATGCAAACTGCATCCCAATAAGGCAGAGTTAGGCAGTAATGTCACACAAATGCATGTCTCCTGTCAAGGGAGAATAGGAGCAGTCTTCCAAGGAGGAAGGTGAGTAGATTGAACAGAAGGAATGCCACCTTCTGCATGGTAAGAATGCTGCAGCATGGGGTACAACAACCTCGACAGAATGCAATTGCAAGCTGATTCCTGTAGGTACGAGCTAGGTGCAATGCTCACTCATCAACTGTAAATTGGTTGGTGCCGAAAAGGCAAGTAGTCTGTCTGTTGCCTGAGGCAAATGTAGCTACTGTTTGTTTCTTCATTGCTTTTGCTGTTGCTAAGTAAGAGTGAACATTTTCAATCATTTGAAAGTTTTCCAATATGTGATGGGTCCACATTGACAATGAAAAGATGTTAAGCTACAGGTGTAGAGTAGTGTAGTAAAAACAGCAACATTTGTGAATGTGCCTTTACATTGGCAATACAATGTCAACTGTACCACTATTTGCCCTGAGAACTATTTGTTTTTGGTTCTCCTTCCACTATGTGCACAATGAAGGGCAGCTTCTATCTGACAATGTTTGACCTGGTGCATGACTGGGTATAAAAATGGCGACGGCACTACAGCCCTTTGGAGGTCCTGACAGTGACAAGACCTTCCGCCTCTGACAAGAAGGAAGTTAGGATTAGCAGGGCACCATAGAGGCACAGTGCACAGCTAATGAAACGTGTGTCAGAGAAAGTGGTGAAATCTCGCTAGGAGAGAAACCCTCTATGAAACCCAACAAAATTGACACTTCACTCGTGTCTGGTAAAATTCAGGCCAAATAATTTAAAAAAATATACTATAGATGGAAAAACAAGATTCTGAACATCAAAAGACCATGAGGTGGTAAGTTTTGTTTTCTCTCACAACCTGTTGATGTTTTTTCAATGGTGAGATGTTGTTGTCTACATGGTGATGATTGTGCTTCAATTCAATGGTTGCCCAGGTGCTTAAGTCTTCTCTTTTATGAATGCTTTCTTTTAAACCTTCCTGGGTATTCTGTCTTTTTGACCAGAGAGTGTGTGAGAGAGAGAGAGAGAGGATGCTGAACATTTCACTCTCTCCTGTTCTTGTCACTCTGCACTCAACTTGGCGCTCAACAAATCAATGCAGTTGCTGGGCAAAACTTCTTCGACTTGAGAGATCCTTGGTACTGTTCAGTACTGATTGTCTCCCTGTCAACTTCTTGCTTTTAAAAAAAACATTGTGTGGCACAGTTCAATGATGGTTTCTCAAGTTGCAAAATTCTCCTTATGGCTCTATAATGAAACCGTCCAACTTCCACTTCAGTTTATATCCCAAAAAATGAAAATATGGCATCTCTTAGAACCTAGTCTACCTATCAAACTGGATAATCTTATATTTATCCCCATTGTGTTCCAACTGCCAAAATTTTGCTCATTTATTTGCCTCTCTAAATCCCCTTGAATGCCTTTGCATCAACTCCACAAATTTCACTCATACCTAATTTAGTGTCATTTACAAATCTGGGAATATAATATTTAGTCCCCACATTCATTGGTATAGATTATGGATTTTAAAATACCTGTGTGAAAGTAAGTAGTGATAATTGGCATCAATCTGTCTTTGGGTGGGTATTGAACATTAAGACAAAAATGACTAGTCTTGCTGTATAGAGAATGGATGGAATAAGAAATTTTTGGTGTTATTAAAATAAATTCTTATTTTTGTTGTCTTGCAGCTTTGGGTCAAAGGTGAGGTCCAGAAAAAAATGGGATCATTTTCAATGATGAAATGGATGACTTTTCTTCGCCAGGCACAAAGAATTCATTTGATCTTCCATCTTCCCCAGCCAACTTCATCATGCCAGGTTTTGATTGGTAGACAATGGAAATTAAAGTTAGAGCTGTGAAACGATGATCTCACTTTAATAGGCATGCATGTTCTTCACACTCGAAAACTAGAATCGTATACAATAGGGGGATGCTGTGGTGTGCTTATGCTACCTTTAGGCAGAGCTATCCAAGGACTGAGGTAGAGAGTGATGGGTGTGTGGAATGCACTCATTGGTGGTGGTAGAGTCAGAGACATTAGCGACTGCTGGACAAGCACATGGATGGCAATAAATTGAGGGGTTTGTAGGTTACGTTGATCTTAGACTAAGATAAATGCTTGCCAACATCGTGAGCTGAAGGGCCTGTACTGTGCTGTATCGTTGTATGTTCCATGTTCTACTCTTCAAAAGTCCATATTAATCAATAGATCTCAATTTCTTTTTGATTGAAGGACTCCTTTTCAACTTTAATCATAGACCTGCCTTAATTATAATTATAATACACAATTTTCAAAATCTCAGTGCTGCATAAAAAGTGTTTTAGTGCTGTGTCGTTTTTCAGAAAGCAGGTTTTAACTAACGATTATGAATAGCTACTTTTCCTTGCAGGGCCTGTTTATTCTTCACAGGAGCAAGGGCCTGAGGAGAATTGAGCATGAAGAAAGTGCTCAGAAAATAGGAAGTAGAAAGTCAGAGAGAGAGAGAGAGAGGTTTTGGAGGGTGGGGAACACAAGGCACGGAAAGAGCAGTGTGCAGAGAAAACATAAGCAAATGAAATAGCACTCGAGAGCCAGGGGGTGGGGGAGCAGAAGCACAAAAGAACACAGCATACCTCTGATTGTCACTCACTCAGTTACAACTGATCACAGTGCTGAAGTTTTACAAATCTATGCTGTCTCTGTCTGATAGCAGAAGCTTTTTCCAGCCATCCTATTCTTTACTATAAACTCTAGTAATTTCTAAACCACAGATGTTACTCATTTGATTTTTGTTCCCGAATTTCCCTGCTTGTAGCCTTTTAAAAGTAATGGAATGCCATATGCATTTGTCAATCTATAGAATGTTAGAAATAGGAATGGGTTATTCAGCCAGTCAGGCCTGCTCTGCCACTCAATTCTATTCCTGTCGTCGGGTAAAATTCCTGGAACTCCCTCCTTCACAACTTCAGTAAAACAAATGGAGTGCAGCAGGTCAAGAAATCAACTCACCAGCATCTTCGAAAGGACAACTGGAGACAGGCAATAAACGCTGGCCTAGCCAGAGATGCTACCATCTCCTGAATGAACTTTTTAAAATTTAAAAATCGATTAATTTAATTCCAATTGCCCAACTTTTCTCCAGTCCCCTTGTTACCCAGCATTGACAAAAACCTATCAAACCTAGTCTCTCAGAAGCTCCAATTGTCCCTCTGCATGAGTGTTATTTTCAATGAGGAAATGGCAGTTTTCAGTTTCACAAGGGTTATTCATCCAAGATGCAAACTGACGTGGAACCACAAGCTAAACAACCCACAATCCTCCAGATCACATCAAAGTCCTGCAACGTCTATTTGTGAATGATGTTGTACATTTTCCATACAGCAAGAATCCTAAACATACTGGATACAGTAACGACTAGAGACCATGACCAACATCTAGCTTTAGTGTTGAAGACTTGTGGTCCAGGAGTAGTTAGGAGTCTAGGCCTAGCTAAGCCGTTCCAACTTTACAAGATGACAAAGTGGAAAACTATCCAGTTATGTCCTGAACACAAAAGACAGAACTAAACCAATCTGCCATTTACCACCCTACTACTTTATTTTCAATGATCAACAATATGAGGAAAAGTATCAGGAATTGGGTTATCAAAAGCACTTACCATGTAACACAAAATGCTGTGGATACTGTAAATATTAGAAAATGCTGAAAATACTTACTGATAACTTATCCATTAATACTCAGTTTAAGACCAACCTGAACCAGTTTCAGACCTCTTGGCCCAACAAAGGATCAAAGATCTGAAGTTCAGAGATGAGCCATATCCTTAACATGAAGGCAGCATTTGACCAAATATAGGATCAAGTTGCCTCAGTAAAATTGACATCAATGAGGATCAGGAGCACCTCTTCACTGGTTGGAGTCTGAACTATCTCAAAGGAGAATTGTTATGATTGTCAATGGATAATCATCATAGCCCAAGGCTGCAGAATGTTTTTTGTTGTGATGAACCAGGTCCAATCTTTCTCAGCAACATCTTCAATGACTTTTACACATCGTGTTCAGAAAAGGGGATGTTTGCAGATGATTACACAATGCTCAGTTTCATTCACAACTTCAGAGATAATGAATCAGTTCATGCCTGTGTTTAGCAAGTCTTGACATTCAGGTTTAAATTAATGAATGGCAAATAACATTCATACGATACAATTAAAAGGCAATGATCATCCAAAGCAAGAGAGATTCAAACTACCTGTTCTTGATATTTGACATCATTAACCTTGGAATCCTCCATCATCAATATCCTATTTTCCATTGACTAGAAACATAACTGTAACAGGACTTAACTATAACAGCTACAAGAGCAGTTCAGAGGCTGGATGTTCTAAGCTCAGTGACTTGCCTTTTGGCTCCCTAAATGCTGTTGAGCATCTAAAAGACACAAGCGAGGGGTGTGATGTAGGATTCCCCATTTTCAATGGTTCCAGCTTGAACAGGAAGTTCAATGGCATCAGTGACAAAACAATCAATTGACTGCGCTACATCCTCGACCAAATGCATTCACTCTTTCCATCAATGGCACCACAAGATGTAAAGTGGCAACCAATTGAGATTGGTCACAGCACACTGCAAAACCACTATCTCGAGTACTTGGAAGAATAAGGACTGCATGGGAACAGCATCACTTGCAAGTTCCCCTTCAAGCTGTACACCATCCTGACACAGAAATATATTAGTGTTCTTTCAGCATGACTAGACCAAAGCCCCTACCTAACAACACTGCAGCTACACCTATGCAACAACAACTGATATTTATATATTGCCTCTCATGTCCAGTGGAACAGCACGTACGCAGAGATGCCATGTCTGGCACATAGTCTGTAAGGTATAATTTCATGTTTATGACTTTGTCAGGTTAGATTTGAAGGAGGGTTGACAACTGAGTTTGTCTGTTTGGTCCTTTCTTGTTCAGCAAGGAGGTGAAAAGTTATCAGGGACAGGAATATGGATATGACTGCACCATCAAATCAGATTGATTTTATTGAATAGTCGAGCAAGCTCAAGGGGCTGAATGTCCTATCCCTAATTTAGGTATTCGTCTGCTTTGTATGGTTTTACCAAGGTACATATTTGGGAAATAGAAAAGGGGTCAAATATAAATCCTTGGAGTACATCAGAGTAACAACAGAGAGGGAAGAGAGATGAGCAATGCAAGCAACATGTTGGTTATCATTCGGCAGATAAGAATCTAAACAGGTGAGAGCAGTCTCCCACCAGCTGGGAAACAGCGGCGCAATGTTAGAGGGGAATGATGTGGTCAACCACGCCAAAGGCAGCCGACAGGTCGTGAAGGTCGAGGAGGGAATATTTATCTTCTTACTGTCCCATTTCCTTGATATGAGCTGATTTCATAAAGTGGCAGCGGTGGAAACATACATTGCATGGACTAGGTACATCAGAACCTTTTTAATAGCAATTAAGGATGGGACTAAATGTTAGCCTTGCTGTGATACCAATATCCAATTAATGATTTTCTTCTTAAAGAGTCCCCACATAATAATTAAAATGGGATTCACTTAACAACGCCTCGGTATTCAAATTATATTTATTAAACATATTCCTATACCGTAACTGACCATCAGGCTTTTAAAAATATTCTTTTCTCAATAGATAAAATAGCCCTTTCATCTATGTGCCCTGTCATTCTCCTTGATCAAAACAAATCTGTAAAGGTGGTGGTGGGAGCCTCAGGAAGACTGAGAATCATTAAGGCAACTGCTCAAGTACGTACTAATGGAATATGAGGATCAAAACAGAAGGCATGGGAACATGTTAAAAGAGTTGGGGCATCATGTTACAGCTGAACAAAATATTGTTGGGGGCCACATTTTGTGTAGTGCATGCAATTCTGCTCACCCTGCTCTATGAAGGACGTTATTAAATGAGAAAGAGCGTAAAGAGGAAAAACAAGGATGTTACTGAGACTGGATGGTCTGAGTTATGGAATCCGTACAAGATGGAAGCAGGCCATTCAGCCCCATTGGATCCATGCCCGACCCTCCGAAAAGCATCCCACCCTGACCCAACCCCACAAGCTATCCCTGTAATCCTGCATTTGCCATGGCTAACCCACCAAGCCTGCATATCGCTGGACACTATGGGCAATTCAGCCTGGCCAGTCCAGTTAACCTGCACATCTTTGAACTATGGAAGGAAACTGAGCACCTGGAAGAAAGCCATGCTGACACGGGGAGAATGTGCAAATTCCAATAGTGGAAGTGAGCTCCGGTCCTTGGCACTGTGGGCAGCTAACCACTGAGCAACGATGCTACACCAGCGAGAGTCTAGATGGACTGGGATCTTTTTCCCTGGTGTGTAGGAGAATGAAGGGTGATGTTATGGAGATTTATAAAATCATGAGGAGCATAGATAAGGTGAAGAGCCAAGGTCTTTTCCTGAGAGTAGGAGAATCCAAAACCATAGGGCATAGGTTTAAGGTGGGAGGGTAAAGACATAAAAGGGACCTGAGGGCAGCTTGGGAACACAGAGGGTGATGCATATGTGGAACGCGCTGCCAGAGGAAGTGATAGAGACAAAATAATGCTGGAATCCAAATAGACAAGCACGAGGCTGGAAGAACACAGCAAGCCAGGCTGCATCAGGAGGTGGAGAAGTCAATGCTTTGGGTATAGCCCTTCATCAGGACTGGAAGCGGGTGTGAGGGGAGCTGCAGAAAAGGGGGGGGGGGGAATGGGGTGGCAGGTGGTGAAGTAGTGATAGCTGAACGCAGGTAGAGGATATGTTCTGGTTGGTGGTTGGGAGGAATGAATCCAATTGGTAGCTGGAAGGTAGGGTTGGTAGGTAGAATGGAAAGGAGGGGAAGGGGCTGGGAAGTGAGTTGGGGGTATGGTAAGGGAGGTTATTTGAAATTGTAGAACTCAACTTTGAGTTGCCTAGGCTGTAGGCTGCCCAGGCAGAAGATGAGGTGTTGTTCCTCCAATTTGCGGTCTGATTCGCTGTGGCAATGGAGGAGGCCGAGGATGATCATGTCGGAAAGGGAGTGGGAAAGGGAACTAAAATGGGCAGTAACTGGGAAGGTCAGGTCAGCCCTGCAGGCTCGGCTGAAATGCTCAGCGAGACATGCCCTGAGTTTACGTTTGGTCTCACCGATGTAGAGAAGACCACATCGGGAGCACTGGATGCAGTAAACTAGGTTGGAGGAGAGACAGGTGAACCTCTGTCTCACTTGGAAGGACTGTTTGGAGCCTTGAATGGAGGTGAGAGGGATGGTGTACCCGACAGGTTTTACATCTTTTCCGGTAGCAGGGGAAGGTACCTGGGGGCTTGGGGGAATCGGTGGGAAAAGAGTGGCACAAACCAAGGATTGGTGAAGTGAGCCATTCTTGTGGAAGGGAAAGAGGGGTAGGGGAGGGGAAGATGTTCTTGGTGTTGGGGTTGGAGTTGGCGGTAGTGTTAGGGATGATATGTTTGATGCGGAGACTGGCTGGGTAGTAGGTGAGGACAAGGGAGACTCTGTCTTTATTGTGTTGAGAGATGTTTAGAGCAGTGGAACAGGGAATAGAGGTAGTTCTCTGAGGGCTGTTTGGATGACTGTTGGGGAAAAAACATGTTGTTTGAAATAGCTGGACTTCTGGGATGCTTGGGATTGGAATGTCTCCTCGTCTGAGCAGAAACGGCAGAGGCAGAGGAATTGGGAGAATAAATGGGGAGTTCTGGCAGGACACTGGGTGGGAGGAGGTGTAGTCCAGGTAGTTATGGGAGTCTGTAGGATTGTGGTAAATGTCCGTCTGGAGACTATCTTGAGGTTAAGAAAGGGGAGGAAGGTGTCCGAGATGGACCAAGTGAATTTGAGGGCGGGGTGGAAGTTGTGGGTGAAGTCGATGTGGTAGAGGCAGATACAATTACAACATTTAAAATACATTTGGACGGGTTCATGAAAAGGAAGGGTCCAGAGGGATATGGGCCAAACTCCGGCAAATAGGACTAGTTCATTTTCGAAAAGCTGGTCAGCATGGATGAGTTGGGTTGAAGGGCATGTTTCCATGCTGTATGATTCTTTGACTCTAAATACTAGAAGACTGTGAGGAAGTCTAACTTGTCACTTGTTCCTATTATACTTGTAGGTGATAATGAATGTGTTGTGGTTTAATTACACTGTTAAGGATGCTGTGACTGACCCCAGAGTTCACAATCAACTAAACCCCAATGTGACTGAATTTGAGAAAGATATGGAGAAGGTTTGTGCATACTTTGTGCATTTCTGTACGGGCTAGGTATTGGTTAATATTGCCATAGGGTTTGAAAATTATGGATTTCCATTTACCTCCCACCAACCTCATCACCTCTCTGGCTGCAACAATCTCCTTTGTATTAGTCATCATGGAATTAAACAAACTTGAAATGCATTCAGCCATTCATTCATGTACGTGTGTGTGTGTATTAGCTACACTCCCTGCACTCATCAAATGAGTCCTGTGTCTTTCTTTGTATCAAATATTTTCAAATATTTCTGTTTACCTTGAGGAGTGGAAATCATCTGATATAGGCTTTCAAAATCATGAGCGGTCTTGATGGATTGGATAGGGAGAAACTCTTTCGGTCTGTAGGAGGATCAAGACCAAGAGGGAACAGATTTAAAGTGTTTTGAAAAAGCTGCAAATGTGAGGTGAGGAATTAAATAGGGTGCAGAATTAATTAATTAATTGAACTAAGATGAAGTGCTTGGAGTGTCGATGCAGATGTGATGGGTTGAATGGCATTCTCCTGCACCATAACAATTTGGTGATTTATCCAATTTTCCTTTCAAAGATAGGAAAAATTTTGGACAAATCGTATGAACCTTTTTCTTTTCCCCTCTTCACAATCTGTTAAATAAAATTAAGCTTTCCAAAGCAATAAGATCTCTGTTAAATCACTTCTCAGCCTTCCCAAATTATCCCAGAATCCAAATCCCTCTCAGAATTATTATTCCCTAATCCTGGTATAATCTTGGAGAATCGAGGCATAAAGGTACCTTCTCTCCTATGTTGTCCAAAAGCACACAAATCTTCTGCTATAATGTAACAGTGCCTAGAACAAAAGTTAATAATTACACAACACCAGGTTATAGTCCACCAGGTTTATTTGGAAGCACTAGCTTTCAGGGTACTGCACTGAAGTGATTGGACTATAACCTGGTGTTGTGTGATTTTTAACTTTGTCCACCCCAGTTCAATACTGGCACCTCCACATCATAGAACAAAAGGGTATTATTGTTCTTTTACTCTTGTATGTTGTAATAAATGGAAAATCATTCTAATGATTTTACTGTATTTACCTACATACACCCCTTCAACAAACTACAACTAAAAATAACCTTTGTTAATCACTATCCTTTGGATCTCTAAATATTTGCTCAATATTCCATTCAAATTTTTTCTTACTTTTTTATAAAATGTGGACATTGCTGCCAGGGTTTTATTGGAATTTCCCTGGATAGTTGTGGTTAAATGGATGGACAATATCAGACCCTGAATGGAGGGTGATTGTGACACAGTAAACAGTGAGATGCCTATAGTCCCTCAAGGATTAGGACTAATTGTGAATGTGAAATGCTCAGTACACAGCATGAATACCTGGGTGTTACCATTAACCAGAAACTAGACGTCCAGCCACATCCAGGACAAAGCAGCTTTCATAGAATCTCTAGAGTGTGGAAACAGGCCCTTTGGCCTAACAAATCCACGCCGCCTCTTCAAACAGTACCCCACCCAGACCCATTCCCTGACTCTATTACCCCACATTTACCCATGACTAATGCACCTAATCTGCACATCCCTGAACATTAAGGGCACTTTGGCATGGCCAATTCACGTAACCTGCACATCTTTAGATTGTGGGAGGAAAATGGAGCACCCTGAGGAAACCCACACAGGCACAGGGAGAATGTACAAACTCCACACAGACAGTTGTCTGAAGCTGGAATTGAACCCGGGTCCCTGGAGCTATGAGGCAGCAGTGGTAGCCACTGAGCCACTGTGTCCTCTTCTGGATGGGTGCACCAACCACCACCTAAAATATTCACTCCCTCCAACACCAGTGTGCAAATAGAAGTGATAGGAGGGAAACAGTCAAGCATTTTTATGCTTCACGCAGAAATACAATATAATATAGTATGTTGCCTTCTTGATGATGCCAAGTTCAAGGTTATCAATTTGCAGATTCCGTACATCCTGAGGGGGAAAGGTGAGTAGCTACTTATTGTGGTCCACACTGGTACCAATGACATAGGAAGAAAGACAGATATGGTCCTGCAGTCAGAACTTGGGAAGCTCTCAGGCAGTTCCTCATAAGTGATCATCTTTGGTTTATATTTAGGGGAGGTGATGGCTTAGCGGTATCATCACTGGGCAGTTAATCCAGAAACCCAGATACTGTTCTGGGCACCTAGGTTCAACTCTCACCATGGCAGATGGGGGAATTGAATTCAATAAAAAAGAAAATTAAAGTCTGGAGTTAAGAGTGTAATGATGGCCATGAATCCATTGCCAGAAAACCCATCTTGTGCACGAAAGTCACCTCTCAACTTTCTTCTCTCAAGAAAACAGCCTCAAGTCCCTCAGCCTTTTGTCATAAGTCCTTCCCTCCATATCAGACAACATTCTAGCAGATCTCTTCTGAACCTTTTCCAAACCTTTCACATCCTTCCTATAATGTGGTGACTAGAACTGCACGCAATACTCCAAGTGGTCTGCACCAGAGTTTTATACAGCTGCAGCATGACCTCATGGCTCCGAAACTCAATCCCTCCACCAATAAAAGCTAACACACCATGTGCCTTCTTAACAACTCTATCAACCTGGGTGGCAACTTCCAGGGACCTATGTACCTGGACACTGAGATCTCTCTACCAAGAATCTTACCATTAGTCCAGTACTCTGCATTCCTATTGCCCCTTCCAAAGTGAATCACCTCACACCTTTACACATTAAACTCCATTTGCCACCTCTCAGCCCAGCTCTGCAGCTTATCTACGTCCCTCCATAACCTACAACATCCTTCGTGATATCCATAACTCCACCGACCTTAGTGTCATCTGCAAATTTACTAACCCACTTTTCTACACCCTCCTCTAGGTCATTTATAAAAATGACAAACAGCAGGAGCCTTAACAGATCCTTGCGGTACTCTACTAGTAATTGAACTCGAGGATGAACATTTCCCATCAACCACCACCATCTCTCGTCTTTCAGCTAGCCAATGTCCGAGCCAAGCCACTAAATCACCCTCAATCCCATGCCTCCGTATTTTGTGCAATAGCCTACCGTGGGGAACCTTATCAAACACCTTACTGAAATTAATATACAACACACAGCTTTATCCTCATCCACCTGTTTTGTCACCTTTTAAAAAAACTCAATAAGATTTGTGAGGCACGACCTACCCTTCACAAAACCTGTTGACTATCCCTAATCAACTTATTCCTTTTGAGATAATTATAAATCCTATGTCTTTTAATCTTTAACGCACTTTGCCCACAACCAAATTAAGGCTCACTGGTCTATAACTACCAGGGTTGTCTCTACTCCCTTTCTTGAACATGGGGACAACATTTGCTATCCTCCAGTCTTCTGGCACTATTCCTGTGGACAATGACAACATAAAGATCAAAGCCAAAGGCTCGGCAATCACCTCCCTGGCTTCCCAGAGAATTCTAGGATAAATCCCATCCGGCGTGGGGACTTATCTATTTTCACACTTACCAGAATTGCTAACACCTCCTTGTGAACCTCAATCCCGTCTAGTCTAGTAGCCTGAATCTCAGTATTCTCCTCAACAAATTGTCTCTTTCTAGTGTGAATACTGATGAAAAATATTCATTTAGCGCTTTCCCCTATCTCCTTGGACTCCATGCATAACTTCCCACTACTGTCCTTGACTGGCCATAATCTTATTCTAGTCATTCACTTCTCTAGCTTCCCACAGAGTTCTCAGGTACACCTGATCAGGTCCTGGGGATTTATCCACCTTTAACTGTCTCAAGACATCCAGCACTTCCTCTTCTGTAATCTGGACATTTTGCAAGATGTCACCATCTATTTCCCTACAGTCTATATCTTCCATATCCTTTTCCACAGTAAATACTGATGCAAAGTATTAATTTAGTATCTCCTCCATTTTCTGTGGCTCCAGACAAAGGCTGCCTTGCTGATCTTTAAGGGGCCCTATTCTCTCCCTATCGGAAAGATGTTGTGAAACTTGAAAGGGTTCAGAAAAGCTTTACAAGGATGTTGCCAGGGTTGGAGGATCTGAGCTACAGGGAGAGGCTGAACAGGCTGGGGCTGTTTTCCTTGGAGCGTCGGAGGCTGAAGGGTGACCTTATAGAGGATTACAAAATTATGAGGGGCATGGATAGGATAAATAGACAAAGTCTTTTCCCTGGGTTTGGGAAGTCCAGAACTAGAGGGCATAGGTTTAGGGTGAGGGGGGAAAGATATAAAAGAGACCTAAGGGGAAACTTTTTCACACAGAGGGTGGTACGTGTATGGAATGAGCTGCCAGAGGAAGCGGTGGAGGCTGGTACAATTGCAACATTCAAGAGGCATTTGGATGGGTATATGAATAGGAAGAGTTCGGAGGGATATGGGCCGGGTGCTAGCAGGTGGGACTAGATTGGGTTGGGGGGATATCTGGTCAGCATGGACGGGTTGGACCGAAGGGTCTGTTTCCATGCTGTACATCTCTATGACTCTATGACTCTATTCTTTTATTCCTGATGTACCTATAGAAAGGTTTAGGGTTTTTCTTGATCCTATCTGCCAGTGACTTCTCATGCCCCCCCTCAAATCCCCGTTTTTAGCTCTCTCTTTAGGTCTTTCCTGGCTAACTTGTAACTCACAAGTGCCCTAACTGAGCCTTCATGTCTCATCTTAACATAAGCCGCCTTCTTCCTCTTGACAAGAGCTTCAACTTCTTTAGTAAACCACAGCTCCCTCACTTGACCACTTCCTCCCTGCTTGACAGGTACATACTTATCAAGGGCACGCAGTAGCTGTTCCCTGAATAAGCTCCACATTTCAATTGTGCCCATCCCCTGCAGTTTCCTTCCCCATCCTATGCATCCTAAATCTTGCCGGATCACATCATAATTGCCTTTCCCCCAGCTATAACTCTTGTCCTGCAGTATATACCTATCCCTTTCTATCGCTAAAGTAAACATAACCAAATTGTGGTCACTATCACCAAAGTGCTCGCCTACCTCCAAATCTTCCACCTGGCTGGGGTCATTACCCAGTACCACATCCAATGTAGCCTTGCCCCTTGTTGGCCTGTCTATATGCTGAAGAAGGGCTTATGCCCGAAACGTCGATTCTCCTGCTCCTTGGATGTTGCCTGACCTGCTGCGCTTTTCCAGCAACAAGTTCCCTCCGGAGGGAATGTCTTAAGAAGAAAGGTTGAGGGAGCTAGGGCTTTTCTCATTGGAGTGAAGAAGGATGAGAGGTGACCTGATAGAGATGCACAAAATGTTGAGAGACATAGATAGAGTGGATAGACAGAGACATTTTCTCATGGTGGAAATGTCGATTGTGAGGGGGCATAATTTTAAGGTAATAGGAGGAAGGTTTAGGAGAGATGTCAGGAGAGAGAGGACGGCTCTTTACTCAGACAGTGTTGGGTGTATGGAATGCACTGCCAGTAGTGGCAGTAGAGTCAGATACATTCAGGACATTTAAGTGACTCTTGAATACGCACTTGGAAGTTACTACAATGAAGGGTATGTAGGTTAGTCTGATCTTAGAGTAGGATAAAAGGCCGGCACAACATTGAGGGCCGAAGGGCCTGTACTGTGTTGTAATGTTCTATGTTCTATGTTCTATGTTCTATTTGTCTACATACTGAGTCAGGAAACCCTCATGCACACATTGGACAAAAACTGACCCATAGTACTATCGTGTTCCCAGTCAATATTTGGAAAGTTGAAGTCCCCCATAACAACTACTCTGTCACTCTCGCTCCTATCTAGAATCATCATTGCTATCCTTTCCTCTACATCTCTAGAACTATTCGGAGGCCTATAGAAAACTCCCAACAGGGTGACCTCTCCTTTCCAGTTTCTAACCTCAGCCCATGCTACCTCAGTTGATGAGTCCCCAAACGTCCTTTCTGCCACCATACTACTATCTTTGATTAACAATGCCACACCTCCTCCTCTTTTGCCATCTTCTCTGTTCTCACTGAACCATTTAAACACTGGAATCCGCAACAACCATTCCTGTCCCTACTCTATCCATGTCTCTGAAATGGCCACAACATCAAAGTCCCAGATACCAACCCATGCTGCAAGTTCACCCACCTTATTCTGGATGCTCCTGGCACACACTTCAAACCAACTTCCTGCTTGCCAGTGCCCTCTTGTGACCTTGAAACCTTAATTGTTACCTCACTACTGTCAACCTCCTGGATACTGGAACTACAATTTAGGTTCCAATCTCCCTTGCTGAATTAGTCTAAACCCTCCTGAAGGGCATTAGCAAATTTACCCCCCACCATAATATTGGTACCCCTCTGGTTCAGGTGTAGACTATCCTGTTTGTAGAAGTCCCACCAACCTCAGAAAGAGCCCCAATTATCCAGGAATCCAAAACCCTCCCTCCTGCACCATTTCTGTAGCCATGTGTTCAACTCCTCTCTCTCCCTATTCCTCGTCTTGCTAGCACACATCACAGATAACAAACCAGAGATAACAACTGTGTTTATTCTCGCTCTAAGCTTCTACCCAACACCCTGAATTTCTGCCTTAAACCCCTATCCCTTTTCCTACTATGTCGTTAGTGCCTATGTGGACCATGACTTGGGTCTGCTACCCCATCCCCTTAAGGATCCCAAAAACACGATCAGAGACATCACGAACCCTGGCATCTGGGAGGCAACACACCAATTATGAGTCTCTCTTGTTCCCAGAGAATCTCCTCTCTGTCCCCCTAACTATGGAGTCCCCAGTGACTAATCCCGTGAATCAATGAATTAAAAAAAAATTCTATTATTACATTCAAATAAAGTTAGAATTAGAAGGTTGGAACAAGTGAATGCCTGACTGGTGAGAAGATGCCTGACAGAAGGCTTTTTTACACCAGGGACTATGAAACAAATTCAGGGGCTGATGGACCTCATTCAGGCTGGAGGAGTTGCCTCAAAACAGCCTAAGGATTAACTTTCTTGCAGGACGATTTGCCAATGCTATTGGGGAGGGATTAAACTAATTTGACAGGTGTGGGACTGGGAACCAGGATGGGTATGAGAGGCACACAAAGTTGAACAGAGAAATAGAGAAACAGATAGCACGAGAATGGGAAATATTAAGATATTAGCTTGCTTCAATTCGGGTTACTGGGCATGTATGCGGTAAGTAAGGTTGCGACTGGCAGACACAAACAGCCACATAAAAGTACAGTTTGTGGCAATAATGGATACCTGCCACAAAGAAGGGCAAGACTGTGTATTAATTATTGAGGGTTGCCTCAAGGTATTTTGGAAAGATTAGGAAGGAAAGCAGGTGGCAGTATTGTTTAAGAAAAACACAGCAGTGCTAGAGAGAGAGGAGATGCAATTGCATTGTTTGCTGTACTTTGTAAGGCCATCAACGAGATGGAAATATGTGCAGGAACAAATTTGCAAGAACAATACAGACAAGTGCAAGAATTCTATGGTAGCTTTAATGGGGACTTTAGTAAGGGATTGTAGGAATGAAAAGGACAGAGAGGGCAAGAGCCCCTGAGAGTGTGTGCAAGAGATTTTCAAGATGAGTATGTTTCAAGGCCAGGGGCAGGAGACATTCCTAAAGATGATTCTTGGGAACGTGTTGGACCAGGTGACGCAATTATCAGTAGGGCATCCTGTGGAGAATAATTTTCATATCACAAAATTTAGGCTGGTTTTGGGAAAGAACAGGGTAAGTAGACCTAATTGAAGCAAAGTCAACTTCAACTCAGTAAGAATGAATCTGGCCATGGTAAACTGGAATCCCAAAACTGGCAGATAAAATTCTACCTGAACTGAACTGTACCTTTAAAGAGACAGTTCCGATGCAGTTAAGGTATATTCCTAAGAACAGAAAGAAGGGTTGCAGGGATGGGAGTGGGAGTTGGGAGGTGGGGAGAAAATGGAAAACTCTCTTGATGATAAAGAGGTAGATGATACAAAAGGATGCTTATGACAGGTGTCAGATTCTGACCAAATAAGGAAAGCCATCAGAAACTATGAGAAGAGACTGATAGATTACAAGAAATTGGAGCAGGAGAAAGATGTTTAGAATATAAGACCATAAGACCATAAGTAACACCATTCGACCCATCGAGTCCACTCCGCCATTCAATCATGGCTGCTGGGCACTTCAACTCCACTTACCCGCATTCTCCCCGTAGCCCTTAATTCCCCGAGACAACAAGAATCTATCAATCTCTGCCTTGAAGACATTGAGCATCCTGGCCTCCACTGCACTCTGTGGCAATGAATTCCACAGGCCCACCACTCTCTGGCTGAAGAAATGTCTCCGCATTTGAATTGACCCCCTCTAATTCTAAGGCTGTGTCCACGGGTCCTAGTCTCCTCACCTAATGGAAACAATTTCCTAGCATCCACCCTTTCCAAGCCATGTATTATCTTGTACGTCTCTATTAAATCTCCCCTTAATCTTCTAAACTCCAATGAATACAATCCCAGGATCCTCAGCCGTTCCTCATAAGTTAGACCTACCATTCCAGGGATCATCCGTGTGAATCTCCGCTGGACATGTTCCAGTGCCAGTATGTCCTTCCTGAGGTGTGGGGACCAAAACTGTACACAGTACTCCAAATGTGGCCTAACCAGAGCTTTATAAAGTCTCAGTAGCACAATGGTGTTTTTATATTCCAACCCTCTTGAGATAAGTGACAACATTGCATTCACTTTCTTAATCACAGACTCAACCTGCATGTTGACCTTTAGAGAATCCTCGACTAGCACTCCCAGATCCCTTTGTACTTTGGCTTTACGAATTTTTAGAACATGGAACAGCACCACACAAGAACAGGCCCTTTGGCCCATGTGTCTGTGCCAACCATGATGCCGATCTAAACTAATCTCATCTGTCTGCACATGGTCTCTATCCCTAAACTGCCCGCCTGTTCAAGTTTTGGGGCAACCCACCCAGCCTGAATAGGGTCCATCTCCCTTGGAATTTGTTTCATTGTTCCAGGCATAAAAAAAACCCTCTGTCTTGCATCTTCTCACCAGTCAGGGATTTACCTGTTCTAACCTTCAAGATCTATTTTTATTTGTGTTGCTATTGTATCTGCTTCTATCACCCTCTGTGTGAAAAACTTTCCTCACACATCTCCTTTAAAATTTCCTCCTCTCACCTTAAATCTATGTCTCCTAGTATTGGACATTTCTACCCTGGAAAAAAAGACTTGGACTGTCCATTCTATCCGTGCCTCTCATAATTTTAAATATTTCAATTAGGTGATCCTTCAGCCTCTGATACTCCAGTGAAAACAATTCAAGTTTATTCAACTTCTCATTGCTAATACACTTCAATCAAATGCAATACCCTGGTAAACCTCTTTTGCATCCTCTCCAAAGCCTTCACATCCTTCTGATAGTGTGGTGAACAGAATTGCAGGAAATACTCCAAATGTAGTATAACTGAAGTCTTACACATTACACATGATTTGCCAACTTTTATACTTAATGCCCCAACCAATAAAAATAAGTATATTGCACACTTTCCTTACCACCTAATCCACTGTGGGTCTACTATCAGGGAGCCATGGGCTAGTGCCCTATGTTCTCTCTGAGTATCAATGTTCCTAATGTTCCTACCATTGACTGTATACTTTCTTCTTTCATTTAACCTCCAAAGGTGCATCACCTCACACTTGTCCAAATTAAATTTCATCTGCCACTTCTGTGCCCAACTTTCCAACTAATCTATATCTAGCTGTATCCTTTGGTAACCTTCTTCACTATTCACAACTCCACCAATTTTCATGTCATCTGCAAATTTACTATGTTTTATCCAAATACTTTATACATACAAATTACAAATAACAGAGGTCCCAGTACTGATCCTTGTTGGTCACAGATCTCCAGTCAGAAAATACCTCTCTACGACTTACCTCTGTCTTCTGTGATTAAGCCAATTTTATCCACCGTTCCAACTCACCATGTGACTTAATCTTCTGGGCCAACCTATCATGTGGGACTCTGTCAAATGCTTTAGTAAAGTCCATGTAGACAAAATCCGTTGTGCTACCTTCACCAATCATCTTCATTACTTGTCAAAAAACTCACTCTATTTGTGAGACAAGACCTTACCCCTATAAAGCCATGCTGCCTATCACTTATAAGTCAATTTTTTTTCAAATGCGAGTAAATTCTTTCCTTAAGAATTTTCTCCAATAATTTCCCCAATTGTCCTTGAGTGGACCTAAGGCTCGCCAGCCTATAATTTCATGGATGATCCCAGTTGCCTTTCTTAAAAAAAAGAACAGCATTGGCTATTCATCACTCTTCTAGGTCCCTGCCTATGCCTAAAGAGGATACAAAGACCTCTGCCAAGACCCTAGCAATCTCCTCCTTTGCCTCCTTCAGTATCCTGGGATAGATCCCATCAGGCCCTGGGAATGTATCTATCTTAATGTTTTTCAAGAAAACTCAACATCTCCTTCTTAATGTTGACATGCCCCAGAATGTCAACATACCCCTCCCTAATCTTATTGTTATTCATGTCCTTCTCCTTTGTGAATACCAAGGCAAACTAAAAATTCATGACCTCACCCACTTCCTCTGGTTCTATGCATAAATTCCTTCCTTTGTCCTTGAGTGGACCTACCCTTTCCCTACCTACCCCTCGTATATAAAATGCTTTGGTATTCAACTTAATCCTACTTGCCAAGGACATTGGATTGCCCCCTTTAGCTCTTGTATTTTCTTGTTTAAGTTCTTTCCTGCTCCCTTTATATTCTCAAAGACCCTGTCTGATATCAGTTTCCTAAACCTTATATATGCTTCCTTTTTCTTTCTGACTAACTTTTCAGTATCTCTTTTCATCCCTGGCTGCTGAATCTTGTCATCCTTATCTTTCAACCTCATTGGAACATTCTGGTCCTGAATTCTAATCAACTGGCCTTTAATGGACTTCCGTATGTCACATGTGGATTTACTCTCAAACAGCCGCCCCAATTTAACTTCTCCAGTTCCTCCCTGAAGTCTGCCGCACCATTCTATAAGATCATAGCTGATTGTGGCCCATTGATCTGCATCAGTCAACAAAGATCTGACATCAATACAACCCAGGAGACTAGTACAATGCAAGTGATTAATAATGTTGCATAAATGTTACAAGAGTTTCTGATTCAGCCACCAGGTAATGAGTTCCAAACTCCCACCAGTTCTTAATAAAGAAAGTTAGCCTTAACTCTCTTCATAACCTTCTACCTCTTCACTTATAACTACGCTGTCCATTTATTAACCTCTCTACTAATGGAGAAAGCACCTTTCTATCTACCCTACCAATGCCCCTCATAATCTTATACACCTCTGCCAGGTGCTCCCCTCAACTTTCACTGCTCCAAGAAAAGCAAATCCTACTTATTCAAACTTTCCTCAGTTTAGACCTTTCACTATGAAAGCATGGCAGCATCCTGGCAAATCGCCTTCTGCCCCTTCTCGAGTGCAATCACAACTTTCTTATAACATGTTGTCCAGAACTGCACACAGTATTCCAATTGTAACCTAACAAGCACTTTATATAATACCAGCATAACCTCCTCACTCTTGTATTCAATGCCTTAAAACTAATAAAGGCAAGTCTTGACTAACTTACCAACTTACCCTGCCACCTTCAGGGGTCTGGATACTGAGAGTCATGGAACACCAGCACTGCAGAAAGAGACCTTCCTTTTTTTTTATTTCAAAAATATACTTTATTCATAAAATATTTTGATGATCTGTACAATTGTCATGCCATACATCCGTAAACATTCCATTTCTTTGCATACAGAGACAGAGCAATCATTCATATATATATACAGGTCTGTACGATTAGATATTTAGCGGAGGCGTCAGCAGAGCCCGAATGACTGTATCGGCCCCCTGTTCTTCTTAGGCAGGTAGATGTCACACGGTGGTCTTTCCCCACTGTGCCTTGGTGGCAGCTGCCCCAAGCTTCAGCGCGTCCCTCAACACGTAGTCCTGGACCTTGGAATGTGCCAGTCTGCAACACTCAGTCGGGGTCAACTCCTTCAGCTGGAAGATCAACAGGTTTCGGACTGCCCAGAGAGCGTCCAGAGAGAGCCCAGAGAGTTGATGATCCTCCAGGCACAGTCGCTGTTCGTTTTGGTGTGTGTCCCAGGGAACAGACCGTACAGCACGGAGTCCCACGTCACGGAGCTGCTCGGGACGAACCTCGATAAACACCACTGCATACCTCTCCAGACGTTTTCTGCGTGGGCACATTCCAGAAGGAGGTGTGTGACAGTCTCGTTTCCCCCCCGCAGCCGCTTCAAGGGCAGCGTGCGGTGCGGGGGAGAGACCTATCTTTTTTTATTTCAAAAATATACTTTATTCATAAAATGATTTGATGGTCTGTACATTTGGTCATGCCATACATATGTCAACATTTACATACACAGATCAGAATTTATCATTGTTATATACAGGTCTGTACATTTCTCAAACATATGCCCATATATTTAGCTGAGGCATCAGCAGAGCCCAAACAACTGCATAGGCCCCCTGTTCTTCTTTATTCATAAAATACTTTAATGATCTGTACAACTGGACATGCTGTACATATGTAAACATTCCATTTGTTTGCATACTGAAAACAGAGTAATCATTCCTATTTACAGGTCTGTACGATTACATTTTTAGTGGAGGCATCAGCAGAGCCCAAATGACTGCACAGGCCCCCTGTTCTTCTTTAGGCAGGCAGATGGTCTTTCCCCACCACACCTTGCGGGGGAGAGACCTATCACCCCATTAGAACTGCAGCAACCGCCAAGGAGCACTCTACCCAGACCCAGCCCCACCCCCCCATCCTATCCCCATCACACCACATTTTACTTTGGCTAACCCACCAGCCTACATATCCCTGGTTTCTATAGGGCAGTTTGGCATGGACAATTCATCTAACATGCACCCCAAGGTCCCTCTGATCTCCAGTACTTTCCATTGTTCTAACATTAATAATGTAACCTCCTGCCTTTTAGCTCTCTCCAAGTGCATGACCTCACAGTTCTTCAGGTTGAATTCCATTTGCCATTGCTCCGCCCACCTGTCCAGTCCATTGCTAACCTCCTGCAGTTAACAGCTATCCTTTTGAATATTTACCACCGAACCAATTTTTGTCATACGCAAACTTCTTGATCATAATCCTTCATTTCAGTCCAGTCATAATTTATACCACAAACAGCAAGAGCTGCAGCAATGATTCCTGTGAAACTTCACGAGAAGCAGGTTTCCAGTCACAGAAACACCCCACTGTTATCGCTCTCTGCTTTATGTTTTTCAGACGATTTTGCATCCAATGTGCCACTTTGCCTTGGATCCCACTGGCTCTTACTCTCTTGACCAGTCTGCCATTATCAAAAGCCTTGATAATTGGGGCAGCTTGGTGGCTCAGTGGTTAGCACTGCTGCCTCACAGTACCAGGGTCCTGGGTTTGATTTCAGCCTCGGGCGACAGTCTGTGTGGAGTTTGCACGTTCTCCCCGTGTCTGCAAATTGGCCACGCTAATTTGCCCACAGTGTGCATGAATGTGTAGGTTAGGTGCATTAGTTATTGGAAATATAGGGTAGGGGAATGGGTTTGGGTAAGGTAATTTTCAGAGGGTCCATGTGGACTTGTTGGGCCAAAGGACCTATTTCCACACTGTAGGGATTCTAGGAGTCTATAATGTCTGCATAGATGAGAATGTGTAGTAGTATAGGGCGAGAATCAGATGTGAAGGGCATTGTAGGGGAAGGGAAGGTGATTAATTTGGAAGATATGAGAAGAAATCTTTCTAGGTTTTGTGGAAAGTGAGTTTCCATGAAACTTGAAAACTGACACAACCATAAAAACTTTAAGGTTTGGTCCACTGAATTCTCTTCTCTCATAAAAGCTTTGGATGCTAGGGAATAATTGGAGCTTTTAAAACTAACATTGATCGATTTTTATTTGGTAAAGTATCAAGGGTTCTGGATTAAAAACATACAAACTCTATTGTTGTAAAGATTAGCCATGACTTCATTGAAGAGCTGGTCAAAGGGACTGAATAGTTCCTTGTTCCTATGAGTTCCGAACACTCACTGGCACCAAATTTCATTCATTATATCCACTCCTCATCTATACCATTCCAATATCAGAAAAAATCTGCAATACGTTTTTTTATTACTAAGTCAAACCTTTGATAATGAATTCACACTTCCTGACCTTTGTTGGTTTTGTAGACTATACAAGAAGGCTTGCAAGAGAGACACCACACATTGAAAATGGTAACCAACCTTCTTTCAGGTGGTATAGTCCAGGCCATTGTCAGAGACAAAGGAAAGTGGTTTGTTGAATCAGACTACCATAAAGAGGGCAGGCCTGCAGGTTACTGATGGGCCTGTGGGGCTGTGATCAGCAGAATTGTGTTAAAAGTTTATTTTGCTCCAGCAAGTCATAAAATTTCAGGAATAATTAACTAAAGAAATGATACTGAGTGAATACAATCAATAAACAATGGTTTTTAATCAAGCTCATCCATTGTACATTTGATATTTGCGAAATCTTTACTCTGCAAAAAATCTATCTTCATAAAGCAGGCCCCAACAGTGTTACAAAGACATTGCCTTGAGTTCAAGGCAAGGTTTTGTCAGTTATTAATCTTATTTCATCAGATCGAAGCATTAAGTTGCTGGAAAAGTTTCTATCTGTTAATCAGGTTAAACATTTGCTGGCAATGAATTCAAAGCTGGACTGTTTAGATCCAATAGGTTGGCAGTGGGAATAGAAATAAAACCCAAATTAAAACTGAGAAGTTGCACACCTCACCTTACAGCTCAATCAGTAGACACACAGGGATGAATTTCTGCACTCTTCTTCCAACGATTTCAGTACCTGCAGTGGAAGCAATGCCAGATAATGGACATAAGCACTATTCACATTTTTCTTGAGTTTCTTCCACCAAAGTTCTAGCAGACAAGCAGAAGAACTTCTTGAGACGTTCTGCCCCCTTTGTTGCTCTATTGAGTGAATGCAATCTTTTGTAATCAATGAAATCAATTCCACAGAGTCCAATCTCTAACTGATAAAGTTCAACTGTACTTTTGGTGAATTATGCGATCTTAAGACAAATTACCCTCAGAATTCTTTAACATAGCAAATTTTTCTCTTTATTTGTTCTTTTGGAATGCTCTAATCCTAGCAATTATTTTCCTCTCTTGCTGTGAATCATTTTGCTAACTATTTCACTGCTATTTTATGCAGCTATTAATAAATTATAAAACCAAGTTTTGTTTTGCATTGTTTTTATTCAATTATGCGTACTGGGGTTTCACTGGCAAGACTTGTATTCATAACCCATCCTTAAAGAACCTTGAGAAAGTCTTGCTGAGTCATCTTCTTGAACCACTGCAGTTAATTTGGTATGGGTAAACTCAGTGCCTCTGGGGAGAGAGGTGAGGAGTTTGACCCAGACTTTGTGAAGGAATGGTGACGTATTTCAAAGGCAGGATGCTGTGTGATTTGGAGAGGAAATTGCAGATGGCGGTTCTTCCATGCTGCTCAAGTCGTCCCAGTCACTAGAACATAGAACATTACAGCGCAGTGTAATGTTCTATAGCCCTCGATGTTGCACTGACCTGTGAAACCAATCTGAAACCCATCTAACCTACACTATTCCATTTTCATTATTCAATGACCATTTAAATGTCCTTAAAGCTGGCGAGTCTACTACTGTTACAGGCAGTGCGTTCCATGCCCCTAACTATCTCTGAGTAAAGAAACTACCTCTGACATCTGTCCTATATCTATCACCCCTCAATTTAAAGCTATGTCCCCTCATGTTAGCCATCACCATTAAAGGAAAAAGGTTCTCACTGTCCACCTTATCTAATCCTCTGATTATGTTATATATCTCAATTAAGTCACTTTCTCTCTCTAACGAAAACATCCTCAAGTCCCTCAGACATTCCTCATTAGACCTTCCTGCCATAAATCTCCTGAGAACCCTTTTCCAAACCTTTAACATCCTTCCTATAATGGAGTGACCAGAACTGTATGCGATACTCCAAGTGTGGCTGCACCAGAGTTTTGTACAGCTGCAGCATGACCTCGTGGCTCCGAAACTCAGTCCCTCTACTAATAAAAGCTAACACACAGCATGCCTTCTTAACAACCCTACCAACCTGAGTGGCAACTTTCAGGGATCTATGTACATGGACACCGAGGTCTCTCTGCTCATCTACATTACCAAGAATCATACCATTAGCCCAGTACTCTGTATTCCTGTTGCTCCTTCCAAAGTGAATTACCTCACACTTTTCCACATTAAACTCCATTTGCCACCCCTCAGCCCAGCTCTGCAGCTTATCTATGACCCTCTGTAACTTACAACATCCTTCGGCACCATCTACAGCTCTACTGACATTAGTGTCTTCTGCAAATTTACTAACCCATTCTTATACGCCCTCATCCAGATCAGTTTTAAAATGACAAACAGCAGTGGCCCCAAATCAGATCCTTGCGGTACCTCACTAGTAACTGTAATTTAGGATGAACATTTCCCACCCTCTGTCTTCTTTCAGCTAGCCAATTTCTGATCCAAACTGCTAAATCACCCTCGATCCCATGCCACTGTATTTTGTGCAATAGCCTCATCAAACACCTTACTGAAATCCATATACATACATCAGCCACTTTACCCTCATTCACCTGTTTGGTCACCATTTGTGAGGCATCACAAAACTGTGTTCTCTAACCCTAATCAACTTATTCCTTTCTAGGTTATTATAATTCCTATCTGTTATAACCTTTTCTATAATTGCCAGGGTTGTCTCTACTCCCCTTCTTGAACAAGGGGACCACATTTGCTATCCTCCAGTCTTCTGGCACTATTCCTGTAGACAATAACGACATAAAGATCAAAACCAAAGGCTCTGCAATTTCCTCCCTGTTTTCCCAGAGAGTGCTAGGATAAATCCCATCTGGCCCGGGGAATTATCTATTTTCACACTTTCCAGAATTGCTAACACCTCCTCTTTGTGGACCTCAATCCAGTCCAGTCTAGTAGTCTGAACCTCAGTATTCTCCTTGACAACATTGTCTTTTTCCGATGTGAATACTGATGAAAAATATTCATTTAGCGTTTCCCCTATCTCCTTAGACTCCATGCACCACTTCCCACTACTATCCTTGATTGGCCCTAATCTTAGTCCAGACATTCTTTTATTCCTGATATACCTTTAGAAAGCCTTGGCATTTTCCTTGATCCTATCCACTAATGACTTCTCATGTCCCCTCCTGGCTCTTCTTAGTTCACTCTTTAGGTCCTTCCTGACTAACTGAGCCTTCACATCTCAGCCTAATATAAGCCTTTTTCCTCTTGACAAGAGCTTCAATTTCTTTGGTAAACCACAGCTCCCTCGCTCGACAATTTCCTCCCTGCCTGACAGGTACATAGTTATCAAGAACACTCAGTAGCTGTTCCTTGAATAAGCCCCACCCATACTCTGCATCCTAAATCTTGCCTAATCACATCATAATTGCCTTTCCCCCTGCTATTACCCTTGCCCTGCAGTATGTACCTATCCCTTTTCATCAGACTTGTTCGCCTGTCTACATACTATGCCAGGAAACCCTCCTGCACACATTGTACAAAAACTGACCCATCCAATGTATTGGAACTGCAGTATTCCCAGTCAATATTTGGAAAGTTAAAGACCCCACAACAACAACTCTGTCATTCTCACTCCTATCCAGAATCATCTTTGCTATCCTTTCCTCTACGTCTCTGGAACTATTCGGAGGCCGATAGAAAACTCCAAACAGGGTGACCTCTCCTTTCCAGTTTCTAATCTTAGGCCATACTACCTCAGTAGATGAGTCCTCAAACGTCCTTTCTGCCACCATAATACTGTCCTTGACTAACAATGCCACACCTCCCCCTCTTTTACCATCTTCTCTGTTCTTACTGATACATCTAAATCCTGGAATCTGCAATAACCATTCCTTTCCATACTCTATCCGTGTCTCTGAAATGGCCACAACATGAAAATCCCAGGTACCAACCCATGCCGCAAGTTCACCCATCTTATTCTGGATGCTCCTGGCACACACTTCAAACCAACTTCTTGCTTGCCAGTGCCCTCTTGTGACCTTGAATCCTTATTTCTGACCTCACTACTGTCAACCTCCTGGATACTGGAACTACAATTTAGGTTTGCATCCCCCTGCTGAATTAGTTTGAACCCTCCCGAATATCCCTCCCAGAATATTGAACCCCCTCTGGTTCAGGTGAAGACCATCCTGTTTGTAGAGGTCCCACCTACCCCCAGCAGTTTCCAAAACAGCATGCTTGCTGTTGAGGGGAATGGCCACAGAGGATACCTGTCGGATCCCTTTCCATCCCTCACAGTAACCCATCCACCTTCTTAGTGTACCTGAGGTGTGACTACCTCCCTGTATCTCCTCTCAATAACCCCTTCCACCTCCCGAATGATCCAAAGTTCATCCAGCTCCAGCTTGAGTTCCCTAACACAGTTTCCGAGGAGCTGGAGTTGGGTGCACTTGCCACAGAGGAAGTCAGTAGGGACACTAGTGGGGACCCTTACCTCCGACTTTTTGCAGGAAGAACATTCAACTGCCCTAACTTCCATTCCCACTATTCTATATTCCCAACGAGACTACTGACAAAATAAAAAAAAACTAGTCAACTTACCAATCAGGTGCACTGAACCTTTTTTTTTGGTTAGAGGAGGAGGATGGGTGGGAGACACTACCCGAGTAGCGTTTCGGGTAACACAACCGTCCAAATAATGAACCTCACTTACCCAGCAGTCCCGTATCCGTTCCTGCTTAGCATGCGCTTCACCTATACACGAGGTCAGCTTTCTACTTTAAAGTTACCTTCCTGTCAGACCCCTGGTCCTCGCTGTCGCTCCTCCCACTGCAACTGCCACAGAAAAAAAATAAAAACCATGAACACATGAGCACAGTGCTTCTTGAAGATGATACACACCGCTGACAAGATGTACCTGTGGAGAAGTGAAGGGTTCAGCTTGAGGGTGGGGAGCCAATCAAGAATGCTGCTTTGTCCTGAATATTTCGTTGACAACATTGAGAATTCTTTGTCTTTAACTTCATTGTCTGACAGGTTAGGAAGAGGAGAAAATTGCTTAATTATTAGGATAGAGAAGTACAATTAAGCTCACTGTGCTATATTGAAAACAGCAAATACTGTCGATCACAGTGGGTCAGACAGCATCCAGGGAGAGAGAGCAAGCTAATATTTTAAGTCGAGATGACTTATCATCAGAGTTGATCATCTATCTCCATGAATGTTGTCTGATCTGCTGTGATCTCCAGCATTTTTTGATTTCCATAAAGATTCCAGCAACTGCAGTAATTTGCTCCTAACTGCTATGTTATCAATTGCTATAATTCTGTCAGTATTGGAATTAGAGAGGTTTTGATCTCCTTCTTACATGTGTAGGTCAGATCCTTTTAAAACATGCTTTCTGTCCAGCTCCAAAAGCACACTTGTTCATCATTTCCACAAATTAAAAGTATGTACATTTAAATAGAGCCTGTGTGAGTTTCAATACCTCAAAATCATTCAGTCAGAGTGATATGTCTGAAGTGAAACACTAAAAAAAACAGTTATAGATGAAGGATCAAAGTCAAAGTTCATTTGGTCAGAATTAAGGAGCAACAGTGGAATTATTCTGGGTGTATACTACAGGCCTTCAAATAGTAAACAGGTTATATGCAAGCACATTTTCAGGCAAATTACAGAAGATACAAGAACTTCAGTGGTTAGCACTGCTGCCTCACAGCGCCAGTGACCCGGGTTCAATTCCCACCTCAGGTGACTGACTGTGTGGAGTTTGCACATTCTCCCCGTGTCTGCGTGGGTTTCCTCCAGTGGAACAGAGAGGCTGAGGAATTGCGGTATATAACTCTTTGAAGTTTGTATCGCATGTAGATGAGGTAGTTAAGAAGATGTTTAGTGTGCTTGCCTTCATTTGATCAGACATTTGAGTTTAGAAGTTGGGATATTATGTTGAGGTTGTACAGGATGTTGGTGAGGTCTCTTCTAGACTGCTGAGTTGAATTCTGTAATGTGGTTTGAAGTTAAGCCAAGCATTCATTATTTGCTCTGATTGCAGAGCTGTGCAACAAAATCACCAATACTTAATTCTTTAAAGTTTTTAAAATGGTTGAATGAATAACCATGAGTTCTGTTACTTCAAAAGCTGTCTGATCATTTAGTTCAAAGGTGTAACAAATGATTGCATTTCAGTTAATGTAAAGAGCATAGCAACGTGCCCAATTGGCAAGTTAAAATCTGAATCACCATACTGCTGATTTTGAGAAAGTCCTTTATCTCCTCCAGGCACAACATTAGACATTCCCCAGTCATGCGGCACATCACCCGTAGATTACACAAATATTTTTGCAAGGTGCCTGCAATTTCCTCTCGAACTTCCCCCAAAGTCCTGGGATACACTATATATTCAATATATTTGAATACTTGCACAATGTTGGTCAATTTACTGCACTTGCATTTTAAGAACAAAGTCCTATGATTAAATTACTGCATCAAAAACCAGCACAGGCCTCCCTGTGATCATACAACCCACTCATATGACATGGTTCACACAAGCTTCATAAAATCACCCACCTTTCCTTAAATATCAAACACAATGAAATTCTAGAGGTCAGTAGGAAAACAGCAGTCCTGACATTGGTTTGCATGTATGCAGAACACAATCTGCTACATTTTCACCATCTATAAAAATGACAGCCAATAGCAATGAGGTCATAATTTTGGATTTCTGGCTCAATCCACTTCCATTTAAGTATGTCAATGTGGGTTTGTCCCTCATTGGGTTGGCAAAATCTGGCCCTTTAAATATTAGTTGGTCGAGCCCTGGGAGGTGTTGTTGAACAAAGACCTCAGGGTTTGGGTGCATAGTTCCTTGAAAGTTGCAGTCACAGGTATACAGGGTGGTAAAGAAGGTGTTTGGCATGTTTGCCTTTGTTGCTCTGCCTGTTGAGTTGAGGAGCTGGGATGTCATGTTGCAGTTTACAGGATGTTTGTGAGGCCACCTTTGGAGCACTGTGGACAGTTCTGGTTGCCCTGCTATAGGGAGGTTTTTATTAAATTGCAGACAATGCAGAAACAATTTACAAGGATGTTACTGGGAATGGAGAGTTTGAGTTATGAGGAGAGGCTGGATAGGCTGTGACTTTTTACACTGAAACATGAGAGGTTAAGGGGTGACCTTATAAGTTGACCACTCAAAGTCATCTTCAAAGGTATTTCATCATCTCAGTGGGAGCTCAGCAATATTACACCATCCTTGCTGCAGTCACTGGATACGTACCTAAAGAAAAGAACAAAGGACAAAGAAAATTACGGCCCTTTGTCCTTCCAAGCCTGCGCTGATCCAGTTCCTCTATCTAAACCTGTTGCCTATTTTCTAAGGATCTGTATCCCTCTGCTCCCTGCCCATTCATGTCACTGTCCAGATACATCTTAAATGATGCTATCATGCCTGCCTCTACCACCTCTGCTGGCAACGTGTTCCAGGGCCCCACCACCCTCTGCGTAAAGAACTTTCCACGCATATCTCCCTTAAACCTTTCCCCTCTCACTTTGAACTCATGACCTCTAGTAATTGAGTCCTCTACTCTGGGGAAAAAAAGCTTTTTGCCATCCACCCTATCTATACCTCTCATGATTTTGTAGACCTCAATCAGGTCCCCCCTCAATCTCTGTCTTTCTAATCCATAGCTATGAATCCTAATTCATAGCTAGCGCCCTCCATACCAGGCAACATCCTGGTGAACCTCCTCTGCACCCTCTCCAAAGCATCCACATCCTCTTGGTAATGTGGCGACCAGAACTACACATAGTATTCCAAACGTGGCCGAACCAAAGTCCTGTACAACTGCAACATGACCTGCCAACTCTCGCATTTAATACCTCATCTGATGAAGGAAATCTTCTTGACCACTCTATTGACCTGTGTTCCCACCTTCAGAGAACAATGGACCTGAACACCCAGATCTCTCTGTACATCTGTTTTCCCCAGGACTCTTCCATTTACCATATAGGTTGCTCTTGAATTGGATCTTCCAAAATGCATCACCTCGCATTTGCCTGGATTGAACTCCATCTGCCATTTCTCTGCCCAACTCTCCAATCTATTTATATTCTGCTTCATTCTCTGACAGACCCCTTCACTATCTGCTTCACCAATCTTAGTGTCATCTACAAACTTGTAAATCAGACCACCTATACCTTCCTCCAGATCATTGATGTATATCACAAACAGTGGTCCAGGCATGGATCCCTGCGGAACACAACTGGTCACAGTTCTCCATTTTGAGAAACTCCCTTCCATCACTACTCTCTGTCTCCTGTTGCCCAGCCAGTTCTCTATCCATCTAGATAGTATTCCTTGGACCCCATGCAACTTCACTTTCTTCATCAGCCTACCATGGGGAACATTATCAAACGCCTTACTGAAGTTCATGTATATGACATCTACAGCTCTCCTCTCATCAATCAATTTTGTCACTTCTTCAAAGAATTCTATTAATTTTTTAAGACATGTCCACCCATGCACAAAACCATTTTGCCTTTTATTGATAAACCCATTTCCTTCCAAATGTAAATAGATCTTATCCCTCAGTATCTTCTCCACCAGCTTCCCTACCTCTGTCCACTCACCAGTCTATAGTTACCTGGATTATCCCTGCTACCCTTCTTAAACAAGAGGACAACATTAGCAATTCTCCAGTCCTCCGAGACCTCACCCGTGTTCAAGGATGCTGCAAAGATATCTGTTAAGGCCCCAGCTATTTTCTCTCGCTTCCCTCAGTAACCTGGGATAGATCCCATCTGGACCTGGGGACTTATCCACCTTAATGTCTTTTAGAATACCCAATACTTCCTCCTTCTTATGCTGACTTGACCCAGAGTAATCAAGCATCTATCCCTAACCTCAACATCCACCAGGTCCCTCTCCTCGGTGAATATTGACACAAAGTAATTGTTAAAAATCTCACCCATTTTCTCTGATTCCATGCATACTTTTCCTCCTTTGTCCTTGAGTGGGCCAACCCTTTCCCTAGTTATCCTCTTGCTTTTGATAATCAAATAAACGGCTTTGGGATATTCCTTAACCCTGTACTCTAATCAACCTCTCTGTAAAAGCCTCCTACATATCAAATGTGGATTTACCTTCAAACAGCTGCTCCCAATCCACATTCCCCAGTTCCCATGAAAGTTCGGTATAGTTGGCCTTCCCCCAATTCAGCTCTTTCTTTAGGACCACTCTCTTCTTTGTCCACGAGTATTCTGAAACTTACGGAATTGTGATCACTATTCGCAAAGTAATCCCCTCCTGAAACTTCAACCATCTGGCTGGGCTCATTCCCCAACACCAGGTCCAGTATGACCCCTTCCCGTGTTTGGCCATTTACACACTGCTCTGAAAGAAAAACCCTCTGCCCGCTGCCCAAATATGTCGGTTCACTCACCTTCCCAGAGTGCGATTCGACCTCTCCCATTCAGCTCCTCACTCTTACTGTCCCCCACTGCTGCTGAAAACGAAGACCGCTGACACAAGGTAAGTCCTTTTCAGAGGGAAATTTACCATTGCGGCAGCCGCCTTGTCCTCGAAATAGCAACGAAAACAACCACACAGCAGACACACGTTAAGGGTATGCATAAGATTGATTAGGTTTATTTTTGGAGGTGAGGGAAGAACAAATAAGTGTCTGAAACAAGGTGATGGATTTCAGTGCAACGGGAGAGAACAGATGTACAGTAAAAGGAGAGGTGTAGTTGCTGACAGCAAGGGGCTGCCTATGTTGTATCTCCATTGCTTTTCCTCCTCCTTGTACTTTTTGTTTACCTCATACATGCTATCTACTCAATGGCTGTGGAGCCCTGCATGAATCGTGATACCTACTCACTGAGTACAACAGGGCTTTCCCAAAGTGATCCAAGAAATATAGATGTTGTTTGAGGATGATGATAGCATTCCTTGAGACAGCATAGTTTGCATTGTAGGATTTTTTTGTGCTGGCATGCATTGTTTCTTAGCAGAATTGAAACTATGTCCCAAGTGATAACCTTTGTCACCCAGGCGCTAGCCCTTGCGATGCTGTGCTCATACACAGGTGGAGCAGAGAACTGCCGCAGAATGACAGAATTTGCTGCCAGGACACACAAAAGCTGCACATTGGGAGAGTGAAAACCCTTCCTGCTTTGCAGTTGCCAATTTCAGAAGAGAAACAGGCAAGACAACATGCACGTAATCAATGGCACCCTGTACTGTGGGAAAGCCTGTTTGAGCAAAAATGCATTCTCACTCTTCCTGCTTGTATACAGAATGATGGAATGAACTATACTTGTTTATTTATGTGTAGAATGCCTCCATGGTCTCTCTTGTACATCAATGTACAGCAAGTTATGAGATGGCCCTTACCATCTCCAACAGCTGCTTGAAAGGAACCAATGGCAAAATATAGTTAAGAGCCATGGGCATTTTGATGGGCACAGGCAATGCTATCCATATGTTTCTTTGAAACTGCAATTGCGAGTGCAGGAAGTTTCTGTGATAACCTCTTGTAAAAGGAAGACATTGTGTGCAGTGGTCCTTGGAGCCATTTAAGTGAATAAATTTGTCTGCTGATTCTCCAACCAGGGAATATTTTATCTGCACCTAAGTTGTCTACACTTTTATTTTGTATGTTTTAATGAGCATCATGCCTTCAGTGCCGATGTATACCTGGTTTAACATGGACGCCATATCTTGGTGTGTAATACTTTTGGTAAGAGGATTTATTTGCCTCTGAAAATATGAATGAGAAGCAATAATTTTATATCTCATTTCTTGGGAACATCAGTCACAATCTGTCAAATGCAACTGCAGACATTATTCGAAATTCTGATTCCGTGAATGTGTCACTGGATGCTCCCCAATCCGTCAGTAAGTGTTTACCTTCCATTTTCCATTGCAGATGTGGTGGTACTGTGCCTTGAAGAGATGTGTTCTGTCCCATTTCTCTTCCAGAAGGGTACTGCTACACTTATGGTAGAACGTCTCCATCAGAGAGGCAATTGGTAAACAGCCCGGGGTGTTCTTTTTTAATGAGACAAAAGAATCTTGAGTGGCTGGAGTTAGGACTCACACAGACCCAGGACGGCCTTTAGTTTTGCTTCAGTGAGTTGAAGATTTCAACTGGCTGGCAGAGTGAAGTCTTAGATAGTAGACTTCCTCTTAAAACTCAAAAGGGAAGGATTGTTTCTTCCTCATGGACTGGAGAGAGACAGCACATGAAACTTATAACTGTTTTGATGAACTAAAGTTTTGCCAAATGGCTTGTTTATGGGATGCTGCCTCTATTGGTACAGTTGATGATTATAAATTAAATAATACATGGTTACATATTTCAATAGTATTAAAGTTATGCTATTTTTTTTGTGTGTATGCGTTTAGATTGTGTTGTAAGCAAAATGGGACAGCAGGATATCGATAGATTGCAGATTTGGGCAGAGAAATGGCAGGTGGAGTTTAATCTTGACAAATATGAAGTGATGCATTTTGAAAAATCAAATTCTGGTTCAAATCATGCAATAAACGGCAGAATCCTAGGTGCACTGAGATGCAGAGGGATCTGAGATTACAGGATTACATGAGCTGGTCAAATGGGATGATGAGTGACAAATGGAATTTAATCTGGATAAGTGTGAAGTGATGCACTTGGACAGGACAAGCAAGGGAATAAGCAAAGGAATGATGAACAGTAGGACCCTGGGAGGCTCAGAGGAACCTCAGTGTGTTAGTATACTAGGTCATTAAGGCATCAGAACAGGTAGATAAAGTGGTTAAGAAGGAAAATAGGACATATCTTTATCAGTCAAGTCATAGAGTTTCAGAGCAATGAGGTTCTGCTAGAACTGTATAAACATTGGTTAGCTACAGTTAGAGTATTGTGTACAGTTCTGGAATTGACATTGTAGGAGGGTGGAGAGGCTGCAGAAGAGATTTGCCAGGATGTTACCTGGGCTGGATAATGTCTGTTATGAAATGAGATTGGAGAGACTGGGGTTGTTTTCCTTAGAGAGCTTGAGACTGGACGTGGTTGAGAAGTACAAAATTGAGGAGCATTGGCAAGTAGATATCAAAAAGAGACTTTCTCTTTGATGGAGGGGTCAATGAGCAGGGCCATAGACTTGAGATAAGGGGCAGATGGTCTCAAAGAGATGTGAAGAAAAGCATTTACCTGAGAGGGTGGTGGGAATCTGGAACTCATCGCCTTTATAGGTGATAGATTAGGAATCCTCATATAATTTCCAAAATATTGAGATGTGCACTTCCCATACCAAGTCATTCAAAGCTTTGGGCCAAGTGCTAGAAAATGGGATTAGTATAGTTCGGTGGTTGTTTTTGACTGGCATGAATGAGATGGGCCAAAGGGCTTTTTTCTGTGCTGTAGATCTGTATGATGTATGACACCTACCCATTACGAGCAGACATTGCATTCTTCAGGCACATAGTCTCTCAACCAATAGATTACTGTTCATCACTTAAAACGCTGATGCTGAGCCTGCTGTAGTCCATGTGCTAGACATAGACTCACAATGTTGTTAGGGAGGAATATTGTCTCTGGAGTTTGACAGTGAAGAAAAGACGATATATTTCCAAGTCAGGATGGTGAGTGGCTTGGAGGGGAATTTACAGATGGTTGCATTCCTATGTATCTGTTGCCCTTGTTCTTCTTGGTAGAAGTGGCTGCGTATTTGGAAAATGCTTCCTAAGGAGCCTTGGTGAATTTCTGCTGTGCTCGAGCAGCAATTTGAGACACTAAGGAGCACACAAATGGGTCATAGATAGAAGTGATAGAAATGTGGCTACTCCCAAGGTACGGGAAGATAAATCAGTCACCACTGGGCAGGCAGTCAATGCAGGAGGCCCCTGTAACTGCCCCCGATCAGAAAAACTATTCAGTTTTGGATACTGATGAGGGAGAGAGTCCATCAGGTGACAGTAGCAGCAGCAGCCAGAGCAGTGACACCATGGCTGGCCCTGCCGTATGAAGGGAAAGGGGAAAAGCGTAGTAGAGCAATAATAATTGGAGATTCGATAGTCAGGAGTGCAGTTAGGTGCTCTTGTGGCTATGAGAGGGACAGCAAGATGAGTTGCCCCTTTCTTGATGAGAGGGTCATGGAGTGGGTGCAGGGCATCGTGAAACAGAATGGTATACAGACAGAAGTCATTGTCCATATTGGTATATAGGTCGGAAGAGTGACAAGATCCAGCAACAACAATTCAGGGAGCTAGGTAGTAAACTAAAAAGCATCACCTCTCAGGTAATAATCTCAGAATTAATCAATCTCCGTGCCACATGCTACTGAGGCTAGGAACAGAGACAGAGTACAATTGGATACATGGCTAAAGAGCTGGTGTTGTGGGGAGGGCTTCGGATATGGGGATCATTGGGATATCTTCCAGGGAAGGTGGGAGCTGGAGAAGAAGGGTGAGTTGTACTTAAACTGGAGGGGCACCAATATTCTGTCAGGGAGCTTTGATAGTGCCACTCAGGAAGGTAACTTAGTGCCGGTGGTTGGGGGTGGGGGGGGGGGGGGGGGGGGGGTGATTTGGCCGGGGGGGGGGGGGGTCGGTGGAATCGAACCGGCAGGTCAGTAAATATAGAGACTGAAGTATAGCTTCAAACTATCGCTAAGAGGAAGAACGGTCAGGGAGAGGTTGCAGAGCTCAATGAAACTGGAGGCTTGAACTGTATTAGCTTCAATGTAAGAATTATAACAAGCAAGATGGATGAAATTAGAGTCTGAATTAATGCATACAGTTATGATATTGTTGATTCAGAAGGAGGGACAGGATTGGCAGCTTAATGTTCTCAGATATTGAAGTTTTAGTTGAGATTCAGTAGGAAGCAAAAGAAATAGGGACGTTGAGTTACTGATAAAGAAGTATGCTGCAGCTATGATGAGGGAGGATACCCTGGAGGGACTTTGCATCAAGGCACAATGGATAGAGCTCAGGAATAGGAAGGGTGCAATCACAATGTTGGGATTGAACTACAGACCTCCCAGCTGTAAGCAAGAGATAGAGGTATATGGCTATAAGTTGGGAGATGGGAGTGTGCAGCAGGACATAGATGTCCTTGCGCACCTGTCGCTGAAGGTAAGCATGTGGGTGCAGCAGGCGGTAAAGAAGGCATTTGTTGGCCTTCGATGTGAGAGGTTTCGAGTACAGGAGCAGGGATGTGTTGTTGCAGTTATGCAGGGCCTTGGCGAGGCCACACCTAGAGTACTGTATGCAGGTTTGGTCTCTCCCTTTCTGAGGAAGGATGCTCTTGTTCTCGAGGGAAGGCAGCAAAGGTCTACCAGGCTGATTCCGGGACTTACATATGAGGAGAGACTGATTACATTCGGATTGTTTTTGCTGGAGTTCAGATAGGTCAGGGGGAATCTCATAGAGATCTATAAATTCGAACGGGACTGGGTGGGGTAGATACAGAGAGGATGTTCCTGATGGTGAGTATGTCCAGGACCAGGAGTCACAGTCTGTGGATTCGGGGGTAGACTATTTAGGATGGAGATGAGGAGACATTACTTCACCCAGAGAGTGGTGAGCCTATGGAATTCATTACCACAGGAAGTACTGTATATACTCATGTATAGGTTGAACTTTGAAGACTTTTTAAAGCTGAAGTTAGGGGGTCGACTTATATATGAGGTATTGTTTTCAAGAGGCTGAAATTCATGCTGCAGTTCGAAATACTGTATTATTAGAGGAATTCGATTTGATTGCAAAATTAATCCTGGGTAAAGAAGCATCCTAAATACTTATTGAATCCTAACTATCATTTTTCCCCCAATAATGTTCCTTTCAAATAGTTTGGCATGTTTTATTCCATTAAAGGTGAAATATAAAGTTGAATCAACAGAGTTAGAGACGATAATGCATAGCATTTTCCACTGCCTTCCAGGCTCTAAACCAGGCTCTATTTCCCTCTAATTTTATATGATAATGTAGTAACTTGCCATTTTTAAAGTTTATAAGTACTGATAGACTTAGTACCAGTCTGAATGAATGCATGAATCAAAACATGCTGCCGTAAATCAAGTGCAGTAAGTAGAGTTATGAACGAATGAATAGAGATGCGATATAGTAGAGTTACCAGTATGAATGAATGAATGAGATTTCGTTTAAGTGGGTTAATGGGAACATTGACTTATTTTCTTCATTAAGCAGATATTTTCTGAAAAAGCTATGAAATTTCAGCAGAATAGGTTAATGGGAACATGCAGTTTCCTTTGTAAGAGGTTTATAATGTGATATGATAGGGTTGACTTATACACGAGTCATATGGAAAATGCAAGATTTTTTGGCAAAAATAAGAGGTCAACTTATACATGAGATCGGCTTATACAATAGCATATATGGTAGTTGTTGCCAAAGCATTGAGTGTATTCAATAGGCAGCTAGATATAGCATTTGGGGCGAATGGAATCAAAGGTTGTGGTGTTAAGTAGGATTAGGCTATTGAGTTGGATGATCAGCCATGATTGCGCTGAATGGCAGAGCAGGTTTAAAGGGCTGAATGGCCTTCTCCTGCTCCTATGTCTATGTTTTGGTGTTACTATGAAGAGATATGTAATCAGATTCTGGAAAAATGTGTGCAATGATTGTAATGAGATCAGCCAGGTGGACCAGATAGAATATGAGTTCCCTGATTGGGACAGTAAACCTGGTCCAATCAGGGAGCCCTGGCTGACATATATAAACAGGAGATTCAGAGTCTCCTCAGTTTAGGGGACTGACTCTGTGCTGGCTGGTGTTACAGTCAGTATGTTATTGTTAGTTTCTGTTTCCTTTTTTTTGGAGGGGGAGACCTGATTCCTGACCTGGCTGAATTATTTAGCCAGTTTGTTAACTGGCATTCCTTTAGTGAGGACTGATTGTTAAACTCCTGATGCACATAATGTGTTTCAGGTGTAACTCAGTTCTCATCAGGGGAGTGTTGTTTCACTGGCTGGTTACAGCCTGTGTTACTCTTTTCTCTTCTTTTACTTTTTGAGGAAAGTAAAATGTTAATTTTGTGGTAGGGCTTAGCCCTTGGACTCTAGTTTCCTTTGTTTTTTTTGAATGTGTCTTCACTGTTTTTGGTGTTTGGACTGAGCCCTGTGGAAGACATACATTTTACCAGAGGAGCTGTTCCTGTGGGGAGGCCTAGCCCTGGGACTGGGGCTCTGAGGATTGAACACCTGTATGTGTGTTGGGTGGTGAGCACTTGCTGTATCCTGGAGTTTGGGAGAAGACCTTTCCTTCAGGAGTTGACCAAGCCCCCTGTGAGTTAACTGCACCTGTACTATGTACTGTGTTCCTGTGAGTGGGCCTGGTTTTCCAAGGCTGGGCCAGGACTCCATGGCAACTGAACACCTGTGCGCTGTGGGGTGTGCATTTGCTGCCTTCAGGAGTGGACTCTGCAGTTTGGAATGGACTCCATTTTGGACCATGCACCTCAAAAACTGGAGTGGGCTCCATTCCTGGGAATGGACTGTATATTTTGAAGAGTGTATTTGGACTGTGTACCAAAAAGGACTCTTTTCTTTTGGTAATTAACTGTATTGTTGTTTGTTGGGTCTATCACTTGCACTGTCTTGTGTCCCTGGGTCTGGCAGGCCTTACTGTCAGCTGGGAGGCTCATGGGTGGTCCTGAAAGCTGTCACCCCAAGAGCCGGAGGTTGGATAGGCCATCCTGTTAACCTGAAGGTTGGTAGGCTGTCCCGAAAGCCGGAGGGTGGGTAGGCCACCCTGATGCCAGTCGCCCCAAGAGCCAGAAGGTGGGTAGGCCGTTCTGAGCGCTGTCGTCCCGAAAAGGGATAATCGGGGCAGGCAGTCTTAGAGGTGGTCGAAAGGTGTGTCAGAGCAGCCGAGAGCCAGAAGGCACGTAGGGGTGGGCTGAGATCCGGAAGGCTTGTGGGCTACCCTGCACGCTGTCGTCCCAGGGAAGGGAACGGGCTGTCCTAGAGGTGGCCGGAAGGTGTGCCAGGATAGTCCACTGGCGGGATGGGCACATCGGGGTCGGTGAGAGCCCAATGGTACACAGGGGCAGACCGAGAGCTAGAAGGCGGGTAACTGTCCTCAGCGTTGTCACCCCATGCAGGCACCCGGGCGGGCTGCCCCAGAGGTGGTTGAAAGGTGTGTCAGGGTGGACCGTGAACTGGAAGGGGCATGGAGTGGACCGAGAGCCAGAAGGTGTGTAGGGGCGGGCTGCCTTAGAGTGGCTGGAAGGTGAGAGGGGCAGGGGGCTTGCTGGGTCTGTATTGTCTGCACTTTTTTTATGTAACTGGATTGTCTGATGTATAAAGGTCATTGTTGCTGTCTTTTTATATTTGAAACAGGGATTTGTGGTTTGTCCTCAATTCCCTGTAAACTGGTTGAACGGTAGGGTTTGGGGCCTAGCTTTGCTGCTCCTCTTCCTTGTAAAATTGCTGTTGTATACAGCTGTAAATGTTAACTGTTTTTCTGTAACCTCTTTTGTAATTGTTTAATAAAAAAAACAGGAGTGTCAGAGGGTCTCTTCGCTCTGAGAGCTGGCTCTCAGGAAGTCGGACCAAAGTCAAGTACTATATATGTGTGAATAAAGGGTGACTTGGTGATGGGATACCGGCCTCTGTGGAGCTATTTCAATGCGAACATAACAGGGTTGCTGTGGTGTGTGATTTTAACTTCCCCCATATTGACTGGGACTCCCTTAATGACAGGGGTTTGGATAGAGAGCAATTTGCTCGGTGTATCCAGGGGTTTGTTTGAAACAATATGTGAAAGTTCAACAAGAGAGGGTGTCACACTGGACCTGCTATTGGGAAAAGATCCTGGCCAGGCATTCAAAGTTTTATTTTGGGAATAGTGACCATAATTCCATAGGTTTTCAGATACTTATGAATAAGGACAAGAATGGACCTTGGATGAAGGTGTTAAACTGCAGTTAAACTATGACCAAAATAGGCAAGAATTGGAGAATGTGGACTCAGAGCACCTGTCTGAGGGAAAATCCACATCTGTCATGTGGGAGTCTCAAAGATCATTTGATTAGAGTGCAGGACAGACATGTTCCTGTGAAAATGAAGAACAAGAATAGCAGGATTCAGGAATCTTGGATGATAGAGAAAATTATCAGTTTAGTCAAAACAAAAGCATACCTATGGTCTAGGCAACTGAAAATAAAGTTCTTGAAGATCATGGAGGAAGTAGGGAGCAGCTCACACAGGGAGCTAGGAGGGTTGAAAGGGGATATGAAAAGCCCTTAGCTAGCTGGGTTAAGGAGATTCCCAAGGCACTTTACACATATATATTAGGAGCGAGAGGGTAGGTAGGGAAAGAATAGGCCCACTCGAGGATAAAGGAGGGAGGAAATGGGTGAGATCCTCAATGAGTACTTTAACGTTGGTATTCACCAAAGACGGGGACATGAGGGATGCTCTGGTTAGAGATCAGTGTGTGAATACCATTGGACGGGTCGACATACTGAAGGAGGAAGTGTTGGGTGCTTGAAATGTATTAAACTCGACCAGTCCCCAAGGTCAGATGGGTTCTATCCCGGGATACTGTGGGAAGCAAGGGAAGAAATAGCTGCGGCCTTAACAGATATCTTTGCATCCTCTTTGGCCTCAGGCAAGATTCCAGAGGACTGGAGAATTATCAATGCTATTCTTTTGTTTAAGAAGGAAAACAGAGATCATCCAGGTAATTACAAGCCGGTGGTGGGGAAGTTGTTGGAGAAAATACCGAGAGACAGGATTTTTCGCATTTGGAAGCAAGTGGATTTGTTATTAATAGGCAACATGGGTTTGTTTGGGGAAGGTCATGTCTCCCCATCATGGTTGAGCTTCTTGAGGAGCTGACAAGAATGATTGATGAGGGGAGGGCAGTGGATGTTGTCTACATGGACTGTGGTAAGGCATTTGATAACGTAGCTCCTGATAGATTGGTACAAAAAATAGAGTCTCATTGGATCCGGGGTAGGCCGTCTAAATGGATTCAAAACTGACTTGGTCATGGAAGGCAGAGAGTAGCAGTGGAAGGGTGTTTTTCAGAATGGAGATCAGTAACTAGTGATGTTCCGCAGGAATCAGTGCTGGGACATTTGTTGTTTGTAATATATGTTAAAAGTCTGGAGAAAATGATAAGGTCCTAGGGAGTGTTGCTGAACAAAGAGACCTTGGAGTGCAGGTTCATAGCTCCTTGAAAGTGGAGTTGCAGGTAGATAGGATAGTGAAGAAGGCGTTTGGTATGCTTTCCTTTATTGGTCAGAGTATTGAGTACAGGAGTTGGGAGGTCATGTTGCGGCTGTACAGGTCATTGGTTAGGCCACTGTTGGAATGGAGTGTGCAATTCTGGTCTCCTTCTTCCTATTGGAAAGATGTTGTGAAATTTGAAAGGATTCAGAAAAGATTTACAAGGGTGTTGCCTGGGTTGGAGGGTTTGAGATACAGGGAGAGGCTGAACAGGCTAGGGCTGTTTTCCCTGGAGCGTCGGAGGCTGAGGGGTGACCTTATAGAGGTTTACAAAAGTATGAGTGGCATGGATAGGATAAATAGACAAAGTCTTTTCCCTGGGGTCGGGGAGTCCAGAACTAGAGGGCATAGGTTTAGGGTGAGAGGGGAAAGATATAAAAGAGACCTAAGGGGCAACTTTTTCACACAAAGGGTGGTATGTGTATGGAATGAGCTGCCAGAGGAAGTGGTGGAGTCTGGTACAATTGCAACATTTAAGAGGCATCTGGATGGGTATATGAATAGGAAGGGTTTGGAGGGATATGGGCCAGGTGCTGGCAGGTGGGACTAGATTGGGTTGGGATATCTGGTCGGCATGGATGGGTTGGGCCGAAGGGTCTGTTTCCATGCTGTACATCTCTACAACTCTAAAAATGGAGATGGTCTGATTGGTAATGTTGCAGATGACACCAAAATTGGAGGATTTGCAGATAGTTAGGAGGATTGTCAAAGGTTACAGTGGGATATAGATAGATTCCAGATTTGGCAGAAAAATGGTACTGGAGCGTAATCCAGACAAATGCAAGGTGACGCGCTTTGGAAGACCAAATTCAAGTATAAGTAATAGAATAAATAGCAGAACCTTTAGGAGAGTTGACATACAGAGGGATCTGGGTGTATAGGTCCACAGTTCCATGAGAGTAGCAACACAGGTGGATAAGGTGGTCAAGAAGACATACAGCACACTTGCCTTCATCAGCTGGGGCATCAAATATAAAAATTGGCAAGCTATGTTAGGCTGTATAAAAATTTAGTTAGGCCGCATTTGGAATATTGCATGCAGTTCTGGTCGCCACACAATAAGAAGGTTGTGGATCTTTTGGTGAGGTTGCAGTGAAGTTTTGCCAAGCTGTTGCTTGGTCTGGAGGGTTTTAGTTATGAGGAGAGGTAGAAGAGACAGAGGTCGAGGGGCAACCTGATTAGAGGTCAACAGAATTATGAGAGGCATAGATGGGATGTATATATTCAGATAGTTTTTCCCCAGGGTGGAAAGGTCAACTACAAGAGGGCACAGCTTCAAAGTGAGAGGAAGTAGGTTTGGGGGAGAAGTGGGGGGAACATCTTTAACACAGAGGGTGGCGAGTGCATGGAACAAAGTGCCAGTAGAGGTAGTGGAAGCAGACACCTTAGGTGTATTTTGATAGACACATGAATGAGAGGCGAACAGAGGGATAGAAACTGTATATGGGCAATAAGTAGCGAGTCTAAATAAGGATAAGGAATAGGTGCAATCCTGGTGGGCTAAAGAGCCTTTCCTATGCTGTGTTGTATTGTATTATATTGTACTGTATGAATTGCTGGAGAAACTCAGCAGATCTGGCAAAATCTGTGGAGAAAAATAAGGAGGAAAATAAATGTTTTGTAATGCAAGGATTTTTTTTGACTCAAACTCCTGCTTTTGCTCTAACACCTCTCGTAATCAGCCTCAAGGAAAGTAACTGGGGAGGTAACGTGATGGATATCGGTGCAAACCCCTGTGCCTGCCCCCATTGCAATTTTAAAACTCCGGTCCATGGTGAGTATTTGAAGACTGTGCAAGAAAAAGGTGCAACTAACAGAGCCAAAGACATCAACTTTTTTTTTGCAAAATGAGGTCATAAATATACCAGAAACTGAAATGGTGCTGGGCAATATTTGTGATAAGTAAGTTTAATATGCAAATGTGAATCACTCAGCAGCAAGTGAGTTTAACCCACAGAGAAATTTCATTGAACATATTGATGATGTATCAGTTACTAGTTCACTAATGTCATGTGGTGACAAAGTACTCAATACTTGCAGAAAATACAGAAATTTATAGATAAAATTCTTTATTGAATGTAAATAAGATACAAATGTTCATAATCCAAACTGGAATTATATACAAAAAAATCTATTAACACTCTGGTCAGTCTTAAACAATAACAAAAGCAGCACTGATACTTACAGCAGTATTGGGTGATTAGATGTCACAGTAACAATTCAGACTGAATAAATCACAGGAATAGTAAATGTCTATACAGTCTCAGCAATGAAATGTGTGTGTGAGAAAATTAATAACAAACACTTCAACTGTAACAAAAAATCTTTTTTAAACTCACATTGAACCCTTGTCACAAAATAGTTCAGAATCTTTGATTTCTGCTTCTGGTAAGCATTTCATTGCACATAACTATGTATTTTGACACTTAATGAGACAGTGTGTAATATCCATTTGATTTGTGTGTAGAATCATACAAACAAATGACCCTGTGGGAGGCTGGATACTATTGCCAGAAGATGTTTGCCATCATCGTTAGAAAATTATCTGACAGAGCATTGTTAACGTTCAAATCAGGTGCAAGATTCCTATTGTGTAAAACAAAACACCCCGTGGTCCTGCTTTGATTGCTTTTCCCTTTAAAGCAAAGCAGTGGAAATGTTTGAGATGAATTGGCTTATTCGAGAAGGGAAACATTGGATTTTAGAAAATCTCACCCAGTAGTTTTTTTATACTGAAAGGATAATCGGGTCAGGAGCCAGCAACTCTTTGGTGAAAATACTTGACAGATTCTGTTGGTCTGGACCATTAACTCTGTTTCTGTCTCCACAAATACTGCTGGACCTGTTGAATATTTCCAACATTTTGTGTTTTTATTTCAAATTTTCAGCATCTGCAATGTTTTAGTCTTGTATTAGCAGCTCCTTCAGAAAGAAAATGATAAAATTTCTGCAGTACAAATAGAATATTTTCACGCTTGAATGTGGTGATAATACTGGAACCATTATAGTTTATACCGTGGGCTAGTCACATTGGCAATCATAATGACAACAAAACAGTCAACATTTGACACCTCCGAAAGCGACAGCAACATTTCAGGTCTGACATTTGCAGTTAGATGTAGAATGGAGAAATTGCTGTCAACGATTCTGTACTTCCCCATAAAGTATGCAGCTAATGTCCTCCTAAACCACAACCAAGTAGAAAATGCGAAATAATTAGCTGCATCTTACCATTCCAGTAAAGTTCTTGCTGTGTCTTGTTGAGGAAGGAGTAACTGGTGTAACAGTGTAAAGTTACAGAATTAATGCTGAACAGAGTCATGGGTGTGGGAAGAAGTTTAAATCACTGCAGACCATTTAGAGGAGATATCAGCTTTTTACTCAATTGTCTAGATCTGAAACGCCCAAATGGAAAAGGTAGTTGAAAAGATACTCGAGTTAAATGAAGGAATTATGAGGCAAAAAAGGTTCTGACTGTGATTGCCTTTAAAGAATAAAAGAAGGAAAATGGACTGAAATGGTCACATTGGATGCAAGCTTCTATAAGTACCAGTTAAGTAACCAGGCGTAGTAACAGCTTGGTAAAAAATAAATTGGCAGCACATAATCCCCATGTTTGTGTGGGTTTCCTTCCAAAGTCCAAAGATGTGTAGGTTAGGAGGATAGGCCTTGGTACATTGCCCATGTGCAGGCTCGGTGAATTTGCCCTGGGAAATGCAGAGCTCCAGGGATAACGTAGGGAGATGGGTCTGGATGACTCATCGGCAAGTTGGTATGGACTCGATAGACAGAATGGCCTACTTCCACATTGTAAGGGTTCTATGACTTCTTGATGTATCCATAACGTAGACCATTATATGTTTGAGATATTTTATAGTATGACCACTAGAGGGTGTCAAATCCACACAAATCTCAAAGAGGTGACTGACATCTGAGCCCTGAGTGAAGGATTACTTCCACAGAGCATTCTCCATTGTCGAAACCCTACATTTGCCCCATCCACACATCAAGTCTCAGCTTCCCAGCAGAGAAAGTACACTTAATAAGTAATCTGATCAAAGTTGAGGGCTAATTTCATAGAACATAGAACATTACAGCGCAGTTCAACTCCTTCAGCCCTCGATGTTGCACTGCCCTGTGGAACTAATCTGAAGCCCATTCAATGGAGTGAAAGCCTCTGTCTGCTGTTAAAGTGCTATGAGTCAAAAAGTGTGGTGCTGGAAAAGCACAGCTGGTCAGGCAGCATCCAAGGAGCAGGAGAGTTGATGTTTCAATGAAGAGCTAATGCTCAAAACGTCGACTCTCCTGCTCCTCGGATGCTGCCTGACCGGCTGGGCTTTTCTCCCACCACACCTTTTGACTCTGATCTCCAGCATCTGCAGTCCTCACTTTCTCCCTGTTGAAGTGCTATGTCATTTAGTTTGGCTAGTTTCCAACAAACTTCGAGTGGGTATGAGCTCTCTGCACAAAAACCACTTGTCTAACTGGCAGTGGTATTGATGAAAATAGGAAGGTAGCTGGTATGGGCAATGAACCATATTTCACTTATTCAGTAAAAGCAGGGTTAGTCTTGGGACAGGTCTGATCTGACAATGTCAAAAGAGTTTATTCTCCATCCTGTTTTTGATCATAGACTGCCCAATGCATTTGTCAAATGGAATATTTCATTCCAGTTTAAAACTCATTACCATAATAGGCATGCAAAAAGAAAATTACAGCTTGCGTTTGAATCTGAACAATGCTGATTTCAACATTTGAAACTCAATGTTTGCATTGACCCATCCACAGTGACTACATCAAGGAAAGTAAAGGTTTTATATTCCTCAGGGCCCTGACAGTCAGGAATTCTGTTCCCTCACTGCCACACCCACCAAAAAGCTGGTAAAGCCCAGCAGGTATTTTGTGTTTGGTTGGGTAGTAATTGGCTCAGATTGAGATTTTGTTCCTATCTCGGGATGGATTCCTGTCTTGCAGAGCCACCCATCATCCTCAGTGGTTGGCAGCTCTGTAGTCCCAGCAGTGGTCACAACCTGATACTGAGGAGGAGCAAATGAAGGCTGGGGAGTCCCATAACTCCAGCCCTAGAGAGGGGCGGGTGGGGAGGTTTAAAGAGGATGGATATCACCCATAAGAGTTGCCGCTGAGGTACATAACAGGCTTCAAAAGTAGGCTCTGCTCCATTTGTCTCCTTGCTTAAGTAAAGGTAGGCACTGAAAGCTGTAGAGGTGCCCACTCCTGTGGAGCCAGGCAGGTAAAATATTGGTAGGAGGAAGACCGAGCACTCAACTGGTCTTTCATTGGGAGACAGGTTGGATGCAGACAGTAGGCAGCCCTCACTACATTGTACTGGGCCAACCCATCTCTACCAATTCCAAACACCCAGTGCTGGATCATTCAAATCCAACCTATGAGAAAGCCTTTGTGACATGCAGATTAGTCATACACAAACTCATCAATCGAAGCATCAGAGTAGACTAATTGACATTAGATTATCACAGATCATACTGGTTAAATCCAAATTGACCACTTCAGTTGGATTCCAATCCCACCAATAATTGCTGATTTTAGAGAGGTAACATTATTGCAGTTACATAGTAAACTCAGCTTCGACCTCTCTTAACAATCTACAACGTAATGCAGTCCTGGCATCCAGACACCCGGTTCAATCTAGCCCAAGAGGTTAGTCTGCTCCGGTTTAAGGGGTAACTCCAGTGTTAATCCAGAGCTTCACAGTATCATCCTACAGTTGTTCCCATAATTACCTTACACTGAGTGCATGTACTTAATAGAAAAATACTACGAGATGGATTTGGTTGTTTTAAGATTGACAAATCTCTTCCCTCCCAATAAAATATGCTTCATTCCAACTGTGGTTTTAATATGTAACTAGGATCGTTAAAGGAAGCAGGTCCTATTAATATGCACTACTTTAAAGCTAAATATGTAATACACAAAGTAACTGAGTGTCAATCTCTGACTAACTTACATTGCACTCTGATTTGTGATGTAGGACAACCCTGGTCCCATCTTTTTCAACAACTTCCTTCTAATTTACCAATTAAGAATTCAGCTTGGTTCATTTCAGACTCATTGTCCAAAAAGCTCAGGATTCACTAGGCGGTCTGATTACCAGATGATCAATGTTGCACGTTTCTGAGCAAGTTGAGATTTTATCTTACTGACCAAATGGTAGATGCAGTCTCGCTTTCCCACACTGTCTGGCACAGATGCTAGGATAGAAAGTCAAACACTACATCTTTGTTGTCAGTGGAAGTCTTCAGCTTTATCTGAGGTGACCTCCAGACCTGAAGTGCTAGTAGCCAGCAGATTTTCCAAATTTCCTGTCATCTGACACTGCTTCGATGCAGACTTGATCTTTAAATATTCCTTGAATAACAGATGGCAGCTTAATCCCAGAGTCACTGACATTATGGCTTTTCTCCTTCAATGCTTCAATGACAGTCTGCCCAGTAAAATAAACAAACATTTTAAATAACAACGCAAAAGCCTTATTTTCGGATCATTTGTTCTTGGCAAAAGGGATTCCTGGCACATTGGGAAACTTGCACACACGGGGGACAGGGGAATGTATTTCACTCACATTGTGTGGGAATAACATGGTTGTGAGGATGGGGATTTAAGATGCAGCAGGACTGTCATTATGAGGGACAATCTACAGCCCTTAGGGGTGGGGAAGGGGATGGTTGCACATCCTCTATTCTGAGTCTAAGATGAACTTGACTCCAAGGCCAAGACCCTATCCATCATGTTGACTGTGAAATGTCTCCCCAAAATTACAAGTCTGGCCATCGATTACATCTTTTTCAAAATTTGAAGGGGCAGGTTTTGGGACAGTCCTCGGTTAATGCATGTGAGGTTGACATTAAAATGTCTACATTGAAATCCCAAACTTAGATATTCCTGCTGTTTGGAATCTGTGTGCACAGATCAAACTGTTTTGGTGCAGGTCTGTTTCATTTAAAGTTAAAAATCACACAACACCAGGTTATAGTCCAACAGGTGGTGAAGGAGTGTCGCTCCGAAAGCTAGTGCTTCCAAATAAACCTGTTGGACTATAACCTGGTGTTGTGTGGTTTTTAACTTTGTACACCCCAGTTCAACACCGGCATCTCCAAATCATATTTCATCTAATTTATTTTGGACAGCCAGGTGCAGTGAAATATATCCATTATCATGTTTAGAATTTGGATTTTAAAATAAAGGCAGATAGATTTTAATTAGTTCTGGAAAGGTTTGTTTTTACAAAGGTCAGAAAGTCAATTTGTAATAGCGATCTAAATAAATCTAAAAAGGCATATGACTTCAGCCAAGTGCCTAACAGACCCCTCTAGTGTTAATGGTTGAATGCTTATACTCTTGGATTTGTTACTGTCAAAGTAAGCACATTATATAAATTATTTGAATGTGAGGTATGTGAGGAGGTATGGTTAGTAAGTTTACAGATGGCACCAAACTTGGTGATGTAGTGCTTTAATATAGAGCGATAAACATGTACAGCGTAGAAATAGATCCTTTGGTCCAACACATCCATGCCAACCAAATATTCTACATTATTCTATTCCCATTTGGCCTATATCCCTCTAAACCCTTCCTACTAATATATCCATCCAGGTGCAAAGAAAGTTACCTCAGAAGACAACAGGACCTTGGTCAGATGGGCTAATGGGCTGAGGAGTGGCAGATAGATTTTAAATTGGATAAATGTGAGGGGCTGCATTCTGTAGAGCAAAATCAAGGCAGGACTCATACATTTAATGGTAAGGTCCTGGTGAGTGTTGCTGAATAAAGAGACGTTGGAATGCAGGTTCATAGTTTCTTGAAAGTGGAGTCGCAGGTAGCCGGGGTAGTGAAGAAGGCATTTGCCTTTATTGGTCGTTGCATTGAGATATGAATTGTGAGGTCATGGTGTGTCTTGACAGGACATTGGTCAGGCCACTTTTGGAATACTGGTCTCTCTGCTATAGGAAAAATGAAAGGGCTCTGAAAAGGTTGACAAGGATGTTGCCAGGGTTGGTGGGTTTGAGCTACAGGGAGAGGCTGAGGCTATTTTCCCTTGAGAGTCACGGATGAGGGGTGACCTTATAGAAGTTTATAAAATCATGAGGGGCATATATAGGTGAGCCTAAAACTAGAGGGCAAAGGTTTAAGGTGAGATGGGAAAGATTGAAAAGAGATCTATGTGGCAGAGGGCGGTACGTGTATGGAATGAGCTGTCAGAGGAAATGGTGGAGGTCGGTACAATTACAACATTTAGAGGCATCTGGATGGGTATGAATACGAAGGGCTTGGAGGGATACGGGCCGGGTGCTGACAAATGAGGCTACATTCATGTAGAATTTCTGGTCAACACGGATAAGTTAGATCGAAGGTCTGTTTCCACATTGTACATCTCTATGATTCTACAGTAAAGCAATTTGTTTTGTTTCAACTATAGAACAGGAGGCTCAAAGTTCTTTCAGACGAATCCAGAGTTCAATTCAGAAGATAAAGCGGTTTCACCTCACTAGAGAGCCAAGGATTTCCCCCAGTTCAGTTCAGAGGAAGCAGCCACCTCAGCTGGAGTAGCTTCCATCCTGTGGAGCTTTCAAACCGGGAGAGTTTGGATAAAAATCCTCAAATTGAGAAAGTTTAGGCCATCAGAATTGTGAGAGTTCATGCCATCAAACTGGGAAAGGAATTGTTTAAAAAAGGATGTTTCTGTGGCCCTAAGGAAAAGAAACTTGAAAATGTCAATTAAATAAACATTTTAAAAGCTGGGATATTTCTCTGGGAACAAGGATGGCATTGGGAAACAAGCTGAAACTTTATTTTCATGCATGCATTAAGATTTTTTGAACTGTTATATGTATGATGTAGAGGTGCCGGTGTTGGACTGGGTTGGACAAAGTTAAAAATCACACAACACCAGTCATAGTCCAACAGGTTTATTTGGAAGCACTAGCTTTTGGAGCGCTGCTCCTTCATCACGTAGATGTAGAATGGGATAAGACACAGAAATTATAGCAAAAGGTCGCAGTGTCATACAACTGAAATAATGTATTGAGCAAACTTAGATTGCTGTGACATCTTTAATCTTTTAGAATGGGCTGCAGGTATCAGTT